>NC_062566.1:116259666-116859666 GCF_022837055.1 Prionailurus viverrinus
AAGCTTTCACATTTGTGAATGTGGTAACAACTTTAGGCTGTCATCTCCTACCGATTGCAAGTTCTTGGGGTTGTAGGATGTAGAATTTTTCCCTCAACCTGTCTCTCAGCTCTAGGTTGACAGATCAGTGAAATGAAAATTCAGTGAGAAAAAAAATCGGCATTGTTTTTGGTCTACTATAAAGATGGAAGTATTGGAACGATTGTTCATTAGTCGGTAGCTAGAGAAGAGCCAGCCTGTGTTGAGAACCCCAACTATGATTTTTTTTTTTTTCAGTAGGTATTGCTAATTAGGATGGTCAGGGGCATGTTGTCAATCAACAAAGAGTTGAGTTGTCAATCAAAAGAAAGATCTCTCTGGTATTTTGAGAGGGGGAAACAATCCCTTTTTGGGTTTTAAGAAGGACTGGAAGTTAGGGTTTATGTTTCTTATCAGGAGTCTCCTTAAATTTGTGCTGTCACCTCTTGGCTGTTGGAAACTGTGATTGATTGTCTCTGTCTTCTATAGCTTGGAATTGCAATTGGGTTCTTGGTCCCTCCTGTTTTGGTACCCAACATCGAAGACCAGGACAAGCTTGCCTACCACATCAGCATCATGTTTTACATAATAGGAGGCGTGGCCACTCTGCTTTTCATCCTTGTCATCATCGGTAAGGTCGTTAGTACACTGATGGGGGGACAGGAGGCAGGGAGGTTCTGCTGACTTGGGTGGGGGCCTTGTGAACATGGCCCTAGAATGCCATGGACATTTATAGAAACTGGAGGTCAGGCTTCTAATGGTCTTCAGATATCTTAGCCAATACAGTGCTAGCTGGTCCCGTGTACTTTATTAGCTGCTCAGTAAAGGTGTAAATGTAATTAACCGGTTCCCCAATAAAACCTCACCAGAATTAACGGGCAGGCTGCTGACCCTCTTGATGAAACCCCAGTGAGTCCTTATGATATATATCACAGACACTGTGCTAAGCATGCCTGATCTCCTTGAATCTTCAACAGCCCTATGAGTGAAGGTACCCTTATCAGTCCCATTGAACAAAGAGGAAAAGGAGACTTAAGGCGAGGTAAGTAAAAAATTCAAGATTAGATAGCTAGTAAGTGGCAGAGATTGGATTCAAGCCTAACCTTGTCTATGTCTAACTCTATACTTTAAATTTCTGAAACCAAACAAAATAGAACAGAATTGATCTGCAAACACTAAGAGTCTCGTAGGTTCACGTGAGAATGCCTGGGGACCATGTTTTTCGAGGCTTTAAAAAAACTTATAAGAGGACTACATGCTCATTAGGGAACTATCTAGACAATACAAAAAAAGCATAAAGAAAAGAATAACCAGGGTGCCTGGCTGGCTCAATTGGTAGAACATGAGACTCTTGATCTCGGGGTTTAACTCATGACCCCTAGATCAAGAGTCATTATGTTCTGGGCGGCTGGGCGGCCCAGTTGGTTAAGTGTCTAACTTCTGCTCAGGTCACGGTCTCATGGTTTGTGAGTTTGAGCCCTGCATCGAGCTCGCTGCTGTCAGTGCAGAGCCACATCACATCCTCAGTCCTCCACTCTCTCTGCCCCATCCCCCACCCTCGTGTGCTCTTTCTCTCTCTCAAAACTAAATAAACGTTTTTTAAAAATTAAAAAAAAAAAAGTCCTCTGTTCTACTGACTGAGCCAGCTAAGCACCCCCTTCAGGGTCATGAGTTCAAGCCCCACGTGGTAGGTCGACTTACTTAAAAAATAATAGTAAAATAGGGGCGCCTGGGTGGCTCAATTGGCTAAGTGTCTGACTTCAGCTCAGGTCGTGATCTCATGGTTTGTGGGTTCGAGCCCCACGTCAGGCTCTGTGCTGACAGCTCAGAGCTTGGAGCCTGCTTCGGATTCTGTGTTTCCCTCTCTCTCTGCTCCTCCCCCATGCGCTCTCGTGCACTCTCTCTCTCAAAAATAAAATAAACATTAAAACATTTGTTTTAAATGAATAAAATAATTAAAATTAAAAAAAAACTAACTATTAACTTAACCCGTACTAGTTAATCACAACTACCAACCTCAGATAACTATTATTAGTTTTATGTGCATGTGCATTTAATCATGGCGGTATTGGTTAATACGTTTTATAATCTCTTTTATCATCTGAGTGATATTACATGTGCTGTGATGAATTCAGAAAGAGCGTAGCAGAGGCTTTCATTGTCAGTTAGTCATTAGTCTTTAAAGGTTAACCGGCTAACATTCCATCTCACGGGATGAAGGTTTCACTCTTCCCTGCCATTGTCACTGTCAGAGTGAACACAGTTTTATAATCCTGTGGCTCATTCACATGTTCTCTTTGAGGCATTCTCTCCCCGGGGTCCAAGATGAGAAAGTCTGATGTCTGATGGCCTTTCAAAGCTGGTGGGGTATCTTGGGCAGACGACTTGCTGTTTCTGGGAGGGTGAGAAGCTATAGGGCTGTGGGTGAGAGCCACAGAACAGAAAGAACAGTCTGGTCTGGGCCCCTCTTACTCAACCAGACTTTGAGTTTCAAACTGCAGTGTGCCCAACTTCGGATGCTTGTGTTTGTAACAGATGAGGGCCTGGAGCTTTGCCTTTGAAGTCCTTGGAGCCAGGACATTTCTACATTCTCACATTTTTACTATCAAGCCAGATAGTGGCCCGTTGAGCCAGGAATTGAAAAATCTGATCTGGATTCTGGTTCGTGGCTGCTAGGTCCTTGAACCAACACTTGCTGTTGCGGAGAAGGAATAACTTCTTGCCTTGCTTTCTTTCCCCTGCTGCAAGGGGAGGTGAACAGGCAAGACAATGGATGAATGGTTTCTAATGGCAGGAAGTTATCCGGGACTATTTCTGGAGAAGGAGGAAGCAGGGCTCTGAAGTTAGGGCTGGAAAGTTTTCTGGGCGGGGTGAAGATCTCTTTGATCTTCAAGGGAGTAAGCCTCAGTTCCAGAGCTTCCTCTAACTGGAGTTAGGGGCATTCTCATGGCATGTGGGGGAGGCTACATGCAGCTTGCCTGGGTGCAACTGGGGGGGGGGGCCAATTTAGCCAAACAGCTGGTTAAACTTATCTGCCCCCAGAGAACTGAACAGCGATCAGGGCCGTCAAATCGATTGTACCAGCTGTGCTGAAAATCGAACATAAAATGAATGACTTCCCCACTGTCGCTCCCCAGTCCTTCCTGTCACGGTGACCACTCCTGCAGGGGTATGTGTATTAATCCTCTTGCCTCTTCATGAGGCACATATCAGACTCAGACTCCGACAAACTGGGAATGGACTTGAGGTTTTTTCAGTACAAGAAGATCTTTTCACTTATTCAGGAAGTATTTATTGGCTGCCGTGTGCCAGGCTCTGGGCTAAGCACGGGCAACACAGTCCGGTCCCCCCCCAGGAGGGGCTGCGGTGCTAAGCTATTCACTGGGCTCACTAATCCCAAAGCCTCAGCTCTCACTTCCTTTCTACCCGTGTACTACTAGTCTGTTACTTTCAGCGCTCTGCTGTGTGTTATTTGCTGCTTATTTGGGGACTCCTTGATCCTCGAACACTGCCTGGGAGGCCCAGCGAGTGCACCATCCAGAGGCCATTAAGAAAAAGAAAAAGTCATCAAAGGATCACTCACTCAGCCACAGGCAGTGAGAAACAGCTTCAAGAGAGTAGGGGCTGAAGGATTTAATGGAAGATTTAATATTGCCTTTTTGCGTTTTAGCTGATTCTCAGATGAGGGAGCCAGCCCCTGTCCATGTGTCATCTCTGCAGGGGTGGGGCTACAAAGATTTGCAGTGATCTCTCTGTTTCTTTCCTTTCAGTATTCAAGGAGAAGCCTAAACATCCCCCCAGCAGGGCCCAATCCCTGAGCTATGCCTTGGCGTCCCCTGATGCTTCGTACTTAAGTTCCATTGTCCGGCTCTTCAGAAACCTCAACTTTGTGCTGCTTGTCATTACCTACGGTAAGGTGCACATGTGTCCAGGAATGTCCTTAAACTGAGAATGTAAGGCTAGAGGCCCGATGTGTCTGTGTGTCTTACTCTTTCCAAATCCCAAATGTGTGTGTAGTCATTGCTTTGGCTCAACCAAGGGAGTCAGCTGTGCCTCAGGGCCTTTGCCTGTTCTGTAAAGTTCTTCTAGAAAACCATTCCTTCCCATGTCAGGTTGTCTGGCAAAAATGCCTGCTGATTCTCCAAGTCTCACCTGAGTATCACTGCTATAAAGCAGTATTAGGTGACCTTTACCTCTTTTATTGTGCTGTTCCTGGTACATCTTAACACTCAACATTAAAAAACAAAACAAAACAAAACAAAAAAAACCACTTCCAGGGGGCCTGGATGGCTCGTCAGTTGGGAGTCTGACTCTTGATTTGGCTCAGGTCATGATCCCAGGGTCATAGGATCAAGCACTGCATTGGGCTCTGTGCTGAGTATGAAGCCTGCTTAAGATATTCTATCTCTCTCTCTCTCTCCCCCCCTCCCCCTTTGCCTCTCCCCCACTTCTCTCTCTCTGTCTCTCAAACAATAAAAAAATATTAAAAAGAACATTTCCAGGTCTGTCTTCCCACTAGACTGTGAACACCCTAGGAGTGGGGACTTATGGCTTTTCATCTTTATAGTTCTTTAGCAGTGGCCATCCTGGTGGGGATACTCTAACAATTGTTGAGTGAGTGAATGAATGAATGAAGAATGAATGAGTGCATACATGAATGTTGCCACAGGAACTACTCCTCAACCAACCCTCCTTCATCTTGTAACACTGACTCCTTTTTTACCTGAATGTGAGACAATGTCCCTGTTTCATTTTACTTTCTTGGCTTTTGGTAAGATACATTTGCACATTTATGCTGGTGTATTGGCTTTCCTTTTTTTTTTTTTTTTCCCTTTAAGTTTATTTATTTATTTTGAGAGACTGAGAGGCAGAAAGAGAGGGAGAGAGAGAGAATCCCAAGCAGGCTCCGTTCTGTCGGCCCAGAGCCTGACGCAGGGTTCAGTCTCACAAATGGCGAGATCATGACCTGAGCCAAAATCAAGAGTCAGATGCTTAACCGACTGAGCCACCCAGGTGCTCCGGCTTGCCTTTCCAACATGGTGTTTTCTGTGGCTCCTTTCCAACCTTTACTAAGAATGGAGGACCAGACAGGGGCAAGGGCGGAGCTTCGTGGCATTCCATTAAAGAGGGTCTTTACAGACCCATTCAGCTATACGGCTGTCCAGCCTCCATTTGGCCATTTAATCTAGTAGTTTGTTTGATTAAAATCAAGAGTCAACAAGTGTGTAACATGCTTAGTAACCATAAGAAAAAAAGAAATGAGATTGGTTTGACATAACTTATGTTCGGTGAAATCCCAGTTGGCGATAACCTTACGTTTTCTGATGGGTCGCAAACCTTGAATTTTAAAGCAACAACAGCATTTACTATGTGCCAAGACCTTTCATGTATGATTTTATTGGACTCCCGTCACATCCCCATTTAACAGATGAGAAAGCTGAAACTCAAGACAGATTAGGTAAGTAGCTCAAGAACGCACAGCTTCGGATTGTCAGAGTCAGGATGCCAAGACAGGTTTATCTAACTGCAAAGTCTACATGCTTAATGCCTATACCCATTTCTAGAATTGTGTCAGAGTTTCCTGTTAGGCTTATCATGCACTTTATCTAAATTAAAGTGTTTATCTGCTGAGACACTAGGTAAGAGGTAGTATCATCCCCAGTAGAGGCACACACCTGTTTTTCAGTCATTCACAAAAAAATAAGCGACCTCTCACCTAGAAAAGTGCTAGATGGGTCTTCAAGGTCTCAGGTCTCCATTTCTCATTCTCTCCAGCTTTTCAGTTCTGAATACGCCTCTGCATTCAACCACAATATAAAGACAAAATTTCCAATATTTAAGATGCCCAACTAAAGAAGTTATATGAGTTGCCCATCACTGGAAAGTATTCAAGTGTAGATGGGACCAGTCACTTAGTGGGGATATTGTAGAGAGTATCAGGCTGTATAGATGGACAATAAAACCAGATGACCTTTGGGATCCCTTTCTTACTGAGGATTCCATGGTTCCAAGAACTTCCGCTTTTCCTCGAGTTAAACATCTCAAGTGTGTTGACCTTTGATAACCATAAACCTTATTGCATCTGATAACAGGGTTTTTGGGGCCTCCCTTGGGATTCTGAGGCAGATGAGTGCTTCATAAATATTTCCTATGGAAGAGAATGATGATGGTGGTGATAACTGGGCAATGATCTCATTCTAGAGGCAGGGGAGCAAAGCAACTCCTCCTCTTTCCCTCTTGCATGGCTGTTTGCTTATATGGTCTTTAATTTGGCAGAGTGGTTTTAAACTTCTGGACACTCATCTATTGGGTTAAATGATCACACAGGAAATAGATAGGGAGGCACTTCTGGAATGGTGGAGTGAGGACCTTGGATAATCTGTTCTATCATAAAGCAAAGAGTACAACCGGCAAACATTGTCAAAATCAAATTTTCAGAACTCTGAAACAAAGGCTTGCAACAGCCCAAGGGACATCTATTTAAGAAAAAATGGCTGAATAATGGTAAGAACAGTGAGCTTTGTGTTTTAAGTTGCCTTATTCCAATCCGCCTCTCCCAGTCTCTGTGGTAGCCTTGACAACCAGCAGCCTCGCAGCCATGGTAGTTGTGAGAACTTAGAACCAGCAGCCTCACAACCACCGGATGGGGCAAAAACAATTTTGGAGCTCTCCCAAAAGCCCCATCCCTAGGTGATTATTTGATATCTGACAGTTCCTTAGAAGAACCCCATTCAGAGGACTTGCCTTTATTTAACCTGACTCAGAGCTTGCTCTGTGGGAAAAGCGCTATTTCCAGGGCATTTGTTGAAAACAATCCCTGTTTAACATCATAGCTGCCTAAGGGAATAATACCAGTTGGGGGTAAACAGGAGGCTGGCCAAAAATCTTGCAAGGAAAATCTAGAGACTGAGACGTCCAGAGGGGCTTTGGAAACCTCTGACATATTGTTAGGAATCTAGAAGTCCACATGCACCTGCCCAGGGAAGATCTGAGAAAGCCCTAAACTCTCACCTCTGGCCCACCTTGAGGCTCTACGCGAGGAGGAAGTGAAGGCTAAGGCAGAGTTGTCACGTGCCTGCTGGAGCCTGGAAGGAGAGGCCCAGCCCCCACACAGAGGATGTCCTGGGCAAAGGTGGAGACTAATTAGTTTAAGGCATTTAAAGAAATCTGTGTCTAAACATTAGCTCACCACTAAATTGATGGAACAGAAACTTCAGTGGCTGCACGTGACAAAGAATACAAACTTTACAAAATTAGTCCAGGAAAATCACTAAACAAACAGCAGCAACAGATCCTGGCGAGGGAGGAGAATCTCATTTCCAGAGTTGATATGGTATTTAAAAAGTCCAGCTTCACCTAAAGATTGTGAGACATACGAGTATGGCCCATACACAAAGGGGAAAAGGAAAAAAACAGTTAAAAGAAACTGTTCCTGAGGAAGCCCAGATGTTGAACATAATAAAGATTATAAATCAGCAATATAAATACACTCAAAGAACTAAAGGAAACCATGCCTAAAGAATGAAAGAAAAATAGAGGATAGTGTCTTACTAAGTAAAAATATAAATAAAGACAGGGGCAAAAAGGAACCACATAGAAATTCTGGAATTGAGAATACACTAACTAAAATGAAATATTCACTGGAGAGCTCAAAATTAGATTTGAGCTGGCAGCAGAAAAAAAAAATCAGTGAACTTGAAGATAGATCAAATGAAATTATCCTGTTTGAGGAACAGAAGGAAGGAAGAATAAGGAAAAATGAGCAGAGACCCTGAGACCTGTGGGAAACCATCAAGCAAACCAACATATGCTTATTGGGAGTCCCAGGAGGCTAGGAGAGAAACGGTGGGAGTAAATTGTCATGGAAATTGAGATCATGCTAGCCCAAAAAACCCAATTCATTTCTGAGTCTTTGGGAGCATTTGATTCCATGGTGTATCCATAGAATTTATTAACTTTTTGAATCAAAGGCCTAGGGTTATTCCAGTGAGAGGGAGTGAAACTAATCTGGATGTTTGCATATATGCCCATTCATTATAGTCAGAAACCGCAAGCCTTTTTTCCATGTAGATAATTGGACTTGGCAGCAAGGCTCTTGGCCAACAAGGAAATGATTCTTAGGCTTAATCACAGATTTGGAAAAGATTTTATTGAGCTATTATTGTGTGTCAAGGCACCATGTTAAGTGCTTTACATGGATTATCACATTTTATCTTCAAAACAAACCCATGACATAGGTTCTTAAGTCCATTGCATTTTTATACATGAGGAAACTGAGGTTCTATTTAGTTCTTTGCCCACAAATGGACAGCTAGCAAGCAACAGAGCTTGGGGTTTTGTGTGGTTTTTTTTAATGTTTATTTTAGAGAGAGAGAGAGAGAGAGAGAGAGCACATGAGCAGGGGAGGGTCAGAGAGAGAGGGGGACAGAGAATCTGCAGTGGGCTGTGTTGACAGCAGGAAGCCCAATTTAGGACTCAAACTCATGAAGCGTGAGATCAGGACCCGAGCCAAAGTTGGATGCTCAACCGACTGAGCCACGAGGCGCCCTGCAACAGAACTGGGATTTAAATTTCTGTCTGTCTGACACCAAAGCCCATTTTTGTAACCACCATGCCATTTTGCCTCCCCATGCAGAAAGGAGCATCTTAGAAACAGAGCCAGAGTTCTTTTAGTCCCACTTGCCTGAGTGGTCTTTGGGTCTAACTAGGGGAGTATGTCCTTCCTCAGATTCAGTTCTCCAGACCAGTTGCCAGGGGGTTGTCTTCTTCTAAGTTGCAGATCTAGAGTTCTGGGGTTTTTGAGGCAGGACCAACTTACATTGACCAGCCATCTTTGGGATTTGGAAGTGACGGGGTGTTGGCCTTAGTGTATCTGTCTGAGGTTTATAGGTCATGTAAAGGCAGTGTTGGGCACTGAAGCCACCCAAGAATCTCTGTCCTCTTCCAAATTAAATCAGTGCTCCAAATTATGAACAAAACAAAACAAAACCCTCTATAAATTCAACTAGATGCTTTGAAGCCCTCCAGAATTCCCCCCACCCTTCTTGAAGTTTCAGGTTGGGCTTTGAAGAAGAAGATGGTTCATACTTTTTATACTGTACATTTGATGTTCTGTTCTCTGAATTATATGCACTTAAGAGCATGCAGCTAGAATCGAGCAGATGATAGCATTTCATGGGCACATTTGCTGGACGTGGGTGGACATATCTTAGAGTAAGAGCCTCAGGTGCTGGAATGGTGAGTTTAGAGTTGGCACATAAGGAATGAGGAGTCTGAGTTTTGATGTCAGCTCTGCCAATTACTGAGAGTACCTCCTTCACCCATCCTGTGCCCATCCTTTGTCTCTCTAGTTATCCTCCTCTTGGAAAATAGGAATCAAATTTGCTTCCCATAGGAGTGGAAATGAAAGCTTTTAAAGCAATTGCAAATAGACGCTGCATGAATCCATACTGCTGTTGTGTTGGTAAGTTTGCTGATGTCCTACATACTTTCATTGGTCTGAACTGGATTTCACCAAGTAGGGAGTAGCTCCTGTGTAGATGGCGGGATGTCCAGTATTGTCTTCATAGTGGCTTTCCAAGTGCCTCTCCAAGTTGCTGAGTCAGCTGCCCAGAGCAGACCCAGTGAAGGCTTTGGAGGAATTCCAGGGGCTTTTTCCTGTAGGCCTCTGGTTAGACCCTTAGAGGGAGGTTTGAGAGATAAAATAAAGGCTATCCGGCTAAATTTGAATTTCAGATAAACGGCACATTCTTTTCAGCATAAACATAAACAGGTCTCATTCAGTATTTGGGACATATTTATGCTAAAAAAATTGTTATCTGAAATTCAAATGTATTTGGATGTATTGTGTTTTTTTAAATGTTAATTTGTTTTGAGAGAGAAAGAGTGCAAGCAGGGGAGGGGCAGAGAGAGGGAATCCCAAGCTGGCTCCAGTGCAGAGCCCGACTGTGGGCTTGATCCCAGGAACCACAAGATATGACCTGAGCTGAAATCAAGAGGCAGACAGATGCTCAACCAATTGAACCACCCAGGCACCCTTGTTTTTGTTTTGTTTTTTTTTTTTTTTTTAACATTTATTTATTTTTTGGGGGGACAGAGAGAGACAGAGCATGAACGGGGGAGGGGCAGAGAGAGGGGGACACAGAATCGGAAACAGGTTCCAGGCTCTGAGCCATCAGCCCAGAGCCCGACGCGGGGCGCGAACCCACGGACCGCGAGATCGTGACCTGGCTGAAGTCGGACGCTTAACCGACTGCGCCACCCAGGCGCCCCTGTTTTTGTTTTTTCTAAATCTGGCAGCCCAACTTAGAGGGGAGGGGAGCAGAGATGGGGTCGTGTTTGATGTTGCTGAAATATCACAGGAATAAGAGACCGTGTCCTCCTCTAGTAAAGGGGAGAAATCCCTTCTCCAAGGTTGGCAATGCAGGAAGACACAGGGCTGGAACCAGATTCTCCACAGATCTGCCACAGTCTGGGGTCAGGGTGGGTCTTCAGATGTGTATCAACAGAGGGTGTGGTGGGAGTGAAGAAAAGAACCTTTCTTTGGCTACCTTCTCCTAGGGTCCCTATGCCTTGCTTTCACATGGCCTCCCCTGCTGTCTTATCATCATCAATGGCGTAACAACTGCCATGCTGAAAAAAGTTGTTGAAAAGGCTCCTCTTCTAGAGAATGTCCTCAAAGGGACTACTTTTCCATGTTATCTCCCAGCCTTGCCTTCAGCCATGCTTCTGAATAATCTTTCAGTGTTGGGCACCCAAACTCAGAGCTTCAAAGACACCTTCCCTTGGGGCTCTCAAGGGCTTTACCACTGTCCCCACCTCCATAGGTGCTTTATGGCCCCCACTAAGATCCTGCTTAAGAGTGGGAATAATAGCCTTCTCATGATTCCCTGGAGCTTTGGTGAGGTCAGGCTGGCCCTTTAAAATGAGGGTTTACTACAAGTTAAGGAAGGACAGAAGGGGAATGAACACACAGTATCCAGAACCTAGAGATAGGATCTGGGATCAGTGTTTCCCAAGCTTGCCTGATGATAGAATCCCCTGGGGTGTTTGTTTGAGTGTGTGCCTAGATTTCCTTGCCTTTCTTCTGGACATTCAGACTCCCGAAAGTCTGGGTGAGGGCCTGGGAATTGCTCTTAAAAAGCATTCCAGGTGATTCTCGTTTGCAGCAGGGTTGAGGACCTCTAAAGTAGGTGTGTTATGGGTCATTCTCATGGTCACGAAGCCCCTTCCCATCCCAGCTGCCACCATGTTAACCCCAGCACCTGGGAGCATGGGCCTGGTCTTTGATCTTCTGTATTCCCAAGGCCATTTATTCCTGAACTCTAGTGAGTCTAAGAAATGCCCAGGTTTGTTTGTTTGTTTGTTTTTGTTTTTGTTGTTGTTATTTTAAAATTGCAGATTCCTAGCTCCATTCCAGGAGGATCAGATTTAGTAGATTCAGGGTGGAGTCTAAGAATGTGCATTTTTAAACTCTAAAGCCTTCTAATGCCAGTGGTCTCTGGACCACAGTTTGAAAAACAGTTTGACAAAGAAGAGAAAGTGATGACACATCCTTTCCTCCTTCCTAAATCCCACCTCCTCAGTGACAGGGACTTCTCCCAGGTGACCGATACCAGCCATGACCAGGCCTTTCAGGGAAGAGAGTGTGGCCCTGATCTGACAGACTTACCTTGCTGTGGATAATCAGACCTGAATATCACTCAGGAACCTTTATTCGTACAAAGGAAATTCACACTGAGGGCAGAGCATGCGTTTCATTCCTGCCCTTCAATGTGGACGTCGAACCCCTTGGTTTGAACAGTGGAGTTCAATTCCTGCCCTTCAATGTGGACGTCAAACCCCTTGGTTTGAACTTGTGCTGTTTAACTGTGTCTGGCAACCTCTGACAATATGGGGAGGGACACCTAGATTAAAGATTGATTCAGAAACTGTGCAAAAACTCCTAATTCCTCTAGCGTTGGACTGTAGAAACGGTTGGAAAGAATGGCAGCAGCCTTCCAGGGTGAACTCCTGCTCCTCTCCCCTTGACCCCTTCCTAGCTTTAGCCCTGATTCAGTCTCCAGCCTGGGGGAGAGTGGGGGATGGCTATTGGTAGATCTCACTAGTCTGGCTGAGCCACTGGGTCTGAAACTTGAGCATTATCAGAATTACCTGGGGGGTTTGTTCAAATACAGATTTCCCAGCACCACTCACAGAGTTTCTACAGCAGTGGGTCTGGGGTGGGGCCAGGAATTTGCATTTCTAACAAGCTTCCAGGTGGTGCTGATAGACCACGGACTACACTCTGGGACATATTCCTCTAAACCATTGAGCCCCAGAGAGAGAAACCCCTCAGCTTTAATAGCGTGGGTCAGCCTACTTGGGACTGTATGTCTCTGCCTTTCTCAGGGTCACAAAAGTGATGGTGTTTGGGGTTGGAGGTTGGCTCCCAGTCCTCTTGGATCATTTCCCTCTGTTTCCTATAGATTCTACTGGCCTTGTTCATCCCAGTTGGACCCCATACTGAGAGCAGATGACCACTGAAGCTGAGCGTGGCTAGGAGTGTCCCCTTGCCCGTTACTGTATTAGACTGGGACCAGGGGCTGAGAGAAGTGTGACGGGCAGGAAGGGGGCATTTTCATCCTTCTCCCTGCCCACACCCCACCCCACCCTTCCTTCCAGGAATGTGTCTCCTTGATTCAGGAATGGAATCTCCGAGTGGCTGGATGTGTGTGGCATAAAGGTTAGGCAGGTATGCTTGGGTTTAGAAGTTGCTAAGAGCCCCAAAGTTCTCGTAATCAAGCATCTTGGCAGTTGTAGTGACATTTGGTGACACTTCTGGGTTCTCTAGCTCACTGTGGCTCTGTACCGCTCAGGAGGTGGCACTGAGCCGAACCTTGCAGTGTTCCTCAGGTGACCTGCAGGGACCCGCTGGGACATGAAGTTGTCAGTAACCAGAGCTGGGGAAATCTTTGACAACCAGTTTTGTGAGGATGGAAAGTAGAATGATTAAGACTGGTGACCCTGGAGCCACAGAGTCTGGTTCACATCCAGCCCCGCCTCTCCTCTTACTACCTGTGTGAGTGTGGGAATGGCAGACAAACTCCCTTTCTCATTTTGCATGCGAATTTGACCTTCACTTAACTTTGTGTCTCCTTCCTCTGGGAACCTGATAAAGGGAGTCAGTCAACTACATTTAGGCAACATCGCGTATGATAAAAATGACCTCCTGTGATAAAAATGACCATCTGGCACTCCCGAAACCATTATTACACTATATATTAACTTGGATTTAAATAAAAATTTTAAAAATGACTATCTGGAGTGGGGGACCTTTTCATATTTGATCGGAGGCCTCCTTTGTGCCACTCTGAGCATGGTGACTCTTGCCACTGGCCTGTCCTCTGTGGGGCCCTAGAAGGTATGATTACGGACGGCTCCATGGTCTGGTGTTCTATAGACTGGTTCCATTGAAGAGGAACCTCCTGAGGCTGCCCCCTCCCCATGAGCCGTGTCCTGTTACTTCCACTCTTCTAAGTGTATCTTATGTTAAGTGTGAGAGTCTTGTGAGCCTCAGAAGTAGTTACAATTAAAAAGATTCCTGGTGGGTATTATAAAGTGATTTCCGTATTTGTTTTGAAACTGTGTGCATTTTTCTCATCTATAAAATGGGGATGAGAACATTACCTACCTTGGCATGAGGATTGTAAGGTATTGAGAATGGTGTGCTCCTGCCATTCTCCTCCTCACTGTCTCCTCACCATCCTTCTCCTCCTCCCATCACCATCCTCACCGTCCTCCTCACTGTCATCGTCACCGTCGTCATCACTGCCATTGTTGTTATTATGAAGGGAGGGCAGGAGGCCCTTTCTCCTTTGGGTCAGTTCCAGTCGCTTCTTAGCTACTAACTCATCGTATAGATTTGGACAAACGGCCTCATGCTTCGAGGACACAGATTCTTACATTATATTCCAGGTGCTTCATTTATTTGTTGGGTGAATCGATGAATTAGGAGAGTCAGCTAAGTGCTCTGTAGGGTCCTTTCTGGTTTCAAACATAAGATTTTGTGTGACGTTGAATCCAAGAAGAAAGTTGAAGGAGGAATGGGGAAAGAGAAAGCACCTGCGGAAAGAGTGGCGTCAGGGATCAAAGGTCTGGAGCAATCTGGAGACGGGACAGGTCATCAAGAGAGATGAAGATGTCCAGTGGTTCTGATGATCCCACAGGTCAATAGGTCAGTGCTTAAGAGGAATGTATTCTGCTCTGGCTTGGGAGTAATGCTTTCTAGAGCCTGTGTCTCCAGGCCAGGGTTAAAAGGATCCGAGGGCAGTGGCGTGTGGCTAAGAAATGGTCTAAATGGTTACTTTTGGTTGCTTTGGAGTATTTCTTTGACAGAAACTGCAGAGTAGCCCTATACTTTCTGAGGATACCAGTCACAAAGGCAACAGGGATAAGAATTTCTGACCTCCTTAACTGCTGGAGGGAGAAGTTAGCCCCGGCCCTGGCATGGCGGAAGGCTGTCCCTAATGTTGTTTCTCCCTCCCTCTTTCAGGTCTGAATGCTGGTGCTTTTTATGCCTTGTCAACTCTGCTGAATCGCATGGTGATCTTGCACTACCCGGTAAGGGAGTTCCCTCAGTATGCTGGATCTGTAGAGAGTGAGATTTCTGTCCGGCTCAGCAGGAGCTGGGGCAGTGGTTAACCTTAGTTTCCCCCAGTTCCAGGCAGCATGGTACGGTGGTATGCTTATGGGATTTGGAGAGAGACAGCCCTGGGTCTCATCCCTAGCTGTGGTGGCACTAAATTGTGTGACAAGCTGGTTAGCCTCTCTGAGCTCTCGTTCTCCTCTCTACAAAAGAAACATAATCGCTTATTGAAAGAGTATTTGTAGGATTAGAAAGTAAATAATACCGTGTGTGTGTGTG
The DNA here is from genome assembly GCF_022837055.1 of Prionailurus viverrinus. NCBI lineage: Eukaryota > Metazoa > Chordata > Mammalia > Carnivora > Felidae > Prionailurus > Prionailurus viverrinus. The sequence goes on from NC_062566.1 coordinate 116,274,590, forward strand.
TGTGTGTGTGTGTGTGTGTATTCATATATACATTCATATCTATTATATGTATGTAAAGCACATGGCACGGTGCCTGGCAATATAGTAGGTAAACATACATACATATAGATCACATATGAAATATTTAATTTGTAAAATTGGGAGTTGCTCATCTGAAAGCATTTCCTAAATGTTGCCAGAACCAGCAAGGGCTGGATCCTGGGAATGGGATACTGAGTGTCCTAGAGTCCAGCCCTCTTTTGAAAGGACAAAGGTCTCACACTTGCAGACGGGGGAGGCCACTGTGGCTAAAGTGTTCCTGTTTTGGGGTCTGACAGGTCTGAATTCAGATCCTAGCTCTGCACTTAATAAATGTCTCATGACCTTGGACTAAGTAGGTGAATCTCACTGTGCCTTGGTTTTTTTTCATCTGTAAAGTGGGGAATATTGATTCCTAACCTTATGGTGGGAATTTTCAGAAGTAAATGAGATTATATAACTGCTATCTTCCTATTCCTTTTGGCACTGAGAGCTCAAAAAAACTAAGTACGGAATATTTGAATATATATGTATTTTAGTTTCCCCATCTGTGAAATGGGAATAATGATAAATAAGATAAAAGGATTAAATGGTTAAAAATCTGCTGCAAAGTAGGGGTAAGGACAGTTTGGTTCACCTCAGCATCCAGGATCATGCACACACATGCAGGGTTATATTCGTTTGGAAGGAGCAACTATTCTGGGATTCTCTCCCCACCGGCAGCTTCTTAAAGGCCATCTCACCCTGCTGAGAAAGTTGCTTGCCCTTGCCCCTTCACCTCATGGTGACTGTGCTCTGTCTGATGTCTCATCCCATTGCTGGGTGATTGTTGGGGCTGTGGTTTTCCCAGGGGGAAGAAGTGAATGCTGGAAGAATCGGCCTGACCATCGTCATTGCAGGAATGCTTGGGGCTGTGATCTCAGGCATCTGGCTGGATAGGTCCAAAACCTACAAGTAAGTGACCTCCTCTTGGACTGAGAATTGGGGGCCCGTGTTTCGAAATGACATATTCATCAGCCACATGGCTCCAAAGGTTTGGGTGCAGCAACCGGGGCGGCTCAGTGGTCAAGTGGTTCACATTTATCTTCTCTGAGCCTCAGTTTCCTCATTTATAAAATGAGGGAAACAGCCCCCATTCCATGGGGATCTTGGCAAGGTTAGAGATGGACATGAGGCCTCGCACGGTACTTTTCCCTATCCCTCCGTGTGGTTTGCAAAAGGGGCAGATGAGGGAGAAATGAAAAGGAACGTGGAAAGATGCCAGCAGCTAGAAAGTTTATGGAAGCCCCAAAGAGCGATGATGAGGAGGTGGTGCCACTGCCCGTTCCCTTGGCTCCCTGGCGGATCCCAGGGGGTAAAGCAGGGCATCTGAGCTTGCTCTGATTTACATTGTATCGTCTTGCGATTGCTTATACCTCCTTGGTAAATTCTGTGATGTGCTTGGGCCTGAATGCCCAGTGTGTTTCCAGGAGCCCAGAACAGTGTTTCTAAGATTTTAGTGTATGCCAGGCTAATCCAGGACACTTATTAAAAATAGATTCCTGGGCCCCGCCCTCGTGGGTGCTAATTCAGTAGGGGAATCTGCATTTGTAAAAAGCAGCCCACCCTGGTGCCTCAATGCCACAGCCCGGCTTGGAGAAAAGGCTGTGGAGAACAGGAGACCCAACATCCTTCCCTTCTTGGTGCTTCTGTCCAGTGCTCTGCACCCATTGGGTGCTGGTCGGCTGCTTAGCTGCCAGGGTTGTCCTGCACTGGGGCAGGGCAGCTGCTGTGTTGAGGCCTCCAAAGTCCCCAGTGCCTGGAGGCGACAGACGGTGGCAGACCTGTTCTCTGCCACACAAACCCGCTTCTGTGAGGCTCTGGTCAGACCAGGTCTCACTCTGGCTGCCCCACACAAAGGCCAGTTGAGGCCATCCTTGGGGATGTGGCCGCCTGGCTGGACACGACGTGGAGCCTGGCTTGGCTTAATGACTGCTGGTGGAGCTTGGCCGCCACCTCGTCTCTGCCATCTGTCAATTGCTTGCTTCGACCAGACATGAGAGCAGTGAGGTCTGGCCCTCCCGCGAACCGGCGAACAGCAGTGTCCCTTTATTCAGGGCTTGCTCTGTGGCAGGAGAGGGGAGGGAGTGGAGCGTCAGCTGGGCTGGAATGTGGGCAGCCAGATGATTGAGAAGAACTAGAAAATACAGTGGAAGGGCTGGGGGAACACTTCAGGGCGCACATGCCACCCTTGCCTAGGGTCGCTGATGTCTGACTCCTGCAGTCAGTGGGACACATTCTCCCCCTGCGCTCTGACCCGGGCAGAGAAGGGATGAGAGCTCCGTGACCTGCTCCTTTTGGTGCCAGTTCTCTTCTCCCTGAGGCGCCCGGATTTGTCCCATTTGGTTTGGAGGCTGGAAATCGGGTGGTCAGATCCCTTTATTTCAGGCTGGGACTACATACAGGTTTTCTAAAGGGGTCAGTGCTTTAAAACGAAGCTATGGTTAAGCAAATATGGCAGAAGGGGAGCTAAAGTGGTATCCATGAAGTTGCCTTCTGTGGGGTGGGGAGTGGGGGGGACTAGATGAGGGTGCAGGGTGGAGGACGAGGCAGCTCCTCTGTCCTCAGCGGCTGCTTTTTTTTTTTTTTTTAACGTTTATTTAGTTTTGAGACCGAGAGAGACAGAGCATGAATGGGGGAGGGGCAGAGAGAGAGGGAGACACAGAATTGGAAACAGGCTCCAGGCTCTGAGCCGTCAGCCCAGAGCTCAATGCGGGGCTCGAACTCACGGACCGTGAGATGGTGACCTGAGCAGAAGTCGGACGCTTAACCGACTGAGCCACCCAGGCGCCCCGCTTTTTTTTTTTTTTTAATGTTTATTTATTTCTGAGAGACGGAGACAGAGTGTGAGTGGGGGAGGGGCAGAGAGAAAGGGAGCCAGAATCTGGAGCAGCCTCCAGGCTCTGAGCAAGCTGTCAGCACAGAACCTGATGTGGGGCTTGAACCCACAAATTGCGAGATCATGACCTGAGCCAAAGTCAGACGCTTAACCAACTGAGCCACCCAGGCGCCCCCTCGGTGGGTGCTTTGAAGCCCCAAGTAGGAGGGGTGTCCTTTGCACCCTTTGGCCTTGAGGTTTTCCCAAGAGGTAACCCTGTGGTGTATTCGAGTGTATTTGCGTAATAGTTTCTTTCAGTAGAGAGGGCATAGGTTTCAAATCCAAGTGCTGGGTCCAAATGCCAGCTCTGCATTTACTCAGGGGGTGACTTCGAATAAGTAACTTAACTGGTCGGAGCGTCAGTGTCCTTATTTGTAAAATTAGGGATAGTCCTACATTTCCTGCAGGGCTTCTGTAAGGCTTGAGTGAAATAATAAATGCAGGTGAAGTGCTGAGCAGAATTCCTGACACCCAATAAATGCAGCATTAGTTTGGTATGACTGTAGCATACATCTGCTGGCATCCCCACCGTGTTTCTGGCTTCAGGGGAGACGAGTGAAGGCTGTAAGCTTTCATTGTCTTGAGTCCTCATTTTCGTGGCAGGAGGCAGAGGGATGTGCAGAAGCAGGACAGGGAGAGGAACGCAGGGCCAGCTGCAGGAGTCAGGGCTGCTAGAGTCGTGAGTGGGCATCATGGGAGAAAAAGTGTGGGAGGGACACAAGCAGGGTGAGCCCTAAAGAAGCAGCGGCAGGTTGCCAATGGTCCTTCTGGGGGGCTGACAAAGGGAAATGGGGAGTGGGCAGAGCTTTCTCCCTCTGACTTTGGAGACAAGCACTTAGTTCAGACAAGCGAGTGGCAACAGGAAGAACTTTGAGATGACAGACAGACTCTAAACGGCAGATCGCTGCCCAGCATTGTGATGGGGTCTTGGGGAAAAGCGGATAAGCGGAGTTGGGTAGCTTCTGGGGATAGTCCTGCACGCCACTGCTGCCTGACCACCGCTGATGTTTGTTCCGTAGTTTTGGTGAAGGATGAGGAAAGGAAAGGGTTGTGTCCTTCTTGCTTGTGGGGCAGCTTGATCTTGTTGCGCGGGTTCTGCAGGCAGAGAACACACATGCAGCAAGGTGGCTTCATACTCTTCTGGTCTTACCCTTTGTAGCAGTGGCCATGGTGTAATTAAGTGACTATTTGTGTGATCACCGGTTCAGTGTCCGTCAACCTCATGGACAGAAAGTTCTGCGAGAGCAGATGTCCCAGCACACAGCAGAGGGCTTGACACACAGCAGGTCCCCAGTTGATACTTTACAATGAGTAAATGAATGAATGAATGATCCTGTTAAGGTCAGAAGTGTATGACTCCATTTCTTTGCCTCTGCTTGTAGGGAGACAACCCTGGTGGTCTACATCATGACTGTGGTTGGCATGGTGGTGTACACATTGACCTTGAACCTGGGACACCTGTGGGTCGTGTTCATCACTGCTGGCACAATGGGGTAAGTTTCACCTCTAAACTGTTTAACTGGGAAGCAGCATCGCATGGCTCCTAGAGCTGCTGACATCCTGGAAGCAACACTGATCTCTTTGCTGACTTCTCATTGACCTCTGGAGATGTGGAAATCTTGCCCAGAGGCCTTGTTTATGTGTAGTGCTGCAAAAGGCTGTCTAATGGGGCTTCCATGCTATTGGGATGGAGTTTGTCCTTCACAGACCTCACAGAGGCTAGGAAATGTGGAGTCATAGAAAGTACACAGGGCTAGGGATCAGAAAGCCCGGGTCCTTGTCTCAATTCTGCCGCTGACTGATGACAGGTACATCACTGAACTGCTCTGAGCCTCAGTTTCTGCATCTTTAAAAGAAGATGAGAGTGGTCTGTCTTGTAGAGTTGTTGCAAGGAGCGAGAGAGAAATATATGTGAAAGCAGCATGAAGTGTGGTGCAGGTGTAAGAAATTAGAATTGGAATTTTCCGGACCTGTTATATGAGGAAGCCTAGGAAACAGCACACCTTCCACAGGGATCTCTGCTTAGCCTCACATCCCAGATATTTTCCTGTGTGTGTGTGTGTGTGTGTGTGTGTGTGTGTGAGAGAGAGAGAGAGAGAGAGAGAGAGAGATGGTGACAGAGACAGACACCCAGTCTTTCTCAGCAGGCGACTCTCCAGAGGGATAAAGGAGGATTCTGAGCTCCTCCTTCTAGGTCTCAAGAGCCATGGAGATGCTGTTCAGTGTCCAGGGACTTCCCACTCCCAGCACAGGGCTTATGGACCTTTGACACAGAATTTCTCAGCTGAGGGCTGAACACTGAAGGCATCCCCATCCCTTCTGTAAACATTGATCTTGTCTTTAACTGATGGCTGGAACTAGAGGAAGCAGGGGACTCCAGGAGCCTCAGGAGCATGAAGCCTACATATGAACTTCTTCCTGACCTACAGGGGTATCTCTTTCCTTGGTATGACCACCTGGGGGATGGCCTGATTATTCAAAGGCCTGAAAAGTCTTGATGGCAAGAAATGAAACAGGAAAAGGAGTTCTAAGGGAGGAGGTGGGCTTCTTATCCTCCTTGTCCTTGAAGTTCTCCATCACCTTGTTTCTGTGATCGGCCTTCAGCTTCTTCATGACCGGCTACCTCCCCCTGGGATTTGAGTTTGCTGTGGAACTGACATACCCAGAATCAGAAGGCATGTCGTCTGGGCTCCTTAACGTGTCTGCCCAGGTAGGGCTCTTATTTGGTGGTGGCCCTAAAGCAGTGGCTCTTTGTTCCCTACCTGACTTGGCTGGCACAGGCATTGCATCATGGCAGCTCAGTTCTTCTGTGGGCTAGTTGGCTGGGCCCTTGTTTCCAGTCTTCTTGGTGCCTTTCCAGGTATTCGGGATCATCTTCACCATCTCCCAGGGTCAAATTATTGACAACTATGGAACCATGCCCGGGAACATCTTTCTGTGTGTGTTCCTCACCCTTGGAGCAGTCCTCACTGGTGAGTTGGGGCCTCAGAACAGGATGATGCTCAGGCTGCTCATGGGCTTAGGCTGTTGGCAATTTGAGACCTCAGTGTTTTGACTGATCATACAGATTGGGGGATACACATACAGAGGGGCAGAAGGGAAGGCTTGTTAGGAAATGTGTTTGAGAGGCCTGTTTTTAGTGGAATGAGCCTGGGTTTTGGTACCAAAAGACCCTTGTTTGCATCCCAGACTATGACACTGACCTCCATAGCTGTTTGACTGTGGGCAAGTGGACAAACTTCTGGAAGGCTCACTTTCCTAATCTATAAAATGGGGGTTGTTGTGAAGATTAGAGCAATGTGTGCAAACTCCCTGGCAAATATTAGTGATCTATAAATGAAGGCCAATTTCATCATTGGCTTCTGCCTGTCAGGGACATCAGTGATCCCCAGGCTTTATCAAGTTGGCAGGTGGAACCCCCATTTCCCTGGAATATCTGAAGTAGGTGACCCTTAGGAAAATGAGGGCTCCCTTTCTTGGGTGAACTTGACCATTGGTCTCCTTAATAACTCGTGTCTCTGTTGTTGTTCTTTTTCAATCCCTTGACCTCAGCATTCATTAGGGCAGATCTCCGGAGGCAGAAAGCAAACAAAGAAACTCCTGAGAATGTGAGTATGTGGGAGCTTGCTTTGCTGAGAGCTGGGTCCCAAGCTTTGTTTGAGGATGTGGCAGCATGGGTGGGCCCGGGGGCTCCCGGAGTGGGCTGGTTCTCTGGATGCTGTGAGATCAGCTCAGCTCGCATAAACATGGTGCCCAAGAGTTTCCTTGGTGGGTGTTTCAGCACGGTTTTTGTGCTGTTCTTTCCCGGACTCTTCTTCTGCTTCCTTCCCTTCTTCTGGCCTCCCTGCTGTGGTCCCCAGAGCACGTCACTGTTGTCACAGTCTGCTGAGCAGCGCCCACTCCTTGGATCCTGAGACAAGTCCTGAGACCCTGGCTCCACTGCTTTCAGCCTTGGGGTCAGTGGCTGGAGAGGAAAGGTGGGAGCCTACCTCGACCACAGTGGTGGTGGACTCAAATCAGTGGCTCTCCTGGCAGGTTACAGCCCCTTAGGCAGTGCCATGGGGATGAAGGGACCTGCACCAGTGGACTTCCAGTAAGGCTCTAACAGGAGAAGTCAGGAAGCAAGAGCTGATGGTGATTATAGGGGGAGGAGTGAGTATGATCTAGAACAGAAGAGGGTTTCCCAACTGCTTTAATCAGCTGGGAACTATTTTAACCAAAATGTTAGGTATCAGATCTGAGCCAGGATGAAAGCGATTTCAAATCTGAGGAGTAAAAGTGGGATATTACTTAAAAAACAAATAAACACCCAAAACCTATTACAGAAGTAATACATGTTCTTAGTAGAAAAACTAAAAAATACAGAAACGTATACAAAATTTAAAAATCATCCTGTATCATCACCTAGAGATGAAATGCTGGTTGTTTTACAATTACTTAAATGTTTATATCTACATAGAATATGTATGTGTATATATTTTACATTTATATATGGATATGTGAATATTTTTAAAAGAAAAATGGAATCTTCTATCGCTTTTTTTTACTTGTTGTGAACACTTTATCAGGTCATTATTCTTTTACAATACACTTTTTTTTGTCTTCAAGTTTCTTTTTCTTTAATGTTTATTTTTGAAAGAGAGTGCGTGCCCAAGCAGGGAAGGGGCAGAGAGAGAGGGAGACAGAGAATCCCAAGCAGGGCCCATGTTGTCAGCGCAGAGCCCGACACAGGGCTCAGACTCACTAACTGTGAGGTCATGACCTGAGCCAAAACCAAGAGTCAGACGCTCGATCGACTGAGCCAGCCAGGCGCCCCTATAACATGCTTTAAATGACTGCACAGTGTTTAAATGAGCGCACATGGGTAAACCATGATTTCACAGTTTTCCTGTCTGTAGACATTAAGGTTGTTTCCAATCATTGTTATAAACAATATCGTGAGTAACGTCCCGGAGGCTGAATCTTTGCGCGTGTTCTTAAGCACAGTGTTTCCTTGAGAAATGGATCCATGGTCACGCACGTTTTAAAGACCTTGATACGTGTTGCCAAACTGGTGGCTAGAAAGGTACTATCAAAACTATCAATTTGTATTGCTATAGCAGTGTATGAGTACCAATGTTGAGGATATATCGTTTTGGAAAACTTTGCCAATTTTCCAAGGCAAAAAATGGTATCTGAAAGAGGTATAGTTAGCGTTGTAAGGATATGTGTTGGCAGATAGATGATAACCTTTAGTTTTCTATTATTTGTCTTCTGATACCACGCTGTAGAGTTGGCAGGCTGCAGCAGGGAGCAATAAATTCAGCGGGGAGGCAGGGAAAGACTCGGAGCAGAAATGCCATTCTCCAGACTGGCGTGAGGGCTGTGGCATTGCCACGGCAGAGATGGGCTTTCACCTGTGCCCATGTAAAGGAAACGATGGTTTGGAACATTTTGGTGAATATATAGTGAGCCTGGGTAATAAAAAAGGAGAGCCGGTAACAAAACGGGAGAGATTTCTTGGGAGAAGTTTTTAATTTGGAATGTGACATATTGTGTCAAGTGATAAGAGATTTTGTTTACTCTGTAATCTGTGTTTATGTTGGCAGACATGGGCAAACACGAGGAAAGAAAAGGTCACCTGTTAATCCTAGCACCCGGAGATAACCTAGTAACATTATAGTCCGTTGTTAAAGTTGTTTTCTTTGGGTTTGCTTGTGCATATTGGTTTCCCAAATTGATTGTTTACTTAATGTTAGCTTGTCAACTTTCCCCCAGTTACATCCTACAACTCTCTATTTCCCTTTCCTCTTGTTTAATACTTAGGTTGTTCCACTATTTCATTATTCTTGCAGCGGCATCTTGGTGCACATAGACCAGGTTTGTTAATCAAGGTTGGAGTTGTTGGCTTACTAACCTTCTGGATGGGGTATTGGAAATAGCACTGACTAGGAAGAGGAGACAAATCTGGGGATCGTGCTCAACTGTCTGTGTCCCTGGATAACTCACCATGCATCTTTGGACCTCACTTGCACCTGAGGAGGCTTATTGGTATGGGAAGGTCAGAGTCATGGTGGGTTGACACCCAGGGAAGCCAGGGCTGTTACAGAGCATCCCTCCACTGGAGCCCAACACTAAAACCCCACGGCAGTCAGTGTAAGTAAGACCCGGCCACCGCCACATGAATTCATCATCAGAGCCAGGTAAAAAGACAGGGCGCCCGGCAGATGTGGCCAGAGCTGCTCTTTCTAATCTATGAGATGTACAGTTTTGGAAAAAAGAGACAGAACTGGCTTGGGGCTAATGACTAACCTCGATGATGAAAATCTTGGTTTGGGTTTCCATTTTTCTTCCAGTTGGTAGTTCTCAGCCAAGAGACGGTGGCTGTACTTCTGTCCCCACTAAGCTGGGTTTCTGGTTGTGATTTCAAAGTGCCAGCTTTGGAGAGGGCAGGCATGTGTGGGCACACACGTGTGTGTCCGCGAGAGGAGAGAGGCTGCCTGGTTGACTTAAGCAGGCTGCTGGTTGCCTGAACGAAGGCTACTCATGGCTGAGGTTGACCTGGGGCCAAAAAATTAGCAAGTGAGAATGGGGAGGTTGGGTTTCTACAGCTGTTGATGTACGTTAGCCTCAAGACAGTCCCTGGGGGAGAAGCACCATTTGTCCAGTTGGCACTGGACTCTAGCTGGGCCTGTGCCAAGGTCTTCTCACGAACTGGATGCACACTCGAGGTAAGAAGCAAGGCACCGCATGGACTTAGGGACCCCACAGGATGACTTCCAGGCCATACGTAGTTCCAACTCCACCTCACATCCTTTCCCCGAGAAAGTCAAAGCCGCACTGACCCCAAGTCTTCTTCTCTAGGCATAAAGGGTATAGAGATATTTTTAGCCAGTGAGTTTATATGCATCCTGCCTTTATACAGATTCTCTTCGATGCATCCATTCCCTGCACATTATCCTAATACTCCTCGTCCTGGGGGCTGCCTCCAAAGGAAGGTAGTCAGAAATTCCGTGGGAGTTGCAGACCCGGCACTTTGGATAGCTCCTTGGTGGCCAGTCCAGATGAGTTTTAGGCTGTCAGAATGGGGAGGGAGAGCAGGCTCTGCTATTTCATTCCTGAGAGGGAGCCTGGAATGGCACTTGGACCAGGATGGTTTGTGGTCGCTGTGGCATCAGAGAGAGATGGCTTTCTTGGCTTTTTTCTTTGAGGATGCTGTGATGGTGTGTGTGTTTAAAGGGCACGCTGGCAAGGACTGGTTGCTTTTCTTCCCTTTGTTTACTCTTGGGGCCGCCGAGGGGCCTCTGGCTCTTGGTTTTCCCACTTTGCCACTGATTATGGTCACTAACAGGCAGTCGTTCCGGCCCAGGTGGAGTCTTGCCCCTCTTCACCCACAGGGTTGCCTGCTTGTTTTGCCTTGCAGAAACTCCAGGAGGAGGGGGAGGAGGAGGAGGAGAGCAATGCCAACAAAGTACCCACCATTGTGTCTGAGGAGCACTTCTGAGAGAAGAAGGTGGTGGCGACTCAGGGAACACCGACGCCCCCCCCCCCCCCCCCCCCGCCTTCGGTCAGCATTCACTGCCAGCACACAGGTCTTCACCGGAGCAGCTTTTGGAGGGAACTGGCTGATATATCTGTGGCTTGGATGGCGGTGCCTCTGCCTCCTGGAACCCATTCAAGAGGTTGCATGGTCTGGTTGGGGACGATGGCACCTTTCACCAAACGCACACTCCATTCCCGCCCCCTCCCCCTCGTGGGTTATGGGAGCTGGTGTTGGGAGAGGCTGGTGGAGAACGGTGCTGCCCTGTCTTCCCCCTTCCCCTCCATCCTGCAAAGAGAGAGCCTGCGAAATTATCGCGGAAAGGAAGCTTATTCAGGATACTAACTTTTTCTAGTGTCTTAAGACCCTTAGAAGCCCAGTCCTAAGGAGAGGCAGCTGCTCCGGATGAGGGGAATTTGGGGGTCACCGGCCCGGCTGCTGACGTTCTGTGGGAAAAAGCACCATCAGAAAAAAACTGCATCAGAACGAAGCCGTCAGGACTCGGCCTCGTTTCTCCTGGCCTGAGGTTGGGGTCTGCTTCCAAACCCTTTCCTAAGAGCTGATCAAACCAAACATCAATAAACTTGACAGAAATTTTGCTGTGGCCATGAAGGAGAAACCCATTTGGGAGAGTGAGCTGCCTAGGTGTGTGTGAGGGCACCTGTGAAGGCAGTTGGGGACCGTGGTAGCTTGATTTGGGACTAAGTTCTTTTCTACAGAGTCTCTGCCCAGGGACTTCCGTGTGGGTCACAGTCACCTCTGATGCCTTCATGTGGACACTACCTTGAGAAACTCCGTCAGCCTCCGCACTTGCTTTCTCTGAAGGGAGGGAAATCCCAGCCAACTTCCTGTAACCTTTACTGAGAGCTAACCTTGATTCATCCCACGCTGAGAAATCCACAGCTGCTTCTGCGAGATGAGAGGAAAGGGGCAGGAGGAAAGCTGACCCTTGAAATGGGAAGTGAGTCTGCTTCAATTAAGTGCACCTGCCTCCGGAGGGGACAGTATTCTAACACCCACCCCCTCTTCCTGCCCTCTTCCAGCAGTAATCTTTTTTTAAATCAGATATTGTGAGTTTAAAGGGAGTCCCTTTAAACCAACCCAAGGTGACTTCCTCTCCTGCCTAGCCTGCTGTCTGGCTCTACTCATGGTCTTGGGTGGTGTCCCCTGAAAATAAGACATTTCAGCAATTTCTCCTGCGTGGTGAACAGCTGTGATCATGACCATGGTGCTGTTTGGCTGTGGCCACTGCCCCGGCCTTGGCAAACGGGAGCAGCCTGGGTCGGTTGGCAGCAGTGCCGGGGTGCCCGGGCCACTGCCTGAGGGGAGCCAGGTGTGTGTGTGTGTGTGTGTGTACGTTCTGGGTAATAGAAGAAGTTCACACTTCTGGTGGGGGGAGTGATTGGGGATGGAAGCGAAGTGGAGAGAAAGCGTGTCTTACTTTTGATGAGGAGAAAGGTGCTTACTCTTCAGCTCCTTCAAACTCTTTAACAGAATGTTTACCAGATCCATCCGTTCCTTTATTTTAAGAACACAATTTGTATTTTCGGTTTGTAATGCCAGATGTTTTAAGGCAATAAAAGATTCTCCGAGTGGTCCGCCTTGTCATCAGGTGGGGGCGGAGGTGCCTTTTGGCACAAGAATGAGAGTCTTGCCCATTTCCGGTGCGGGAGGGGCTGGGGCTAGAGGAGCAGCTCCTGTGGCCTTCTGCGGGGGTGGGTCCTCTGTTTACGCAGATGTTACCATCCCAGTGGGTTACTTTTTAAAGACAAGGCAGTAAAAGTGAACGTTGGCCTACGTGGTGCCTGGCAACTCGGCGCCCAGCACGTGACCCTGACCGCCTTCTGTGCCGTGTATATTTGCAGACGGTCCACTCGGGGTAACCGCTGATACAGAGCCCACTGTGGTTTCTGGCTCTGTCTCAAAGCGTGGCCGAAGTATTTGTTCTAGGACTGTACCATCCTGCCCTGGTCAGAGTCCACGCTTTCGGCATCTGCCGTGGTGCTGCCACTTTTCTTCTGATCTGTCCGGCCAACTGCCACTTCTCCCTTCCCAGGTGCGTTCACCCCGTACTGTGATCTGGACATGCTGCTATTGGCCTTCTGTGCATTTCTTTCCTGGAAATTGCACCGTGTCTGTGGCATTTTGGGACCATTATCTGTTAGCAGTTCTTAGCTGGAGAGACATTACGGATTCTACTTTAAATCATCTCGGAAGGGAGCCAAGACTGGCGGTTAAAGAAATAGAATATTCATAATATTTTCCAACTACTCTAAATCGTCTCTTTGGATCCTTTGGGATCTTGTCTTTGCTCACCTGGAATCACATTTCTATGACGTATGCTCAGAGGATCCGCATCCAACTCATGCATGTTTTCAATTCACTTTCTTAGGTGGGCTCCGTGTGGATCTACACTTACATGCAAACTCTGCAAAATCATTGCTTTTACTACCTCCTTAACAGTAGTTGGTGAGGGAGGGATAGTCTGTATCCCTGAACTATTTTTCTAGACGTAGTGTTGGCATGTGAGGCCTGGTATTGCTGCAACCGCTTTTGGCACCATAAAGGAAGCCAGCCTGAGGATGAAACCAACACAGGAGGGCAGAGTGGAGTCAGATCAAACCATTCCTGAAGCCTATAATCCACTGAACTTTTCAATTTTGTGAGCCAATGTTATCTTTATTGTTTAAGCTAGTTTAAGACAGTTTTGTTCTTTTCACCTAAAAAGCCTTAACTGATAGAGAATTCCCAGTGCATTTAAGTATTTATTAAGCTTAAAGTATTTAACTTTAAGCTTCCTATCCTGCCTTTGCAAGTCCCCTGCCTCCCTGACCGCTCACCTTTCTCTTCCCAACTTCTCTACTTGGTTTTTACTCCTTCAACAAGATGGTTCATACCTTCCAGATGCTGTTCCCTCGGCCCTAAATGTCTGCCTCCTATATGAAGACATCTAATGCCTGGGCATTCAAGGCCCAGCTCAAATCCCATCCCCTCAGGGAGTCCTTTCCTGATAATCTGAACTGTGCACCCCCTACCTTCTTGATCATAAAACTTTGTATTCTAAAATTTTTTTTTTAACCTTTATTTTATTTTTGAGAGAGACAGAGACAGAGTGTGAGCTGGGGAGGGGCAGAGAGAGAGAGAAGAAAACACAGAATTGGAAGCAGGCTCCAGGCTCTGAGCTGTCAGCACAGAGCCCGATGTGGGGCTCGAACCCACAAACTGTGAGATCATGACCTGAGCTGAACTCGGCCGCTTAACCGACTGAGCCACCCAGCGCCCTAAAACCTTGTATTCTAGAGTTCTTAGCGTTTGAAGTTGTTTTTGTGTGTTGCTTTATTGATTGTCCATTACCTTGACTTCACTGCAAGGGCCACAGGAACAGGGACATTGCCTGGGACATCATTTCTCTTTCTCAAGTGTCTGGCCTGGAGTTAAATGTTCAATAAATACTTTGTTGATGTAATGAATGGGTTCTTGAGTCTACACACTGCGTGTGGGCCCCGCCAGTGAGGAGCCCCTCAGAATTCTGTTTGGAGGGCAACTACCTGCTCCAGCCCATTATCATTGGGGTTTCAAGCTCTCCTTTCCATGGTTAGGCAGCTATTCCTTCCATGCTATTTTCTGACTCTGCTTTCTCAAGAAACTGTTTCTTCCTTAGCAAGAAAACAAGAAAGGGTCCTCCTGACCGTTCAATTGTGAACACAGAATCTTGAAGGTGGGGAAGGAGAGGCAGACTGGACTTCAGGAGAAATGAACAAGTGACCAGACGCGCCAGCGGCAGCCAGGTGTGCCTGGGTCCTTGAGCTGTCCTACTCATTATGGTGTATTTGATCCACAAAATGCTGCGATTCTCCTCTGCTACAGCTCAGAGGAGGGCAGGAGCGCTCCTGGCTTAGGGAAGGTCAAAGTACAAGGACTGATCCAAGCACAGGGTTTTTCTATTTACTACAAAATTCGTTACACAAATACAGCTGACCAGAAGGTCTAAAAACAGCCCAGACTCTTCCAACCCCGATCCATTTGTAGACACAAGGATATGAGCCATGCTCACTCACAGGGGAGCCCTTCTTAGAAGAACTGCCCGTTTCTCGGATGGTTCAGAGTCTCGGGTCCAGCAGCAGAGAGGAGCCCGCCCTGGGAGGGCAACCCCGAAGCAGCCCTTGGAGGCTGCTGCTCTGGGCAAGGCAGCAGCTGTAAGTTTCACAGTTCACGTGTTCCCACCACGCAAGTCAGATGAAGGGATGAAAATAAAAGGGAAAAAGCAGAAGGCTGGAAAAGGGTCCTGGAAGAGGCTGCTGGTGAAGGAAGGGTACACAGTGGGTTTCGAAGGTGCTGGCAATTTCTTGGTCTGGGGGAAGGTATGGGGTATCCACCTTAAAATGATTCTTTAAATTGTTCGTACACATCATATGAAAGTTATACGGTATCGTAAACATTATTAAAGAAAAACCCCAAACGTAAAAGGCTAGCAGGGGGTCAGAGGGCTCAGGATGGTGCAGAAAAGAAGAACTAAAAGAGGAGGGAGGATAAAGGTAGGGGACAGCAAAGGTGGAGGATGGAGTCTTGGAGCTGGTAACGTTGGCCTCAGTTTCTCTTCTTCTGTCTGGATACTGGTTCTACTTCTAGGTACCGAAGCCCAACTAGCATACCCAGGATGGAGAAACCTTCAACACAGAGAAAAGGTTCGTGGCTGAGACAGGCACGGCACTTTCTTACACCCTTGTGTGTCTGCCCTCTGCCCCAGCCCGAGGGTGCAGTTCCTGCGGGAGGTCTGGGGTGCTCGGATGCTTACTTGCCACCATCAGGGGTGCCAGGACGCCAATCGTGGGAGCTGCGGTCCCAAAGACAAACAGCTCAGAGAGGAAGTGGCCCAGGGCGAGGAGGAAGGTCCAGAGTGTGATGTGGTACAGCCTACAAGGGAGCAGACAGACATGAGAACAGAGGCGATGCTTGTGGGGCGCAGAGGAAGAGTAGAGGTCTGGCTCCACACACACAGAAGCCAACCCAGGGAGGCGATTATGGCTAAAGGGAGAGGAGACTTGGGCCAGAGAAAGACCTATCTGCTCGGCCACATCGATTTATCCTCTACTAGGGCAAAACGGAAGGTTTCCACTGCTAGACCGAGAGTGCGGTTCAGGCATCCAGAGTGGGTCTCTGAGTCGTGGCAAGGTGGTGAAGCCAGCTACAGCAAAGCGAGTCTGGGTTATGGCAATCCTAGCAGTATAGACAGTTTCAGATCAATCACGCTTACATATTCTACTCACTTGGCTCTGTAGTCCACGCCCACCTGGCAGGTATATATGAGGGATGCCACAGAGTGAAGGGCCTGAATGGGGCATGAGCAGCAAGGACCTCTGTGGGGCTTTTAGACGCTCTTGCAACATGGGCCGGTTATTTAGTATCTTAGCCTAGGAAAATGGTGGAGGACACAGTGATAATCTCATGGGAAGAGAACTCTTTCCTCCGTTTTGACCAAGAGGTGGAAAAGAGGTTATAGGACGACTGACCACATGGATTGGAGATATCTTTTTTTAACTATGAAAATTTTAAAATTACGAAATACCTTAAACATACAAAACATTGTTGATAAGAGAATATTCTAATTAACCTGTATGCAACCAATACCCTGCTCCAGCAAATCTGGATATTTTGACATTTTTGCTTCAGATACTTTTTCTAAGAAACAAAATATTACAGGTAATCAGTTAAAGCATTCTGTGTATCCTGGACCCTGGGACCCTGGATCCCACCTGGACCCCCTCCCCAAGCCCCCCTCCCTCCCTCCCCAGAAGGAACTGATATGTTAAATTTGATTTTTATCATTCCTGTGTATGTTTTTATACAGTCAGTAAATATGTATGTTTGGGTGCTGAATTTGAATTTCTGGTTAGGAAGGAAATAGAATCCCAGTGTAGATCAGAAGAACATGGACCAGCGTCCCAGGCTAAAAAAGGCTAGAAACAGAAGTCGGCATTTGTGGCTATCCTGTGTTGGAAGAAGGGGAAAGGAATGGGTGATGATAAGGTAAGTCTCATTCCAAAAGCACAGCAAATGAAAGATACACCTCTTATACCTATTGGCAATTCTTTATCACGTAAAGGTCTTTAAAGGAATTAGTCAGTTCTTACTCCCTCCCAGTCACCTTGAGAGGTACAACAGATATACTGGTTTCATCTTATACGTAAAGAGACCAAGGTGCCGAGAAAGTGAACAACTGGTCCTTGAACAAAATGGGTTTGAGCAGCAAGGGTCCACTTTTATGTGATATGTGGATTTTTAAATATTTATTTCGAGAGAGACAGAGAGAGAAAGCAGGGGAAGGGCAGAGACAGGGAGACAGAATCCCAAGCAGGCTCTACCCTGTTAGCCCAGGGCCCAGTAGGGGGGCTCATCTCACGAACTGTGAGATCTTGACCTGAGCTGAAATCAAGAGTTGGATGCTTAACTGACCGAGTGACCCATGTGCCCCTACATGTGGATTTTTAAAGATAAATACAGTACAGTACTGTATTTTTTCTTCCTTATGATTTTCTTAAGAACCTTTTCTCTGGCTTATTTTATTGTAAGAATACAATATATAACACAGATAATGTACAAAACATGTATTAATCGACTTTCTTATCAGTAAGGCTTCTGGTCAGTAGTAGGCCATTAGTAGTTAAGTTCTGGGGGGCGCCAAAAGTTATATGTGGATTTTCAACTATAGGGAGCCACTATTCCTAATCCCCATGTTGTTCAAGGGTCAACCGTATAATGAACTTGCAGCTACAAAAATAGTTACCAGGAGAACTGAGACAAGAGCCCATTTTCTTGTTTTCATTCTTGGGCCCCAGGCTGTTTCCACTAAACCACACTGCTTCCAAAAATACATGTCAATCTAGAACAAGTCAAACTATAGTTTCAAGTTCTAAAAAATAAAAATAAAAAAAAATTTAAAAAGTTGGGAGAGATCGCAGGGTTAATAGCATTGCTTCAAATCCCACTTGAGTTGGCCTTCCTCAGTTCAAATTAATTGGGTCTCTAATATGTAGATCTGCAAAATCAGGAATGAAAACCATATTTCCCAGGGCTGCTAGGAGACTTAATCAAGGTCATGTGGATAAAAGCTCCTGGCATAATCAGAGGTGTTCGGTAAATATCATCACCTCCTCTTTTCCCAAATGCTGAGAGCTTGGATATGACAGAAAAACATTTTAGTGTGAGGTTGGTATTTTGTTGGCCTTAGCCACTGACCCGAGCAAACTTTCCACTTTGGTTGTGGGGAGGACTGTTGGAAAGGAAGCTCGAGCCCCCTCCAGTGGTCAGCACCAGTTACAGCATTATGTAGACAGGAGGCTATGACCCTCTGCAAATGGTCCGCAGCAGTGTGACGACCCTAGAGGCAGAATGTTAGGAGTCCTGGGTTCTCTTTCACCCTCACATATGGACTCTGCGTAGGCGCACAGCAGTTTACTTGTGGGTTCCTTTTCGCATGGATTGTGATTTTTGGTCATTCCTACTTCTTGAGGAATGTGAGAATAAGGTATATGTGGGTGGCTGCTCTAAAAAGAGCACACTACTCTACTTCTGGAGCAGAGAAAGGCTGATTCTTTAGTAAAGGAGTGGAGGGATGTGCTGCAGGCCACTGGGTCAATGGTAATAGCCAGTTGCTACCGACTTCCAAAGAATTTTCAAACTTCAAAGACCTGTTAGGCCTATTATGTTTTTTTGGCTTGGAAAGAATAGAACCCATTAACGTTTTATTATCCATGTTTTAGGCTAATGTATGAACATTAGCAGGTCTCCAAGGGGAGGGGCACACTGGATATGCCTGGCACCTGATTTCTAACAAGGGATGCTTAAGCTCTTTCTTCCCTTACATACGTCTTGTTGTGGATGTCGATGGCACAGAGGCAGCGAATCACTGATGAGAGTAGGGTCCAGATCCCAAAGGTCCGAGCTTGGAGGCCATTCACTGTATAGTAGGAAAAAGCAAGAGTGTTGAGAGGGTGGGGGGTGAGGTTCCCTCCAAACTCCTCTCACCTCACTGGTGGTTCATGGGAGGCAGGCTGCTAAGCCTGAACTCTCTTTGGCTGGGCAGAGGGGAGGCTCTGGTGCTACACATGGGAACTAGAAGGAATGGAAGGAATTCCAGAATGAGAACGGCTTAGCTCCTCTTCACAGGTCTACAGTTGGGTGGGGGAATTTCAAGAGGAGAAACCCAACGAAAGGCCCACTTAGGCAATAACTCCTGAATGCAGAAGTTTATGCCTCTGCCCTGGAAGCCACTCAGGTGCTGGTGAAGTCCAGCAAGTCTGGGTCAGCGCACGTTTGGGGGAATGTTGCACATAGTGGTCTGTCAATACAAGATGTCTAGGCGGTGTAAGCTTTCAAGGCTGAGGCAGGAGAGGACTCAGAAATCCGGGGGCTTATCTAGATGCTCAGTCTGGTTTTGAAGAGACCGAAGTCTTCTCTTGGATCCAGATCTGTATTATTTGAACAAAGGCCAAACCGAGCTGCTTTCCTGTGCACTTTGTACTGGAACAAAACACTGCTTGTTTGGTGTTTGCTGTGGCCACCCTGCTCTTGGTGGCTTTGTTCTGATACCGCTGTACTAAGTATCTTGTCCTGAAAGTATTGATCATAGTCCTCCACAGCAGTGGTTCTTGACCCTGGGTGTTTATTAGAGTCAACTACAGAAGCTTTATCCATTTCCCAAGACCTGGGAACCAGACCAATTAAATCATATTCTCTGAAGGTAGGCCCTGGGCATGAAGTATTTTCTAAAAATATCTCTCTGGGTTGACTGCAATGTACAGCCATTTATCTAAGGCATCCTGTGGCCAGGAATGCCACAACAGTGAAAGTTTTCCTTTGCTGGTCTACTGAGCAAGAGAAATTGTAAGGGACAAGACTGATAACTGAAAGGTCTATTAATGTTTATTTGGGCTTTAAGGATTTTCCATCCTTTGGAAAACCAGACAGTGATACCAATTTCATAACCCTGAAGGCCTTTACGTGGTAGTAAGGTGGGAAAAAATTCCAAATGCCAAATATCTAGTGGGCGGCCCTGGAAAGCTGTGATTTTTATAAACCAGTTTGATAGCCTTTCTGATGAAAAGATTGAGGAAATATCTCTAGTTAGTGAGATACAAAAGTGGAGTATCTCACCAGCCCTAACCACACTAGGCACCAAGTGACATTCTATGGGATGCTCCAGAATACTGTGGTTATCAGCAGAGTACCATGACAGCCCCCAGATTAGGGGGGGGGGGGGAAGACGGTCTCTACTTCTGGGCTGGAGATAAGACACCCACCTACCCACCCACAGTTCTTTTGCACAGCTATATGCCCTTGAGTGAATCACATGACCCCTGGACTTTTCTCTCTCAACTTTAAATTTTTTTTTTTTTCTACAAATTTCGGTTGCTTAATGTTTATTTATTTTTGAGACAGAGAGAGACAGAGCATGAACGGGGGAGGGTCAGAGAGAGAGGGAGACACAGAATCCGAAACAGGCTCCAGGCTCTGAGCTGTCAGCACAGAGCCTGACACGGGGCCCGAACCCATGGACCGCGAGATCATGACCTGAGCCGAAGTCGGCCGCTCAACTGACTGAGCCACTCAGGCGCCCCTCAACTTTAAATTTAAAGGATCGGACCAAGGGTGCCTGGGTGACTCAGTTGGTTAAGTGTCTGACTCTTGATTTTGGCTCAGGTCATGATCTCACGGTCCCACGTCGGGCTCTGTGCTGAGTGTGGAGCTGCTTAAGATTCTTTCCCTCCCTCTCCCTCTGCCCCACTTGTACGTGCTCGCTCTCTCTCTCTCTCTCTCTCTCAAAAAAAAAAAAAAAAAAAAAAAAGGACCAGACCAGGTAATTTCTGCAATCCTGTGCATCTACAGTCATCAGAAGGCAGTGTTTGAGGGTGAAAAAGTGAACTGTCCCACCCACTCTTCCAGGTTCTTTACTCCTATTGTACTTGAGTTTTGTTCAAAATGAGCCTTAGCCTACTTAGATTCACTTTATGTGGAGATGTTGCAGAAAAATGAGCTAGGTCAGGGCCCAAATCTGGGTTAGCTATAAATGTGACACAGAATTGTCAGCTGCGTGATATGATCCTGCAGCTCAAACACCACTACCCCACACATCGGTGCAAGGAAGCGCAAGCTGAAATGTGAAAACGGTCTCAGCAGAGAGGCTCAGGAAGCTGGGACAGGCCACCAGAGGCCTTCTAAGCTTCACTTTGGGAGACCAGCTCAGAGGAATGTCGGATATCATCTCAGGGGCTCTTCACGGTTTGGGAAGACTTTGGTTTTATAACTTGCCATTTGCAACACAGAATATAAACCATTTGGGGCACAACCTAGTTTCTGAAGAGGGCTGAGATAATATGAAAAGCTTCTTTATAGCTTTCTAGTGGGGAATCCCAGAGTCACCAAATAATTCCATTTCCTCACTTGCCCTTGTAATACTTTTTGTATTGCCTGTAAAACGTATAGGGCAGTATAAAATGAATGAAAAGGTATTCAGACAAGCTTGGGGGGAAGAGGGCCAAGTGCTATCCACAAAGTCTATTGTTCCACTGGCTGCCAAAGGTTAGGTTAGCCAGCATTAGAATCACCTGGAAAGCTAGGAAAAACTACACCCTTGGGTCCCATTCAGGGGTGGGGCGAAAGTTTCAGGAAATAAGTTTGGAGAAGAAAACGGGCAGCTGTGCTGTTTGTTCGTTTTTAAATTTCCTAGGTGGTTCTCATGGACGGCCTGGCCTAGGAACCACAATTTAGGCAGCTCCCGCAAAGGAGGCAATTCTCTGACTTCTTACCGAGGTCTGGCTTGCCGGTGTAGAGCTTTTCATAGAGAAAGGTGTGGTCTCGGAAGCTCTGCAGCGTGTTTCCCATGGCTATGATGGACACCATCACCAGCCAGCTTCGTAACACGTTCAAGAAACGGCTCATAACTTCCGGCCAACCCGAGAGGGCTCTTTGCCTTGGAAACAAAGGCAAAAAACGTGAGACAATTAGTCTACTTCAACCATGAGCTCTCTGACTTGTGTAGTTAACCTGTACTAAGTTTATCTGGGCAATCACTTTGTGAATTGCTTTCTAAGTCTCTGAGGCTCATCTACTCTCAGTTATCTTGACATATTATTGTTACTTCACCCAAAACCAAAGGGTGCTAACCTTTACCTAGAGTAAAAAAGGCTAAATAATGCCCGGGGCTGGAAATGGTAAACCTAGCCAAAAAAAAAAAAAGAAAAAAGGTGGGGGGGGGGGGGGGGAGAAAAAGGGAACGGATGAAAAGGAGGTGTACAAATTTTACTATAAATTAATAAAATGGTCTCTTTTTTCTTTAAAGTTTATTTATTTAGAGAGGGAGGGGGAGAGAGAGAGAGAGAATCTCATGAACTTGGGGCTTGATCTCACACACTGTGAGATCATGACCTGAGTGGAAATCAAGAGTCGGATGCTTAGCCAACTGAGCCACCCATATGCCCAGTGATAAAATGGACTTCTGAGTAAGACTTATAGAAACTGGTCTCAATATTTAGTTACACTAATAGTGGTGAATCAACAGTATACTTTGCAATAAGTGACACAGTACTTATTTTTGTCTAAGCAACTTCTCCACAATGTTAGCCTTTTCTCTTGGTTGGAATCAGTCTTTTGCTATCTTTACTCCTAGCCTAGTTTTTTTATGTCATTCTTTTTAAGGCAAGTGGCTCAAAGGTGACTGTAAATCTACCAATGGTTACCTGCCGGGCTATTGATGACAGATCCTTCCAAGCCTTATATATTAGCGTGGAACCTGTGGAGTACGGGCAATATTTACACTCTCAGATTTTTTCCTACTCTGGTTCTCAGGTACATCAGGCTCCATAAGCTAAATGATATAAAAGTTAAAAATAAATAAGCTGCCGTGACTTGAGAACTAGCAGGAAAATTACACAGAGAACGAAACAGCAATGTTGGTGTTGGGTTGTAAGAGAAAGAGTAACAGCTAACAGTTATTGGGCACTTGGATAGGCCGTGCACTTTGCCAAACACCTAACGTACATTGTCTCATTTAATCAATCCTTAAACAAGGTGGGTAGGCACTATTCCTATTTCCATTTTACAGATGAGGGCTGGCACAGAGACATTAAGGGATCTGCTTGGTTCCACAGCTAATATATGGCAGAGTGGAGATACAAACCATGATCTGTTGGAATCACACTGCAATACTGCCTCCCTGAGAATAGTTTGATGAAGTTTTTTTTTTTTTTTAATGAAATTTCCATTTTTAAGGGAGACAAACACACTATATCCACTTCTGTCTCAAAGTTGTATACAAAGTACTTACATGGTATGCTTTTTGTTTAAAAAAAAAATGAACCCTTGAGGAGCAATGATTTCAATCTACTTGGTTTAAATAAAACTCCCGTTAAGAATTTAGTAATAGAACTACTTCTCATCTTCACTGTAGTTTTGTTTTGTTTTGTTTTTGGCTGCTTTTTTGCTTTCCCCACGGTTTATCTTTTGTCAGGTTAACTTCTTGGGCCTGAAGTGGTGATAAACTATCAGGCTTTTTTTTGTCACTCTGGCAGAAGTTTCAGTGTCTTAAGCTACACAGTTGAAATAGATATTAAAGTCAGCAATGGCCTGACAGTGTGAAGCACTGAAAAGAAAAAAGAAAAGAAAAAAGAAAAGCTCTAGAGGACGAAGCACGAATCCCTCAGGGAATGGTAGATCACAACAGTGGACCTAGTTGAAGTCCAGAGAGAATAGAGCTTTACTGGAGATCACAGGTGTCACAGCATGGGCCAAGATTCCCTCATCTTTCAAGGTATCACCCTCCCCCCCACCCCCCACCGCCTCCTTATTTTCTCACCATTCCTCAGTAGGAGACTCGCGATTTCACCTCCAGGAGTCAGAAAAGCCTGATGGAAGGCCCCATCTTTGAGAGAACTTCTGCCCATCTCACGGAAGCTCTTAGAAGTCCCCACGATAGCTGATGAGTGCAGAACCTCAGCACTCTTCCGAACTGCTCCACCAATCGCTCTCCCCCAAATTCCCTAAAGCTTTAGGGCCTCCTAAAGTATCCAGCATCTATTCTCAAATTTTCTCCTGGCCCGGCCCGGCAAAGGTGTGGTGTTAAAACTAGTCAGGAGAGAGAGAGAGGTTCCTATCCTGCCCCGATCATTCAGCACCTGTGTGACCCTGGGTGAGAAATCTGCAAAATGGAGCTTAAAAAATACCTATCGCAAGGGTTATTGTGAGAATTACATGAGAAAGTGAAGGGTCCTTGCCCTGGGCTAGGCTCATAGTGCCTGCTCATTCCTTCATTGGTTTCCCGAACCTACCATGCCTTCCTCCTCTTCATAGTCCTAGATCCTCCTTCTCAAGGTCTCTCGAACCCCTTGTCCCCCAGAAGGTTGCCTCCCAGGGATCTTCCTTCCACCCCACCTCTATTTTTCCAGACTCTCCGGATCCTCTCAATCAGATGGCACAAAAATGCCTCCCTCTCTTTTCTCCCCATGTTGCGCCTACCTGGTGACCGGACCCCCAGCTGAGCAGCGGCGGCAGCAGGAAGAGCAGCAGCAGCAAAGATCCAAAACAGCTCCAGCGAGGAGTCCACCTGAGCCATTTGTCCTCGCCCCCGCCCACAGCCCGGCACCAGGATTGGGTCGTTTCCGTCAGTCCTCGCTCTGATTGGCTGCTCCGGCTTTGCTCGAGCAGGAGATGGGGCGTGAACCCCTTTACTGCCAATCAGCGGGTGCCGCTTCTCAAGGCACCTCCCCCCCACCCCCGCCCCTCTGTACCGCTGCTCACGCAGTGAGCCCTCTTCTTGAGCGTGGCGGAAGAACTTCGCGGCTGGAGTCAACCTCTTACGAGTGGAGGGGAAAAGAGCGGAAAAAACAACTCAAGACTTCTGTTGAGGGCAAAGCTCTGCGCCCGCGCTGCGCCGCGGTGACGAAATTCCTTCGCGCCCGAAGTCGAGCGTTTTCAGCGCGGGGTGGCGGGCGCCTGCGCAGTGGCTCCCAGCGGGCGGTTGCTTGTTGGTTGTTGTAGTAACGGGGGAAGCAGCCGTCGGCGGCGGCCGTGAGCCCGGCTGGGGAAGGAGGAGAGGGTGGTAGGCGCAGAGCGCGGTCCCCGCCCGCCGGCTCCGAGCCATGGGAAGATGAGACAGGTAAACGCCTGCGCCGGCGCGCTTCCCTACCGGAGGGAGGTGAGCTCCCGGGTCTGGGCGGGCGCCAGCTGCTGCACTTCCCTCTTGAAGTCTGGGAGCAGCTGTTGGCTTCCGGGCGCGCTGGGCTGAATCGCTGCGGCGGAGTCGCCCCTGTCCTTTCCGTGGGGAGCATCTGAGGACCTACCTGGGATTGGGGTGAGCCGGGGGTGGGGCTGAGGGGCTGATCCCTTTAGGGCGAGGACGCTTCTTGAGCGAGTTGTCCTTAATCTTCTTCCGATCTCCGTGTCTCTCTCCACTCTGCTGGCAGCCTGCGACAGGTTTGGCATCCGTTCCTCGCTTGGCGGTCTTGTTTGTTTCGTTTTAATTTAAAGGACTTCCCAACATTTTGGGAAAGATCGAGAAATCCCGTTGGGAATCCCCCGAAGAACGCCTTTGAAGTTATTAGATCGTGCCCATTCCGCTGAAGATCTGTAGGGATCATTATCGGGATCCACGGGTTTTTGTCCTGTTTACGATCTTATATGTGTATATGAATGCATAGAAAAATAAGATTTGCAAAGATCGACATCAGATGATTATCTCTGAGTGATAGGGTTATGGTCATTTAAACATTTTCATTTTCTATATCTGTAATTTCCATTTCAGCCCTAAACACCCAACAAACGTACTTTTTACAATGAAAACATATTTTAAGTTAGAAATATCCTATTTTAATGCCTTTGCGAGATTCAGATCATAGTTTGTGATTTTTTAGTAAGGGAGAATAATTTTTGAGTGTTTGAAAGGACAGTGTTTTTTTTTTTTTTTTTTCCCAGCTATTTATGACCTTGATTCAGGAGAATATATTAATCTTTTAGTTTAGTGGTTGAGTTTGTTTTAGTGGAAACATGAGGGCATTTTACCTGTGTGCTTGTCATAGAGTCTAAAGAAATAATTTCAAGGATCGTAAATCTTGAGTTTTTATTTTTAACCCAGATCAGGTTTTTCTAAGCAAGGAGTCTATGTTTTAGGCAATCGACCACCTATCTCAGACTTTTCTAAGAGCTAAGTCTTATTAGATTTAGTATGTAAAAGAAAAATGAGAAGCTCAAACTTAATAAGAGCTCTTTATTTTATTTTATTTTATTATTATTTTTTAATAGCAGCTCTCTAAATGCACAGAGGACAGACAGTATGTTTGGAAAAAAATTTTGATTTTTGTGGCATTAGTGGGGCACTGTGAGAGAAGGTAAGCTTCCAGAGGTTGGGCACCATTTAGGTAAATATTCGTTTTTTTAGACTTGGAAGATTAATAGCAATAACCAACAAACAGACAACCCTGTTGTGTTTCGGATCATTTGGCTTTCTTGCAGGAATCAGTGCCACCTAAATTGTTTGATCCAGTGAATCTGCAAGGAAAGGTCTCTGAGGCCCCCCGTCTGCTGACTGCATGACAAACCCTAAAGGAAATGCCAGTCGTGATGGCCCGGGACCTGGAGGAGACAGCATCATCCTCAGAGGATGAGGAGGTGGTAAGCCAAGAGTAAGTAAGAGCAAGCTTGCTTTTGACCCTTTGCCTTTAGGGTGGAAAAGAATTCTCTTTTACTTATACCTTCTTTTACCTAGTCCTTCTTTCGGTATAGCCTGACTCTGGTTTTAGTTTCTGACCACGATTTTTTTTCCTTTTTTTAATGTTTTTATTTTTTTATAACTTATTGTCAAATTGGCTAACATACAGGAGACAGTGTGCTCTTGGTTTTGGGTGTAGATTCTCATGGTTCATCGCTTACATACAACACCCGGTGCTCATCCCAACAAGTGCCCTCCTCAATGCCCATCGCCCATTTTCCCCTCTCTCCCCCCCACCCCCCCATCAACCCTCAGTTTGTCCTTTGTATTTAAGAGTCTCTTATTCTAACGATAATCTAATTCAAGATTTTATTAGTTGGTTACCCTTAGCTATCTGAAATGAGATAAGGCTTTGTTTCTGGGCTCAGGAGTGAACATTGGCTCTAGATGTTGCTCTTTGTATACTCTTGATTGGAGCTTGTAACATAGGAGATTTTGATATTTGTAGACATTAAAGCAAAGTAGGCCTCCAAACTCTGTGAGATAGATTATATTATTTTCTCAAAAGCTTTTACAACCATAGAATGATAGTATATAGAGAGGTCAAGTAACTTACCAGAGTAACTATGGGGCAGTACATTAGAATTCTGTAACCTGTGCTGTGTCCATTGAACCACACTGCTTTCCTGAGTTCTTTTGGGTAAGAGTCAAGTTTTTTGACTGCTGGATTCTCATGATAATAATAATGAACGACGGTGATAAGTGCAGCTTATCATTTATCATAGATGACGGTAAGGGCTTTAACTGATGTATCTCATTTAATCTGAACATGTTATTATTCCCACTTGATGAAGCTCAGCCATGCAAATATCAAAGAACTTTTTCAGGGATTCAGGGGGAGTAAGTGATGGATTGAGATTCAGACCTAGTTTTCCAGGATTTTGAGGCACTTTGCTGTTTTGCCTCCTTTAACATTATTATTTGGCACAGAGGACAAAGAGAGAGTGCGACTCGAAGTTAAAGATTCTCTGTGAGTCTCCTTGGGTACTTGTATGCTATGTAACCTGGAAAGTGGGGATAATATCTCCCAGGCTATTTTGTAGAGGTATGATTAGAATCAAATAGAATGATATGTAGGAAACTACTTTATAAATGATGAAGTGCTATACAAATGTTAAGGCATTATTCGTACTGGCTTTAATATTGAATTTAAAGTGGATTTCTTACTATAAAGTAGAAGGTTACATTATTTAATATGACTACAAAAAATTACTGAAGCATTCATAAAGCTTTGGAGAGAGGCTTCTCATCACTGTTAGGTCATAGAAAAAATAGAGATTTAACATTATATTTGGGTCAGTCTTATTCAGGATAATTAAATGGATAATTCCCTCTAGTCACTTTAGCTTCTTGTGACTTTTTGCTTTCTGTGTGCTGTTGCTTACCTGTTTCACAAAATTTAACTTTTGCTGCAAGCATCAGTCTTTCTGATTTCAAGATCATATAAAAAAAATTTTGTTTTTACATTTATTTATTTTTGAGAGACAGAATGAGACAGAGTGCGAGTGGGGGAGGGGCAGAGAGGGAGACACAGAATCCGAAACAGGCTCCAGGCTCTGAGCTCTTAGCACAGAGCTGGATACGGGGCTCGAACCCACAAACCGTGAGATCATGACCTGAGCCGAAGCGGACGCTCAACTGACTGAGGCACCCTTTTTTTCCCCATGTGTATGCTCACAAAGATCAGTCTTTTACTTCATGACTATTTCTTTTATTAGTGGGCTTAAGGGTTGGGCCTGATGAGTATTAGATTGAACTCTGTGAAATTGCTGTTTTGATAGGTCAAAAACAGTAAAATATTGACAGTTTCAGATGGTTCAACCTAATATTATAGTAGGTACTCAGTAAATACTTGTTGACTGAGTGACTGAATGAAGGAATAAATGGAGACTTTATGCTTTAGATCACCTTGGATCAGGGGTTCTTAACTTTTTTCTATGCCATGTATCCCTTATCAGAATGATATTTTTTAGGTACTTAAAATATATATCATTAAAAATAGTACCAATTACATTGAAGGCAGTTATTAAGATTAAAAAACCCAAACTTGTGACACAGTGTAGTGATATGTGCTTTTTCACTGATGCATTAAATAACAAGATTATTCTTCTGAAACGTGGGTAAGTTCAATTCCATTTTCCAAAGACCGCAGCGTGAAGACTGTTTTTGCTCAGTTTGCACGAGCTCATCACTCTGTCGGGTAGTCTTTGTTAGCATTTATAAGTGGGGAATATTGGGAAGCATCTTGGTTGTCTGGACCACCACTGTGATGTGTCACCATTTGGCAGCTGACTGGTTGCTTTGTGGGACCTACCAAATTGTTGTCCCGCTTCATGTCGGATGAGGAAGACTGACCACAGGTGATCTCGTGGCAAGGTTAATAACTACTCTAAGTGATAAATGTAAATGATATTTTTAGGTATCTGCAACCCCTGTGTGATACGGTAGAAAAAATCTCTAATTTCAGACAGACTCAAAGGCACAGATGACGCTCATACCCCTGGGCTAGGTTGCCCACCTTCATAGTTGAGAAAGGTTAAGTTTCTAGTAGAAGGTAGTGAAAATACAGGTGTCATTCCCCATCCCAATCCAATTTCATGGATTTTTTGCTCTTCTTCCTTTCAAACTCCTGTTGACTTTTGACTGTTAATGTTCCAGCGGCTCATGTCTTATCTATCAGACATTTTATACTTTAGGAATCTTAAGCCAGTCTTGTTCACACTTGGAGTGATACGCTTTCATTTTTAAAGTTTTGGAAGTTATAAGGCCATAAATCATCTAAGGGCGTTGATTTAATCCAAAGATGTATCTCCATGGCCATCTCGTCGATCTGCTCATATCCCAAGGCTGTGTTAAAGAGTTCATGCCTGGCAGTCCTGGACTTCAGGGCTAGAAACTGCCCAGGCAGTCCTTATCTTGCATGGCATTATTTCAAATAGTGAATTTAAAGGGGCTCTTTTTCTGTATTTTGCTAGATTTATCTGTAGATGTGGAGGGATTAGATACAAGGTTTCTTAAGACACTAAAAAAATAATTTTAATTCCTATCATAAAAGCCAGCTTTATATCAGTTCGTGAGCATACACATGGGGAAAAAAAAAGATCATCGACAGATGATTATACAGTGAGTACTATAGGAATTCCGAGAAAGAAGGCGTCACTGTGGGCTGGAGGAGGTGGGAAAGGCTTTATGGAGATGGTGAGATGAACTGGGCCTTAAGGGTAGAGCTAAATGAACAGAAATGACGAAGGCATTTCCAGCAGGGGCACTGGTATGAATAAGGCATAGAAGCTTTGAATTATGTAGGCCAGATCCCAGGAGTAAATAATATATATGCCTCATGAAATTGTTTTTTAAGAACCAAGACGTTGTTAAGCTTTCAGTAAAGTGAACCTTCAAACCTTCTGCTTCGGTAATCATCCAAGTCTTGTGTTCGTTCATGTCTCTAAGAGCATATTTTCTTAATGTAGACCTTTTTGTGGTGTGAATGAAAATTTAAAGTCCCGATTTTCAGTTTCCTAACCATTTTGAATCTTTTGCCTTTAGCACCACCTGGCGGGAGCATGCTTTTAAAGACGACATAGCGTCTGCCTTAAGTGTGTTTTCGTTGACCTGCTGAATTCATGACGTGTCTGCCACCTCTTTTATCTTGTCATAGGTTGTGAGTGGAAGGATTTCTCCATCAGGGATTTGGTTTTCCACAAATAGCATAGTTAGGGCGTTGGCTGTTCTTAGCCTTGTATGTGTTTCTTGAGTTCCTGACTCTTGTTACGCGTTTTAACCTGGAGCAGTGATCCATTGTTTATAAGCGGGAAGGCAGAGTGGTGCCAGTTTGTAGCTAGTTCTAGATTCACGAGGAACTTTGCATCATTTCCAGAGTTTCTGTCTAAGACTTTGCTGTTTAGGCTGCCTAGTTTTTCTCTATCCTCCGACTTAGAAATACAGTAGAAAAATTACAGTTGGAAGGGATCCTAGGAATCATCTGGCCCCGTGCCCACCTTTTACAGGTGTTTAAGATTAAAAAGCAAGCAAACCACAAAAAAATCCTTCTTGCTAAAAAGTGCCCCTGATAAATACCTTTTCTTACAAATGGGCACTGGCACCCAAGTGAAAAAGTAGGAGCGGTAAGCATCCACATTTCATCTCTAGAAAACAGGAAATGAACTAGGTACGGTGTTCTTTGCTTTTTTGGTAAAACACTTTGGCAGCTCATCCAAAGTCTCAAGTCTGCCTGGCAGCCTGTGCATTCAAAATGGGCATCTTTTTAAACATGGGTTGGGGGGCGCCTGGGTGGCGCAGTCGGTTAAGCGTCCGACTTCAGCTCAGGTCACGATCTCGCGGTCCGTGAGTTCGAGCCCCGCATCGGGCTCTGGGCTGATGGCTCAGAGCCTGGAGCCTGCTTCCGATTCTGTGTCTCCCTCTCTCTCTGCCCCTCCTCCGTTCATGCTCTGTCTCTCTCTGTCTCAAAAATAAATAAACGTTAAAAAAAATTTTTTTTAAACATGGGTTGGGAGGGTCTGACTTGGCTCTGAGATTTGTAGTGTGACCTTTCTTAAAGAGGTGTGGTCATGTAAGTTTTTGAGAGCGGCCCAAATTTTGGCTAAATGGATCTTATTCTGTTTAAGGAATTGATTAGTTTAGGTTCCCAAACTGTTAGGTTTAAGTTGTTCCATATATGAAACATCACTGAAATGTGATTAGGGAGATGGAAACAGGGAAAGAGCCCAGGCAGACACTTGGGTTCAGGTACGTCTTCCCTTACTTAACCACCTGTGTGGCCTTCAGCAAATCACTTACCCTCTCTGAGACACCCTTTTTTTCCCCCCAGTTCCTAGTGTGGGTAAGAGGATTAAGTGAGATAGCATATGAAAGCTCTTATTCCTGGCACATAGTAGGGACTCGGTCATTTCTTTCCCTCCTAACTCCTTGCACAAAGGAGGTTGAAGATTTTCCTAATCTTTGAGTAAATGTACATCTGTCTGAGATTGATTAAACAGAGATTTCCTGAGGGTAGAGGAAGAGAGTAAAGTCAGAGATCCTTTTCTGGAGAGAAATATTACTCCATTTTGTATAGGCTTGCTTTAAAATACGTGATTTTAATTGGAGCGCTTGTATTAATTTTGGGTGCCTGGCTCAGAATCTTAGGATGCGTCATCAAATTGGCTTAAAAAGGGACTGTAGAGTATAAAAGGGTATATAAGTTATTGTGAATGCTGTATATTAGTTAGGATTCTTTATGTATGCTGGGGATTAAAACATAAATTGTCTTAAATAATAAAGGGAATTTATTTTTTTATTAAAAAAATTTTTTTTCCCGCGATCCCCCATAAG
Organism: Prionailurus viverrinus; assembly: GCF_022837055.1. Taxonomy (NCBI): domain Eukaryota; kingdom Metazoa; phylum Chordata; class Mammalia; order Carnivora; family Felidae; genus Prionailurus; species Prionailurus viverrinus. The sequence goes on from NC_062566.1 coordinate 116,306,132, forward strand.
GGGAATTTATTAACCCATATTCGGGAAAGACTTGATTCTGCAGCTGCACGTTTGCTTCTCAGGATTTCGTGTCCCTCGTTCTTCGAATGAGGTTTTCACTGACTTCCTCCTTTACTGACAGCTCCAGGCTCTTCCCTCAAGGACACAAAATGACAGTTGTACTTGGAGACCTCATTCTCTTACACCGTCAAGGGGAAGAAGCCATCTCTCCTGCAGCTGCTCTAGAAGAGAAAGGAAGCAGCTTTCTTCTAGAGGGTCTCACAACATATCTTCTGACACTCACTGGCTCCAGTGGGTTTATGTGCTCATCCCCGATCCAGTAACTAGAACTGAGGGGTGAAGGCCCTGAATGGCTGAGGCCAATCGAAGCCCGTCCCTGGAGCAGGGAGGGAGTTAATCGTAAATAGAGCACATGGCTAAGAATGGGAGATGAATGGTTTCCCATAGGGCATTTGGGGTTCTTGTTCCAGGCAGAGGGAAAGTTGCTAAGCAGCAAACCACGGCGATCTGCGTCAGTGGTTTATTCAGACTTTGAGCTGTCAGTTAATGAAAACCTTTTGTTATGGCTGTAGGGATCATCCGTGTATCATGTGGACCGGAGGCTGCAGGAGAATTCCAGTTTTGGTATTCCATGCTGAGGCTATTCTGACAAAGGACAACAATATTCGAGTCATTGGCGGTAGGTATGACGTCCCCCCACAGAGGGCAGGGCTGGGCATGGCCCCTGTACCCTTGTCTTGCAGAAGTTGATATCACATGTAAGTAGGAAAAGGGCCTCGGTCACAAGAAAAATGTAGCATTTTTTTTTTTTTTTATGCCCGAAAGGATTATTTGTAATTTCTTAAATTTTCTGCATTTTAAGTTGCTTTTCTTCTTTGAATTTTGTCTTCAGAATTATGTGTATGTGCGTTATTGTTATTCTTTGTGGTAAAATATACAAAACGAAACGTACCCTTCTAACCATTTCAGAGTGTACAATTCAGTGGCGTTTAGTACAGTCACACTATTGTACAACCCTCACCACGATCTAGTTCCAGAACATTTTTCATCATCCTGAAGTAAACCCTGTATCCATTAAGCAGTCACTCCCTATTACCCCTTACCCCAGCAACTAGTAACTGCTCATCTGCTTTCTGTCTCTAGCGATTTGCCTGTTCCGGACATTTCGTATAAATCCACTCAGACAGGATGTAGTCTTCTGTGTCTGGCTTTTTTCACTTAGCATAGTGTTTTTAAGGTTCATCCATGTTGAAGCATGTATCCGTACTTCATTCCTTTTCATGAAATGCCGTATTTTGTTTATCCATTCATCAGTTGATGGATCAGTTGGTGGTTGTTTCCACCTTTTGGCTATCGTGAACAGTGCTGCTCTGAAGATTCATGTATGAGTTTTTGTTTGGACACCTGTTTTCAATTCTTCTGGGTCTATAGCTAGGAATGGAATTGCTAGATCTTACGGTAATTCTATGTTTCACTTCTTAAAGAACTGCCAAAGGAGATTCCATAGTGTCTACACAATTCTGCATCAGCGATGTAGGAGGGTTCCATTTTCTCCACATCCTCACTGACAATTGTTATTTTCTGTTTTTTAGATGATAGCTGTATTAGTGGGGGTGAAGTGGTATCTTACTGAGGTTTTGATTTGTATATCCCTAATGACTAATGACATTGAGCATCTTTTCATGTGCTTCTTGGCCATTTGTATATCTTCTTTAGAGAAACGTCTATTCAAAGCCTTTGCCTATTTTTGATTTGGGTTGCTCGACTTTTTGTTGTTGAGTTATGAGTTCTTAAACATTCTAGATACTAGACCCTTATCAGATACACAATTCCCACATTCTTCTGCTAGATGGATTCGCTAGTGAATTCTATCAAACATTTAAAGAATCAACACCACCAATCCTTCTCAAACTCTTCCAAGGAAGAGGAGGGAACTCATTATATGAGGCCAGCATTACTCTGATACCAAATCCAGAATAAGACATCACAAGAAAACAAAACTACAGTCAAAATCCCTTATGAATACACATGCAAATATCCTCAACAGAATACCAGCAAAGCAAATCAAGCAGCATATTAAAAGGACTGTACCGTGACCAAGTGGGATTTCTCTCAGGAATACAAGGATGGTTCAACATACAAAAGTCAATCAATGTAACATACCACACTAATTTCACTTGTTCTTTCCAACCTGGATGCCTTTTTTTTTTCTTTCTTTCTTTCTTTCTTTCTTTCTTTCTTTCTTTCTTTCTTTCTTTCTTTCTTTCTTTCTAGTTTATTCATTTATTTTGAGAGAGAGACAGACAGAGAGCGGGTGAGGGAGGGGAAGAGAGAGAGGGGGAGAGTATCCCAAGCAGGCTCTGCACCATCAGCACGAAGCCTGACACGGGACTCGAACCTACTAACCGCGAGATCATGACCCGAGCCGAAAGCAAGAGTCAGAGGCTTAACTGACTGAGCTACCCAGGTGCCCCATTTTTATTTATTTATTTTGAGAGAGAGAAAGAGGGAGAGAGAGAATCCATCCAGTCTGGGCTTTTCTTTATTGGGAGGGTTATTCCTGATTCAACCTCTACTTGTTATGTATGTATTCATATTTTGTATTTTGTATTGAGTCAGTTTTGGTAGTTCATGTGTTTTTAGTTTTTGTCCATTTAGTTTATCTTATTTGTTGGCATACGAATATTCATAGTATTTATTTATTTATTTATTTATTTATTTATTTATTTATTTCATAGTATTCTAGAATCCTTTTTATTTCTGTAAGGTCAATAGTAACGTCCCCATTTCATTTCTGCTTTTAGTATTTAGAATCTCTTTTTTCAAGCTAGCTAGAGGTTTGTCAATTTTGATCATTTTAAAGAGCCAACTTTTAATTTTGCTTACTTTCTCTATTGTTTTTCTATTCTCCACTCTTCTTTGATTTTCAGTAGTGCTCTGACTCCTGGGTTAGCCTGTAGCTTGTCTTCAGAGGTTACAGTACCATGGGTCAGAACTGTTGTGTGTTATAGTGGAAAGAGTCTGTACATGGGTTTGTAGTTACCGGTTCAAATCCCAGCTTTGGTATTTACTAGCTGTGAGTCTGGGGCAAATCACTTAAACTCTCTTGACCTGTTTTATTATTAGTGAAGTGGAGATCATAGCTGCCTTGCAGGCATTGTAAGAATTGATGAGATCATTTAATATTTGGCACATAGTAGGCACTCAGAACTTGTGCTACTTAATTTCACTTGTTGAACAGGATCTGTTCTAGTTTGAAATGACTTTAAGGTCTGTCCTTGCTCCATAATAAGCTAGGAGTTCAGAGGACAGTGAACACCTGCTTCTGGGATTTGAATCCTCCTCCCTCCCCAAGGGTCTTGTTCTAATCCCTTCAGCAAGTTGCTAGGTTACCACTTAAAGGGATATGGTTCATTCATGTTCTCTGAATTTGGAAGAACTAAAGATTTGCTAACATTTGCAAAGAAACTCCCTGTCATCATGATTGGAGTTAAAACATCAAAGGTGGGTACAAACAACAGAAGTAAATAATCTCCCCCAAACATACTTCTTTTGGTCTGCTTGTCACATAGATGCATCTCTGTATGCCATGGCAATAGGCAGACCCTTCCTTTTTTAGAGTATCCAGGGTTTACTGGGAATTAGTATCCATCAGTGTTGTCATTCCATTATTCAACCAGTCCCTGCGTTTTTAGAACGTATATGTCTTTTTCCCCCTTTCCACATACTTGTGATTAAAGAAAAGGCCACTGAACTTTTTTCTCAAACTTTGTTTTCGAATTTTCTGTATCTTCCCAATTCTTTGAGGTATCGTGATTTTTTGCATAGTCCTTTATGAAAAGAACAATTTGAATGAGTTTTCTGGTTGCTGCCTCAGATTTATGAATTGTTAAATTCTCTGGGTCTTTTTTTTTTTTTTTTTTTCTTTCTTAAATAGCTGACATAGATCTGCTCAGATCATAATCCTGTGTTTAAATCCCCTTGAGAAGTTTCTGGGGGATTAGTTATCTTCTGTTGATCTTAGCGTGTTAGATGCCAGTCTTATTTTTTTCTGTTATCTGTTAAATGTTTCATTGTATTTATTGTTAATACTTTTTGTACAATATTGCTATATTCCAGAAATATATTTTTTCTTACTATATCCATTTTTTTTTCAAAATTGTATATACTTTGAACATGTAAATGGATTGCATTTTAGAGACAATAGAGATATTTGCAGTTTAAGGTAATCCATTCCTAGAAGGAAGCATCATTTTTTTTTTAATTTAACTAATTAATTTATTTTATTTTATTTTTGAGAGAGACAGAGCATGATGGGGGTAGGAGCAGAGAGATAGGAAGACACAGAATCCCAAGCAGGCTTCAGGCTCCAAGCTGTCAGCATAGAGCCCAACACAAGGCTCGAACTCACAAATCGCAAGATCGTGACCTGAGCCGAAGTCAGACGCTTAATTGACTGGGCCGCCCAGGCGCCCCAGCATCATTTTATAATTTGTCTCTGAATTTGTCAGGTTCCTCAGTTTGCAAAATGTCAGTTTGCATTTGTGTAGACTAGCACTGTCCAATAGAAATATGATGCAAGCTAGATATGTAAGTTTTCCAGTGGCCTTATTAAAAAAAAAAATAGAAATAGGTGAAATTAGTTTTAATAATATATTTTATTTTGGGGCATCTGGGTGGCTCAGTTGGCTAAGTGTCCGACCTCTTGATTTTTGCTCAGGTCATGATCTCATAGTTCATGAGATCAAGCCCCACGTTGGGCTCTGCACTGACAGCATGGAACCTGCTTAGGATTCTCTCTCCCTCCCTCTCTGCCCCTCCTCTGCTCATGTGCAAGTGTGCTCTCTCTCAAAATAAACTTTAAAAAATATATATTTTACTTAATACAAATTGTCATTTCCACATTTACTCAATATAGAAAAATCATTAAGATATTTGGCATGTATGGGACACCTGGGTGACTCAGTCAGTTAAGCATCTGACTTTGGCTCAGGTCATGATCTCGCAGTCTGTGAGTTTGAGCCCCGTGTTGGGCTCTGTGCTGACAGTTTGGAGCTTGGAGCCTGGTTTGGATTCTGTGTCTCCCTCGCTTTTTGCCCCTCCCCAGCTTGTCCTTTGTCTCTCTCTCTCAAAAATAAATAAACATTAAAAAAAAAAAAAGATATTTGACACATAGTATGTATTTTACACTTAGAGTACATCTCAGTGTGGTGCAAAATATTTTTCATCACAAATATTTAGTCTGTGGTTAGATTTTGCACACATTATAGTTGAAAAAGTAAATTCATATGTTCAAGTTCCAAACACGTTTTCCAGTAATTGAATCAGATATCAGTTTCCAAATTTAAATTAATAAAGTTAAATAACGTTGAAAATTCAGTTTCAAAAGGTCACACTAGTTATATTTCACGTGCCCAGTAGTCATACGTGGCTAGCGGCTACCATGTTCAACAGTACACGTGTAGACCTCATTTTGTGACAGTAAGGCAAAGCTACACTGTGTTGCCATTGAAAGGATTGCTCTTCAATTCTAAAAGTAAAGAAAGTCAGTTTTATCTTCCTTCTAGTTTCCCAGGCTATTTTTGACCAAACTTCTTAGGGCATGTCCTCACTCCCTGGGTGCTTCTGTACTGACAGTTAGATTATTGGTTCCTTGTTTTAATTTGCTGCGCTGCTGTCCGTCAGTCCTGGAATTTGCCAGGAGGCCTGGCACTTTAGGTTGCCCCCGATACACACGTGAGTGGTTGGAGAAGAGGAAAATTCCACGGTCTTATGGTGCATGCTTAGAGGCTCAGATATCAGATGTTAGGCAGTTCGCTAGTAGGACCGTATCACGCCCTGCTTCTTTTTATGTGAAAGGAAATATGGATAAGGGAGTTGTTTCTTGGACAGTTGGGGGCTGGCTCAGTTTATAGTTGCAAGCCTCCATTTGACTTTTGCCATGGGAGCAGAGCCCTGGGTTGCCAGGTTTTTCAAACGAAGCCCAGAAATCTAGATTTTTATATGAATTCTTTCAGTTTTAAAAGGTTAGGGACTAATTCAGTTTTATGTTTAAAACACCACAAAGAATGAACGAACCATGTCTGCAGGCTGGATGGGTTTGGCCCTTGGGTCACCAAAATATAACCTCTGGTCTAAAATACACTGGTAATCAGCATCATTGGACACAGAACATGAATGTGAGTTAAAATCCCCGGCAGTCACACTTGCACTTTATCTTTCTTGCACTCCCCTTTTGGAGCATGTGCAAAGTATTGGAGTTGGCTTATAGTTAGCTGGTATAGATTAGAGGAAGTTGGTCACTGATTACTACTTACATACTGTGAGTGGTCACTGAGTGTGGTGATAATGGAATTTTTCTTCCGTGTTAGGAAAAGTAGGAGAAAGAGTACAAATAGCATTTTAATTAAAAAAAAAAATTTTTTTTTTGATGTTTGTTTATTTTTGAGAGAGACAGAGACAGAATGCAAGTGGGTTGGGGCAGAGAGAGAGAGGGAGGCACAGAATCTGAAGCAGGCTCCAGGCTCCGAGCTGTCAGCACAGAGCCCGACGCGGGGCTCGAACTCACGAGCTGTGAGATCATGACTTGAGCCGAAGCCGGATGCTCAACCGAATGAGCCACCCAGGCGCCCCGCATTTTTATTTTTAAATTTGCTGCATAAAATGCATAATTTATTATGTAATACTATGTGTTAATAGCTACTTTGCTACATATTTACTTTTTTACTCTATGAAAATTTTTACTTGGTAAAAATTTATGCTGCTGTGTAGCAACAAGTGTTATAAAAGCTTTATGTGTGTTAACTGAACTACCCCGTGAGGTAAGTACGTTTATTACCGACCCCATTTTACAAGTGGGGAAACTGACCATGGAGAAATCATTTGTTCATGATTGCAGGCAGGAAGTGGTAAAGCCAGGATTTGAACCCTTGGCAGTTACACTGCAGAGACAGACTCTTTCTCTTATTGCTCCTCCTCCTTCCCCAGTCCCCAGGTGGTCATTCTCCGTTTTTCCGCACACCTTCCTCACTGCCCTCCCCATGGCCTGGCACCGTGAGGCCCCCAGTGCCGAACCGGTGCGGCATCAGGTGCGCTTCCGGTCTCTGGCGTTGATGATCCTTTGGCTTTTGCACGCGCAGAAATGGAGATGTTGGGGATCACAGTTATAATGAAGAGACCAGATTTTCTTTCACTTTCTAAACATTCAACCTAGAAAAATTAAAAACCTCTCAACCAGCTGTAAGAACAGTACATTGAATGCATGTATAGTGTTTCCCCGTGCTCACCAACTATTAACATTTTGTCTCTCTGTACCATTTGAGAATTAGTTCAAGTACTTTATGCCATAATATCTTGTTTAGCAATGTATCCCTAAGGGCAGGGCGTCCTCGGTATAACCACAGTACTGAGGTGACATTCAGGAAATCTGTCACTGGTAAAGTACTTTTATTTAATATACAGTGCTAATGCACATTTCCCTAGTTGTTCTGATTTAGACCTTTATTTATTTTTTAATTTTTTTTTTAATGTTTATTTATTTTTGAGACAGAGAGAGACAGAGCATGAACGGGGGAGGGTCAGAGAGAGAGGGAGACACAGAATCTGAAACAGGCTCCAGGCTCTGAGCTGTCAGCACAGGGCCCGACGCGGGGCTCGAACTCAGGGACCGTGAGATCGTGACCTGAGCCGAAGTCAGACGCTTAACTGACTGAGCCACCCAGGCGCCCCAATTTAGACCTTTATACTACTTTTTTTTCTAAAGTCTAGGATGAAGTCAAAGATTGTATTTACTTTTCATATTTCTCCTTTAACCTCCCAGGCTTTTTTTTTTTTTTTTGGTCTTTCATGGCATTGACAGTTTTAGAGATTCCAGACTAGTTGCTTTGCAGATGTCCTTACGTTTGGGATTGTCTGATTGTTTCTCCATGTTTAGATTCAGGTTTAAAGATTTGTAGGACTATCACATAGTGTATCTTCTTCAGTGTATTACGTTAGGAAGCATGTGATATAATTGTATTGCCTTGTTGGTGGTGGCAAGTTTCATCATTTTTTAAAAAATATTTCTTTATCTGTGAGAGGGAGAGAGAGAGAGAGGGCGTGAGTGGGGGAGGGACAGAGAGAGAGGGAAACACAGAATCTGAAGCAGGCTCTAGGCTCTGAGCTGTCAGCACAGGACCCAATGTGGGGCTGGAACTCACGAACTGCGAGATCCTGCCCTGAGCCGAAGTCGGACACTTAACCTACTGAGCCACCCAGGTGCCCCTCATCATTTGGTTGAGAATAGTGTTCACCAGATTACTTCATTAGAAGTTTTGTTTTGTTGTTTTGTTTGCTGTGTTACAAGCATTCTCTGGAATGATATTTTGAGATGCATGAATATCCTGTTTCCCAAGTCTCTCACCCATTGGTTTCCATTGATTTTAGTCTGAACCTCTTCCTCTTACGGTTTTTGTGAAATACTGATATTCTGTTTCTTTCCTTTTACATTTATTAGCTGGATTTTCTGTAAAGAACTTTCCCTCCTCTGATAGGCAGGATAATGGTCCCGCCCAAAGATGTCCACCCCCTAATCCCAGAACCTATGAAAATATTACCTGACGTAGCAACAGAAAATTGAAGGTGTAGGTGGATTTAAGGTTGCTAATCAACTGACCTTCATCACAAGGGTCCTTTAAAGTGGAAGAAGGAGGCAGAAGAGGAGTCAGATCGACGCTGTGTGAGAAGGACCAGACCCTTCATTGCTGGCTTTGAAGATAGAGGAAGGGCACCAAAAGCCATGGAATGGGGGAAGCCTCTAGAAGCTGGAGAAGGAAAAGAAATGAGCCTATAGAAAGAGTCTGTAGAAAGGAATGCAGCTCCCCTCTTGCCTTGATGACATCTGTGTCAGACTTCTGACATAAGAAATATGAGACAACAGATTTGTGCTGGTAAAGCCATCAAGTGGGTGGTAGTTTATTACAGGAGCAGCAATGGAAAACCAGTATACCTTCTTACCAGTGTGGACTCATGGGTTCTTTTTTTTTTTTTTTTTTTCTTAAATATAAGTGGATTATACTCTATCTCTGTCATAATTCATTTTTATTTTCAAATTGTCTTAAATTTGGCCATTGAGATCCTTGGGATCCATTGCGATCCATTGAGATCCTTGTGACATGTTCCCAGTCAGTTTTTGAGCACTTTCCACTCTTTGGGCATAACAAGATATTCCAGGCCTATCTTGTGCTTTCCCTCGCCAACTTCGAATCAGAAGACAAACTCTTAAGCAGTGCACTGTACTGTTTCTTAAATTATTCTCTGCGCTGGAGTGAAGACATGACTCTGAAGTGTTTTTCTTATAACCGTATTGCAAAGACAACATAATAGTGATTGATCATTGGGAAAACCCTGTGACTGGGCTTTAGAAGTTTGCCACAAGAATGAGAAGTATGGAGTGTCTGGTCTTTTCATTCCCGTCTTCCTGCGTCTGCTCTGCATGGTGTTCTTGCCAGGGCTGGGCAAGTAGCAGCAGGGATTTATGGATATTTTCACATAAATTCATAAAAAGATAGGCTTATCTTTGACTGGAGAGGCTGAATTTGGTTCTAAGGTCTGTCTATAAGTTTCTGTATTACACTCATTCAGAAATTGTTCACTGTGCAGTCTTTTTCGAAAAATGATTCTATAGATGCACTGCCTGGCTGGCTCAGTTGGTGGAGCGTGTGACTCTTCATTTCAGGGTCGTGAGTTTGAGCCCTACCTTGGGCATAGAGATTGCTTAAGAAAAAAATAATTTAGGAGAGGCACGTGGGTGGCCCAGTCAGTTAAGTGTCTGACTCTTGACTTTGGCTCAGGTCATGATCTCATGGTTTGTGCGATTGAGCCCCACGTTGGGCTCTGCACTGACGGTGTGGAGCCTGCTTGTGATTCGCTCTCTCTCCTTCTCTTTCTGCCCCTCCTCTCTCATGCTCGCTCGCTCTCTCTCTCTCAAAATAAATAAATAAAAACTTTAAAAAAGAAAAATAAAAAAAATTTTTTTTAATTGTGCTGTAGAATTCTTAGCTAATTTTTTCAAACACTTTGTGGTGGTGCGTAGAAAGAGGTGGCATTTAGTGGGCCGGAGTAAAATTTAGTCTTTGGAGATGTGTAGAAATCTCACATGATTACAGACTTTAGTCTTAGGGGTCAAAAGCACAGAATGCGTATGGGGCCTGGCGGGTAATGTGAATGAATGAAGGGACCATGAGGGGACTGTGCTGAACTAGACCCTGTGAACCTGTCCTGAAGGGAGCACTCGCCCTTCCTCAGTGGACTCACCCTGGTAGAGAGAGCGAGCCCAGGGTTGCCAGGGTTTTCAAGAGAGCCCAGAATTCGAGATATTTAAATGAATTCCTCCAATTTCAGAAGGTTAGTAATTCAATTTGTTTTTCGTTCTTTTCTTTTCTTTTTTTTTTTTTTTTTGTGGTGGGGGGAGAGGGACAGAGAGTGCTGAGAGAGAGAGAGAGAGAGAGAAAGAGAGAGAGAGAGAGAGAGAGAGAGAGAGAGAATCTTAAGCAGGCTCTGCACTCATCATGGAGCATAGTATCTACTTGGCAGTTCACTGGGCCTTTGTGCCTCCTGCAGAAAGCCTGGCTCGGAGCCTCCTGAGGTGGGGTCCTCACGCTGATACCCCGGGAGAGGCAACCAGTCCCGTGGTGGGCTCTGTTCCATTGTTGCTTTATTCTTGGTTGCCTTCTGTGACGGTTCATGTAATGTGTCAAGGACTCCTGGCTCAGTCTCATGACTGTAAGATCACCACCTGAGCTGAAATTGAGAGTTGGACGCTTAGCCGACTGAACCACCCAGGCACCTCAATAATTCAATTTATTTTCATTTATTATTCTTATTTTTTAATTTAAGTGTTTGAAAGTCTTTTTTTTTTTTTTAATGTTTATTTATTTTGAGAGAGAGGGAGCGAGAGTGTGCGCACATGGGTGGGGACTGGGCAGAGAGAGAGACAAAGAGAATCCCAACCAGCCTCTGCCCTGTCTGTGCAGAGCCTGATGTGGGGCTCAATCTCATGAACCATGAGATTATGACCTGAGCAGCAGAAATCAGGAGTCGGACGCTTAACTGACTAAGCTCCCCAGGCGCCCCAAGGTGCATCTGGCGCCTGAACAGGGATATGAGCCCCGGACCCTCAGATTACAAGTCTGATGCTCTACCGACAGAGAGACCCAGGCTCAATTTGTTTTTAAAGCACGATGAGAAGTTAACAAACAATGTCTGCAGATTGGTTTTGGCCCTGGATTGCCAGTTTATAACCTCTGGTCTAAGATATACTGGTAATCAGCATTATTGCACACAGAGGACTGTCTAGAGCAGGGGTTCTTAACCTTTTTGTGCAGTGGACCAAATGTGCAATGGCAGTGTAAGGAAGCCTGTGGGTCTCTTCTCAGCATAATGGTTCTGAAGTGTATAGAAAATATATAGGAGTCTAAACAAAATCAATTGTATTGAAATGTAATTATCAAAATATTGTATAAAAGGTAAATTTGTGACATATATGCATTTTTATTAGTGCATTAAATAACATGGTCTGCTGGGAGGTTTGTTAACTGCCATAATTTTTATATATTGTGAGAAATGACATTTTCAGATAACTGTAACAATTGTACAATAATATTAAAACACCTGGTACCTGTAGGTGGCAAGGTCACGGGTATTGCTAACACTCCGTTTTGTGCCTACATTTGTAATTGAAGATAATGTTAAATTTCAACTAGTGGTGAGAACAAAGATGCCATTTTGTCTCCCATCTATTTTTAATAACCCGCAGCAAATGTCAGGTTAAGAACCCTTGGTCCACAATAATAGTAGCCTACTTAATAATAGCGTAAGGGTAGTAGTACAATGTTACCGAGTACAGTTAAGCAAGCCACAATCTCACAGTTTTATTTTTGTCTCTACAGTTAACTTTTTGGTTACTGAATTTGATTCTGTGTTTTTCTCTAGAACGTTATCATTTGTCTTACAAGATTGTGCGAACAGATAGTCGCCTGGTACGCAGCATTCTGACAGCCCATGGATTTCATGAAGTAAGCTCATTTTTACTACCTCACCTGATCTGCTCTAAAGCTGAAAATCCTAGACATCCAACCTGACGACCAGTTAATAGGGCAGCTCTAGAGGGTACTCGGGATCTATGCTTAGTGATGATGCAGAGCTTATGTTGAATTTCTGAGTGGATTTACCAGTTTCTCCTTGAAATGCATGGAAAACATTTTCACAAGATTCCTTCCCCCCTGCCCCTCCTTCCTCCCTTCCTCTCTCTCTCTTTTTTTAAACTAAAAACCCCAAACGTTTTTCTTGCTATGATTAGGCTTGGGGTAGAGACAGAGCTGCCCATAGGGAATGGTCTGATACTGAATTAAGATTCTTTGATGGCAAGCAACAGAAGTAGATTCTGCCTAATTTAAACCCAAAGAGGGCCCCCTGGGTGGCTCGGTCAGTTAAACGTCTGACTTCAGCTCAGGTCATGATCTCCTGGTCTGTGGGATTGAGCCCATGTCGGGCTCTGTGCTGACAGCTCAGAGCCTGGAGCCTGCTTTGGATTCTGTGTCTCCCTCTCTCTCTGCCCCTCCCCTGCTCGTGCTCTGTCTCTGTCTCAAAAATAAATAAACGTTAAAAAATAAATAAAGGATTTGTGGGTAAGTTATACACAGGATGCGTAGCAGAATCAGAGGAAGAGGTGAAAAGGCAGGCCTTTGTAAGGAAAGAGACTAGAACAGCTCCAAGGATCTGGGAATAGGAATCTTAGGGACTGTCTCTTCGAGGCACTGCCATAGAAGTGACTCAACTCCATTCATTGTCATTGTGCCTTTCTCCACTGAAGACTGGAGATAGTATGACTAGTCCAGCTTGGGCCATGGAAGTGCTCCTTGCAGGGGGTCAGGGGGTGACTGGCAGTCTTTTAAAACCAAATGGTATGTCATTCCCAAAGAAAATTAGGAAAATTGGGATATTGATATTAAAAGGGACAGGCAAAAATGCTGGACTGATTTACACTGTAGATATTTTGAGAAGATTGATAATAGTCTGGTTCCTAGCTCCTTATCTTAGGTTGAGGTCTGAAGTAGACATTTTATGAAAGTTCTGATACTAGTCTATATCCTGTCTTGGTGTTTTATCTCTGGGGCCTCACTGGTACCTCTCACATCATAGGCACAGGGTACATAATTGTTGAATGAACAGACAAGTGAATAGACAAAATCATTCTTATGAGTGAATGAATGATATCCTGAGTTGGTTTGCCATGACAAGGTTTTAGTCCTGATCAGTGCTTTATATCCAGCATCTGTAAGGACCTAAGGACACTGAGACGAGAGTTGTGGGTTTGAGCCCTCTTCTCATGCTTTGATATGTAAGAATGTTAAGAGACATCACAGACTTCTATAGAAGGATTCATTTATTCCACTTTTTGTATCTGGGATTTGCCCACCTATCCCATCCTTTACAGCTTTTCATACTCAGCTTTTATTTTACCAGGTTTAAATACTAACTGGGCACTCACTCTGCTCTGTAGATGAAAAATTTCTACGGCCTTTCTTGCCATCTCCCTGGAGAGAGGCTATCTCTGATGTTTTTGTATCTTTTTATCTGCCCTCAGGTTCACCCAAGCAGCACTGACTATAACCTAATGTGGACAGGATCCCACCTGAAGCCCTTCTTACTTCGCACCCTTTCTGAAGCACAAAAGGTTAATCACTTTCCCAGGTAATGCTCTTGTAGCTACTTTGCTCCATTTAAAGGTACTTGACACTGGGCATGTGGCCAAGAGAGATAATTAATGTCCTTAAAAAAAGAAGTCTGTGATACGGGGCAGCAGTCTGCAAATCAAACCGAGGTGTTCATATCTGTAAGCATGTATTATATGAAGCCTCTCCAAGGACTGTGTAGACATGGATGGTTCTAAAGGAGACTGTTTCTGGATTGCAAATCCCATAGGTTCTCTTTCCTAAGATGGAGCAGTTTGAGAGCCCCTTGTGTGGAAGTGTCCTCCCTCTCTCACCTCCTTTTTCAGTTACTATTCTTCCCGTTTGTAAAACAATGGCCCTCTTAGAATGTTAACATGGTGCATTGTCCTTGGGTGCAAACACTTCCAGGGTTCCAGACAAAACCCCCTCCCCGCTCCAAAAAATGGTGTTGAATTGAATTCTGGTAATGACAAATTATTTTTCCGTGATAGTGATTTCAATTTCTTTGCTTTTAATAGAATCCAAAGCATAAAACTTGACATAGTCACGTTGTCAGCTGATAGGCCATTAATTTTAATTTGTAATGGTAGATCATCTTGTGATTTTTGACACAGAATTAGGAAGTTGAAAGAATTGAGTGTCACTGGTAGAGAAAACTCCTTCCAGTTGCATTTTTAATGGCAGCCTAGAGGGGCAATACTGCCTAGTGGCCAGGAGCATAGGCTCTTCTAACCAAGTGCCTGGGCCCGGATACCAGTTCTGCTGAGCGACCTTGGTAACAAGACCTTTCTGAACATCATTTTCCTCATTGGTAAAAAGATGTTGCTAATGATCCACACTTCACAGGACTGTTGTGAGGATTTAATGTGTCCAGATCTAAACTATTTAGAACAGTGCTCGCTCGTTACATAGTAAACACTACAGAAGTGTTAGCTGTTATTTTTGTGACCAGAGTTTCCTAGTGTTTTCATCTGTGAAGAAGAAAATAGGAATAAAATTGATGCTGAGACCCTACCTTATTCTGGCAGTCATACTCAAGCACGGAGAGACAGATAGATGACCTTGTAGACAAGAGGGAAACAAATCTCATCTCATGAAGAGAAGGAAATCTAGTACAACTTTTTTATTTGGACTGTGGTTACATTTTAGTTTATTCTATTTAGTTCTAGGACTTAAGTCCTAGTTACTTATGCTCACAAGTTTTATTTTCATATGCTTTTCTCATTTTTATCTAATGAAGTTTCTTTCTTAATTTTTCAATTCTCTTATATCTCGTCACTGTGTGTAAATACCTGGCCCAAGTCAAGTAATTTCCTCATAATCTTGCTTAAATGTGAATTTTGAGTTCATAACAAGTTTCAGTTTTATGTCTCTGCTTCATTTGCAAAAGTAACTTAAGCCTTATTTTTCTTCCTTATGTCTAGAAGATGTGGATTTGGTATTCTAAATGTGTGACTGGATGGTTGAAGTGAATCATACGGTCTATCTTAAGTAGGCATTTAAAGAGTCCTTGAAATAGTCTACACTGGAGTCTGCATTCCAGTTCATGTTACTAGTATATTATTTATTTTAATGGTTTTTGAAGTACTCCTGTAGGTATATAGGAATTCTGTCTCAGTTTAGAATTAAACAGCGTTAATAAATTTGAACCTGTATTTTCTGGAGTATTCCTTGAATGTGGTGTTCTTGTATGTTCGAGCACACTGATAACGCATCATCTAAATGCACCATGCTTCGTGGCTTCTGCTGCTCTGTCTCGCATGGTTTCAATCCAAAGACCTGAACTCAAGTGTAAGAGGCATTCAGGCACTTAAAATGTTTCCAGGGCACCTGCGTGGCTCAGTTGGTTAAGCGTCTGACTTCGGCTCAGATCATGATCTCTCAGTCTGTGAGTTCGAGCCCCACATCGGGCTCTGTGCTGACAGCTCAGAGCCTGGATCCTGCTTCAGATTCTGGGTCTCCCTCTCTTTCTGCCCCTCCCCCCACTCATTCTCTCGCTCTCTCTCGCTCTCTGTCAAAAATAAACATTAAAGGGGCGCCTGGGTGGCGCTAAGCGTCCGACTTCAGCCAGGTCACGATCTCGCGGTCCGTGAGTTCAAGCCCCGCGTCAGGCTCTGGGCTGATGGCTCAGAGCCTGGAGCCTGTTTCCGATTCTGTGTCTCTCTCTCTCTCTGCCCCTCCCCCGTTCATGCTCTGTCTCTCTCTGTCCCCCAAAAAATAAATAAACGTTGAAAAAAAAAATAAACATTAGAAAATATTTTTTTTAATGTTTCCAATATTATTGTGAACTTTTTTAATATAATTTTTAACTTTTAATTTTAAATAATTTTAGACTTCTAGAAAAGTTGCAAAAATAATATACTCTGTATCCTTTACTCAGTTTTTCTAACATTAATATCCATTATAACAGTGGCAAAATTATCAAAATGGAGACATTAACCTTGGTATACTGTACATTTTAATAAAAATTCGTAATATTTATGGTGTTTTGATATATTGTGTACTACAGTAGTTGCCGTGATAATCAGTTTATAGCCTAATGATCAGATGAAATTTGAAAATAATGCATATTAACGCATATGCATATTTTGTTATAGAGAAGGTATGATGATATATGAGTTGCAAGCATGAAGTATGTTCTATTAGGCTAACCCCTTCTTTGGGGGAAGCGTCACGGAAGAAGTAAAAACAAGAGTGATTGAGGGATCACGCCTGGGTTGGGAGTGTGAAGGAGGCTTCTGGGGTGCTGGGAATGTTCTGCATTTAGTCTCAGTGGTGCTCACACAGGTGACCAAAATTCATCATGCTCTGCATTTGTGATTTGTATGCTTCTCTGTATATATATTACCTTCAGTTAAAAGTATATTTTAAAAAGCGAAAAATATACTGACAAAAAAAGAGCTTTTTCTTCGATACTATTTTTTAAATGTACAGGGGCCTTTGAATCCTGATGTTATTTTGATTCCCTTGAGTATACTTAAAAGGGTAGCGTTAGAATTTTGTTTTAAAATAAGATTTATCATTCGTTGACCCATTTGGGATGATGGGCTGAGCGACCTTGGTAACCAGATTTTTTTTGATGAAAAATCTTAGATGCCGACTAAAGGATATATAGTTTCCTAAAATTTGTATGGGGGGTATCAAGCAAAAGGATATTGGAGACCTCTAGGATTGGGCATCTGTAGGAGAATGCATTGTTTTTCTTACCCTCTCGTCAGTGTTTCTAACTGATGATAAACGTCACTGGGGAGACTATTTAAAAATATGCACTCACAGGTCCCATTGTAGATTCGTGGAATCACCATACCCAGGGAAGATGTATATTTAAAGAGTACCTCCTAGGTGCTTAATCTTTCTAGGTAAGTATATACCTAGAAACCATATATTTAGAAAACAGTGAGGATAGGGCACCTGGGTGGCTCAGTTGGTTAAGCGTCTGACTCTTGATTTCCGCTCAGGTCGTGATCTCGCAGTTTTGTGAGTTTGAGCCCCACAAAGGCTCAGTGCTGACAGCATGGAGCCTGGTTCAGATTCTCCCTCTTTCTCTGCCTCTCCCTTGCTCACACTCTCTCTCTCTCAAAATAAATTAACTTAAAAAAAAAAAAGAAGGCAGCGAGGTGATTTATATCTGGAAAGTTTGGAAATTACTGTTCTAGGCTAAATCAATATTATAATGTGGACCATCTGTACCCAAATCACCTGGGACACTTGTAGAAAATGCAGAATCCTAGACTTTATCCCAGAATTTTGAGATGTGGGACTTACAAACAATAATTTTAAAGAAACTTTCTGGATGGTTCTTACCTAAAATTTAAGGACCTCTGCTTTACATTTATGAAGAGGATGATGGGTAAGAAAGAAGTGTTTGTGATACCTGGACTTGGCAAAGTCCCCTTTGATTTTAAGAAATTATATTGAAAAATTTGAACTGAGAAACATTAAGTTTTAGTGGTTATAGTAAAGATTCTTGGATGGTTTTTAAATAGTGGAGCAAACCATGAGGGGAAGCCAGTAGTGGAACTTGTGAGTCCAGTTCAGGCTAACTGAAGTGCTCTGGAATATACTTCCTGATAGGTGACAATTATTGCCTGAAGTTTGTGGTGATCATTTCCTTGCTTTTCTTTAAAATTTTATCTCTTGCACATCCATCTTTTAATGATGTAAACTAAGTTGTCAGTGGGATTCTTAACCTAGTGATCTGGTACTTTACTACAATAGGATCATTGTAGTCTAACATTAAGGTCTATCTTGGTCACTGTGTAGGAGAAACCTATCCGACCCGCGGGTACTTGTTTTACTAATGGTGATGCAAGTTCCATGTAGTTATAGAAGAGGCTGGACAGTTACTGCTGTGGCATTAGGCCTATAAATGTGGGAAAGGTAGCCACATCTTCTGTTTTCCTCAACGGTCCTATTTTCAAGTCATGAAAGTCCTTTTTTCAGGCCATGTTTCTCAGAAGGTCACACCCTCTAGGTATCTTTGTGTAAAAATTCCCAGAATGCTTTGAGTTTGGTACTTGTTAATTGGTTACTAGTGTTTTTTCATTATTTGGGTAATCTAGATTTTTTTTGTACTATTAAAGAATTAGGATTCAATTAACATAAAACACCTAAAATGTTTCATAATGATTTTTAGCAGTGAATAGTCACAGGTGGCTGATGAAGCTTTATGAAGCTAGAATTTATTTGATGCATTTGGCTTCTGGACCCTGAAAATTTGAATATATTTATCAAAAGTCGAACTTAGAACACAGTCTTTTTTGTTTATTTATATTTAAAGTATGTTAGAATAAATTTAATACTCATAAATCCCATCAAAACCATTTGGCAAAAAGAATCAGATTTAAATGTAAAAGCTAAAACTGTAAAACTTCTAGAATAAAGCACAGGAGAAAATCTTTGTGCGCTTGGATTTGGTAAAGATTTCTTAGCTCTAACAGTAAATGCACAATCCATAAGAGAAAAATGTTGATAAAGTGGGCTTCCTGAAAATTTAAAATGTCTGCTCTTTGAGAGACACTGTTAAGAAAATGAAAAGGTAAGCCACAACTGGGAGAAAATATTTGCAAAACATATATCTGATACAGAATTCGTATCTAAGAATGTATAATAAACTCTGAAAACTCAATGATAAACAGGCTGGTTTTTTTTTTTTTTTTTAATGGGCTAAAAATATTTGAACAGATACTCACCAAGGAAGATAGACATGAAAAGATGTTCCTAAATAGTCACTAATGGAATGTGAGTTAAAACCACACAAGGTGGGGCACCTGGGTGGCTCAGTCGGTTAAGCATCCGACTCTTTTTTTTTTTTTTTAATTTTTTTTTTTTTTTTTTAACGTTTATTTATTTTTGAGACAGAGACAGAGCATGAACAGGGGAGGGTCAGAGAGAGAGGGAGACACAGAATGGGAAGCAGGCTCCAGGCTCTGGGCCATCATCAGCCCAGAGCCCGACGCGGGGCTCGAACTCATGGACCGTGAGATCGTGACCTGAGCTGAAGTCGGACGCCTAACCGACTGAGCCACCCAGGCGCCCCATCATCCGACTCTTGATTTCAGTTCAGGTAATGATCTCTCGGTTTGTGGGTTCAAGCTTCACATTGGGCTCTGCTCTGACAGTATGGAGCCTGCCTAGAATTCTCTCTCTCTCTTCCTCTCTCTGTGCCCCTCCCCGCTTATACTCTCTGTCTCTCAGAAATAAACAAACTTAAAAAAACCACACACACACGAGGTACTACTAACTGCCTGTTGGAATGGCTAAAAACAAACAAAAAACACCAGACAACACCAAGTGCTTGTCAGAATACAGCGCAACTGCAACACTGAAACTTTGCCAGTGGGAAAGGCAAAACAGTACAGCCACTTTGGAGAACAGTCTGGCAGTTTCTTATAAAGTTAAATACATACACACGTGTTGGTTTTAAAACGTGTCCGCAAATTCCTTGACCTTGCCTTCAAATGGTTGAGCTAATTTTTCTGTTCTTGGGTGTGAGCTGGACTTTGTAACTTCTTGTTTTTATTTTTAAGTTGATTTATTTTCAAGGTGGGGGGGAGGGGCAGAGAGAGAGAAAGAATCCCAAGCAGGCTCTGCACTGTTAGTGCGGACCCCGACGCAGGGCTTGAGCTTACGGACCGTGAGATCATGACCAGAGCTGAAACCAAGAGTCAGATGCTTACTTAACTGACTGAGCCACGCAGGCGCCCCTGGACTTTGTAACTTCTAATGAGCACTTTGTGGCAGAAGTGACATGGTGTCACTTCTGAGACTAGGTCATTAAAGTCATTGCAGCTTTGTTCTTGTCCCTTTCCCTCTCACATCACCTGATGTAGGAGGAACCAGCTGTCATGTCACAAAGACACTCTGTTAGCCTTACAGAAAAGTTCACATGGGGAGGAACCGAGGCTTCCTGTCAACAACCAGTTCCATGTGAGAGAGCTGTTTGTAAAGTGGGTCCTTCAGCCCTTGTCAAGCCTGATGGCTGTAGCTCTGGTCAACATCGTGATTGGCATCTCATGAGGGAGCCCTGGACAGAATTGGCCAGTCCTGCTCCCCTCACACTCCTGACCCACAGAAATTTTTGTTACGGTTTTCAGCTGTAAGGTTTTGGAGGTAATTTTATTATGCAGCAATAGACAGCTAATAGAACTTACCAAACACTCTTATTAAACCCGGCCATCTCATTCCTAGAGAGATGAAAACTTACGTCCACGCAAAAGCTTACATTCTTACAAAAGTCCGTACATAAATGCTTGTAGGGACTTTTCCGTATCTTCAAAAACTGGAAATGGCTCTCATGTCCTTCAGCTAGTGAATGGATAAAGAAACTGTGGTACATCCAAGCGGTAGATTACTACCGAGTCATAAAAAGGAATGAAATTCTGATGCATGCAGCCACAAGGATACGTCTCAGTTGTTGCCAGTCGCAGCGAAAGAAGCCAGTCTCAAAAGGACGCATACTATATCATTCCATGTCCTTGGCTTTCCAAAAAAGGGCAAAATTATAGGGACAGAAAACAGATGAATGCTTGCCAGGGCCTGGAGGTGATTGGAAGGCTCTTGGGGTCACTACAGAGGGACTTGGGGTGACTTTTTGGGATGTTGGAACTGTTTGTGGTGGTGGTTACATAATTGCATTTGTTCAAACTCTTAGAATTATACACTTCTTGGGGCACCTGGGTGGCTCAGTCAGTAAGCGTCCGACTTTAGCTCAGGTCATGATCTCGTGGTTCATGAGTTCGAGCCCCGCATTGGGCTCTGTGCTGACAGCTCAGAACCCAGGGCCTGCTTCAGATTCTGTGTCTCCCTCTCTCTCTGCTCTTCCCCCACTCACACTCTGTCTCTCTCTCAAAAATAAACAAACATTAAAAAAAAATTTTTTTTTAAATTATACACTTCTTAAAAAGGGCAGATTTTACTGTATGCAAATTATACCTTGATGAATAAATCTGACCAGAGAAATCCATTTTATGAAAACGATTAATAAACCTTTGGAGGTGACAAAGTGATTTGAGATGTAATACTGTCCTCAATGACTGCTTCCGGACTGTGAACTATAAACTCTTTAGTATGTGATAACACGGGAAAACCTTTGAGTCACAGATGACTGAAATGGAAAAACTTTTACGATTTTTAGGTCATATGAACTAACCCGGAAGGACCGACTGTACAAAAACATCATTCGAATGCAGCATACGCATGGATTCAAGGCTTTTCACATCCTCCCTCAGACCTTTCTTCTGCCAGCCGAGTATGCGGAATTCTGTAGTAAGTGCCTGGCTGGGAAGGCCCCGATCCTTGGCCCCTGAACTTGGGGCAGACTTACCCCAAGGGCTAGCTACCTCGAGTCAGTAACTAATGAGGGCTTCTCACATCCTTAAAAAGTTGTGTTTCTTTACTAAAACAGTTAGGGAAATAATTTTAAGACTCTTTTTATTCTGATTATGTACCTGTATGTGTATTTTTAGTAAGCTTGTCACTGTCATTTCTGGAAGGACACATTGGTGCCCTGCACACATGCCCCTGTCAGGTACAAAAAGTCTCTTTATTGTCAAGACTTCGTGCCTATGTGAGAAAGTATATGCTTCTGGATTTGAACTATATATGCTTCCTTTTGAGTGTCTGTTTTCCTCTTGCCATTTAGGGGAATATTCCTGTCACCTTAACGTCTGGACTTGTGTGACTTAGTGTCCTTTGAGGTTCAACGATCATGCATTTTTTAGTGTGAGGGTTTAGAGGTACCAGTTAGTCACAGTCTTGTTGGAGTTCAGGAGAATTGAAGAATACATGAGTTAGCCAAATGGGGAACCAAATGTCAGCTGTGTGGTTTGGTAAAGCTAGATGGGACCTGTGGCCTGCAGCCCATTCCCAGTGGGCTCCTTACTTCTTTTGCCTCGAAGTGAACGGTCTTCCCAGGTCCCAGCAGGTGAAATGGGCTGTTTCAGGCTTTCCTCCCTGGGGACAGAGCCCGAGTCAGTAGGCTTGGTGCACAGAAGAGGTGCGAGTACAGAGAAGGTGTGAGGCAGGTCTTTTGTGAGAGTCCGCACAGTAGTTGTAATATGAGCCAATACGGAACGAGTGTTTCCTTTCTGTAAAGCCCTCTTCCAAGTGGCATTTCTACTGTGAGGTAGCCACTGCTGTTATCCCAGGTTTACAGATGAAGAGATGAAGGCAGGCACAGAGAGGTCAGGAGCTTTCCGAAAGTCGTGCAGGTTGCAAACGGTGCCGTCAGGTTCACACTTCGTGGTTTGGTTTTAGAGGCCGCACTCTTCACCACCGGGCCTTGTTGCATAAAGACACTGGGCAGTGTGCCCACAGTGTCCACTTCCTGGTAACACCGGTGAGAGAGGATCAAGGAGGACACGAGGGGAGGACAGACACATAGATATCTTTCTTCTTGGTAAGTCCAAGAGAGAGACTATTCCTGTCTTATGGGTAGAGGAAGCATGGAGAGAAGAAGAGAAAGTTCTCTCTAGACTTCCTGACCCTTGATTTTCTTAACCTGTAAGACTTAACAGTCTGGTTGCCCAGTGCGGGGTTCATCCTCTGGGACTTCCGTCATCAGGATCTCCTGCTTCCACCCTGGTGAGGCCGTTTCTCTGATAGCACCTATTCCAGCGGGGACGCTTGACGGTTCAGTGTTTGCCCACAGAAGGCTCTGGAATGGGTCAGAAGAGCTCTGTTGGACTCAAAGCCGAAAACTTACAGCTTAGAGTTTTTATTATGTGACTTTAGCCACATAACTTAAACTGCTCTGTGCCTTAGCTTCCTCCTCTGTAAAGTGGGCTTATTACTAGTACTGACCTTATAGTGTTGTTGGGATGGTTAAATAGGTTAATACATGGAAAGCGCTTGGAATGGCACCTGATAGGTGTTGAATAAGTGTTCAATGTTATTCCCTTTTTCAAGTGACGTTGAGATGTATTGTTACATAATAAACAGGTGTGAAAACTGCTCCTGTTAAAGTGTACAATAATTCCCTATTAAAGTCTACAGGAATCTGAAATGAAAATTCCCTTTGTCCTCTCTTTGCTATTTCTTATCCTGTTGTTTTCCCTTTGGAGGCAGGTTCAGGGGTGGGGATGCTCATTCAGATGACTGGATAGAGTTAGGATTCCTCCATCAGTTCAAGCGTGACCTGTCTTTCAGTAGGATTGCTTCTTTAGCGTATTATTCAAACTCGTATGTGCTCTACTTTTTAACAAAAATGAATTCAAAAAGTCAATAGAACACATAGAATTAATACAGCCGTAACTCAGAGCCACCGTGTTTAGCCCCAGGACAGTTACTGTAGGCAAATGGTGTTCTTCAGTCCCCCAAACAAATCACTTAATGATGTCATCACCAAAGACCACAGCAGGGACCCACCATGTTTGTGGAAAAGCGGGGAGAGGGAAGACATGATAGTCAAGAGGAGTCGTCTTGATTTCAGTCTTGCCAGGATGCCATTCATTCTTTGCCAGTTGTCCAGAGTCCATGACCTCTAAGCTAAAATTCATTTGGGGGAGATCCAACATCATTGGGTTAGTTGCGTTGCTAAGGTTACATATTAGGGGAGAAACACACCTATTTGTACCACTTCTTTCAGAAAGACATTCCTCTCTCTTCTCTATAAAGGCTATTTTAAGTTCTTCTCTTCCTTTGGTGTCCACCCGCCATATGGTAGCCCAGAAATTCCATTTTCTCCATGGCTTATGTTCCTGCCCTCCATTGTCCACTCGAGTGTGAGCAATAGGAGATTTTTGAGAAGGAAAGGAATGCAGGTTAGTCTTTAGAAAAATAATTGTGTGAATTATATCCACAATGAATTGGAGGGAGCAAGGGGAGGAACACAGTGGTCACTTGGAAGGTTATTGCAGCAATCCAGAGAAGAAGTGCAGTTGAACCGAACCAGGTAGCTGGAATGGAAAAGAGGGAGTGGAAAGAGCGATAGAATAAACAGAGTGTACCAGCTGGTTTTAAGTAGTGAGGCCAGGGTCAAAGATGGCTCTAGAGGTGTGAATCTGGGAAGTTAAGAAGCTTAGAAGCACGTTTTTTTTTAATGTTTTTTGCTTTTTTTAAACATTTACTCATTTTTGAGAGTGAGAGAGACAGAGTGTGAGCAGGGGAGGGGCAAAGAGCGAGGGAGACACAGAACCTGAAGCAGGCTCCAGGCTCCGAGCCGTCAGCACAGAGCTATACGCGGGGCTCAAACTCATAGACAATGAGATCATGACCTGAGCTGAAGTCAGCCGCTTAACTGACTGAGCCACCCAGGCGCCCTGCTAAGAAGCGTGTTTTTAACCAGGCAGTGTAACCAGAACTGTAAAAGAAGAGCTATTAAAAGGGATGAGGAGTGTGAAATTTGGGAGCAAGTGTGGATTTGAGATGCCTAGAGGCTTCCATGCGGTGATTTGCAGGCAGTTGTAAAGGCAGAGTTGAGTTCTGGCAATAGATTCTGGAAATCGCAGGTATGGAGGTAGATGTGATCATAAGGGAGAGAAAAAGAGAAGAAGCACCCAGAGAGGAGAGAGAGCTTGAAGATAGGAGCTAAGGAATGGGGTCCCAGAGGAGACAGGAGAGGGTTAAATCAAGAACAGACACGTGGAAAGATCCTCAGCATCACTCATCATCAGAGAAATGCAAATCAAAACCACAAGGAGATGTCGCCTCACACCTGTCAGAATGGCTAGTGTTAAAAAGACAAGAAATAGCAAGTATTGGCAAGGACGTGGAGAAAAGGGAGCCCGGTGTGCATGGTTGGTGGGAATGTAAGTTGGTGCAGCTGCTTTGAAAATTGGCGTGGAGGTTCCTGAAAAAATTCAAATAGAAATATCATATGACCCGGCAATTCTACTTCTCAGCATTTACAGGAGAAAATGAAAGCACTAATTCAAAAAGATATATGCACTTCTGTGTTTATTGCTTCATTATTTACAATAGCCAAAATATGGAGGCAACCTAAGTGTCCATCCACAGATGACAGATAAAGATATGATACGTGTGCACAATGGAATATTACTCAGGCAAAGAAAGAATGAAATCTTGCCATTCATGACAACATGGATGGACCTAGAGGGTATTGTATTACATGAAATAAATTAGAGAAAGACAAATAACATATGATTTCACTTATATGTGGGATCTTAAACAAAAAAACAGAAAAAGACTCATCAGTGTGGAGAACAAACTGGTGGCTGCCAGAGGGGAGGTGGGTGGGAAGGGTGGGCAAAACAGGTGTAATGGATTCACAGGTGCACAGGCTTCCAGTTTTAAAGTAAATAAGTCACAGGGATGAAAAGTACACCATAGGAATATGGTCAATAATATTGCAATAACCGTGTGTGGTGACAGAGGGTAACTACCCCCATTGTGTTACTTCATTACGTATATAAATGTTGAATCACTATATTGTGTATATAAAAAGGTAAAGGGCACCTTTTAATCACTTGTAAATTATTGTCCTCCTGCGCCGCTTGCACATGGTTTGATTTAAGATGATTTTTTTTTCTTATAAGCTAAGAGAGGTCACTTAAGGAAATTAGTCATTTCAGGCGACGTAGTGTTTGACTCATATTGGCACTGCAGTGTGAGCTTCTGGACTTGGGTTAATGGAGGCGAGAATCTCAAGATTCGTGAAGGCTGTTTTGTGACAGTGATAAACCAACATCAGATAGTTGCCTTATTTTGCTTTCACTCTCTCACTCAAGAAAGAGGGGAAATGGTGGAAGAAATATGTAATTTTGCTGCCTCCTCCTCCTCCTCCTTTTCCCTCCCCACCCCTGCTCTGTTTTTGTGTGCATTTTTGAAGCTAGTTTAGAAATACAGGTTATTTTAGCTGTGCTGCCCTTCACTTACAAACCCTGGAGAATGCTTCGGGTATCTAGTTAACCATTGTTGAAATTTAAGATGACAAACTCTTGTCCTTTCTTTCTCTTTGTTTCTCTCTCTCCCTTTTAATCTCCCAATATTTTGAGCAGATTCATACTCAAAGGACCGGGGACCTTGGATAGTAAAACCAGTGGCCTCTTCTAGGGGGCGGGGCGTCTACCTGATCAACAATGTAAGTATGCAGCAGGTGGCACCCTCTGCTGCTGCTGATGCTTTTTTTATTTTTTTATTTTTATGTATGTATGTATTTATTTAATGTTTGTTTATTTTTGAGACAGAGAGAGAGCATGAACGGGGGAGGGTCAGAGAGAGAGGGAAACACAGAATCTGAAGCAGGCTCCGGGCTCTGAGCACAGGCTCTGAGCCTCAGCACAGAGCCCGACGCGGGGCTCGAACCCACAGACCGTGAGATCATGACCTGAGCCGAAGTTGGACGCTCAACCGACTGAGCCACCCAGGCACCCCCGCTTTTTTTTTTTTTTTTTTTTTTTTCAAAGTAAGGTCCATACCCAAACATGGGGCTTGAACTCACAACTGCAAGGTCGAGAGTCACACGCTCCACTGACTGATCCAGGCAGGTGCCCTGGCACCCTCTCTTCTTATTGGCTTTTCCCTGCTTCACCCTCCTCCTGATACGATTTTTTTTTTTCATTGAGAGCAGGTGTTCCTTTCTGAAATCTGCATTCAGAAGTGTGAGGTGAGGTTGGGTGTGAGTTGGCTACTATTCACCTTACTGTCAGTAACCTCTTCCTGTGCCAACAGTTACCTTATGGCTAAAAAGTCACTTGATCACATGTTGAGGAAGAGCAGCCTTTGGGGTCAGCAGAAAAGAGGTTCCTTTTCTACTTTTAGCATATTGTCATATTAATTCCTCAGCACTAAGCATTCATTGGTAGGACACACATTTAGTTTCTCTTGTGAACAGAACTGTGGGTTCCTGCCCTCAAGGTTATCGAGGAAATTAACCTTGGTGTGGTATGGAATTCTTGACGCTATTTCTGTATCTCCCTCTCTCCTCCTCCTTCTGCCTTATCCTCTTCTGTTTTTCAAAAGTCATCAGTATCTTGATTCTTTGCCAAATCCTCATTCAAAGTGGTTTGTTAAGTCGAGTACATATACGGAGTAAATAAAATGTCAACCCCAGCCTCACTTCCTAGACTTTTTTTTTTTTAACGTTTATTTTTGAGAGAGAGAGAGAGAGAGAGAGACATAGCATGAGAGCGGGAAGAGGCAGAGAGAGAGGGAGACACACAATCTAAAGCAGGCTCCAGGCTCTGAGCTGTCAGCATAGAGCCCGACACGGGGCTTGAACTCGCTGTGAGATCATGACGTGAGCCGAAGTCTGATGCTCAATCGACTGAGCCACCCAGGCGCCCCTCACTTCCTAGACTTTTAACGGTAGTTTTTAACCTAATATAGTTGATTTATATTTCTCTTCTTAACTTTACAATGTGTTTAATTCCCATTTTGATATGCTTCACCCTCACATCGCCATCTACTCTCCCTTCCACATTCCATTACTGATTACCTTTTATATTTTAGGGTTTATACAATTATGTTATCTTCAATAACTGTGATTCCATTTCTCTGCTTTATCTTTGAGTAAAAAATTTAATTAAACTGAGTAGAAACTTCACAGCATTGAATTCTGAAATTTCACCAGCATTTCATTCTGGGTCTTTTCTCATTCTTACTTCTGGACATTTGGTCAACGCTTTTAGTCTGGAAACTAGTGTTTTTCTTTGTTTCAGGAGAAATTATCCATTTTTTTATCTTTGTCTCTGCTACTAGAACTCTTTTTTGAGGCATTCTTGGTCTTTCTTTTTTGTCAACTTGTCTCTGATTTTAAATTCTTGATTCTCCCCCATCTTGATCTTTCTGGATCACCAGTTTGAGCTTTATGCATTTTAATGTTCATTTTATCTACTGTATTTATGTATTGGCTATCATAGTTTGTAGAAAGTTTCATTTTCTGATTTTGCCTTTTGTTTTCTTTAATAACAGCCTGTAGTTGCTTAATGGATTAATGGATACAGTTTTGCCGGTTGGCCTTAGTAAGGTGTCAGTTGAAAGTTTTTAAAAGTTCTCTCTGTTTTGTGTATTTTCTTGGATTGCCTTTTCCCCCCCATGCTGTTGGGCTTTCTCAGTTTCAGTGACCTTAGATGTTGAGTTGTATTTGTGAACAAAAGACTAGACTGATTGAAATTGACAGCTGACCTCGGTTTCCCGTACTGTCCTGTAGGAGTAATTCCCTAGTAGTTTCTCCCTGGACAGGAGGCTAACTCAGTTTT
Source organism: Prionailurus viverrinus (assembly GCF_022837055.1). Classification (NCBI taxonomy): domain Eukaryota; kingdom Metazoa; phylum Chordata; class Mammalia; order Carnivora; family Felidae; genus Prionailurus; species Prionailurus viverrinus. The sequence goes on from NC_062566.1 coordinate 116,334,504, forward strand.
GTGCAAGGGCAAACTGTGTTGACTCACAGGCTGGGAGTGGATGGGAGTGAGGAGTGTGTTTCTTTCTGTCCACCCCTGCCAAAATAGAGCAGGCCTTATTCTGAATACAGAGGAAGATTTTGGTGATTTCCCCTCTGGTCAGCACTGCCTTTCCTGTCTTTTCCTCTGTGTCTGTTGTAGGGATAGAGTGGCCTCAAATTCCACTCCTCTGTCTGATCTCTCTACCGACACAAGACGTCCTCCCCAGAGTATCATCGTTAGGTTCTATTCTGAGGGCCAAGCTTTGGGTGTTGGAGGAGGGCCACTCACTTAATTAAGAATTAATTACCTGGTTCTTGTTCCTCGGCCCACTCCTGGGCCATGTTTGTTCACTGCCAGCTTGGAATTTGTCAGAGGCTCCTTGAGATCACCCTCACCTCTGTTATTTTCCTTCTTCTGCTCTGTTTTCTCAACCTGATCCCATCTGCTTTCTATCTTTCAGGGTTTCCTTAAACTTTTGGTCTCTTATTGGCTCCTTTAAATGTTTTCTAGCTTTGTTATTATTTCATTCTTTTAAAAACCTCTTCACTGTCCTTCCAGTGGGACTCTGGAAGGGAAGAAAGGGAGTGTGTGTGGGGGGAGTGTGTGTGGGGGGAGCAGGGGAGGTCAAGTACTCTGTTTTAAATTCCCCAATTCTCTTTTTACATGGTCTGAGCTATTTCCTATACGCGCAGAAACTAACTTTCTGAGAGGTCTTTCACATTGAAAAGTCCTTAAATTCAGTCTGGACTGAAAACTGAGCAATAATAGCAATAATAGCAGATCTTACATGCTACAGAAACACAGGATCTGGTTCTGGTACAGCAGCTACTCCAGCCTGAGCCCCAGGCTACAAGTGCTGTTACCTGGCCCCCGGTCACTCTGAAGGCCCTTTTCCTGGAGTGTCTTGTGACAGAAGGCCCTGGTCACATGCTTTGGATCTCTCTTTTCTCGTTTCTGTTCTGACCTTGGCGCGAAGGCTCCTGTCGGACAGCTTTCTTCAGCTCCGCGCCAGGGGCTCCAGTGTTGTTTGAATCTCATAGACGGCACTGGTTTGGGTTTGGGTTTTAGCTGCCAAATGGAATTGCTATTGAAAGTCAACTGTGTACAAGTTTGCTTTTTATTTTCTTAGACGTGAGTCAAAAAGAATAGGATCTATTTCCAGCTCATCTGGGGCTTTTTTTCTTTTGGAATGCTCTTTTGCCCTAGTGATTTGTTATTTTGAAACCAACATCATAAAGGATAGAAAAGTTAAACTTTCCTCAGTGGGGCTGAGAACCCCGTGCCCTGACTCTCCCTGGATGGAGTCTCCTAAGGAGGGTGACAAGTCTTTAGAGAATGCATTTGGCAGGCTCTCGTTCTCCCTCCCACCTCTCCCTGGCTGAATCCCTAGAGACCCCCTGCGTAGATCAAAGTACTTGGCAGGACCCTTTGCCTCCCTCCTCCTCCTCAGTGAGGCTTTGGAATGAGTCTGATTCTTTGAGGCATTTGGTGGAGGTGCCAGACAGAAGCCTGGGAAGATGCCAGCAGGCACGGGGGGGGGGGGGGGGGGGGGGGGGGGCGGCTGGCAACTTGTGGACATAATGGGAAAATATTCCATTTCACTCCCCAAACTGGAATTTTATCACCTTTTACGCAGGCCTACAAACCATGTAGTTAATACTGTTCTCTCTCTGCTTATGCACAAGGCCTCACCATCCCTCTTTTCCATACCTGGATCTTTTCCCATGGAATATGTGACCCATTAGCCAACTGGATGAAGTAACTCTTTTCAAGGCTGCTGCCTGCTTTCCTTCAGATTTGAGGGGAGGGGCCGGAGTGCTCAGGCAGAGAGGGTCTGTGAGCTGACTGAAGTGAGCGGTGCGGGACTTGGGGGGGTGGGTGGAGTTAGGTGTGAAGGCAAATAAAAATATCTTTCCCTGTCTTCCCACTGGAGTAGGGCTCTCACTAAAAATTCCCAATAATAGTCGTAGCCTTTTGGAAAATATCTGCAAACAGCAACTTCTACCATTACAAGAACAGGATAAAGGATAGAAAAAGCGTTACTTTTATGAAATACTGAAGAGAGAAGTATGAGCTCCTGCAGACGGAAGTTATCTTGGCCAGTCAGCTACCTTCCTCTCTTATGATGTGCTCTATTAACTCTAGAAATACAGCCCAGAGGAGCAGAGCTCTGTTTGCTCCATGTCCCTCCGTGACTAAGTGCCGTATTTTCCCAATTTAGGATATTCAAGTCGAGGAGGGAAAGCGCTGGCATTTTCTGATTAAGGTGTGACTTTGATAATGGAAGTCAGATCATTCTTCTTTGTCATTCTTGCCTCACACATTATCTCATATTAATGTTTTCTTCGAGATTTTGAAGTAGCAGGGGAGTATTTGGCTTACTCTATTTACTCTGTGAATATAATTCTGTATAGCTCTCTTGTTTCTATTTGTTTATATGTTGTTATCTTAAGTGCTCTCTTATTTTTTTCTTCATTGTTCAAGAAATATTTAGGGAGTCCTTGCTGGGTGCCAGGTGCTACCGCTCCTTAAAACCTTTTGAGGAGTAGGGATTATCTCTTAATGCTAACACTGATACTAAGCTAACGTATCTTCGTTATAACTCGGTGCACGGCTCTGAGCGGAAGGGCGTGTGGAGTGCTATGGTGATGATGCAGGCTGTTGGGTTGTGGAACTTCGTAGAACCCTAGAGGCGCTACGGAGTTTGCACTAAGAGTAATAACTGATATTTCTTGAGCATTTAATGTGTGCCTACCCCGTACCTTCCAAATATAGACTCAGGTAGTCTTTAGAAGAACCCCATGAGGTAGTTACTGTTATTTCCTTGGTAAGTGGTAGAGTCAAGATTATAATTCAGGTCTAGCTGATTCCAGAGCATAACACTCTTAACCACTGTACCACTCTACCTTACAACAACTTAACAGATACCATGAGATTTAGTCTTAAAGTCCATTTAGAAAAATGGATGTATTTCCAACTTTCCCAACACTTTAGATCTTGCTTTAGCGTACTTTGGAGCTTGGACTTGAGCTCATTTGAAATGAGTCAGTTGGGGATGGATGAAAAGGAAACAGGCTTGAAAATATCAAAAGGCTTTCGTTAGTTGGTTCTTAGCAACTCATGTAATGTATGTAACACTACACAAAAAAACTATACCCAGACCCTTCTCTTCTTCGTTGAGGTTACAGTTGAATTCCTGGTGCAGGTAGAGATGAGAGGTTCAGACCATTGAACAAATAGTAAAGTTACCTAAATAATGTGCGAGATTATGTTACACATAACCCAGGGGACAAATGTGTATGACGAGGGAGAGAAGAGAGGAAATGGGCAAGGAGTGTAGATGTGTTATGGAATGAAGACGATTACCAGTGTAGTCTCTGGTTCAGAGGAAAGTTGGGTGGTCGATATCTGTTGCAACCTGTAGGTGTTACTCAGTGGGAAGAGGTCTGCAACTTTATTTTAGGTTTGGAACACAGACTTGAGGCTTACTCCTTTGTGCTGTGATTCATCAGTTCTTACGCACTAACTCGACTCCAAATGGAGATAGCACTTGTGAGAAAGTGATCACGAAAAGTAAGGGAGTCTGGAAATGGTGTGGGTGCTCAAGTCCATGAGTATGAATCAGCAGTGATTGTTGCCATGTCCGTGTGATGCAGGGAGATGGGTTGTGAAAGTTGTGTTCTGAGTGTGGGACAGCAACAGTGGGAAATGAGAGGGGAGGCTCTTTCTCTTGACCCTGGGGTTGCTCATCGTGTTTGATGTTACGGGCCACAAAATTATCCTTATTTTATGTAGTATTTGGGGGTAGCAAATGCACTGCTAGGAAGACAGTCTTTTGAAATTGGGGGACAGTATTATAGGTCAGGACTTTGGGAAAAGATGTGAATAGTACCTAAGAGTTAAGCCTCCGAGGCAGACTGCCTGAGTTCAAATGCTGCTCTGTCAGTGTGTGACATCTGTAATATTTAGATGGTGATATACCTGCCTCGTAGGGTTGGGGGAGGATTAAGTGACATAATACTTGTGAAAAACTAGAACAGCGCTAGACACACAGCAAATGTTCATTCAGTGCATTTGTTAAATTTTATTTTGTTCTGCAAATTTTAATCGTTACTTCTGTTGCCACTACCGTAGCTGTTATCATTACAGTTATTACTATAGCCACTTCCCTTTTGGACTCCTTTTGTCCTGGATAGATTGTGGTGGCTTCCAGTTCGTTTTTCTGCCTTAATATAATCCCACACAGAGTTGTGCTATTCCCTGTATTTTAACCTTACTATTTACTTAATCAAGAATCCATAATAATTTCCTGCTTCCCACCATGGTCAGGCCAACTTAACCCTTGTTGGGGGTTAGAATCCCTTTGCCAGCGGGGTCTCCTAATATTCTCACCATACCTTTTCATTATTCCCCAGGTCTGTCTTTTAGCCCCAGGTCAGTGAATCTGTCTCCTCTCCTTTCTCCTGAGCTTTGTGCCTGCCATCTTTCCACGGCAGCTTCCTTTCCTTTCTACCATGTGCTCAATAGCTTTCAACACTCACTTCTGCACCTACTCTTCCAGGAAAGGCCTTCCCTGACTGATCATCCCACTAACTCGCCTGCACTTCTGTTTTGCAGTCTCATGTCTTGTGCTTGCAGATATGCTGCTTTGTGTTCTTTCAAATTATATATTTTGGGGCTCCTGGGTGGCTCAGTTGGTTGAGCGTCCGACCTTGGCCCAGGTCATGATCTTGTAGATCGTGAGTTTGAGTCTCACATCGGGCTCACTGCTTCTGATCCTGTTTCCCTCTCTCTGCCCTTCCCTTGTTTGCATTCTCTCACATATAAACAAACATTAAAAAAAAAAAAAACAAAAAACCTCTATATTTTGCTCTCCCTTTACCTAAATATTAAACTCTTCAGAAGTAGGGATTAGGCTCTGAGGGCAGAGATTGTGTTTTGTTCATCACTGTATCCTAAGTACCTTATACAGTATCCAAATACTCATGATTATTTGTTGTAGAAACAACTCTTTTTTCATGGAAAAACTCTTTAAAAGGGCTAGTTCAGTCTTGATACGTAGTGGCATAGGACATACAACTGATGAGTCCATGAAACATCCATCCCATTTCCCAAATGCCAGGATCCATTGTGGAAAGATCTATAAGTTTTCTAAGTAACTTAATGAAAGTCTTCACTTAAGAATAATGGTAGTATTTAGGGGCGCCTGGGTGGCTCCGTCGGTTAGGCGTCCGACTTCGGCTCAGGTCATGATCTCACAGTCTGAGAGTTCAAGCCCCGCATCGGGCTCTGTGCTGACGGCTCGGAGCCTGGAGCCTGCTTCGGATTCTGTGTCTCCCTCTCTCTCTGCCCCTCCCCCGTTCATGCTCTGTCTCGCTCTGTCTCAAAAATAAACATTAAAAAAAAAAAAAAAAAGAATAATGGTAGTATTTTAAAATTTCCATCATCCTTTACACTTGGGAGAAAACACATTTTTATTTATTTTTTAAGTAGCTTTTATTGTCTTGGCATGTAACTATTTAATATCATGTATATAAATCTTTAAAGCTGTTATGGCTCTATTTATTATGTGACAAGTGCTGTGTAAATTTATTTTTCACCCCTACTGTAATTGGATATCCGTAGTGTTTCTAAGTGTTATGTGGCCAGTTGAATATAGAGGTAGCTTGTAGGAAAACTTGTCTTAGAGTTTTAGTTTGCCATTTTATCATTTCTAAAAGGTAAGAACTCTGCTCCCTTATTGTAAATTAGGATTCCTTTGCATTTCTGTCCTTTTATTCTTTGTCTTTACTCCATAGCCGAACCAGATTTCCCTGGAAGAGAACATCCTGGTCTCCCGTTACATTAACAACCCCCTGCTCATAGATGGTGAGTTGAGATTAGGCTGTTGGCTGGACTGGGCTAGATCTTGCTAATTTTAAAACATATTTTCACAGTCTTCTCTAGTAAGCCTTTATGAAGCTAGTGTGAAGTTCTTGGCAGCTGTGGCCCCAGAGATGAGGCTGGTGCCTTCTGTACCTTGTGGGATTATTTTGACAATGAAATAGAAATGAATAGAAAAGCAAATGCTTTATAGCACATATATGTGCTATATGTACCACAGCACGTGTGGTATGTATATGTAAGCTCTCTTTCACATTTTATGTGTGTGTGTGTATATATATATATACACATATATATGTATACATATATACACATATATATATACACACACATATATATGTATACACATATACACACATATATATACACACATATATATGAAATATATAATTATTCTCAGAAGGCAAGGTGTGCTGCAGGCAGTGTGTGTTTTGTTGGGAGATTATTCTTTCTTTCATATTTCTTTGTTACATTGTCTTGTTCGTCTTACAACAGAAAACAAATGACCTGCATTTTTCCTGTGAACCCCAATTTTTTTTCTAGATTTCAAGTTTGATGTGCGCCTCTATGTGCTTGTGACTTCCTACGATCCCCTTGTCATCTATCTCTATGAAGAAGGGCTGGCTAGGTAAGAGACTTTTGGGGGAGGAGGGGTGTTTATCAGAGTGAATCCATTAAAGAGTGTGTTAAGATCAGGCTGTTTCTTTCTTTTGTGTTCAACTCAGAAAAATAGAGTGTACCCAGATGGATTTCAGATTACAGAAAATCAGTCGTGTTACTTTAAGCTGCACTTGTATATCCGCAGGTGGGAATAACCATCTGTATGTAAACACACACCTTTGCCAGCCGGGCTGTAGGATCACATTGTACATTTTCATGCAGTGGCAATTGTTATGGTGACCCTGGGGCATTAAGATAATTTGTCATTGTTCTTTACAACTCAACCAGAAAAAAAAATCCCACATTTATTACCTGTTACATACCAAACATTCATTTCAATGCTCACAACAGCCTTACAGTTGATGCAGTTTTGCAGTTGGGACAAGGGAGCTTGGTCACTTTTTGGAGCGCTTCCAGCCAGATGGTGGTGGAGTGGGATTTGAACTCATGGATCTGACTCCAGAGCTCATGGCCTGAGCTGTTTCATGCCTCTTGTATTTTGGGGGCATTAGCTGCACCCCCCCACCCCCGCCCCCCCCAGCAAGTAATATGCTTCACAGTCATTGTTTATACATTATTTTGTTTCTCTTGAGGTACTTTTTAGGTTTTAAGGTAATGTGACTTACTTACAAAATTGAGTTCAAGTTGTAATAATCTGAAAAATTTCCCCCACAGCCACAGAATTTTACAAGTAATAATATTTTCATAGGCCCTTTACATTGTTTAAAATAAATACATAACTTTGCTGTGCTTGTGTCCCTTTCCCCCACAAAACTAGCATTTGCACCGTATAATATAGATTTACTAGCTCGCTTACCGTGAAGTTCCTTTTATGTGAGGGGCCTTATAGGGCACAGCAGTTCGGGGGGGGTGCTTTGTACCCACGGTCAGCCATGACAAGCTAAAAAGCATGGCCTGTGTGTGTTTGTGTATTTTAGAAAATGCACTTGGAAGATGGGAAATCTCACAGTGTAAAAGAAGGCTACCTATTTAAGTTTAGTTACTTTGACACATGCTATTGCACTCTGGAAACTGTTATTTTAGAATACATTTTTAATTACATCATGTACCTAAATTCTTCGATGCATCCTATGACTAGAATCGGAGGGTGAGCTCGGTTAACCAGCTTGTAGCTGGCTGAGCCGTGCCTTCCTTTCACCCCTAGGTGGCAGCGACAGCATTCATAAACATTGTCCTCTTCTAAGTTAAGATGTCTGAGTTGGAGCCTGAGGAACACTGGAGGCTACTGAAGCTCCATGGTTCTGGACTCCTGTTCCTCGAGTATTGAATATCGAGGAGGGGGACACTAACATTTCTCAGTTTTTAGGTAAAGGGCTGAACCACCATCTGAGTGCCAACCGACTCCTCGCTCTGATCAGATTTTCACAGGCAGGAAGTTTTCTGTGGTGTTTAGAGGCATGTGTGTTCTCCTACTTTGAAGCACAGGTTTAAAAGCTGAGTCCCCATCCTCTCTAGATTAAAAAGAAGGGAAGATATACTCTTACTTCTGCTCAGGTAAGCAAGGTGCTGAGGGTTTTCCATTTTGTAAGTTAAGATGATCTGAGCTGTCCTTGTGTAGCGTGAGCGTCTCCACTCCCTTCCCTCCCTCTGTCGTCACCCCATCGTGCCTCTTGTGCCCTTCTCAGGGGCTCATTACGTTCTGCCACAATTTGAACTTCTTGAGTAGGGAAAAGACCTCAAGGTATACCCACTGTTTCTCAAGGATATCATACCAGCATGTTTGGCATATTGCTCCCAAGACATTGCATTCACAGTATTTTTTTCTATTTATTTTTATTTTTGAGGAGAGAGAGAAAGAGAGACATGGAACACGAGTGGGGGGAGGGGCAGACAGAGAGGGAGACAAAGAATCCAAAGCAGGCTCCAGGCTCTGAGGTGTCAGCACAGAGCCCGATGCGGGGCTCGAACCCATGGAACGCGAGATCATGACCTGAGCCAAAGTCAGATGTTCAACCAACTGAGCCACTCAGGCGCCCCGCATTCACCGTATTAATAGCCCTTTCTATTGGTAAAATTTGGCATAGCTTTAAGGCCTCAGTGGCTCAGATATGAAATGAGAGCAATACCAATGTTTATTATAGAATTTACTACCGATATGCCAGTGCTTTGGCTACTGGGTGTGTGTTGGAAGTCAGAATCCACTGAATCGAATAACTGTCTTCTCTTGCCTCCAGCAGGAACTGAGTGCATGTATGTGTGGGTGTGTGTGTACTGTCTTTTAATGGATGCTTTTTTTTCCCCCCAGAATAATTTAGAAGACAGCTTTTTAAAAACTTAGTCCGAATTGAAGCAAATAATAGGACTTTTGAGGACTTTGTCACAGTTAAGCTAAAAGCATTGGTGAATATAAAAGCTTGACCCAAGGACGGTGCAGTATGTCAGGCTCTTAGCAAGTCTTGCCAGGCTACGTTGCTCTGCACCATAACTTCCAGGTGCCCAAGTTCCTGTATCTTTTTAAAAAAAGTTTTTTAAATGTTTATTATTTTGAGAGAGAGAGAGAGAGAGAGACAGTGTGAGCAGGGGAGGGGCAGAGAGAGGAGACATAGAATCCAAAGCAGGCTCCAGGCTCTGAGCTGTCAGCACAGAGCCCGACGTGGGGCTCGAACTCCCAGACCGGAGATCATGACCTGAGCCGAGGTTGGACGCTTAACCGTGAGCCACCCGGGCGCCCCTCAGGTTCCTGTGTCTTAACTCACTGTGTATCTTGGCTTTCATCTACTTTTTAATCCTCAGAATCCGCTCAACTGTGTCACCACATCCAGCAATAGTCTGTAGCTTCTCTGGATCTGCAGCCTCTAGTAATTTTGAGTCATGTGTGTTTTATGTAGATGTTACTGAAGATAAGCAGTTTGGGATGAGATCACTAGGCCATTTTACTTTGAGGCTCAACAAGGAAAACCGTAATTTTTCCTAAAGAGACAGCCCTGGCAGCAGATATAATTGGCTTCCTCGCTAGAAAAGAAGGGTCTTATCCCGTAACACTTGTTTTGGGCCTCGAATTAATGCTTAGGCGACATAAAGATTAAATTCATTTCACAAGACTGTTTTGTGAAGTAAATATTTTGTGTTAATTCTTGACCTCTTTAAACTTGAGAAAAAAGACCAGAAATAGTTTCTTTTTAGAGTCATAATTTCCAGGTGTCCTTGTTGTTGTTTTATTAAGACAGGAAAACTGTCATTATTTTCTTACACCTGGGCAAAATATTGAGATGTTTAGAAAAAAAATTGTAGTTGGGCCCAGCATTTTGCCCCAAAAGGTCCACCCTACTTTTGAGTTTGACGAGTATGTTCTTGCTTTGCACCAGCAGGGGACACTCAGTTTCCAGAGAGGGGCTCCATTCTCTACCAAAATGGTGTAGATTCTCTTTCTTGTCAGAGGTGGAATCCAAAAAGACTTTGTCCTGGATTTTACAGTTTTCCGTGGATCCAGTATGTGGTCTAAACGATCTGACAAGGCCCTTTTTGAGCCGGAGCTAATAGCCAAATTTTCACTGAAACAGGAAAAATAAAAAGTTAAAAGAAATTAGAACAGAATGGACTTGAAAAGCAAATACGCTGTCAGAGACCCAAAGATAGGTAGCACTCGCCACGTGGGGAAGTGAAGGTGCCCAGCCAGGGACTGGAGACTCCCATCCTCACTGGAGGTGGGGGGAGAGGTCCCTGAGCAGGCCCCACTCAGGATCTGCCTTTTCTCTGCCTCGGCCGTGTTATTCAGTGGAAATTCAGAAAAGACCCCAAAAGCATTAGTAATGCCTTTGCCTTCCTCCCCACCCCCAGTTCCTTCTTCAGTAGCCTTCCTTGCTAATTAACACTGGCTCCGCAGGGATATTTACCTTTTCTCTGCTGGATTCCTGCGGTTTTGAAAGAATTCAGGTACTTGCTGGTTGCCAAGGAATTCAGATTACCTCACAGGCTGCACACTGTCCAGAATCTCTGCCACAGCAGTGAGGGGGGTTGGGGGGGGGGGGGTGTAGAGACAGCAACAAGGGGAAGAAAACCCTCTCCAGTGCTCATTGTCACCCTCCCTGGCAGGCCCTTGCTGTTTGTGAAGTTTGAGTCATTTCTGGCTCTGAAGACAGGGGATCAGGCTGGTAATCCCCTCCCAGACGGCTCTGTGGGGCGCTGCCCAGTCACTGCCCCACTTTGGCAGTCTCTCTCTAGGCTGCAGCTGGTTGACAGCAGATCAGAGAGCTCTCGGGCCTCTTGTTCTCTTCCATAAGATTTTTCTGGGTCAGGCCAGGATGAAACCCAGTGGCTCCTGGCAAGGCTGCCTGAGGTGCTGTCTCTTCGTCCTCCAGGCCTCTCTGGCTCGGAATGGCTACACCTGCTGAAAGATAACTCCTGTGCCACAGCCAGGATCTCCTCAGGGCCGGCCTCCTCTTTCCTTTGTGCATTTGGACTGAATGTGTGTAAGATTATGTGACTATCAGAGGGGAGGGACCAAGTGTCCTACATCCAGATTAGCCATGACTCTGGCTATGGTGCAGTATCTTTGAAGAACAAAACAGTTTTTGAATGGAGGAGGGGAGTTTAGAGGATTCCACGAATTCTGTGCTTTCCTTCCTGCTTTGCTTCCATACTGGTGAAGTTCCTGGGACAAGCAGCTCAGGTGCAGCTTCATTTCATGTTATCCAGTACCTTCTATGTGTCTAACACGGGAACCCTGCCTTCACACAGACACTCGAGTTTTAGACAGGTTGTTACCATTGTCTCCATTCTCACTGAGAAGCGTTAGAAGTGTGGCTTCTGACTTAAGAATTCATTGTCAGAATAAAGTTAATCTACATATGTTTCAGTGTGGTTAAAAAAAAAAAAAAGCATATGCTTCTCTCTTCATCGGTAGGCTATGAAATAGTACCCAGAGTTTCAGATTTGGCGAAGAAGTAGAGGCTCCCCATCCCCCCCCCCCTTTTTTTTTTTTTCTGTCATTAGAGCTTTTTATAAATCTTGATTTCATTAAGAGGGAAGTTCAAGACTCAGTGCATCATGTAGATTTCAGTATGTGTTAGGAGCAGTATTTGCAAACTTGGTCCTGGGGTGGCTAGTAGGGAATTACCTCTTTAAGATTGTGGCTAATAAAGAATTTGTGTTGAAGCTTTCTGACCTCAACAGGCTGAAATTTGATATGTGAAGGTCTAAATCAGGAGGTCACAAACCTAAAGGCTCACAAGGACATTCACTGAAAAAGTTGCTCTGGTGGAAGCTGGAGATCACATGTGCCACTTAAGGGCATTTACTATTCAGTGCCTGCAACTCGTTGATATGTGGTGGTGCTGTGGTCTGAATGTTTGTATCCCCCCCCCCCCCTCCAATTCATATGTTGAAATCCTACCCCCCCCCCCCCCCACCCAAGGTGATGGTATTAGGAGGTTAGGTCCTTGGAGGTGATTATGCCATGAAGGTGAAGCCCTCATGAATGTGATTAGTGCCCTTTTATAAAAGAAGGCACAGAGAGTTTCCTGGCTCCTTTCACCATGTGAGCACACAGCCGGAAGCTGCAGTCTGTCTGCCTGTATCTTGATCTTGGACTTCCCAGCCTCTAGAACGGTCAGAAATCTATTTCTGTTGCTTATAAGCTACCCAGTTTATGGCATTTTGTTACAGCGGCCCAAATAGACTCAGACAAGGTGGTATTCCAGATCTTTTGGTTTTTTAAGGTTGGCTGAAAATCTAGGTTTTTACTGAGAAACTTACTTCTGTTTTAATTTTAAAACCATTTCAGACTTCTAGAAAAGCTATAAAAATAGCCCAGAGTTACCTTTTGCCTTTCATGGAGAGACCCCATTCAGGTTTGGCCAGTTATCCTAATAATGTTCTCTATAACAAAAGGATCTGATCCAAGATCACATGTTATATTTAGTTGTCATGTCTCTTTAGTCTTCTTTAGTGTGGAACAGTTCCCATAGTCTTCCCATGACTTTTATAACCTTTGCATTTGTGAAGATTACAGGCCAGTCATATTTTAGAATGTCCCTCAGTTGAATTTACCTGATATTTTTTTCATGCTTAGACCCAGGTTCATTATTTTTGGCCAGAATAGCACAGAAGTGATGCTGTGTTGTCATTGCATTATATCTGATGGCCCACGATAACTATTTAGTGTTTTTTTTTTTTAATTAAAAAAATTTTTTTAATGTTTGTTTATTTTTGAGAGAGAGACAGAGAGATAGAGAGACAGAGAGACAGAGCACAAGCCAGGGGAGGGGCAGAGAAAGAGGGAGAGGCAGGCTCCAGGCTCTGAGCTGTCAGCACAGAGCCTGATGTGGGGCTCAAACTCATGGACCATGAGATCATGGTCTGAGTCCGACGTTTCACCAACTGAGCCACCCAGTACCCCTATTTAGTGGTGTTTGACCACTTGATTAAGGGGGTATCTGCCAGATTTCTCCACTATAAAGTTACTTTGTTTTTCCCTGTGTAATTAATAAGTATCTTAAGAGGAGATACTTTGAGACCATGTAGAGTCTCATTCCACATCTAGTTTTTACCCAGTGATTTTATTTTTTATTTTTTTATTTTTTAATTAATTAATTTATTTATTTATTTATTTATTTATTTTTAAATTTTTTTTTACGTTTATTTATTTTTGAGACAGAGAGAGACAGAGCATGAACGGGGGAGGGGCAGAGAGAGAGGGAGACAGAATTGGAAGCAGGCTCCAGGCTCTGAGCCATCAGCCCAGAGCCCGACGCGGGGCTCGAACTCGCGGACCGCGAGATCGTGACCTGAGCTGAAGTCGGACGCTCAACCGACTGAGCCACCCAGGCGCCCCTTAATTTATTTTTTAATTTACATTCAAGTTAGCATATAGTGCAACAGTGATTTCAGTAGATTCCTTAATGCCCCTTACCCAGTTAGCCGATCCCCCCTCCCACAACCCCTCCAGTAACTCTGTTTGTTCTCCATATTTATGAGTCTCTTCTGTTTTGTCCCCCTCCCTGTTTTTATATTATTTTTGTTTCCCTTCCTTTATGTTCATCTGTTTTGTCTCTTAAAGTCCTCATATGAGTGAAGTCATATGATTTTTGTCTTTCTCTGACTAATTTCACTTAGCATAATACCCTCTAGTTCCATCCATGTAGTTGTAAATGGCAAGATTTCATTCTTTTTGATTGCCGAGTAATAACTCCATTTTATACACACACACACACACACACACACACATACACATACCGCATCTTCTTTATCCATTCATCCGTCGATGGACATTTGGGCTCTTTCCATACTTTGGCTATTGTCGATAATACTGCTGTAAACATTGGGGTGCATGTGTCCCTTCGAAACAGCATTCCTGTATCCCTTGAATAAATGCCTAGTAGTGCCGTTGGTGGTTGTAGGGTGGTTCTATTTTTAATTTTTTGAGGAACCTCCGTACTGTTTTCCAGAGTGGCTGCACCAGTTTGTATTCCCACCAGCAGTGCAAAAGAGATCCTCTGTCTCCCCATCCTCGCCAACATCTGTTGTTGCCTGAGTTGTTAATCTTAGCCATTCTGACAGGTGTGAGGTGGTATCTCATTGTGGTTTTGATTTGTGTTTCCCTGATGATGAGTGATGTGGAGCATTTTTTCAAGTGTCAGTTGGCCATCTGGATGTCTTCTTTGAAGAAGTGTCTATTCATGTCTTTTGCCCATTTCTTCACTGGATTATTTGTTTTTTGGGTGTTGAGTTTGATAAGTTCTTTATAGATTTCAGATACTAACCTTTTATCTGATATGTCGTTTGCAAATATCTTCTCCCATTCCATCGGTTTTAGTTTTGCTGATTGTTTCCTCCGCTGTGCCTTTTAGTTTTGCTGATTGTTTCCTCCGCTGTGCAGAAGCTTTTTATTTTGATGAGGTCCCAGTATATTTTTGCTTTTGTTTCCCTTGTCTCTGGAGACGTGTTGAGTAAGAAGTTGCTGTGGCCAAGGTCAAAGAGGTTTTTGCCTGCTTTCTCCTTGAGGATTTCGATGGCTTCCTGTTTCACGTTTAGGTCTTTCATCCATTTTCAGTTTATTTTTGTGTATGGTGTCAGAAAGTGGTCCAGGTTCATTCTTCTGCATGTTGCTGTCCAGTTTTCCCAGCACCACTTGCTGAAGAGACTGTCTTTATTCCATTGGATATTCTTTCCTGCTTTGTCAAAGATTAGTTGGCCATACGTTTGTGGGTCCATTTCTGGATTCTATACTCTGTTCCATTGATCTGAGTGTCTATTTTTTACCCAGTGATTTTAATATCCATTGATGTTTCTTGCCTGAATTATTACTATGACAGTTGTTAAATGATGATTTTCTAATTCCATCATTCCTTTTTTCTTTTATTATTTGGCATTTTGCTCCAAGGCAGAGCTGTCTCTTCTTCCCATTTATTTATTCATTTATTTATTTATACCAGTAAGGATTCCTATTTTACTTAATGGGTTATGATGCTTTGCTGTCAGGATTTATTTTAATGTCATAGTATCTCAGATTTGGCCAACAGGAGCCCCTGTAAACTGGCTTTTGTGTCCTGTCATTTCTTTGGGCACCAGATGTTTCAGGCTCATCTTGTTCTTTTCTCTGTCCCAGCTCTGGAATCAACCATTTTCTCCAAGGGGCATTGATTGCTTTTAATGGAGAAGAGTATTTAGGAATCAAGATGTGAGAGC
Organism: Prionailurus viverrinus; assembly: GCF_022837055.1. Lineage (NCBI taxonomy): Eukaryota > Metazoa > Chordata > Mammalia > Carnivora > Felidae > Prionailurus > Prionailurus viverrinus. The sequence continues at coordinate 116,349,714 of NC_062566.1, forward strand.
TAGATAAGCTCATTGCTCTGGGGTGTCTCTGCTCCAGGTCCTTAAAATGGGCAGACCTCAGAAATCTATGTTTGTTATGTGTTCATGTACACATATGCACACTCACATCCATATTTACTTTCGTAAAATGTTTCCATACATTGAAAAGCAAGAATTTATACTAATACCTCCCAATTCCTCAAAACTACAGGGTTCATTCTAGTTTTTCCCTTTCCTTGTTTTTAGTCTCTCTCCTCCAACAGTGAGAAATCTGACTCCCATTATCTCTAACATATTTATATACTCAGTTCCCTTTTGTGTAGCCAATCTCTCAACCACCTTGGCCACCGCCCCCCTCAGATGCCCTCCTTGTGTGGATTTTTACCCCTGTGAGGCCGCCACGCTACACGGATAACCTCCTTGTACTGCCTGTGGGCTGCCTTCCTATCCTGTCCATCTTCCTTATGTAAGCGCTGGCTGCAGGAAGGAAGGTCTGATTTTTAAATGTTGGCCAAGTCATTCAAGTTTTTTTTTTTTAAGTTTGTGGGTTAATCAGAACTTGATTAGTAGGCCAGTGGGACCTTTGGTCTAGACGATACGAAGGAAATGTTGGAAGATGGTGACCAGAGATGGAAGTGGTCTGTTTAATAGGGACTTTGGTGAGAAGCGTGGTATCTTCCTGGCTTAGCAGGAAAGATGAGCACACACACCTACGTGGTCTTCCACGTTCTCCGTCAGGCTAAGGAAATAGTGTAGTTTTTGGCTCTTTTGATAACTTTCCATTGAGCTTAAGTTTTTTTGTTTTTCTCTAATTCTTGCTTCTTACACTCTTTAGAGACCCACTCTGTGACACTAATAATCTTGTCCTTGCTGGAGTTGAGAATATAAATTCCTCAGTGAGAAGGATGATTAGGAGGAAGAAAACTTACTTTTTAGAGATGCAGTTCTATTGAAAAAAAAGGCGTAAAAATGACAGATGTGTGGAATACCAGGTGACTCAACCGCCAGGCTTTTGCCAGGCTTTTCTTGTTGACCAGGTTAGATCAGATACTCTTATTGAGAAGAGATGAAAATCCTCTTTCTCTGAAGCAGAACCCTTTCCCTCCCTCTCAATCATTATTCTTCTAGGGGAGAGGATGGCAGGAGGTATGTCACTGTGAGGTAATGTCTGGATGAGGCAGGCAGCCTCTGTGGGGCCGCGTGGGTCCTCTGTGCATTTCAGAAGGATTCAGAGAATGATGGTCTCCTGCTTGATTGGAGAATGTCTACAGAAGCAAGATTGGAATACACAGGCAAGGTTTACTCATCATGGAGTGGCATGGTTAGAAGTTAGGTGATAACTAGTGGAAGTTTCTGAAAAAAATCACAGGTCCTTCACACACAGATAGAATGGTCATCAAGCCCTTGCCCCTTAGCTGTACATGCCTGGTCAACATTTTCTCTTTGTCCACATCCTTCTTCCTGTCCTCATGTTTGTTTATTTTAATTTTGGGTTTTTGGCGGGGATTGTTTTTCACTTCTCTTTCTTTGGCTTTTGTATATTTCTAGTACAGGGAATTAGGAAGAGATAGTGGGTGGGTGAGAAGAAATAGAGAAGAGGAAAATTTTTAAATGCTGCCCTTTAATGTGGTAAAAATTCATGTTGACTTCATAGTCTGAGTAAGCATATGTAAATAATTTGTAAATCATATGAAAATAAACTTGTGGCCGTCCAGGATTTTTTTTCACACACTTGGATATGCCTCTTGGGAAAACCACTTTAGTGAGGGGTGATATGGTTATAGTGGTATGTAAACAGGGGTTGATATTTACCATAACCATTCGACTCGAGTGTCCTTTTGTTGATGTTGAGCATCACTGGAAAGTTTTCTCTTTCCCTGGTTACTTCCTTCAGAGGCACGTATATTTTATACTTTGGTCTTCTTTTGACAGTAGTCCAGGATATCAAATGGCTGCTCTGTTTTCAGTGGGTTCCATGTTTAATCCCTCTGTCTTTTGCCTTCATTCCAAATTCAGGAATTCGTCTCCTACGCTATGCTCATAGTTATGTTGTCCTGCAGACCTAGGTTTTGTGTGCTGTTAATGTTGCCATTATTGTTTTCCTAAAATGAACTTTATAGGTCAGTTCTGTTATTTCTACAGACGTGTATTTTAAATCTACCATTCTGCTGTCATTTTATTCTTTTTGCTTAATAGTTTCCATAGAATGCTATGGTGCCAGGACCGCATAGGCACCCCATAGGTGTCTTGACCAGCAAATGCTCTGTCATCCACAGCGTCGTGTACACAATTTCCCAGGCATGGGTAACTCTGTTTTCGTTTTTCATCCTTCCTGTTTCTCTAAGGTTCTATCAGAGAAACAGCATCTTGTGGTTAAGAACATGTGTTGTGGAGTCAGTGTGATGGGGGGGAGGAGGGGGTTGGAATTTATGTATTTATTGAAGTTGTTTTCTTTGAACTTAACATTACGTATGGAAATGCAACACATTATTACAACAGCCAGATTTGCAAACAGCAATATTGTGGGTGAGAAAATAATTCAATTTAGGGAGAAATGATTGTTTCAACATTTAACCAGATGTATAAGAGACAACAACATTGTGACTAAGGGCACGCGTTTTGAATTGGACAGCCTTGATTTTGTTACTGGCCATGCTGTTTCCTTTTTTTTTTTTTTTTTTTAAGTTTTAATTTAAATTCCGGTTAATTAACGTACAGTGTAATATTAGTTCCAGGTGGACAATATAGTGATTCAACACTTCCATAATCACCTGGTGCTCATCACAAGTGCACTCCTTAATCTCTCTCTCTCTCTCTCTCTTTTTCCCCCTTATCTGTACAGAAGCCTTTTGTTTTGATGAAGTCCCACTAGTTTATTTTTGCTTTTGTTTCCCTTGCCTCAGGAGATGTATCTAGAAGTTGCTATGGCTGATGTCAAAGAAGTTACTGCCTGTGTTCTCTTCTAGGATTTCGATGGTTTCGGGTTTCACATTTAGGGCTTTCATCCATTTTGAATTTATTTTTTGTGTATGGTGTAAGGAGGTGGTCCTGTTTCATTCACCATGTTGCCGTCCAGTTTTCCCAAACACCGTTTGTTTAAGAGACTTATTGTTTCCATTGGATGTTCTTTCCTGCTTTGTCAAAGATGAGTTGACCGTGCTATTGTGGGTTCATTTCTGGGTTTTGTATTCTGATCCATCGACCTATGTGTCTGCTTTTGTGCCAGTGTTATACTGTTTTTGATGATTACAGCTTTGTAATACAGCTTGAAGTCTGAAATTGTGATGCCTCCAGCTTTGCTTTTCTTTCTCAGGATTACTTTGGCTACTTGGGAGCTTTTGCGGCTCCATACAAATTTTAGAATTGTTTGTTCCAGCTTTGTGAAAACTGCTGGTGGCATTTTGATAGGGATGGCATTAAATGTGTAGGTTGCTTTGGGTAGTATAGATATTTTAACACTATTTGTCTTCCAATCCATGAGCATGGGATGCTTTTCGATTCTTTCATCAGTGTTTTATTGTTTTCAGAATATAGGTCTTTCACCTCTTTGATTAGGTTTATTCCTAGGTATCTTATTGTTTTTGGTGTAATTGTAAATGGGATTGATTCCTTAATTTCTCTTTGCTGCTTCATTATTGGTACGTAGAATTCTTTGCAACAGATTTCTCTTTGTTGATTTTGTATCCTGAGACTTTACTGAATTCGTTGATCGGTTCTAGGAGTTTGGGGGTGGAGTCTTTTGGGTTTTCTATCTATATAGTATCATGTCATTTGCAAATAGCAGAAGTTTGACTTCTTCCTTGCTGATTTGGATGCCTTTTATTTCTTTGTGTTGTCTGATTGCTGAGGCTAGGACTTCCAGTACTAGGTTGAAGAAAAAGTGGTAAGAGCAGACATCTCTGTCTTATTCCTGACTATGGAGGAAAAACTCTGTTTTTCCCCATTGAGGATGATTATTAGCTGTGGGTCTTTCATATACCACCTTTATTATGTTGAGGTATATTCCCTCCAAACCTACTTTGTTGAGGGTTTGTATCAAGAATAGATGTGGTACATCCATTTGGACAAGTGATTTTGGACAAGTTACTTAATCTTTCCAGGTTACATTTTAGTTTTTATGTCTACTCTAAAAATCAGATATAATATTACCCACTTCAGAGAATTGCTTTAAGGAATGAATTACATATTATATATGAAACACCATGGGAGTGGGCATTTATTAAGCACTCACTGCTAATGACGTCACCCTCCTTTTATTAGTATCACACTGATCCTGAGTTCAAGCCTGTATTTCCTTGAACCCCTGTTCCTGGCATGTAACTTGTGTCTTTTCTATCAGGTTTGCAACCGTGCGATATGATCAAGGAGCCAAGAACATTCGGAACCAGTTCATGCACCTGACAAACTACAGTGTGAATAAGAAGAGTGGAGACTATGTGAGGTACTGGCTGCATGCGAGCCGGGCGCCAGGAAATCAGTTTCACGTGCAGGTGCCGGAAATGTGGAAAGTCAACTTGTTGCACTCCATTTATCTCCATGGAACTTACAGGAAGCTGTCGTTTAACGTAGTTTTGAGGCATATCTGCTATTGCTTCTCCGTTGCTTGCCCAGTTACGGCGTCCCCTTTCTCTACCAAAATAGGCCTTCCCACATTTCGTCTTCACTGTCTTTCCTCACTTGACTTAGGGGTGGGAATTTAATAGGCATATGGAACTTTTTAGGAGACAAGAAATGAGGTCATTTCAGCACTTGGCAAAATGTATCAAAAGCTTAAAAAATATTGGTATCCTTTGACCCAGCATTTCCATTTCTAGGAACTTAACCTTAAGAAATAACAAGAGATGTGCGCACAAGATCAGAGAGAAGAATGTTCATGACTGTACATTGTCAGGTGGAAAAAGCAGGTTACCAGACACTACTTGCAGTTTAAGTTCTTTTTTGAATCTATAAGATAGCTAAAGCTGTTTATTTTTGCTGAGGGAGAGAAAATGTAAACTAGGAGGATATATACCAAAATGTCAACAGCGCTTAACTATAGTGGATGAGATTATGGGTGGGTGACTTCTGTTTTCTTCTCTGCACTTTTATGTATTTCCTAAAATTTTCTAAAATAAATGCTTGTATGATCAGAGGGAAGAAGAGTTAGGAATAAATTAAATGAAGAAAGAAATGAGGCCATCTCAGAGAACGATCCAGTGGAAGGGAGTACCAGCACAGCTGTGTGGAAACATCCCTTCTGCTCTGTTTTCTTTCATCCTGATAATTTTGCCAGAAAGTGGAAAAATAAAAAAGAAACCCAAACAGTCACTTTCTACTCAGCCTAAAAATAGGTGTCTAGAAAGTCCAAGGAAAGAAAGAAAAAGACTCTGGAAGTGATGGCATAGTTGCCAAGGCTGTGTAGATTTCACGGAGTGTCCTGTGACCAGTGTTTGGAATTGAAGATACCCTATCGTTCACCCTGGAAGATGAGCAGACATGCACCCAAATGGTGGGTGGTGGGGTGGTGGTAGGGAATGAGGGGGCATCTGCAAAACACAGTTTCCAGATTGCAAGACCTTTCCAGTAGTCATGACAGTGTACCCCGTTTGGCAGTCTGCTGCTCTGGTGGTGGGGCACTTCACTGATTTTATTGTCGCTCTCACGGATTCTGCCTTCAGCGATACCTCAGAGGGTATCCAGAAAAGCTGTGTGGAGAGCTACCACTAGAGAGGAGAGAGCCTGCTTCAGATGCTGAAGCAGTTCCATGCTAGGTTAGCTCATTACAATGTTATACTACATTAGTTCACTAGCCAACCAAGACTCAGTTCTGGTCTCAAAATGGCATTAGAAGTTGTTTTGTGGGCTCATATGACTTTCACCTCAAAGACTAGGTTAGTATCCCCAAACGTGTCGTTCTGTTCATGTATTGTGGCCACTCTTAAATTGTTTACATCCTTTCACACATTGCTTCCACTCGTGATACATAATAATTGTTTGCTTAAGGAAGAATTTGCTGCCTTTTCCCCTCCCCCCCCCATAAGAGAAGCTATATGCATTTTCATTAAAAAATAAATCAGTGGTAGAAAGGGATATATGACAAAGGGACTAAGAATAGGTGCTGAGGGAGCACCGTGGGAGGGAGCACCTTTGCGGGAGGTCCGCAAAGGGAATGTTTTCCTGAAGATTAAAAGGACAAGTATTTGTAAAAAAAAAAAAAAATCTGGTTTCTACAGCCAGGCCTATTTGCATGTGTGACTTTGGTCCATTCCTTTGTTTTAGTTGTGATGATCCAGAAGTGGAGGATTATGGGAACAAATGGAGCATGAGTGCCATGCTTAGGTATCTGAAACAAGAAGGTAGAGATACAACTGGTGAGTACCAGGCCTTTTTCCTTTGTGATCTCTCTTTTCTGTATAACCTCACTGTGCCTCTCAGCATGCATCATTCTCTCTAATTCTGGTAGTGTCTCTGAGACTTCTGACAGGGTCGTTGTTCTTTTTGTTGTTTTGTTTTTAAATTTTGTTTTTAATGTTCATTTATTTTTGACAGAGAGAGAGAGAGACAGAGCATGAGCGGGGAGGGGCAGAGAGAGAGGGAGACACAGAATCTGAAGCAGGCTCCAGGCTCTGAGCTGTCAGCACAGAGCCTGACTTGGGGCTCGAACTCACAGACCGTGAGATCATGACCTGAGCCGAAGTTGGACGCTCAACCGACTGAGCCATCCAGGCAACCCAGGGTCGTTGTTCTTGATGTTGATTTTTCCTGCCCTATAGAAGATGGAAAACAGGCTTTCTGTGACGCCCCCCCGCCCCCCAATCCCTTTTCTTGTTTCTAGTTTGGAAGGCATAACTTTGTCCTTTAACCCTTAGTGAATTTATCCTTCTTGAATGTTGAGCTGCGGACTGAAGTACTGTCTTCATATTGGCCCTGAGTTCAAGTTTTTCAAAGTTAATCTGCCTCACTCATGTTGAATTGGGGAATGAGCAGTGTCAAGTCTGAGTACAGGGCTTGGAATCAAAATGGACACTACTGGCTGAGCCTTGAGCAGAATGGGAAACAGTGTGCAAGAAGGCTTAGCTCAGTCCACAAAGGGGAAGGGCGATGGAGAAGCCTGAGAAGGGGGAAGTAAGGCTTCTTTTCCATTCCATGTCTGTCTTTTGTCACAGGATGCCACTTCAGTACAACCCCTGCACCCACATTCTTGACTGTGCCACCTTATCCATAGATAATGCCGTCTCCTGGAGTACCTATTTGCAAGACCGCCACCTGGAGACTTTTTGGAATGAGCACATGTGCTTTTACAATCACACCATGTTCCAGAATCCAGGTTTTCTACTCTGTACATTGTAGTGTCTCTTCCTTCTTCTTCTTCTTCTTCTTTTTTTCTTTTTTGTAGCATTGATGGCCCATGTGGAAGACCTGATTATTAAGACTATAATCTCTGCTGAACTAGCTATTGCTACAGCCTGTAAAACCTTTGTTCCTCACCGCAGCAGTTGTTTTGGTAAGGAGACTCACGAAGCCTAATATGTTGTGTGAAAAGGGGCTTGGGAAGTTGGGAAGGGATCCTGGGGTAGAGAGGCTCTGTGATTCTACAGAAGTAAGAATGTGTGTGTGTGGCGGGTTTTTCTTTCTAAGCTCAGGTGGCATATGAGGGTCCTACTAAGAGGCCAGTGGTGAGCTTAGTTGGAGGTCCCCTGAGGACTTACAGGCTTTCTGTGCGGGAAGCAGGGATTGGAACTAAAGTGTGGGTCTCTCTGTCAGAGTGCAATCAGAAAAAGCCTGCAATGGACTGTACAGGAATCCAGCTCTAACAAATATATTCCAGAGCCCCTTGGCAGCCAGACTGGGAACCGTTCCAAGAAGCTCTGGCTGGTACCAGTGTGTGCTTTCTCCCAGTTTCCAATGACTCCTCCTTTTTGTTTTAGTCTTCTTTCTAGTGGGTTTCTGCCCCCCCCTCCCTTTTTTTCTCCTCCTCTTCCTCCCTCCCTCCCCTCTTCTCCCACCCTTAACTCCCTGATTGCACAGAGAAGGAGTAAGAAACAGTTCACAACTCCTGGATCAGGAAGCCTGTTGCCTACTGACCCACTGGCTATGACTGGCACCGAGGACACCTGCGCACTTTGCTTTCTGTGTGGATGTGCACTGTGTAGTGATTGCCAGTGTGTCTGTAAAGTCAACTAGGCTTTCAGCAGGTGTTAGGCTTTGTTAGTAAAACACACTAGGGTTGTTGCTGGGGGGATAATGAAAGTAATACAGTAGTAAGGATATCAGAGTCATGGCTCGCTCGGGAGTCAGGGTAGCAGGAAAGTGAAGAACACGGACTTTAGAGCCTGACGGACGGAATTAGTGTGAAAGCCATTTGCACCCTTACTTGTTTTCTTATTTTCAGCAAGTTACGCCAGTCCTGTTTCCTCCATTATAAAATTGTACTAATGACGGTACCGATCTCCCAAGGATACCAGGAAGATCAAATGAGATGATGTATGCCAAGCACTTGGCCCAATGTCTGGTCCTCAATTTGCACTCAATAGAAATTATTTCTTTGCTATTTTTATAACTAGAATGAGTAATTCTTGATCTCTTTCACGGATTATCATAACAGTCTGTACTTGAGAGGCAGTAAACAAAGGGAGGTGTTGAGACCAGGAACAGAAGACCGTAGACAAACCAAGACCTGAAATTATATAAGAAAAGGAGAGGTTGTGGTACATTTTCTAAGTATAGACGTGTTCATGTCCTCTAAAACCCTACATGGCTCTTTAGGGTTAACTAGTCAATAGAAACTTGATAGGACTTCCAGGCTTCTAAGTACCAGACCACAGCTGAATTTTCTAGAATTCAGTTTCTCCTCTTACACCTTATAATCCAGCTCTACCACTGAGCACTCCATGCCTTTGTGCCTCGGTATAAATTCTTCGGTCCTGTCTGCCTGGCACACTCCTGTTCATATTCTCAGACTAAGCTTGACGTTGCCTCTTCTAGGAACCCTTGCTTAACAAAATGCGCTGTTGTGCCTCCTCTCTCATGCTGTTCTGTTGTGTTCTTTTCCTCTCATATTGTGACGTCTTGTTTACACATGTGCTTCCCTGGTAGTCTCCGAGCTTAACTTCTCGATTGTCAGTAGTCTCTCTCTGTCTCCCCTTCCCCTCTCATCCTCTTGTGGCCAAACCACACCTTACACTGACTCCCTGGACCTGCCAGGTCCTTCCCTTCGCCTCTGCCCTTTGCACCTGCTTTATCCTGCATCTGGAATCTTTTCCTCGTGTTCCTTTACTTAATAGATCACCGCCATCTTTTCAAGATGAAGTCAAGTGTCATTTCGGTGGTGAAGTTTTTCCTAAGTGTTCCAGTCTGAGTTAGCCCCCTCCACCCGCAGCTTCCCATGCATAATCTGCAGTGGTACCTGATTGTCATCTGGTACCCATTTATGTGTCTGTCTCCCCTCCTGGACCGGAAGCTCCCTGTAGACAGCAGCACCGTCTCCCTAGTTTCTGCTCCTCTTGTGCATAGTGGTTTTTTGCTCTTAGGAGATGTTCAAGAAATGTTTATTGAACATTGGTACTTGCTTTAATTGCCTTTTGGTGGCCTGATAGTAAGCTCCTTAGTAGATCTGGTTTGGTAAGGGCCTAGAGCTCTTAGCATTAATTATAAACTGCTTGAAGAAGGGGTGCATAGAACATGTCTTCCAACTTCGAAAACCTCATTGGATTAAAAAACTAAGGTTTCTTTTCCACATCTACTTGGCTCTTATACGAAGCTTAATTTCTTCGTATAAAAATCTTTGCTCTTTTTGAACAAATTCTCTTTGAGAATTTCCAGAACTTAATGGCAGTAGAGATTCCAATATGAAATAAGCAGTGACTTTCCCTGACTCAGTGAAATACCCCTAAGTCCATTTCATCATCTGTGGGTCTCCTTTCCTCCTCTTTGCTTTTATTCCGTTTTAATAAAGTGAGTGCATCTGGAGTTTTTTAAGTTGTTGACTGTCTTCTTGGCTTTTGTGGTTCTAATTCCACTTCCTGTCGGCCCTGGGATTTTGTGTGCTTCGTTAACCTCCCCCCCATCAGGTATGATTTTGTATGTGTGCGTATATTTGTGTGAGTCTCTCTGGCTCCCACTTAGTCCTACTAACTTCCCTTGGGATTTGAGTTACAAGGAATAAAACTGTTTTGTTCGTTTTTTTTTTTTCTTTCTTTCTTATTTGTTTTAGAGTAAACAGGAATTGAGAGCTTCCCAGAAGAATTTGGCTTACACAGAGCATTGGTGCTTTTAGAGGAAGCCAGTAGTCCAGTGGTGGGGTTCACCATATTCTTTTAGTTGTTTTGCCCTTACACATTATGAATGTTGGCCAGGAGCATTCCAGTACTATCTAAGTGTTTCTGTCTCATGATTTCTTTCCTGCTCCACCACCTGTGATGCCCAACTGTGCTTTTAGGTACTTCTAATATTCCCATTCATTTGTTTATTTATGCATTTAACTTATTTTCAGTCCCTGCTCTGTGCAAGGCATAGATTATAAGCAATTATTCCTCTCAAACCAGATTTTACATGGGATGATATATATACACACATGTATGTATACATACACACACACACACACACACACACCTACATTGTATTATTGTCATTTCAATGTAGACTTAGTAACCTTCATAAACTACTTGAAACTTAGCCATGTAATGCCTTCTCATAGATTTGTACATCTGGAAGGGACCCCAGAGAACAATTAGTCCATATAAAGAAGTTGGGGCCTGAGAAACTAAGAGCCTTGCCCTTGGTTCCAGGGCTCACGAGTAGAAGAGCCCACATGAATGAGACCTGGCCTGGAGGGCAGGGGCCCACAAGATGGTTGGCAGGCAGGTCACCTTGATCATTCCTTGCACTCTTGATTTACAGAGTTTTTGATGCCCCTCCCAATAAAATAGATTGCTGGCAATCTAATTTTTACTGCCCTCAAGATTGTAAAAATATGGTACCATGTGAAATATATGCGTAAACAGCCACCCTTTAAACGTGCTGACATAACTGGCGAGGAGAACGGCTTTTTTGACCAGTTGGAGAAAAACAGCCCAAAGCAACAGGATGTTAGCTGTCCTTTACAGATGCTGCTGCTGCTGGCAGTTTTATCTATGTGTGTGAGGATGGCTGAAGTGACAGGCTAAGACCCCGGCCCTCTCCAGCCTGGGATCCTCTGGGCCAGCTGTCCGTGCCACTCGTAGAGCTGGCAAGGCTGGCTTTGTTTAGGCCAGAGACCGGTAGCATCTTTGCTCAGGACAGTCCATGCTCAGTACACCTCTTTGTTGAATGAGCGCTGGTTTGGCTTTTCACTGCTGTTGTGCTAGACCATTTTGCAGGGTAAGCCGACATTCTCAAAGGGTGGGTGTCCATAAATATTTGTTGAAGGAAGGAAAGCGGGCAGCATACATTCCTCAGTTACGTAAACTACTTGACCACCACCAACAACATCGTAGTGAAAGTCAGCAAACAGTTCACTTTCTGGTTTAGCCCATGCTCCTGTTCAGGTGGGAAGAGAAGTTAACCGTAGAAAGTAACTCGGGAGAAAGTACCTACTGGTTGTTAAGCACTTTTCCTTGGTTATTCCCTTTAGCCCTGTTAACAGAGTTTTGTTGGTATTTATTACCCATGTTTTATAGCAAGGAAAAAAGATCTGGAAAGGTCAAATAATTTATGCTAGGTTGTGCAGTTAACAAATGGCCAAGCCAGGTTTGGGATCCAGGTCTCTTTGGCCCTTTCTCCACTCACATAAAGACAAGTTCTGATGAGCCCAGCCACTTTTGGCATGCCCCCTATCCTGGATTCTCCTTCTGCTCTCCTGTAACTAGATCTCAGGAAAAATGATATCATTCTTTCTAGCAGATCAGTCCTGCAAAAGGCACTCTTCGGCTCTAATCAGCAGTCCTGAATCCTAGATACTCCTTTCAAATCTACCTTTACATATGGTAGCCAGATACCATATTGATTTATTGGACTAGTTAACAAATTGGCTCTGGGCTTTTTCTTTTATTTAGTTCATTTTCCTGTGGGATCTTGATCTGTTTTTTTCCAAATTCTCCTTCTGGACCCCAGATAAAGACTTCCTCCTTAGGTTTGCAACTCAAATCCAAAGCCAAGGTAAAAAGAATTTCCTTTATACAATAGCATTTGACTGGCAGTGTGGACTGGCTAATGTCAGCACTTTCCACTGCCTCAGGATTACAGCTCCAGCTGGGACTTTATTTCTGGGGAGGGTTAGTGGATTGATTTCACAATTAGTGGTGTGCCATGTTTAGTCATCTGTTAGCCCTTGGATGCGTTATTATTTTCTCTATCAAATCTTTTTTCTTCCTCCCTTCCTAGACCACCTTTTATCAAGTTTTTTCTTAATATGTCTTAATATGTAAAAACCTTAATAGGAATGTCTCTTATTGTCCTTGTGGTTGGTAAGCTTTATTATGAATATTTCAAGTCTTGTGGCCAGGGTTATTTTGGGGCAGTAACTGCAAATTACTTGTCTTTTTGAAAAATTTCTACTCCTGAAGCCAAGACTACACTGTATGTTAACTAACTGAATTTAAGTAAAAAAATAGGGGCGCCTGGGTGGCTCAGTGGGTTAACCATCCAACTTCAGCTCAGGTAATGATCTCACAGTCCGTGAGTTCAAGCCCCGCGTCGGGCTCTGTGCTGACAGCTCAGAGCCTGGAGCCTGCTTCAGATTCTGTGTCTCCCTCTCTCTCTGCCCCTCTCCTGCTCGTGCTCCGTCTCTTTCTGTCTCAAAAGTAAATGAAAACATGTTTAAAAATTAAAAAATAAATAAAAAATTTAATTGTCAAATGCTTTTCACTTACTTTTTTTTCCCTCTTTCTTCTTCTCTTTTCTTTATCTTTCTTTTAGTATTTCTCGATTGCTTCCTAGGTGCCTTTTATGGTGCAGGCTGCTTGTAGTATAACGATGGGTAAGACATGGCCCTGCCCTCAGGTGGTGGGGAGGAACAACAGGCAGGAGATCACAAAAGCGGTACGTGTAGTAGAGTGACTCAGGTGCTCTAGGAACACACAAGAGCTATCAGCAATGCCCAGGGGAAGCCAGGGAAAGCCATGTCTACCAGAAGGAATACAACATGCACAGCGTCGTGTCAAGGCAGAATATGGCAGTTTGTGAAATAGAAGCTCAGTGTGACCGGATGCAGCCTGCATAGGCTGGGGCGGCAGGAGTTGAGGTCACGGAAGCAGATTGGAGCCCCGTTCTGGAGGACTGACGTGTAAATTCCTCCTGGAGACAGCAGGCAGCGACTGGAGTGTTTTGAGCGGGAGGGCAATAAGATTGTTACTACTCTCCTTAACTTTTATCGTGATTTGACCCAAAGCTTTGGATGACAGAGTAACAACAAAGGGAATAGTGTACACCATGGCTAGAAGTGACGAATTTAAAATTCTTCAAGTACCACCTGACGTCAAGTATCTGTTGTTGGGCCAGTTCACAGCCTATCTCTATCTGACTATTAGATTTATGTCTTAGAAATTCCGACGGGCATGTGGAGAATGGACTGCAGTGGGGAGAGACTAGTCCTAGGGAAACGAATGGGAAGTAAGAAGTCTGTTGGTGATAATGTACACTTAACCACGTGATCCAGCAGTCCCACTTGTAGGTGTTTCCCCAAGACAAAGAATGTTATGTGTTCACACAGATACCTGGATATGAAGGTTTATAGCACCTTTGTTCACAGCCGCCAAAAATTGGAAGCGGCCCAAATGTCTGTGAACTGTTGAATGGATAAACAAGTTGTGGTATATCCAGCACATAGGATCCTACACAGCAGTAAAAGGAATGAACTACACTGTTGATACGTAAAAACATAGATAAATCTCAAAAGCACACTTCTAAGTGAAAGAAGCCGCTCTCAAAGGTTCATCTGAATGATTTCCTTTATTTGACTTTCTGGAAAAGGCAGAGATCAGATCAGTGGTCGCTGGGGGGATGGGGAGTGAGAATTGACTGGAAAGGGGGCACTGGCGTGTCTGTGGTAGAATTGTTCCATATCTTAATTGTGGTGGTGGTTACATGACTACATACATTTGTCAAAACTCATTGAACTATAATTTAAAAGGGTGAATTTTGTTGTATGTAAGTGATACAGTAATTTTATTTTCACAAACTTTTTTTAAAACAAGAAACAGTCATAGGTGGATGAACCTCAAAAATGCTGATTGAAAGAAGCCAGACTCAAAAAAGTATATACTGTATGCTCCCATTTATATGCCATTCTAGAACGGACAATGAATCTATGGTGAAAGAAATAAGAATAGTGATTATCCAGGGGTACGATGAGGGGAAGCAGGGTATTTACCAGGAAGGGGCATGAGGGATCTTTCTGGGATGATGGAAATGTTCTCTGTGGGTTGATATGAGTGTGGATTACGTGGATGTATCCAGTTATCAAGCCTCATCAAGTTGTACACTTAAGGTCTGTCTCTTTCATGATACGTAAGTTACATCTCAAAAGAGAATGTAGAAGCCTGGATTAAAGAGAAATGGAGAAGAGGTCTGGTAGTGTGTAGGTTTTGGGAGGTGGTGAAGAGAGTGTTTCTAGCTTTGGAGACTGGTGGATCAGGCCACCATTTTCCAAGGTGAAGAATAATGGGAAGCCAAACAGGTTTGGGGAAATATAACGAGTTATATTTTGTTGAGTGTTGAATGCTCCTGGGATATCCTAGTGAAGTTGTGTAGAAGGCAGTTGTGGAGTTATGGATTTGGTATTCAGGAGACACTTGACTAAAGATATAGATTTGAATGTCATCATCATAATGTTAATTGCAGCCATGAGAATACATGAGATCGAAGAGAAGTAGAATTGAGAAGGAAAGAGCCCTGAGGATGCCACCCTGAGCAAACCTGCCAGTGAATAGCTGGGCAGAAGAGAAGGAGTGAAAAGAGGAGGAGAATCAGAAGAGAGCAGTGTCCCGGAACCAAGGGAGAAGAAAGTTCCAATAAGTAAGGGGTGGTCAACAGTTTCAGATGTTTGGGCTTAGCAGTAAGGTGGTCTTTGTTGATCACAGTGAGAACAGTTACTGCTTTAGACAGCGGGAGCAAAAGCAAATTCTTATGGCTTGGAGAACGAACAGGCATTAAGAAGGTTAAGGCAGCTAAGTGTAGATTGCTTCTTCAGGAAGCTGCATTCAAGAAGTGGGGAGATAAGGACACGAATGTGAAGTGGTGATGGAGTCAAGCTGCTTCTTACTAGTCACGCATGTAATTCTCAAGTTTGTTTGGATTTGGCTGGGGGCTGAAGGAAATACGTCTCATGAAAGGAAATTTTCCTAAGGAAACATTGTTGATCGAGGTGGTAGCACCAGTCCTTTGAAAATACTTGCTTTTCTGTTATGATGGGGACCACACAGAAGAACAAAGAACGTAGTTCTCAGAGTGGGCAAAGCCTAGCTTGCCCGCACCCTTTAGTGACAGGAACACTTGGTGTATCTCATCCTGGACACTGAGTTTTTGAAATTCTAGACCCTGCTGCTAAAACACACAGTATTAAAAGGGGAAGTTTAATATTCTCAGGACATCATACTTCTTACCTTTTAAAATCTTTCATGTCCATAGAAAAGACCGATCGTAAGTTAAAAGGGTCATTATGAGGACTTTTGTAGCCTGCCAAAGACCGAAATTATTTTTCTTAAGCTGAGTAGATTATTGGAAGAGGTCAACCTGATACAAATGCTCTCTTTTCACTCCATTTACCACCCTCCCACTTCCAGCTCCTCAGGTGAGCTGGGCTCTGCACTGTGTTGTAATGCCACCACATATTCACCCACTTTGAAATGGGAGTAGATCCAAGCCTCGTGCGTGTATAGGTGCCGTTAGATCCAAAACTGATTTTGCGATTGTTTAGCCCTGATGGGTTTCATTCACCTGGGTAAAAATTTAGCATGCCCAGTAAATGGGTGTTGTCTCTCTTTGGGTTATTTCATTTTATTTTTTCTTACTTTCCAGAATGTTGGTTCTCAGCCTTTCTGCTGGGATTCTTGGAATGTGCCTCTTAATTCAGGAAATAGTTAAGTCAATGTGCTGGCTGTTTAATGCAAGGTGTCTAAATAACGGGTCTCATTGATTCTCATTCGGATTTCAGTTTTCCTTCATTCGTGGTTCATTCTGCAAATCTGTGGTTCATTCTGCAGAGCTGGTCAACATGTGCTTCAGGCATTCTTACCCTGTTCCTCGTGCCATTATTATTAATAATATTAGCATTTTATGAAATAGTTGAATTCTGTGCTACCGCTTGTGTGATGTTAACATGGACTTGTGGACTTTGCAATTAAGGCTTCCTTTTTCAGTGCCTTATGTAGTGCTGTATCACAAAAGACCCTTTTTTTCAGATTGAAAGGGGAATATTCTGTGGGATGATTGAAGATTAGGTAAAATATTCAGAAGAATGGCAACTTTTCGTGGCAACTTTTCCCGAGAGAAAAATTCAAACATGATGTCTACCTGAATCTGTACTGCATAAATAGGGATTCTGGATATAGGTTTATAGAGCACACAGGTATTGAGAGATGGTGATTAATAGAGAAGATCCGAGGGGTGAAACAATGCGAAAGAAATATCAGACAGAGAAATGACTTCTCCAAGTTCCTCAGTGAATAAATGGTAGAGTCCTGAGAAGGATCCAGGTCTCCAGATTCCCCTTCTAGGATTCTTGGTCCCATAGCAGATTTTCTGTGTTCAAAAGACCATCTGTGGCACCGTCTTTTTTTAGAAATTTACATTTATTTTTCTATGTTATTGAGAGTATTGAGGAATGGGAGAATCCTTTTTGAAGTAAAGACGTTTGTTTCAAAATGAGTTTCTGGAAGATACCTGGATGTGTTCTGTAGATGTGAGCTGTGGCCCGTGACCTCTGACTGAACTGTAAGGAAGCTCATCTTTTCTCTTGGAAGGAAGATGTAGATTATTTGAGGGACATGGAGTAGGAAGTTTGAGAATGAGTGGATCTTCTGAAAGTCAGATATATTTCATATGTGTATACCAAAGAGGACTGTGGAGAGGGTCTCATTAATAATAATAATAATAATAATAATAATAATAATAATAATAGTAAAGGCTGCTAGCTGAGTTTCCATAGTTAGTGTCATATTATCCCTGCATCCTGGGAGAAAAGGTTCTTGCTTTGCTCTTTGCAACAGTTGAGGAGTTAGGGAAAGAATCAGTAAAGAACCAGAAACCATGGAAATTTGGTCTCTGGCTCCCTCCCTTTTAAATAATATTAGTGGTGCAGGGTGGCTCGTCACAGTCTTCTGTCTTTCTATGTTGAGCCAGTGTATTTTCTGTCTTCAAAGGGAAACTGAAACCATAGGAGAGGGGAAGAATAAATGTATTTTACACTCAGATTTCTTCTTAATCTAGGCTGCCAAAGCAAGATCTTGGTTTAGGAAAATGCATTGGAAGGGCCCTAGAGAGAGTCCTTCAGTAGATTTTTCTGTTTTCAGAATATGACGGGAGGACAATCCAGAACAAACCTAAAGTATCATTGATGTCTGATGCACTTGTTACATTCCTGCTCCCAACACTTTTTTTTTTTAACCCGTAAGCACAGCAGAATCATGCTTGCTAACTTTTAGAGGTCAGGTCACTTTCTGTGTAGAGCTCAGGAATGTCAATAGAGTGGATGATAAAAAGTGGAATTTTATAACATTGTCTCATCTCTAGAGCTTGATTAATTTCTCTGGAACTTGAAAGATTCTCTGCTCCTACTTCCACTCATTACTTATACTCACCAAATTTCTAGGCCTCTGGTGGGGGTTGATTGGATTCAGTCTTCTAGGATCTTTATTCAGTTGTGACATAGAAAATGATCTTGTGTATTGTGTTATGTTGTATTTCTAGAACTCTATGGCTTTGATGTGCTCATAGATTCTACTCTGAAGCCATGGTTGTTGGAAGTAAATCTCTCTCCTTCTTTGGCCTGGTAAGTAGTCTGTTCCATCAACTAGAAAAGGACAGACCTTCAATGAGTAACACTAAAATACTTTTTTTTTTTTTTTGGTCATTTCTCTTGGCACAAGATTTTTTTTTTTTTAACCCTAGTTATTAGATAGAAATGACTAGAATTTCTAAATTTGAGGGATTTGTGACACATGGTTAAAGTCCAGATGGCAACATGAATCCCTATCTTACTATAGTCGATTTGTGATCTATGTTTACTGTCTTCTTGAGCTTCCAACGGATGCTTCTTGTGAACCCTTTTATTTCCAGTTCTCCCTCTCTCGCCCTCTCTCTCTTGCTTTAAAACTTTGTAGGTGTTCTGCTAAGGCTAAAGAAATGCATGAGGTATTATATTTCCTTTATTGCTACAGGTTTGCCCAGACTCAAATCCGCATATACTATAAAGGTATAGAGCTGGGTCTAGGGTAGTGGGTATGATATTTGGTCCTTTTATCATCTGTGTTCTGGTATTCATCTAAGATTAGACTCAAAAAAACTTCAAACAATCGTACAATTTTTGTAACCTACCTATTGTTTAAAAGAAGGAAAGAAACCTATTTTTTAAAACCAGAGAAGATTGTGCTTGTATCTGCAGCAGTAGCCAGAGTTTCTGTCAGCTGTACGCTTCTCTAAACAGCTAGAGAACCCTAGAGATTTATGCTGGAGACCACCCAGTGGCTGCATTTTTAAGGATGAAAGATGTTGGCAAAATGCCAAGTAATCAAATAAAGACAGATTGACTACTTCATGGGGTGGGAATTTGGCTTAACCCCAATAGTAAGGTATAGAACTAGATGTTACAGATGATTCAGATGTTGGGCTCCTCTTATGTTAAATCACCTCTTTGCAGATTGCCCAGCAAGGTGCATCATACAATGTTAGAGATCCCCAGAATGATGCATTGGTCCAGCAGCCAAAGTAATCCAGTTCATGGAGGAACACCTCAACACCAAAGCCAGCGTGGCAAGTCACTGCCACAGGGAGGCTTCCAGCTTTTAGTTCATATTGTTTCTGTTTCCATGTGGGTTCCTGCTGCATCATCTGGTGATATTTTGGTATAACTTGTATTTTTCTGCCCTCGTTTGCAAGCCTACAAGCTTAAAAAGATTGATTTCGAACAGAAAATGAAGGCTTAAAAAAAGTGCAAAGATTACCCCAGTTTCTTCTCTTGCTTGTGAATGTGATTTGACTATTGCAGCAGTAAAAAATAATTTGAATGATGGGCATACTTATAAAAGAACATATTAAAAGGCTAAGTCTCTAAAATCCACAGTGAAAATGAAGCAGTATTCTTGACTTGTTCACAATTTGATTTGCACAAGACCTGCTGGGATAAAAAGATTGCGTGTCAGGGAACCAGCTTTGCTGCTGGACCTGCCTTACAGGGGATGAGGTTAGCAGTGGGCTTTTATTTCTAGTATTTTTGCCCAGACTTCTTTTTCTTTTTCCCTGGATTTGATGTGCTTTATTGTGTTGCTTCTCATCGACATTTGGAAACTCTGCTATATTGGGGCCCATGAGGAGGAGCTATTCTGTTCGTCTATAACATCGATTGCCCTTTCTTTCTCTGTTCTATCAGTGACGCACCTCTGGACCTAAAGATTAAAGCCAGTATGATTTCAGACATGTTCACTGTTGTAGGTGAGTAGTAGCGTTTTCTGAAGGCTCACATAAAAGTTAACCAGAGCATCCATTTTTGTCAAGCCTCCTAGGTGTTAATGACTGGCAGTTCCTAAGCCATGCTGAATGTTTTGTACTGAAAAATTATATTTTCAGGCAAGCGCTTCTATGTTCCTGCTCCCCCTGGCTCCATCCTGTCCTGAGGCTGAACCACAACTAGGGCTGAGACCTAATTCCTGGGGAACAGGAATTATGGGCCAAGGAAGAGAATTAAGCAAAGGTCTGGAGAAAGTCTATTTTTCTCCAAGCCGAGGGGAGTGCAACTCACTGAAGAAGCTTTGTTACAAAGGAGACTGGCTATATTTCCATTAGACGGCCTCTGCTGGTGTCAGCATGCTCCCTTCTGTAGTACTTAGAACTAAAGGCAGCCTGGGAAAGAAATCCCATTTTGAGTAGATAAGTCAAAACTTTGAAATGGAGATGGGCTGTCAGGTGGGTATATTGTGGGTTTGTTGTTTTTGAAGTGCTCTAAAAAAGCCTGACAAAATATATCTGAAATGAACTAGTTACTTGGTGTACCAGCAAATGCAGTAAACCTTAGCTACTCTAGACTCCTTGGATGGGAATCTGCTTCTTTTTAGGAAGTGAAAGGAGCTCACACCTAATTTCTTAAGCCTATCATAGATAATCTAAGAAGCCTGCTTTGGAAAGGTGTCAGTAGACCACCTTTGGCAGTTCCAGAAGTAGATCTTGTAATAGGACAGGAATCCTCACTTGCTTCTGGATTCTCCCAGTAAAAACAACATTATTTTCCAGTCACCCTCTAGGAAGCTACTCTAAAATAATTTGTTTTTATAAGCAACTGTGTGGTTTTAAATGGTGGTTTGCACTTTTACTCTGAAGCACATCAGCAATCCACATCTATTTTTTCAATCAGATTCAGCTCCCCAACAAGAAAGGTTGATTTATCTGCATATTTTCCATTCTTGTCCTGTCCAGTTTCGGTGGTTTGGAGTTCAAGTGGAGTGTGTGTATGAGAGAGCCATGCCTGTTCCTCCTGAGGATTTATGACAGTGCAACTGAGTTTGTATAGCTAAAGAAAAGGTGCAGTTAAACCTGCTAATTGCGTGGAAAATGGCGGGTTTTAATGTTTCCCATTCCCCATTCAGGATTTGTGTGCCAGGACCCTGCCCAGCGGGCATCAACCCGGCCAATTTATCCCACCTTTGAGTCTTCCAGGCGAAACCCTTTCCAGAAACCTCAGGTAAGCAAATTCAGCAGCAGGGAGCCCAGTCAAGGCCTATTGGAAAGTGGTAGCTGAAGTAAACGAGTGAGCCGAAGCACTATGGGGATGAGGTCACTTAAGAGCAGGAAAATTTGGGAATCATTCCAGACAGGAGGCTGTTAGATTCAGCTGTTAGATATGCTTTTAAACCAACTTCTTCTCTGCTTTTTGTTCTTCTTTTCTTTCACCTTCTTTTTTCAGTATCTCTCCTTTTTTCTTTTTCTTTTTAAGAATCCCCTGCTTTTTTCGTCCAACTGATAGGCTCATAAACAAGGCGCGGAGAGGGAGCCTACAGATTCCTAGTCATTATTCTGCTACATTCTCTTTGATCTTCAGGCTAGCTTTGTGAAGAAGATGCTCGATTGAAATAACGTCTTCTCTACAAGTGATTCTCTTCAAAAGGAGCCTCAGTGATCGTGAGGTGTTAATTGAGGTTAAATGAGATAAATGCGTACCATCCGCTGTGCCTGTCTGTCTGAAAACATCACTTGATCGGGGCATCGCTCCAGGCTTTGTGTCCTCTGCATTTGTGTTTCAGTTAAGCCAATCCGCTCATCGTTCTGTCTGTCATCGAACCCATCGCTGCCTGTCTAGACCTGGCTAGTTTCCACTTCTGTTCTTTGCCTTTAACATTTCTTCTTATCTAAAAGGTCTACCTTCCTCCTCTCTTCCCATCTGGATTGATTACCTTGCCTGCCAAGAAGCTTAGAGATTGTTTCTTCTTATTAAACCCATCCCACTCAGTCAAGACCTCTGTTTTTTATTTCAGTATTATTTACTTGTTGTCTATTGCATGGTGTGGCATTCATCAGTTTGTTGCTTTTAAATTGTCTGGTGCTCCTCTGCTAGATTGTAAGCTCTTTGAAGGCAGAAATAGCTGCTTCTTCCCCCTCCCTTCCCCTCTCCTTTTCTCCCCCCGCCCCCCCCCCCCCATTTATTTCTCCTCCACTTCTCCCTTTTCTTCTCCCTTCTCCTCCCACTCCTCTTTCTCCTTTTTTTCTTTCGCTTGCTGGTCTCATTTCAAGTAGTGCTGTTTGTGTTTGCCAAGCTCATCACTCCTACTAAACAGTCATACCTCTAACTTTTCATTAGAACAAGGTCTGCACGCTCAAATGCCAATAGGGGCTGCAGGCAGACAGCGTACATGAATAAGAGGGCCAGGTGTACAATACAGCTGAGAGGGGCATGACAGCGGTAGACCGGAGTGTGTGCCCCAGGTGAAAAGGGGGCAGCTGTCTAACTGATGTGCTCTAGCTGATCGTTGCCATGCATGAGTGTGGGCCGCATGTTGTCAGACCTTCCTACTGTCAAGAGGAATCAGAAATCTTATTTTAAAATATAGTCCAATTAAAGAAGAAACACTTTGCGGACCAAACATAGCATGTCTTTGAGTTGGATTCAGTCTGTGGGCTGCCTGCTTGTGACCATCTGCTCTAGGATTATCCCTTGTTAGTATCAGAGTTGCGATGTGGGACAGGGCGTACTGAATTTCAAGGGGTAGTGTCAACTTGCATTAGAAGGGAAACCAGGCAACAAGGTTTTAAAATTTTGTTTTTAATGCTTAGTTTTGAGAGAGAGACAGAGAGACAGAATGCGAGCAGGGAGGGGCAGACAGGGAGACACAGAATCCAAAGCAGGCCCCAGGCTCTGAGCCGTCAGCACAGAGCCCGACGCGGGGCTCGAACTCACGGACCGCAAGCTCATGACCTGAGCCGAAGTGGGATGCTCAACCAAGCGAGCCACCCAGGTGCTCCAGGCAACAAGGTTTTAAATCACAGATGTCATTTAGTTTTTATTAAGAAAAAGTAGAAGATTGTTTTATTTGGTGTTTAATAAGAAAAAGTAGAAGATTAACCGAGGTGTCCTTTGCAGACCGTCTCCTGGCATATCAGTGGCAAGAGCCACAGAGTCTTGTGTAAAGGATTGCGAATGTTTCTGTGCGGCCTTGCAGAGTTTCTGCCGATTTTACTCTAGGCACAGTTGTATGTCAGTCTTGGATGAATTGACCCCTTTTCTTAGCTTGCCGCTCAGCCTCTATTGGCCACTCTTTGCAAATCGTAGAGAATCTATTCGCCTAACTGGTAGGTCATGCCATGACTTCATCCATAAGCAGCCTGCAGGACGCTTATTTAAAGGGGGAAGAAACTGTAGGTGCATTATAGGTACGCTGGAATCAGTTTATCAGGTGGAGTAGTTAACTTCAGGACGCGACCGTAGGATTGTGCTCTCGGTGCTGCGGAGATGAGACTGTAGTGGATACACCGGAGGAGAAAGTGGTGGGAAATACAATAAATGCTCTAGTCTAACAAGCACGAAGTGTAGAGCTCTTGCCTTTGGTTCCTGCTTAGAGATTGTTTTCTCATTTGTGAGATCATAGATGTAGGAATTGGAAAACCTAGGTACGTTAGGAGAAGATGAGGCTTTATTCCGTTTTTCTGTCTTTTATAGCGTCCAGTGTCTGCACAGTTTCAGTCCTCAAACGCCAAACAGGTAAGTTCTGGATCATTTGGAGACTTCATTCAGATTCTTATTTCCAGTCCCCAACCGGAAAGCCTTTTAGCTTTGTGCTTTCACTCAGATTCTTATTTCCAGTCCCCAACCGGAAAGCCTTTTAGCTTTGTGCTTTCACAGTACGTGTTTTGTGCACCTGCTTTTTGACCTTGAATAAGATAGAATTAAGTGCTAATGAACGTACAGAGGTCTTTCCAGATATAGGATACAAGAGTAGAGGCTGCAGGAATTTATGAATCCTCTTTTCCTGACAGTGATTGTGGTGTGATGGAGGCAGTCAGGTTTAAATGATGAACAGAATATTCCGGAAAGGAAATATTGTTCACAAATACTCTTTCTTTTCTTCAGATGTCTTATGAAATGTACCGTTGTTGGTAGCTTAATATTAGAATCATTTTCACATTGGGTATTGGGCTGCATTTGATTGTACCTATTTCTTTTATGTGGTGATTTGCAGTTTTATTAATCCTAGAAACTCTGCCATAATTAGTGTCTGAGATGCTGCCTTTAAAAATACAGACAAAATGTTGTGTCTCCAACTCTTAATGAATAATAGTATTTGCTCTCTTACTGTCCTTGTTAGCGATATTTGAGATTAGCTGTCATTTTCTTCTGTGAAGATCTTTTTTTTCTTTTACACATCTTTTTGAAGTGATTGGGTAGCAGTGGGGGTGGCCGCTCCTGCTATTTGATGTTTTGAAATGAGCGCTGTCGATGTTTCCTACGTAAGCGTGCCACTTGGAACTAGTAGTCCTTCAGCAAAGAGCTCCGGTGTATTTATTTTGGCTTTTGTCCTCTCTGATGCAGTTTCTGGACAGCTTGGGAGCTTAATCTGTAACTTGCATAAGCTACTGCTTTTGACAAAGCGCTTTCTTTCCATGGTTTATATGAATCCAAGAAGTGACAAAAAGACTTAACGGTTGTCTTGTCTAGTGTTTGGTAACTGGTTAATGTGGTTCCATAGTATGAGTTTTGTGTTCAGTTGGTAGGATTTAAAACTCGGTAGTGTTTAGTGTCTTGTGTTTAGCAGCCACCTGAGTGTGTTAGCTGCTCTCCATGGCAAACAAATAGAAAAACAACAACAACAAAAAGTCTCCAAAGCTGCTGACTTCAAAGAGTTTACATTCCAATACCTTTTAGGGATATCTAATCAATTTAAGGAGAACTTGAAAAATGCTTAATTCATAATCTTCTGCATTTGACTCCAAAGAAGTGTCTTTGGTATGTTTATTCTAACCTTAATTTCCCTTCACCATTTTAATTCTCTTCTGTCTGGCTCAGTTGCTTGAACCCTTGTAGGTTGCAATAGCCTGTGTCCGAGCAAGTGAGCGAGTGAGGCCTCTTCCCTCAGGATTGTGTGTTTGAACACTGCTCGCCTGACACAAAGCCTCTCTAGCTTTACTCAGCCTATCTGATACATGTTGAAATCTCGGACTCTTCTCGTTCTTTGCAGTGTTCTATTTTGTCACTGTCTTTCTGTTAATGAAGCCTTCTCAGCTCCACAGTAGTTCTGACAGAGCCAAGGGAAAAACGAACACAAGTTCCCTGCTCTGGCCACGTATACTTTGTCAAGTTTTCTTTTTCTGTTGCTGTCAGATTGCGAAGTCACCGTTCTTTGCCTGTTGTCTGACTCTTCCTTTTTAATCCATTGTCTCTTTCTACATTTCTTCCTTCCCTTGAATGCCTGTGGTTCAAATTTTCCATTCACCAGAAACTACATTTCACTGTTCCAAGGCAGATGGCATGGTTTTGTGGAAAAGACATGGACTTTAGAGTCGGATAGACTCCGGTTCATACCAACTAGCTGTTAGACCTTGGGCAAGTTCCCTTACATCTCTGAGGCTTACTGCCCACGTCTGTCAAATGAGGATCATAATACATACATGGAGGTATGGCGTGAAAGGAATGATAAAACATTGGGAAAATATTTGGGATAGTTCTGGACACATACTTTACCTTGGACACATAGACCCCCTTCACACTTTTGAGTCTACTGATTTTCCTTTTACCCATTTGATAGGTAGTATCTGGTGTAACTTTGATACTCTTTCTGTAGCCATTCTTTTCACATTTGCTGTCATCCACAAATGCAAATTACTTTATATTTATTTATTTATCCATCCTCGCAGACATCAGTGAAGATTCTAAGGAATGCTTAGTCAATACGGATTCTGAAAATCACTTCCTAATTTGATTCACTACTGTTTATCCTACATCACATCTTTTAACTCTTTGCAGTTTTTGTTGGTGTATTTTGTTCATTATACCATGACACTAAGTCTAGATTACAAGTATAACTTCAAATAAAAATTTTATGAAATTTGTACAAATGCTTTTGTAAAACCCAAAGACATTTAAATATACTTGCTATATTCCCCCGTTTTTGTAATTTTGTCCAAAAAATAAACATTTTAAAGCATATTTTAAAATAAATAAAGCAGTTTCCGTACTTACTCTTCATGAGCCCATTAAACTCTAAATGTTTATGGATTTTTTTTCTTTTAATGTTTGTTCCATTATTTTACTAGGGATTCAAGTTAGACTTACCAGGTGGTAATCACCAGGAACACACTTCTTACATTTTTGAAGATTGGTACCTCATTTGTTTCTTTCTAATCCTCTGGTACCTCCTCAGTTCTTCATGATTTTCCAAACATAATTGTAAGTGGTTTTGGTAAGTTTTTTGTTTTTTTGTTTTTTAAACCAGTTCCCTTAATAACAAGATGCATGTCTCTCAGACCTGCTGACTTATATTTATTCCAGATTTCCAGATGTTGCATATCTCTTTTTGACTGTGACACAAGTCTACTTACTTTCTGTTTTTTTTTTCCCCTCCCCTCATTTCAAAGTATACTTCTGGTTATGAATTACACTTAAACTTTCTCTATTAGCCATTTTTTGTTTATTTCCCTCCCAGATTTATTCATATGTGGTCCTTTTTGTTCCTTTTATTTCATTTGGTAGCATTAATTCGTTTTGCTTTTTAAACTTGAGTTTACCTTTCCTAGGTGGCAAGACGTGTCACATGTAAATCAAGCTATTTCTAGTTCATTTGTTTCTAACACAGAATTGCAAAGTTTGTAAAACTGCTTTGGTACATTTTTATTCTTTGTATGTGTTCTCTGACAGACAGGTTTTATTTTTGCTCCTCAATTATGGTATCTTTTATGATACCTAGCCCTTTTCATGTTCTGTGTTTTGTTCAGCCCTTCTCATTGCTGGTACTTGCCTGCTTACTTTAGGTCGGGAATCCTTTTTATGATTCAACATCTGTTTTTTTACTGCTTAGAGTGGAGACAGGTGGTTCCTTGTCTCCATGATTTCACATTCTCAGTTCTTCCCTCCCGATAAAGGTTAGACATGTAAAGGTTCTTCTCTGGGTATGTTTCTGATTCATAAGTTGTACTAATGATAATTTTACATCTTTGATGCATGTTGCATGGCAGAATTCTTACCTAGGCAGTGGTTTGGCAGTTTAACATCTGAATACCCAGTAGTTAAAATCCTGTGTCATCTAGACAGAGGCATTGGTTCTCTCTAAATTCAGAAGAGCTTTATTTCCTTCATGTGTTCAGCCAATCCCCTGGAACATGTGGATTTATCCTACCACCCAGAGAATGTAGCTGCGCTGATATGTACAAGGTCAGAACCACAGAAGGGCTTGCATTTGGAGGGTTTTGCTCTTGTTTTTGGCAAGTCAGTCTGATTCCTTTTTTTTTTTCTTTTCTTCTTTTTTTTGCTTTGCTCTTAATCTCCAGGTATGTCTTCTTGGCATTCAGAAGCATTTCTGTCTTTCTTTTTTCTTTGTTACCTTTTCTTCTTCTTTTTCCCTGCTTTTTCTCTCACCTGTGTCTGTAATTCAGGTCACCTTTCTTAATCGTTTGTTTCATTAACAAATACTGGTAGAATTCAGCCAGTGGTCTGGGATTTTAATGCTCTGTTGTACCTATGTAAACACATGTCTCTGTAGACCAGTACAACAGATATTATGCTGATAAAGAAAATTCTCTTTAATCTCCAATTTATTGAAAAGCTAAGATGGGAAAAATACTTCTGACTTTCTAGTCTCATATTTTCCAGCACCTTCCCCGAAGACACAGGAGACCTGGGGGATTTTAGAGAGGTATTTGAGATACTTAAACTTCAGTAGCTACAACTTTTCATATTTCTTTCCCTCTCAGACTTGTTAATAGTTTAGTTTGAAATAAATAGGTAAAGAGATAAAAGGAGTATCTAGCCACATTGTTGTCCTCTTGGAGTAGCATTGGCCTTTTTATTTGTAGCCTGGTGATATTTGTGGCGATAAAAGAGTAATAGCCATCAGCTTATGGGAGTTCACAGCTAGAGCGTGCATCTGACAAACACCATTAAGCCCCTTCCGTTTTCAACCCTCCAAAGACCCCAGCCAGGAGCATCTCCTGAATTCCTCCACACCTCCCTCAGACAACCCACATACATGCACAAATAGATCGAGTTGGAACTGTGGATTCTGGGGAGCAAAGGAGTGTTTCTGAATGTGTATGGGAGACAATTCTTTGAAAGTGACCGGGAGAGAAGATTGAGAATTTTGGAGCACCAATGCACTGTTTCCCAGAGCAGGTTTAGATTCGTAGAGGAAGGTTGCAACATCATTATAATCTCAGTCTCTGGAAGCAGTAATATTCCATTTTGGAATATTTCCTAATTTCCTAAATTTCCTGATTTCATAAAAAAGAAAAAGAAGATCAAAAATTAAAATTAAAAATTTACAAAGACAATAATAAAAAAAAACAGACAAGAAATGAGCAATAAAAACAAAACAAGGACAAAAAGCAAAAAATTTTTTAAAAATTGAGGGTGCTGATTAGATGTTATTCAGTAGTGATTTGATCCATGTTCTTATAAAACCATGCATTTCTTTTCTTTTTAATGTTTATTTGTTGGAGCACCTGGGTAACTCAGTCAGTTGAGTGTCTGACTTCGGCTCAGGTCATGGTCTAGCAGTTTGTGAGTCTCCAAGTCCCATATCAGGCTCGCTGCTGTCAGTGCAGAGCCCCCTTTGGATCCTCTGTCCCCCTCTCTGCCCCTCACCCACTTGCTTGCGCATGTGCATGTGCTCTCTCTCTCTCTCTCTGTCTCTCAATATTTATTTATTTTGGTAGAGAGAGAGAGAAGACACGTGTACATGTGTGTGCGTGGAAGGGGCAAAGAGAGAGAGAGAGAGAGAGAGAGAGAGAGAGAGAGGGAGAGAGAGAATCCCAAGTAGGCTCCGTGCTGTCAGAACAGAGCCTGATGTGGGGCTTAGTCTCATGAATGGTGAGATCATGACCTGAGCCAAAATCAAGAGTCAGGCGCTTAACCAACTGAGCCGCCTAGGTGCCCCTACAACCATGCATTTCTTAAAACTATTCTGACAGCTAATAACTATTTCTTAAAATATTTTTATTATTAATCTTCAGTACATATTTCAATTTATCATTTTAAAATAAATTTTTCTATTCTAAAATGCTTAATCTTTTTTTTTTGGCTATATCATTTTTTTAAATGTTTATTCATGCTCGAGAGAAAGCGAGCACGAGCACATGAACTGGGGAGGGGCAAAGAGAAGGGGATAGAGGGTCCAAAGAAGGCTCCACGCTGGCAGCGGAGAGTCTGATGTGGGGCTTGAAGTCATGAACCTCGAGATCATGCCCTGAGCGGATGTTGGATGTTTAACCGACTGAGCCATCCAGGTGCCCCTTGTTATGTCATCTAAATGAGTGCTTACTCCGTACTCTTACAATAATTTTAGAGAACTTAGGGTACTCTTAAATAGTCTGAGTGATAAGGCAACTTGACCTTGGATAAGGCACTTGACTGCCAGTGGCTTTCTGATCAGAGCCACATCATCACATGTGAAAAAGTATTTTTAGTGAACGATAAGTATTTTTAGCCAATGATAAAATGAGAAGAGTCCTTAAAGCATCCAGTTAATATTTTGGCTTTACATGCTAAGTAAGCATTCATACTTTAAAAATTTTTGAAAAGATTAACTTACTTATATGTTTACTTTCCTCAGTCGTTAAACTTTCCTGTTGACGCCCCTCTCATGCCAACATACACTGTTGAATTTATTCCCAGAGATTGTAAGGGAATTAAAATTTTCCCCAGAATCCTCTGCAAAATTTAGTTCTAACCATGATTAATCTATGTGTCAGGACATTTATTTCTTTGTTCAACAAATACTTATTGATCTCCTACTCCATGCCTGTACTATTCTGGGTACTGAAGATATCACTGGAAAAGCTGTTTAGGCAAAAGACCCTGCCTTCACATATTGTTTGTATCTGCTGATTTC
Organism: Prionailurus viverrinus; assembly: GCF_022837055.1. NCBI lineage: Eukaryota > Metazoa > Chordata > Mammalia > Carnivora > Felidae > Prionailurus > Prionailurus viverrinus. The sequence goes on from NC_062566.1 coordinate 116,379,386, forward strand.
ATGGTTATTCTTCATAAAGTTATGTCATTGTGGAGTTACCTATTAGAAAATCTATCTTTTATAACTCCCATGCTAGCTTTGAAGATTAGTATGTATTGGTCTCCCTTGTGTCAAAGGTAAAAGGATTCATGATACATATATCATGATATATATATACTATTCATATATATATATACTATTCATAATAGTACAGGTGCGTACTATTAGTCCGCTTGGGTGGCCATAACCAAGTACCATGGACTTGGTGATTTCAACCACAGAAATTTATTTCTCACACTTCTGGAGGCTGAGAAGTCCAAGACCAAAGAGCCAGAAAAGCAGGTTTCACTCTGAGGCCTCTACTCTTAGCTTGTAGATGAATGCCGTGTCACTCTGTGCTCACGTGACCTCTTTTTAACATGCTTGGGCAGACAGAGTACGAGCTGTCTGATGCCTCTTCTTTTAAGGGCCTTAATCTCATCGGGCCAGGGTTTCACCCTCCTGACCTCATGTAATCCAAATTACCTCCCAGAAGCCCTGTTTTTAAATACCATCACATCGGGGGTTAGGTCTTCAACAAATGAATTTGTAGGAGGACCCAAACCTTTAGTCTGTAGCAATGAGTATTGTTGAGAAGGTCAAAGGTTAGTTACCAAAAGCCTTTCCATAGGTAGTCTACCCAAAGAGAAAACTAAGCCCTTCACAATAGGACTGCTTCTTTCTGGTCCGAGTCACTTCTAGGAATCTAGAATGATAATTTGTGTCCATGTTTCTTGAATTATTTCTTAATCTCCGAACTTGGCAGATGTATTTGTCTTATTTTATCAGTCACTTTTTCGGTTTCAATAATAGTGTGTTGACATGCTTCATACCATCCGACTTGCTTTGTTACCTTGATATTTTTCTGCTCGCCTAACATCGAAATGACTTAAAACTTCCGTTCTCAGATGACCTTTGTGATCATCCTTCAGAAGGCTGTGAGGAGCATGGTGCATTTGGCTTCCTCCTTGAAGTGCCCAAGGCAATCATCCTTGATCAAGGTCTCTTGAAGTCCAGCAGTCGCAGTGTGTCTTTTGGTCATAGTTCTTTTCTGTGTCACTGGTGACTGTCATGTCAGTATTTCCTCCCCCCACCCCCCACCCCAGTTCTAAAACATCCCACAGACCAACTTTCACCTGTGACATAATAAGTTGTTCCTTGGTTTTCTGTCTTACATCTCACTTCTCCTAACTCTCCTTGTCCGCTGCTGAAAAGAATAGTGTTATTTACCAAAATTAATGCACATTCAATCCTCCATGGTTATTTTCAGATGTTTTCCCATATCTTTAAAAATATTGGATGAACTTTAAGACCAAGAGTAGGAGTAAGTACTGGATTAGAAGATCACGTGGACATAGCTCCTGTTTTTCTGCTTGTTTCCCTCTCAACACATAGCATTTTCCTTCTATTCTGTTTTCTCTTCTTGCCTTTGAGTCTACTGGCTTTCATTTATTTCCCAGGGTTTCAGGCTAAGGGAGTAACTACAGAAAATGGGCTTTGGAGTTGAGCTTATCCATATTAGGAAAGACCATGATGTTGAGGGACTGAATAGAGGGAAATGACGAAAGGTGAGGAAAACATTTTGTTTCTGTTTGTCCTTCTCCGTAGCGTTCCCGTCCCCTCTCTGCCAGTGATGCGGAAATGAAAAACCTTGTGGGCTCAGCCCGAGAGAAGGTTCCGGGGAAGTTAGGTGGTTCTGTGCTCGGTCTGTCAATGGAGGAGGTAAAGATAACTCTATTTCAGGCCTTTGTGGGTTAACACAGGGTTCAATAAACATTAGTAAGCGATTCATATGTTTATGACCAACTCATGTCTTACATTGGAAGGAGAAAGATTCAAGATGGGAGGAACTTATTCTCAGAAAACTTGTTCTCAGAAAATTCCATCTTATATGGAGTTAATTTCTCGCTGCATGCTTCTTTCATATTTGTGGGTCATAACCCTCTTTCTCTGCTCTGTAATCTTTTGGATTACGGTTTCCAAAATCAGTACTCATTTTATTTTCTCTTTATGTAGATCAAAGTTTTACGGAGAGTGAAGGAAGAAAATGATCGGAGAGGTGGATTTATTCGCATATTCCCTACATCAGAGACATGGGAAATATATGGGTGAGGTGACTACCTTTTTTTTTTTTTAAATCTGTGCCTCAGGTCCACAGCATTGGATTAATTGTGACAAAGTGTTGTCATTGCTTTCCATGTGGGTCTTTCTTATTTTGCATATTTATTTATAGTAGTGTGACTATTATCCAACCTAAGCATTAACATTAATGTAATCTACCTGTGCATTATTCCTCCTTTTGAAAAAAAAAAATCCCCCACCTCCTTCCTAACAGTCCCCTAACCCAGGGTCACCTACTTGTAAAAAAATTTTATAGTCATCATTACCTTGGTTTGAAAAAAAACTGTTTTATCATCTATATTGTTTTTTTTTTTTTAATTTTTTTATTTTTTTTTATTTTTTTTATTTTTTTTATTTTTTTATTTTTTATTTTTTTTTTTTTCAACGTTTATTTATTTTTGGGACAGAGAGAGACAGAGCATGAACGGGGGAGGGGCAGAGAGAGAGAGGGAGACACAGAATCGGAAGCTGGCTCCAGGCTCTGAGCCATCAGCCCAGAGCCCGACGCGGGGCTCGAACTCACGGACAGCAAGATCGTGACCTGGCTGAAGTCGGACGCTCAACCGACTGCGCCACCCAGGCGCCCCGACAATATATTATTTTTAATCATCATTTAGATCTAGTTAACATACATCAAAATGGATTTATTTTAAGTGTATGGTTTGATGATAAGTTTTGACAATTATAACACCAATTTAACCACCGCCATCACCACAATCAAGATATAGAATGTTTCTGTAACCTTCAGAAGTCCCTTCATTCCCCTTTACAGTTATTTGCCCTCATTATCCTGAGCCACAGATGTCTACCGATCTGCTTTATGTCATTATCATTTTTCTAGAATCTTCTATAAGTAGAATCATACAATATATATACTCCTGTGTCTGGAGTCTTTGTTTGGCATAACGTTTTTGAGAATTATCCATGTTGTGTGAAGTAGTAGTTCGTTCCTTATTGTTACATACTAATTTGTTGTATGAATATACCACAACGTATTTATCCATTCACCTGTTGTAGAACATTGGCGTTGTGTCCAGTTTGGAACTGTTATGAAGAAAGCTGTTATGAACACTTATGTAGTATGTGAATACGTGATTTCATTTCTCTTAGGTTAATACCGAGGAGTAGAATAGGTGAGTCATATGGTAGGGCGTAAGGTATGGTACCATTTTACCTTTTACCAGCAGCGTATGAGAGTTCTGGTTGCTGTTCATCTTTGTCAACACTTGGTGTTGTCAGGGTTTTTAATTTTAGGTATTATAGTGGGTGTGTAGTATATCTCTGTGGTTTTAATTTGCTTTTCTCTGATGAATAGTGATCCTGAGCATTCATGTGCTATTGGCTATTTGTGTGTCTTTTTTTTTCTGTTTTAAATTTAGGATTTTGTTGTTGTTGTTGTTATTGTGCTATAAAGGACCATTGATACAAGTCCTTTCTCGAGATATTTATATTGTGAATATATTCTCCAAGTGTGTGAGTAGCTTTTTCATTTCTTTAACAGTGGCTTTAAAGAACAGAAATTTTGGGGCACCTGGGTGGCTCGGTCGGTTAAGCGTCCGACTTCAGCTCAGGTCACGATCTCGCAGTCTGCGAGTTCGAGCCCCGCGTCAGGCTCTGGGCTGATGGCTCAGAGCCTGGAGCCTGCTTCCGATTCTGTGTCTCCCTCTCTGTCTGCCCCTCCCCCGTTCATGCTGTGTCTTTCTCTGTCTCAAAAATAAATAAATGTTAAAAAAAAATTTAAAAAAAAACCAAATTTTAAATTTCAGTGAAGTCCCATTGACAACATTTTTAGAATATTTATAAATTTTGTGTTTCCTGTTTAAGAAATCTTTGCCAACCCCAATTTCACAAAGCTTATTCTCTTATGCTTTCTTCTAGAAGCTTTACAATTTTAGCTTTTATATTTAGGTCTATGATATGTATTGATTTAATTTTTGTGTATGATGTGAGGTAAGGGTTGGGGTTCATTTCTTTTCATATGATGTACATTTGTTCCAGCACCATTTGTTGAAATTGCCCCACTGAATTCCATTGGCATCTTTTTTGAAAATTAATTCAAATATATGTGGGGGTCTGTTTCTGGACTTTATTCAGTTACACTGATTAATGTGTTTGTCTCGATTACTATAGCTTTATACTAAGTCTTAAAATTTGATAGTGTGTCTTCCAACTTTGTTCTTTTTTAAGTATTTTGACTATTTTGTGTCGTCTGTATTTCTCAAGACATTTTAAAATTTCATTGTCAATTTCTACACAGAAGCCTGCTGGCTTTTGATTTGGCATTGCATTGAGCATATAAATTTTGAGAGTAAATATTTTAACAATATTGAATTTTCTAATCCATGAATGTGATATATCTCTCCATTTGTTTAGTTGTTCTCCTCCTCCTCCCCCCTCCTCCCCCCTCCTCCCCCCTCCCTCCCTCCTCCCTCCCTCCTCCCTCCCCCTCTCCCACCTTCTCCCTCCTCTCCTCCCCCTCTCCCACCCTCCTCCTCCCTTCCACCTCTCCCCCCTCCTCCTTCTCCCCTTCCCCTCTCCCTCCTTCTTCCTCCCTCCCTCCCCCTCTTCCTCCCTTCCTTCCTCCTCCTTTTCTTCTTGTTTTTTTTTTTTTAATGTATATTTATTTTTGAGAGAGACAGAGCATAAATGGGAGAGTGGCAAGGAGAAAGGGAGACAGTGAATCTGAAGCAGACTCCAGGGTCTGAGCTGTCAGCACAGAGCCTGACAGGGGGCTCAAACTCACGAACTGTGAGATCACAACCTGAGCCAAAGTCAGACACTTAACTGACTGAGCCACCCAGGAGCCCCTCTTCTTGTTTTTATTTTAATTCCAGTCAACATACAACATTATATTGGTTTCAGGTGTACAATATAGTGAGTCAACCATTCCATACATCACCTGGTTCCATATATCACCTGGTGATGATCACAAGTACATATTTAGGTTTTCTTTTATTTCTCTTAGCAATATTTTCTAGTTTTCAATGTAAGGGTCTTGCACATATTTTTTAAAATTTATGACTTGGTGTTTCATGTTTTTGAATGGTATCGTAAATGTTATTTTTTAAACAACTTTATTGAGTTATAAATATATTTAAAGTGTACAGTTTGGTAAGTTTTAATATATGTATATATCTGTGAAACCTGCACATAGGCAACCTAATGAACAAATACATAACCTCTAGCTAGAAGTTTCCTTGTGCCTCTTTGTAGTTCTTCTCTCTTGCTCCTCCCTTTCCTTCCCTGCCCTGCCCATCCCTGTCCCCAGGGAGCTATAATCTGCTTTCTGTTACTAAAAATTAATCTGCATTCCCTGGAATTTCATATAATAGAATTCTACAGGTTGTTTTCTTATTTGTTGGGTCTTTTTTTTCTATTTGGCAGAATTATTTTTATGTTCATACACGTTGTATCATCTATCATTGGTTTAATTCCTTTCTATTGTTGAGTAATATTATAGGCATATGCCAGAATTTGTTTATCCTTTCATCTGTTGGACATTTTGGTTTCCAGGTTTTGGTTATTACAAATATACGCATGCTTTCATTTCTTTTGGGTAAATTCTACTTATGAAATGACTGGATCATGTTGTAAGAAACTGCCATACAGTTTTCTAAAGTGGCTGCACCATTTTACAATCCCATAATAAGTGTATGAGAGTTCCAGTTCCTCCACATTGTCACCAACAATTGGTACGGTCAATTTAATTTATCTCCTTAGGAGGTGTGTAGTGCTATCTCATTATGGTTTTATTTTCACTTCCTTAATGATTGCCCATTTTTAAATGAGGTTATTTTCTCATAGTTGAGCTGTGAGAGTTCTTTATGCATTCTGGATATAAGTCCTTTTTTCCTAGCACTTTAAAAATGGTTGTTCCATGGGGCACAAGGGTGGTTTAGTTGGTTAACTGCCTGACTTTGTCTTAGGTCATGATCTCGCGGTTCGTGAGGTCGAGCCCCACATTGGGCTCTCTGTTGTTAGCCCAGAGCCCACTTTGGATCCTCTGTCTCCCTCTCTTTGCCCCTCCCCTGCTTGGTCGCCCTCTCTCTCACAAAAATAAATAAACATTAAAAATATATTTTTCTAAATGTTGCTCCATTATCTTTGGCTTGCATTTTTCTGATAAGAGGCATACAGTAATTATTATTTTTGTTTTTCTGTGCATAACGTGTCTTTTTTTCCCTCAGCCTGCGTTTAAGATTATTTCTTTCTGGCTGATTTTTAGCAGTTTGATTATGATATATGCCTTGTGTCATTTTCTTCATGTTTCTTCTACTTGGGATTTGTTGAACTTCTTGGTCCGTGGGCTTACAGTTTTCATCATAAATGGAAAGCTTTTGGCCATTAAAAAAATTTTTTTTTTTTTTTCTATTTCCTTCCTCTCCTTTCTCCTTTTGGAACTCTGGCTACATGTTAAAATTGGCTGATATTATACTACAAGTCTGGCTCTGTTCATTTTTTTAGACTTTTTCTTTATTTTGGATGGTTTTCTATTTCTCTTTCTAAATTCATTCATCTTTTTGTCTGCGGTGTCACATCTTCTATTCATTCCATCCAGTGAAATGTTCATTTCAGATACTTTATTTTTCATCTTTAGAAATTTTTGTTTTTTTCCATTATTTTCATGATTTTTTTAGATCCTTGTGCATATGTTATAATATGTATAGTAGCTATTTTTAAATTGTTATCCTGTTATCTCTATCATTTCTGAGTTTATTTCTACTGACTGATTTTCCTCTTACGGGTTACATTTTTCCTTTTTCTTCACATGCACAGTGATTTTTAAAAATTGGATGCTGGACATTATAAATGTGTAGTTGAGTGGGTTGGTTTTATTGCCTTCTTTGAATGCTGTTGAAAGTTGTTTTTGGTTTTTTTTGGCGGGGGGGGGGGTGGTGGTCCAACAGTTAAGTTACTTGTAGACTAGCTTAATCTTTCTCAGGCTCATTTAAAAACTTTTTTTTTTTTTTTAAGTTTCAGTGTAATTAACATACAGTGTTATGTTAGTTTCAGATGTGTGATGTAGTGATTCAACATTACTTAGATCATTTAAAAATTTTTTATGGTTTGTTTAGGATCGCTTTTATTTAGGTCTAGGAAAGTTTCACTATTAAAGACTCTTTGGAGTTATCTGTTAAATGAGCCCATATTCAATGAGATTTATCCATTCTGGGAACCAATCAATTTATAGCCCTGGGTGAATTCTGCAAAGTATTCAGCTTATGCTTTCTTTTTAATGTTCTTTTCTCCCCCTTCCTCTTTGCCCAGCCCTGTGGACTTTCACCCTATGTCTGAGCAGATTTGTATTTACCCAAAGACTCAAAAATCCCTTGTGATGATTATTCTCTGATTACAATAAGGTTGAGAATCTTTGTATTTATTTATAGGTAACACATTTCTTTTTCTTTGGTGAGTGGCTTTTGATCTAGTTGGGATATTAGTGGTTCTAAGTATAGAGCTAGAACTTAGAGGAATAAAAGAAGGTACCCATTTTGTGTTTGTTTTGTTTTGTCTTGAAAACCCAGCTGTTCATAGAGAATCTTCCTTTCATCTTATAAAATATCCTATCGATGTAATTATACCTTACAGAGACCTAGGAATGCAACAGAAAGATATTGTTTGTGTTTTCTTTTGTTATGTTGTTGAAGAATTTAAATGTTTGCAGTTCCTAGAAAACATACCTTTTAACTAATGAAAGTGGAAATCTACACTCTTGAGTATTTTAAGAAGTAGGACCTTAATTTAAGTGCCTTTAGGAAAATTTGAAGGAATCAATTACAGGTAATGTTGGGGTCTCTTATGGAGTCCAGTAATGATACCTTTCTTTACTGGTTTGGTTCTGAACCAATGGAGAAATAAGACAAAGACAGGAGAGAGGAGGCCAAAATATCTCCTATTTTACTGATAAAGTCTAGGTTGGGAGACTTGATTATATCTATCTGCAGGCAGGCACACTTTCTGTTGAATTTCCAGTTTGGACAGATGTACATGCCCATTTCTGGGCAAAGTTAGACTGGGCTGTGTGTGGGGAGCACCTGACCCCATCAGACCAGCAGAAGATACATACCTCCTAACGGGAGATTGTCCCCCAAGAGAAAAAAGGGAGCTGCTCAATGAAGCATTTCTGTTTGTTCTTTCTAAATTACCAGTCTGCTAAGTCACTCTACCTCTCCTGGGGCCTCTGAGAAAAGAAGCAGAGCAAGGCCAAGAATATTAAACTAATTGCGCTGCCTTCATTTAGAGTGGGGAAAATGTCACAAATATGCCTTTATATATATATACCTATATATATGTGCCTATATATATATGCCTATATATATATATTTATTGGGTATCAGCGAAGTGTCTAGCACTGTGTTTGGTGGTTTGGTCCTTTGGAGTATAAAACCAATATTAGATGGAATCCCTGCCCTTTGAGAGTTACCAGCATGATTATGGAGAAATTATTTATGCATATAATAAAAATAGCTCATTTGTATAGTTCTTCATAATTATAATGTACTTCATAGACATCATTGTTATCCCCATTTTAATGATACAGAAAGTAAGGCTTAGTAAAGTAATGTGACTCGTCCATGATCACACAGGGGGACCTGATTCAGGTATTCTGAATCTGGATCTTAACTTTTTTCCTGCTACCACATGCTGCTTTCGGAGAAGAAAAATTTTCCTCTGTGAGACAGTGTATGGCAGGTCCGTCGAGCATACAGTAAAGGGCAAGGTAGTTCAGACAAGGGCGCTTCTGTAGACTTGGAGCAGTCGTTATCAGGGGAGGCTTCGTGCAGCAGGGAAGACTTGAGCTGCTTCTTGAAGGGTAGGTTATGGTAAGTAGATGGAGTGTGAGGAGGTATCCAGACCAAGGCAAAAGGATCAATACGAGGTGTGGTGTGAGAGGATTGTGAGGGGCCTCGGTCTGGCTATATGGCATGATCACTGTTGAGAGGAACTTTCTGGACAGCGTGTGAAGGAATTGGTGGTATAGATTATCCAACTTTGGAAAGCTTGGAAGAGAGTGTATGCCTCCTGCAGTAGCCATCAAGGAGCCATTGAAAGCTCTTGAGAAATAACATGGTTGAAACCATCTGTCTACATTTTCACGCCCTTTATGCATCTCCCATTCCTGGCTTCTTTTGACCTATCTCTTAGTTATATACGAATTTTAGTCGTGGTTTTTTTTTTTTTTTTTTTTTAAGCATTCTTCTCGTAACATTAAAAAAAAATGATTTTAGAGAAAGAATGCACATGTGCTCATGAGCTGGGGCAGGAGGGTGGGCACAGGGATGGAGACAGAATCTCAAGTGGGCTCCATCCCATGACCCTGGGGTCATGACCTGGGCCCGAATCAAGAGCTGGGCACAACCGACTGAGCCACAGGCACCCCAGTGGTTTTGTTTTTACCTTACAGTTTTATTTTCTGATTTTAGTGTGTCACTTTTTATTAATCCAAGAAATCCTGCCATTTCTTTCTTTTTACCTTCTAAATTAACTCCGCCATTTATTCTTTTCATTTTATTTTATCTGCTGCAACTCTAATATTTTATAATTTTAATTTGAGCAACTTTCTCTTACTTTGTCATTTTAGAGAACAGTATATTACTTTAGAAACACTGTATAAGTACCCCGTCACTTCTGTGCTTGATTCATGGCTTTATTTCCATATTCTGTCCCTTCAGCCAAACCTAAGAAATAGCCAGTTTCTTTCTTTGTCTTTCAGGTCCTATCTCGAACACAAGACTTCCATGAACTATATGCTGGCAACACGTCTCTTCCCGGACAGGTAGGGATTTGTTAATCTTGTAAATTTGCTAATCTGATACCATCACTAGATCATTTGATGATAAAATACACACAAAAGAAGAAAAGAGGCCTTATAAAAGTCTTTTGTAAAATCTCTAATAGAAAAGGCCTTGCAGAAAACACAACAGAAAACCTTGTTGTTCCAGAATTCATTAACTCTCAGTATTTTGTACTGTTTCCAGAAGCCACAAATTAAGCTGTAACGATCTTTAAACAATCTTAACAGATGCCCTAGACTTTATTCTTCTTAGAGGAAGGCCTTTACTCAGTCCCTTTTTAACGTTAGACACAATTTTAACAAGGCATGATCATCTCTTTTTCTAGACTAGAAGAGATTAGAATGATCAGATTAGGAAAGGTAGAGAGGGGTGGTAATTCACAAAATAAATACACTAAGAGTTGTAAAAAATGACAACTGATAACCTCAATACAAGGGGAAATAGGGTGAAATGATGGAAAGCAGACATTGGAATTCAAATAGCACAGCAATCAGGGACTACTTAGCTCCACATAACTTTTGTTGCCCGTAAGACATAATTGTATTACAGTAAAGTTCAGTAACTGACTCTCAAAATAAAGAACCTTAGTTATTTAGAGAAATGTATATTATTTTCAAGGTTATGTGTGCTTTTTTGCAGGATTCTTAAAATAGATCCCCAGATTTTAGCCATTTCCTACAATTTCATGATCTGTTATCAGGAAATTTATGGGATTTGCCATTTCTCTCTGTAAATTTGTAGTTATTACCACTGATAAAGTAATTATACTGTATAGCTTCTAATGAAAGAGACCTTCAGATTTACTTAGAAGACAGAATCTCAGTTCTCTCTCTATATAACCTGGTTTTTTCTCTCCTCCCCCACCACCCTGGAAACTTTTACAAGGCTCCTTTATCTTTAGAGTTCAGATATTTTACCAAGATATGTTCTGGTGTGTTACTTTTCATTATTTTGGTTTTGCAGTGGGTGGGTTGTTTCAGACTGAAGATTTAAGTTTTCCAACTGTCATCCTCTCTTTTCTCTCCTTGTGGAACTTCTTTTAGATGAATTTGAGATCTTTTGCTGTATGTTCCATGTTTTGTTTTTTGTTTGTTTTTTTACTTTTTCTCACTCTTTTTTATCTCATTGTTTTTTTTAGTGAAATTCTGGGAGGTTTCTTGAACTTTTTCTTCTAAAATTTTAAATTGATCTGCAGCCTTATCTATTTAATTATTCAGTACCAGCACAGAAGGTTGTTCAGTTTACCGTTTCGGTTTTGGCAAGTACAATTTTAATATCCAAGAACTATTTCTGATTTCTGAAGAGTTTTTAAAGTTCATGGATGTAATATTAAAATGCTTCGGGTACCAATTCCAGTGTGGCCGACAGGTTCCCCCATAGCACCAAGCAGTTGCCCCCTGTTGGCATCTGAGAACTCAACTCAATTCTGACACTGTCTACCTGGAGCTTAGCATCGGATTCCACAGTTTAAGGGTTCAGTCCTACAAGGAGTCATTCGCCAACTCCTCCGCCTTTGCCCTACTTTGGATGCCAGTCTCAAGGCCAGGCTGTCACCTTTGCTTCTGACTGAGCAGCTACATGTCAGAGGTTCCAACGTCCCTCTCCTTGGACTTCAATTCAGACACCAGTTGCAAGTCCAGGTTGTCACCTGTACTTCTGACTGACTGGCTATAAACCAGAGGTTCCCACGACTCTCTCCTTCCTCGGGTTTGATTAATTTGCCAGAGTGGCCCACAAGACTCCAAGAAACATTTCACTTACTAGATCGTTGGTTTATTTTAAAAGAATATAACTCAGGAATAGCCAGATGGAAGAGAGGCACAGGGCAGGGTATGGGGAAAGGGAGCAGGACTTCCATGCCCTCCCCCGATCACGTGTTCACCAGCCTCACACCTCTCCTTTTGAGTTTCGAGGGAGGCATCATTACAAAGCCATGATTGATTAAATCATCGGTTGTTGGTGATTGAACTCCCTCTCCTGGCCCTCTCCCCTCCATGTTGGTCAGAGGCGTGGGGCTGAAAGTTCCAGTTCTTTGATCACATGGTTGGTTCTTCTGGTGACCAGCCCCCATCCTGACGGGGATCCAGGGCATTCCCAAAGTCACCTCACTGGCATAACCAAAGACCTTTACCATGCTCATCGCTTAAGAAGTTCCAGGGGATTTAGGAGCTCTGTGCTAGAAATGGGGATGAAGACCAAATGTATATTTCTTACTATAAATCACAAGATCACAAATATTTTTTCATATCGCTTTGACTATTTTGATTAGTTTGTTGAAAGTTCCTTTCTGTTTTTTGCATTATATTTAATTCTTCTAGATTAGTTCTGTTGGTTCATCTCATTCTTTCTGGTTTGTATTATTATATTTCCTCACATATTTGGTGATCTTTGATTGTCCAGTTGTTTTGATAAGTAGTGGACCTTTTGCTGAGGATGGGAAGTTTGTATGAGTTTCCTCACAGATTATATCTGTCTCAACTGACATAGACTCTATGCTTGAGGCTCAGTCTTTACAACCTTGGCGTTCCCATGAGGGAGAAGGAAAGGGCAATCTGAGAACCTCCGGCCAAATTAGGAAGCATTCTCCTAGGGGGAGTAGAATAATAAAAACATTTGAGATGTATTAATATATGTGTTTCTTTATTAACAATCCAATAATAAGGCTACCAGTGGGTCTAATAACCGCCAGAATTTCAAAAGTGTGATACATGTTGGCAAGATTTTGAGATACCTGTAATATCTCTAATATGAAAAAAAGGATGCATTATTTTCTTTTGGTAACAAACTCATACTAACACTGTTGTAGACGGTTTCCAACATGTATATGAAGGAAATGCCAAATTTCAGTTGGAAGGAGGATTAATTTTTTCTCCATCCAAGTTGGTATACTCCCTGAATTCTTTCTTTGAGTCCCAGAAACAACACCTGTTTACAAAGCATTCTAGAAATATGAATTTCAGGGTACCTGGGTGGCTCAGTCAGTTAAGCGTCCAACCTCAGCTCAGGTCATGATCTCACGTTGTGTGAGTTCAGGCTCTGCATCAGGCTCTCTGCTGTCAACGCAGAACCTGCTTCGGAAAACTCTGTCCCCCGCCCCTCCCCCACTCGTGAGCGTGGTCTCTCTGTCTCTCTCTCTCTCAAAAATAAACATTAATAAGAAATAAAACAAAATAAAAACATGAATGCCCGTGTTTAGCAAAGAAAGACCTCATGACCTACTCTTGCCTACCCTTTTAGCCTCGTCTCTACTTTTCCATATCCAACCATGGCCTGTATCTCTGTATCAGCTTCCTCTTTCATGCCTCCTCCTTCTTACATACTCGCCACCCCTTGGCACGGCCTTCAGTTCGTCCCTGAATTCTTCTAGCTGTGTCCTTCATCCTCTTACCCAGACTAGGAGGAGGTTCTGTCGGCCATGCCAGTCCCTCAGTGTGATTCAGGTTCCCTCCTCGTATTAGAATTGCTTGTTTACTTACTAGCCTGCCTACTTTACAAGTGGGCTTTTTTTTTTTTTTTTAATTTTTTTTCAACGTTTATTTATTTTTGGGACAGAGAGAGACAGAGCATGAACGGGGGAGGGGCAGAGAGAGAGGGAGACACAGAATCGGAAACAGGCTCCAGGCTTCGAGCCATCAGCCCAGAGCCTGACGCGGGGCTCGAACTCACGGACCGCGAGATCGTGACCTGGCTGTAGTCGGACGCTTAACCAACTGCGCCACCCAGGCGCCCCACAAGTGGGCTTTTAAGAGTAGTACTTTGTTATGTTCATCTTTGTCCAGATCTAGAGCGTACCACATGGTAGGCACACACACAAAAACATGAACCGAAAAAATGAAATTGCATTTGTTGCAAGCCCTAACATCTCCGGTAAGGCTCTTCTCTTCGATTTGAATTGATGTTTTTTTCTCTCAAAAATCCTGTTGTATTCGTGTCCAAATTACTTTCAAACTAATTCCCTCATCATTTCTTTTAGGTTAATTTGTCTTCCTTTTTCTTGCCCTCTCCCACTCACCCCCCACCTACCTCCCTGCCTTGTGAAACAGTATCTTACCTACTGTCTTCTAGTATGAGGGTAATTTTAACCCTGGCTGCATATTAGTAACACCTGTGGATTTTGTAAATCATGTTTATGCCCTGGCCCCAAGCCCCAGACTGAAGCATTGGTACTTCCTAAAAGCTGCTGAGGTGATTGTAATGCGAAACCATGATTGCATATTACCGAGACAAAGCGTTATCTGAAAGAGTCATCTTGAGGCTTTCTGATGGCAAGATGACAATGTTAGGACATTGGCATGAAGAGAAGACATGGGACGGGAAAGACAAAACATTTTGGTGAAGACTTACTTTTACTTGGTTTTCTCTAACTAGAAAATCTTGACCTAGATTGCATGTGTCTCTTTTTTATAAACCAATCCCACAGGTTCTCATTTATATAAAATTTTCAAAATGATAAAATTTTTAAATGTAGAACAGATTAAAGGAAACCAGGGGTTAGGTAGGTAAAAGCTGTGTGGTTTTACACAGGGATGACACAGGGGATCCTTTTGGTCATGAAATTGTGCAGTATCTCGGCGGTGACGTATACGTGAATCTATGTAGTGATAAAATTATACTGAGCTAAATATACACATTCACAAATGAATACAAATAAAAATGAAGAAATTAAGAAAGAGATAGAGTATGTGTTAAATGAAAGGAAATTGAATGTGGAAAGAATGTTTTAAAGGAAAAACAAAAGCTAATTTAAACATAAATGGCATTCACTTCTTGCGGTGAGAGGCCAAACTCTAGTTCAGAGACAATGGAGAGCAGCTCTTTTTTTAAAGGGATTTTTTTTTAATTGTGAAAAATATTTCTTCTGAGCATCCTTTTTAAATTTTTTTTTTTAACGTTTATTTATTTTTGAGACAGAGAGAGACAGAGCATGAACGCGGGAGGGTCAGAGAGAGAGGGAGACACAGAATTGAAACAGGCTCCAGGCTCTGAGCAGTCAGCACAGAGCCCGACGCGGGGCTCGAACTCACGGACCGCGAGATCGTGACCTGAGCCGAAGTCAGACGCTCAACCGACTGAGCCACCCAGGCGCCCCCTGAGCATCCTTTTTAAACCCCATGAAAACTGAGATTGGTTTCCTTTACTAAATACAGTTCAGTGAAAGTATAAAGAGTGTGGGCGTCTGAGACCTAACTCCTGGGTTCAAATCTGAACCCACTAAGCTTCAACCTTGGGCATGTCACAAAACGATCATATCCTCCTTCTTTTTATAAACGGGGCTGATAATAACCTTCTTCACATGGTGGTGGTGAAGAAGTGTGATTTGATTGCTGACTAAATACACAAATACAAGTCATTGTTACAATTCTTCCCTAGAAGTCATCTGTCCTTTCCCTGTGGTTTTTAAATTGATCTTCCTCCATGCTTATGGGACTCTTTTCTTTTCTCAATATATTTCTCTGCTTCTCCCCAAAGATGACTTCCCTGGCATAATTCTGTATTATCTCAGGAGTGTGTGTGTGTGTGTGTGCATGTGAACTCAGGAGAGAATATCTGAACAGTCCTCTAACCCAGTTGTCCTTTCTACTTCTGTAGGGGAAACCCAAGAAGAAGCTTATTGACAGGAAGAACACGGTAACTGACTTTTAAAAGTTGAGAAATTCTTTCCATATGCACCATGTGTGACCATGCACGGGCTAAGCATGGTATTTTATATAGCCATTTTTGGTGGCTCAGCTTGAATAGTAACATAAAAAATGTTTCTGTTGAAACACTCTTCTGTGGCAACTTTTTACAAACTAAATTTGAGATTTACTTTTTTTTTTATAACTACAGGTATATCATTTGAACTGATAATAATAGTGTTCTTGCTTGGCTGTGTGAGAGACACCAAAGTATAAAGGAGATTTCAAGACTCCTGTCATGATCGAGTCAAATAAGTGGTTATGTTTGGCCTTGATATACTTGGAGCCTATAACTCTATGCCCTACGGGACTGAGCAGAACTGCTTCCAGTTTGCCACAGAACTGAAAGCACTCAAAATACCTGTGGCTCTTCACTTTGGTAGAGAAGAGAAGGGTCTTAGAGGAAGGGCTGGGATGGCCTTGCCCAACCGAAGACCGCAACCACAACAAAAACTCTTAAACCTAAGCACATACCCCCCTGGTTTGAGACCTTACATACATCCCCTTTGTGCTCTGCCTCTTGAGAAAACAAAATGTCAACAATAGAAACATAGAAAGAAACATCCTGTACCTAGTTGTTAGTTTCACATTTAAGGATTAGTGAGGATAAACCTGGTTTCTTATTGAAACCCCTTGAAGCCTAAATCTAATTTTTCTTTAAAGAAGGAAAACATATGCTTGCCGTTTAATTAAGGGAAAACTGGGAGAGGTCGAATTTGTAACTTGCTTCCAAATGAAAGTCACAGTTAATTTATAAGTTTCCTCCAGTTTCTCGTCAAAGAATATGCCTCCTAGAGTATATTGCTATCAATTTGGTGATTAGAAAAAATCAAACAAAAGAAAAAAATCTTAAACAATAAGTATTTAAAATTCAGTTGTTTCTGGCCTTCATTTTTGGCACTTATATTGCCATCAGGAGTTTTTTGGTGGTATAGAGGCATAAGCAAATGAAAGCTGGCATATAATAGACCATGTGCTGTTGTACGAAATACATCTTAATACATTTAAAAAGATTAAAATCATAAACAGTATGGTCTTTGAACACAGTGGAATTAGAAAGCAGTAACAATAGAAAATCTCCTAATATTTGGAAATTAACACCTCAAAATAATGCATGGGTCAAGAAAGAAATCATGAGGGAAATTGGAAAGTATTTCAAACTGAATGATAATAAAAATGTAACATTAAAATGTGTGGGATGCAGCTCATGTCATGTTTTGGGGGCAACTTATAGCTTCTTAAATGCTTGTATTAGAAAACAGAGGACTAAATCACTGATCTAACATTCCATTTTGTGAAACTAGATAAAGAAGAGTAACCCGTGTAAATTGAAGAACGGACATAATAAAGGGTGGGAATCAATTAAATGAAAAACAATAAAGAAAACCAGTAAAATCTAAAATTGTTCACTGGTAAGATAGAATTCATAAACTCTTACGTAGACTGATCTAGTAAGAAGAAAGAACAAGAATTACCAATATCAGATAGGAAAGAAGGAAGTAATTTATAGATCCTACAGAATCAAAAGGACATTAAGGGAGTTTTATTAATAACCTTATTCCATTGCTTTGACAACCTAGAGGAAATGTCTGAATTCCTTGGGAGGGAATACTTGACAAAAATGACACAAGCTGAAATAGAAATTTTGAATAGTCCCATATCTATTCAGAATATTGAATTTGCAATCAAAAATCTTTCTGCAAAGAAAACCCCAAGCCCAGTAGTTTCGCGTGAATTCTATCAAGCATTTGAGGAAGAACAGCACCAATCTTACATAAATTCTTTCAAAACTATAGGAAGAGACACGTCCCAATTCATTTTATGACGCCAACATTAATTATGACACCAAAGCTTGACAAAGACATTTTTAAAAAGGTAGGGGAGGTGCCTGGGTGGCTTAGTTGGTTAAGTGTCTGACTTTGGATTTTGGCTCAGATCATGATTTCATGGTTCTGCTATCAGCAAAGAGCCTGCTTGGGATTCTCTCTCTGCCCCTCCCCTGTCTCGCGCATGTGCTCTCTCTCTCTCAAAGTAAATAAGTATACATTAAAAAAGAACATTACAGGCTAATATCTTCATGAACAGAGACACAAAATTTCTTCAAAGAATAGTAGCAAATTGAATCTACCAGTATAAAAAAAGGGTAATACATATGACTAAGAGAGGTTTTTCCTAGTAATGCAATGTTGGTTTAACATTTGAAAATTCATCAGTATAATTCACCATATACAAAGGGAAAAAACCCGATGATCATTTTATTAGATCCAAAAAAAAAAAAGCATCTGATGAAATTCAACACATTTATGATAAAAACTCTTAGTAAATAAGGAATAGAAGGAATTTCTTCATTTGGTAAATGCCGTCTATAAAAAATCTATTGCTATCATCATACCTAATGGTAAAATATTGAAGGCTTCCTTCCATGAATCATAAGACATCAAGATGTCCATTTTCACCATTTGTAGTCACTTTATACTAGAAGTCCCAAGCTGTACAATGAAGCAAGGGTTGGGGAAGAAAAGGCATACAGATTGGAAGTGAAGAAATCAAATGTCTTTCATCTTGGATGATCTGAGCTAGTTAATAGGAAATCTTTTTTTTTTTTTTCTTAACGTTTATTCATTTTTGAGAGAGCGCAAACAGGGGTGGGGCAGAGAGAAAGGGAGACACAGAATCCAAAGCAGGCTCCAGGCTCTGAGCTGTCAGCACAGAGCCTGACGCAGGGCTCAAACTCATGAACCATGAGATCATGACCTGAGCCAAAATTAGACGCTTAACTGACTGAGCCACCCAGGCACCCCAAGTTAATAGGAAATCTTAAAACATCTACAGAATAACTACAAGAACATATCATTGCATTTAGCAAGGTCTTTGAACATAAGGTCAATATACTAAAATGTATTGTAGTTTTAAATACTAGTAGTAAATAATTTGAAAATGAAATTAAATTTTGCTTATGGTAGCATTTGAAAATACGAAATTCTCAAGGGTAAATTTTATAAAATATGTTTAATACCTATACAGTAAAAGCTAAATATTCAGTAAATATTACTGAAATAAATGAAAGAAGATCTAAATAAGTGGGGAGATATGTGATGTTCATGGATTAGAAGACTGAATATTGCAAAAAGTGTCTGTTCTCCCCAAATTGATCTAAAGATCTGATACATTATTCCAGTATATATATACGTATATGTATTGTATATATATATATATTATATATATATACATATATATATGTGTGTATATATATAATAATTCCAGTATATATATATATATAGATATAGATATTTTTTTTTTTTTGTAGAAATCCACTATATTTTTCTTCACCAAAGCAGAAATTGACTTTAAGGTTTTTTTTTGTTTTTGTATGTGGAGATACAAAGGACTTAGAGTATCCAAAGTCATCTTGAAAAAGACTTAGGGTACCTTACTTAAAGAAATACTACAATGTTATAGTAATCAAAACTGTGGCAAGTTGAACAGAAAAGAGAGTCCAGAAACAGACCTATATCTATGTGGTCATTTGACTTGCATCAAAAGGCCCAAAGTAATCCAATGGGGAAAGGAAACTTTTTAACAAATAGGACTGGAACTGGATATTGTACTTTTAAAACTGAACCTCAGCCCCTGTCTCCCAGAAAAATTAGTGATGATTCAGAGACATAAACAGAAAAGCTTTTACGATAAAATTTCTTGAGGAAAATCTAGGACAGTGTCTTTGGGACTTTGGGCTTGGCAAAAGATTTAAACATGACGCAGAAAGTGGTACCCAAAAAAGAAAAAATGATAAGCTGGATTTCCTCAAAATTATCATCATCCCATACTGTTTGGAAAGTGACCAGGCAGGCCATAAACCGGGTGAAGATATTCATCAAACAAAGGTCTGGTGTCTAGAGAGTATTTCAGACTCCTATAACTGAAAAATTAGAAGACAGCCCTCTTACAAATGGGTAAAGTACTTGGACAGACACTTCAAATAGAAGGTATGTGAGTGGCCAGTATGTTCATGAAAACGTGCTTAACACCATTAGTTATCAGAGAATTGCAAGTTAAACTACGAGATACCACTGAAATCCAGCAGAATGGCTCGCATTATGTCATTGTGTTGTACACTTTAAATACATTACAATTTTATTTGTCAGCGACAGCTCAGTAAAGCTGGGAACAACCTGAAAATGACCGACAGCATCAGATGGTGTGGAGCTAATGGAGCTCTGGTGCATTGTCGTTGGCAGCAGAAACTGGTACGAGTTCTTTAGGAGGGTCTGGCAGTTTGCTAGCCTTGAAAGCTCCGTGCTGAGATCTCTGCCCAGAAGGAATGAAAAACGTAACCGCAAAACGACTTGTACAAAAATGTCCATAGCAGCTTCATTCATAATATTCCCAAACTGGAAACAACCTAGGGGTCCGATAACCAGAGAGTAGGTGAACTGTGGATTATTCATAGAGTGGACTAATCCTGAGCCGTACAAAGGCATAAGTATGGATGCACATCACATGGATGAATCTCAAAAACAGGCAGAATGAAAGGAAACTTATACGAGTTCATACTGTGCAATTCCATTTTTAAGAAGTTCTAGAGTAGGCAAACCTAATATGTAACGAAACAACTTAGGACAGTGGTCTCCTTTAGGAGTGTGAGGGAGGGATTGACTGGAAAGCTTCGTGAGAACTTTCTGAAGGGGTGGTAATGTTAGAGCTCGGGTTACATAGTTCTAGGCATTTGTCCTACACAATGGGCATTATATGTCGAACACATATAATGGGCATTATAGTAGTTGGGTATTTCACTGTATATGGGCACTGTATATGGGTATTTCACACAATGGGCATAATGTCGAACACAAATGGGCATTATAGTATTTGGGTATTTCACTGTATATGGTGTTTAGCTCACCAACAAACAAACTAAACAGAAACAATAAACCAAAACACCAAAAACAAATACCCATAAAACAAATACTGAACTCTAGCTACTAACGATGTGCATGTTAAAGCATTTAGGTACAAAGTGCACTGACATCTGTGTGTAACTTTGAAATGCTTTAAAAATTAAATGGATTGGTGGATGAATAGAAGAAGGGATGGTTGGATATATATGTGCTGAAACAAATATAGCAATATATTTATTTCAGAAACTAGGCAATGGGTACATGGCTGTCTGCTGTACAGTTCTTAAAACTTTTCTGTTTGTGTAAATATTTTCAGAATACAATGTTAGAAAAATAAAATGAGGTAGATGTAGCTAAAAGGTGTTATAATTTACTTACAGGGAATTCAGTTGTTTATTTAAAAATATTAATGGTATGTCAGCTATGTGCTGGGCAGTCTCAGGACCATTTCTGATCCAGTGACTGACACGCAAGCCTGGTCTTTACCCGTATAGAACTATTAATTCTGTTTATCAGATTCATAGTTTCTCCATCGTTCCCTACCTCCATCCCTTGTAATACTTAGAACTTATTGGTCTATTCAGGGTTTCTTAGAAGCTCATAGTTGTTATTTTAAAATGTTAGTTTTGTTTCATTTTCTTTAACTGGCTAAAAATCTTATTTTCACAACTACATGCGTGTGTGAGGGGGGTGCAGTGTTCAGTTTTTGGGACTATGGTAAACTGGCTTTGAACTTGGAACTATTTTTAGAGTTTATTAATTTGCTTCTGGTGTCTGCCCCCATGTGTCAGGACCATCTCTATTCTTGGCTCAATTTCCTGCTCTAGAGAGAAAGATTCTAGAAGATTTACTGTCCAGTTTATCTACTCAGAAATCCCTAAAGCACCTAAATAGACCAAAAGACACAGTCTTTCCATCATGCTTAGAGATTGAAAACTCTCAGAGAATTGAGGATGATTCCTTGACCTCAAAGGGAATACAATTTGAGTTCCAGGGAGTTCAAGAGAGAGAATTCAGAGCCAACCAGTTAGATCTTGCATTCTGAGTATTCAGAGTTAGCTGCCTGGTTTAGACACTGACATGGGCACTTCTTTTCTGACCCATTGACCAAGATCCCTCTCTGTCTTTGCTGACCTAGTTAGCTCTGCCTGCCCAGTACTTTTCCCAGTCCTTGTTTGGATTGGGCCTGATACCAGTCACTTCCCTCATTTATGATTTATCGTACTTTAATGCCTAATGTAGCTGCTGCCATCCTCTGTCCACCCCATTTCCCGTTCATGACCTGATTGAACTTGGCTTTGTCCACCATCTGCTGCCTTCCCTTGTCTGTGCCTCTGACACTAACTCCTGACCTGTAATCACCAGCTGGAGAGTCCCTACCACCTCCCCCTATCTCTTCCTGTAACTAAGTAGACTCTTAGGGAGGAGAGTTCCTTTTATTGGAATGTTTGAGACTTGGTGTGCCTCGGGGTCTTGGTAACTTTTGATTGAGACTTTCCCCCATAAGTCTTAGCTCTGGGCTACCATATTCACAGGCTATCAAACGTTCCTCCCCTTGTCTCAACTTCTGCTAAATTTGTGTTTATTAAATAGTGTATACATTGGAAGAATATTTGTATAAGTCTGAGTAAACTATAATGAGTAACAATAAAACAAACACCTCTAGCCACCACCCAGCTTAAGAATGAAAGCGTTGCCAGTATCTCCCAGTCACCCCTAGGTATAAGGTATTGGGTGGCACTTTATGGTCTTTGCGGTAAACCGTCAGCCAGCCTGACTGAATACTTTAAAAACACTTAAACATTGTTTTCTTTTTTTTTTTTTATTTTTTTTTCAACGTTTATTTATTTTTGGGACAGAGAGAGACAGAGCATGAACAGGGGAGGGGCAGAGAGAGAGGGAGACACAGAATCGGAAACAGGCTCCAGGCCCTGAGCCATCAGCCCAGAGCCTGACGCGGGGCTGGAACTCATGGACCGCGAAATCGTGACCTGGCTGAAGTCGGACGCTTAACCGACTGCGCCACCCAGGCACCCCCTTAAACATTGTTTTCAGACATGTTTTTGTTCAGAATATTTACTAAATTCAGACAGGCCCTTAGGGAAGTTTTAATGTAGATTCCAATTCCAGTATTCCCATTTTTCTGTCAAACTTTTTAGAATTCAGTAGACATACCATGCCCAACCTGTTGTGGTTACAGAATTCTGTCAAGCTTAGCCTTGGAATAAAGGAGAGCTTTCTGAAGGCTGTAGCAACCATATTGTTTTTTTCCATAGACTGGCTGCTGACGGAGCACCGGAATTGAAGGTGGAGAGTATGAACTCCAAGGCCAAACTGCACGCTGCCCTCTATGAGAGGAAGCTCCTGTCTTTGGAGGTGCGGAAACGTCGACGACGGAATGGCAGATTGAGAGCAATGAGGCCAAAATACCCAGGTACCTGCTGGTGAGCTTACGCCAAACTCCACTGTCCGGGTCCTGCCAGGCCCAGTTGATCAGCTTCTTACTTCATACTTAATGAATCAGAACCTTCCTCATCGCATACATTTAATTTTTCTGCGTAGTCTTTTTCTCTGAAACTTAATTTCAAAAGGGTTGGAAGTTTCTAAATCTTCCAGTCTATAGTATTTGTGCTGGGGAATAACTGAAGCACATACGTTTTGGCCCATGGCTAAATACTTGAGATGTAGAGATAAATCAGTAGAAAGAAACAGTTTAGTGAAGTTTAATGGAACCCTGAGCATTGTTGTTCAGGTTTTTCATAATTAGGTATTAAAGCTGGTTCATCCCTTGACATTGACAAATCATATAAATATTTTAAACATGAACAAAGAGGAATGTGTTTCTCTCCAAGATGCTCCCATGTCATAGGTCTGTTTGTCATGATTGATGGACTGACTTCCTTCCCCCCACCCGCCCGCCCGCTCCTTCCCTCCTTTGTTGAGCACCTGTATCAGGCATGTTGGTCACTAGGGTTTCATTGGTGAATAAAAAAGGTATAGTACTTGTCCTCACAGACCTTCCAAGTTGGTGAAAGAGAAAGGTAATGAATAAACATAGGATAGAATGATGTTCCCCTGCTCCTTGTGCCCTTCTGAAAACCTCCAACACACTGTAGAGATTACTCTACCCAAGATGTTTGCCTGACGTTGAGAGAGAGCCATTGGTATTATGGTGAGGAACGTGAACTCTAATGGAGGTCGTTGTAGGCTTTTGAAATATGTAAGACTGTAGAGTGGTATGTGTGTGCTGTTGATGTTGTGCCTCTCTTGTGGTCTGATTTAGAAATGGGATTTTATTAAAAAGATAAAAGGAAGGTATTGGGAGAGAGGAAAATTTAATCTTTTTTCAGCAACATTAGTGATTCTTCGCATTTAGTGATCACTCAACCAGCTGAAATGAATGTTAAAACCGAGACAGAGAGTGAAGAGGAGGAAGAAGTTGCATTAGACGACGAAGATGAAGAACAGGAGGCTTCCCAGGAGGAGTCTGCAGGGTCCCTTGGAGAAAGTCAAGCCAAATACACCCCCTCACTGACTGTTATGGTAGAAAATTCACCCAAAGAAAATGCCGCGAAAGTTTCTGAATGGAACAATAAAGGTGAACAGTGCTGCAAAATTGAGACTCAGGAGCCAGAGCCTAAATTTAATCTGATGCAGATTCTGCAAGATAACGGCAATCTTAGGTATGTACCTTTTGTAGTTGTAATAGTAAAACCAATGACTTGTGTTGTGTACCAGGTCCTGGGCTGATGGCTCTACAGCCATTTTCCTTTTCTGACAGTGGTCCTGGGAAGTAATGACTCTGATTTTGTTGTTATTGTTACTAAGGAAGAATGTCATTACTTTTGATGTTGTTTTGAATATTAATAATTGTCAAGAGGAGTTACTTGCCCAAGGTATAGCGCTGCGATCCATACCCAGGTCTCACTGGCCCAACAAATATTTGTTGGGCTGGAGTGTCAGTCACTAAAAGCACAGAGTTCAAGCAGCCCACGGTTTTGGGTAGGGATCCTTAAAGAGCGGGGGCGCCAGTATGGACAAAGCGCTCTGTATCTTAAATACAGAAAACAGAGTGACTGATCTTGCCTGGGAGGCCTAGAGAGACATTAGGGAGGTGGCAATATTTGAATCAGGCTTTGGCGGATGAGTAGGATGCCACGAGGGCCGAGAGGTGACAGCTAAGTGCGGAAGTGCCAGGAGAGGAAACAAAGGCAGGGAGATGTGATAGTCTAGTCATTCATTCAGCCCTTCAACAGAAGTTTATCGAGCACCCACCCTGTGCGGGAATGTGCCAGGCTATGGTAGTGTTACGGTAGAAACCAAGACAGGCTCGTGGGGCTTACGGTCTTGGGGGGTGTACTGACGGTAAACAAAGAAACAAGGTAGTTTCAGGGAGTAAGTAGTGCAATGCAGAAAGAACAGGTTGTAGTGTTAGAGTGTAATTGGGTGGAGGGTTTCTTTAGATTGTCATGTTCAGGCATGAAGAGGTAACCTTTGAGGTGAGTCCTGAATGATGAGAAGGAGCCAAGTCTTGGAATATCAGGGCGCAGAATGTTCCAGGCAGACAAGCAAGTCTGAAGGCCCTGAAATTGGAATGAGCTTGGCGAGTTTGAGAAACCTGGGTTAGCGTAGTGGAGTTACCCGGGGAGAAGTGTGCAGTAAGAGATACGACTAAATAATTGGATGTCATTTGATCACAAAGGGGTTTAAGAGGAACTGGGACTGTATTTTCTAAATGGATAATTTTTAAGCAGATGAATGCTATGGTCAGACCTTGATTTAGAAAGTAAATTCTAGGTGCATTGTGGGGCAGTAATTGATAAGAGGAGAACTAATGGCATAAAGGTGAGTTAGGGGCTGTCACAGTAGTCCAGAGCCAGAAAGATGAAGGCCTTGACCAGAGCCACGACTATAGGAATGGAGGGAATGGGATGGACCGGATGAAATTTGCAGGTTAAAATTGGCAGGGCTTGGTCTCTGTAGATGTAAGAACTCCAGAGAGGCTGGATTTTTCCAAACGTAGCAACTTGGCGATGCCATCAGTCCACTTAAGGAGCATAGGAGTTGGTTTCAGGATAAAAATGATGTTTCAGTTGGGGCACGGTGAGGCGGAGGGAGGGCTCTGGGATGAAGTTGCTCAGCGGATAGGTGAAGATATCACTTTGAGGGTAAGAGGTGAACAGGATCGGGCAGTTGATAGTTAAGACCTTCAGAGTGAGTGAACTTGTCCAATTCATTTAGTCCAGCAAGCATAGACTGGAGAAAAGGAGGAGAATTGAGCCCTGGGGAAAACTGGTGTTTAATAGTAAAGAGATAGGAACTAGCAGCTAGAGAGGTAAGCATCAGCGTAAGAGGTGGGAGTGTGGTAGAACTCTCCAGAATGAGAGTTCCAAGCTGCAGCATGCTTCAGGCGGCCCAAAAGAGCATGAAGAGTGAGAAAAGACTCCTGCATTTCTGACATAGGGCCAGCCTCTGAGTTGTGAGAAATTACGAGTTGAGAAATAAGAAAGCAAGTGCAAGCTAACTTTTTCAGAGGATTTGGCAATGAAAAGAAGATGAGAACACATCAGAGAGAGTGAGGAGTGAGCTAAGAGAAAAGGATTTTTTTTTTTCTCCCAACGATGGGGATTCTGAAGCTTATTTATAGACGAGGGGAAGGATTTGATGGTAAGAAGACCAGAGATACAGAAATGGATATATTGATAGAGAAGGGCCCCAAAGAAAGGCAAAAGAGGCCACTGGAGGGGTCTCTCTTCCTGTTAAGTCAGAAAGAAAGCACTATGGGCTGAGTGTAGTAGTTAGAAGTTAAAGAGGAAAGGAGTTTACGTATTTATGCACGATGGCCTTTATTTTCTAAGTTAGAGGGCAGTTCTTATATTGCACGGGTGGCGGGTGACGTCGGGGTTTGGGGAGGTATGCAGATGGAGTTAAGGTTTGGAAGAGTCTGTTAGTTGAGAGCTCACTGAACTGTTGGAAGACCTGGACTCTCTCTTCGCTTTTTAGTGATTCCCAGCTGGCTGTGTGATCATGGCGGCCAGTCAGAGAGCTGCTCCGTGCCTCAGTTTCCTTTTCTTTCAGGCCAAGGTATAAGGTTAGACAAATGTTTTTCGGACTGTGCTTTCTGAGGGGGAAAAAGGATTCCACTGAGTTGAAATAGAACATTTGAAAACCACTGGATTATATTCTGAGGCCCTTTCCAGCAATAACATTCTACTTAGCTGTTGTAGAAATAAATGATTTCTTCATAAATCTTATGGATCTGACTTTCACTGAGTAAACTGTTGTAGTTGCCTGGTGTGTTAATGCAAATGAGTGGTTTTCAGACTCTGTTCCCTGTAGCTACCCATGATTCTGTGGGGCACCTCAGTGGCTACTGAGGGGTCTCAGGGAGGTCGTGGCAAGGATTCGAGACTCCAGGCCCCAGCCTTTAGTTGCGTATTTTTTATACTGAGGATCCATATAAGCTTTTATGGTTTTAAAACCAAGTTTCACTGGTATAAATCATTTCTAGCTTTCATTCTTTCATCTTTTTTGGTATGTTGAAAATGCCTAGCCAACCAGTGTGTCCAAGTATCTTGGGGGCAGTCTCAGAATTAACAACCCAGGGGTCCCTTCAATAAGGTTTATAGAAACGGAAACCTCCATACTTGTTCATTTGATTTGTGGCAATGACTTACAACAAAATAACGATTGAAATCTCAACTTCGAAGTGACATCTCCCTTATCCAACAGACCTTCACGCTTCAGCATTAGAGGAATGATTAATGAAATGAGGTATTCTGCTACCTGGGAGATATGTGAAACATGCCATTTCTACCTCATTAGGTAGCAAGTGAATTTGTGGATGAAAATTAAGAATTTTTGTCATTTGTTTTGTCTTGCAAATAGTTTGTTGTGGAGGTAAATGGTTGAGGGGAAGGTGGTCTCCAGGTGAACAAGAATATAAGTGTCCTTGTTGAGAAACATTTGAAAATAGAAATTTGTTTTTTCAGAATCATACTGTGCTCCCATAAACTATCCCCATTAGTTAGAAACATGTAGCCTTACTTGTATTTTATGCTTTGAAGATCTTCTATATTAAACTCTGAAGAGCAAATCTGCTTCCAACCTGACTCCCCTCCTCTTCGGTCCCTCCAGCACATACGCAGAGGTTAGACCTAGACCCTGTTAGGATGTCCAGTTCACTCTGGTCAAGTCCTTCATCCTAACTTTGGAGGAACAGTGAATAGAAAGCATTCAGTGATTGCATGTGTGAGGATTGTAAACAAAGTTTGTGTTGGGCCCTAATCTTCGCTGATGTAATTCTGGCTGCAGTGTCAGAAGGCCGATCAGCTGAAGTAACCAAAATCTCTCCTGAAGGAAAACAGATCCGCTACAATTAGCAGCTGAAGTGAAAATCATCAGTGTGTCTCTGGCCTTTCTGTCTTCTAAACCGTAGCTTCAACAGATTTCCTTGTTTCCAGCCTAGACCACCAAGCAGAGATCAGCTGAGTTCTCCAGTGATGTCGCTGAGGTGCTTTTTTTTTTTACTACATGTAAAGATTTTGTTTTCCCACTGAACATCTGGGCTCGTCCCAGCCTGTCAGTTCATCTACGCCAAACTCTGTTGGACCTCACTCATTTGTTCTGGGCTCCTGCCATTCCTGTCTTGTAGTTGAGAAAAGCAGGACTTTAAGATTTGGTCTCAAAAGTTCCTTTGTAGGATTTATCGATTTCCTGCTTCGGAGGCTTTTGCACACCAGAAATATTAGTTGCCATAGCAAAAGCATACTTTTGCACCAACTGGTAAGTATATACTTTGGGCCTCCAAGGCAGGAAAACCTTTCCACATGAATGCAAAGGTTCTTGTGAAGATTCAATACTTTGCCTGCCCATCTCCCCCAGGAAAGTTGTTAAAAAGTTCAGAGATAAGGTGTAAGAATAGGAAACCTGATTTCCTATTCCTGTTTGGTTTTTTTCCCCTCTGTTAATAATGAGAAAATAAATAGGATTCTCCATCTTTGATTCTGTTAATAGGAAAAAAAACCCACCTCATGCACTGTGTAGAAGGAATCTTTAGTCAATGACTGCATGATGGGCTTCATTTTTTTAGCCTTCCTAATAGGAGGATCCTCAGAGCCCGCTTTGAATGAGGCAGGTACACATTTGGTAGGCTTACCATTCTGTCTCGTAATGGTATGTTGTTTTGGATTTCTATAGCAAAGTGCAGGCCCGAAGAGCGTTCTCTGCCTATCTCCAGCATGTTCAGATTCGCCTGATGAAAGACAGTGGAGGTCAGACGTTCAGTGCCAGTTGGGCTGCCAAAGAGGATGAACAGATGGTGAGGCTCTTCTTGTTGGAACCTTTTTACTTGCCCTGTTTCTTTTCTTTCCTCTTCTTCTTCTTCTTCCGTTTTTCCCCCCAAGGGTGAAGAGCATTATATTCTTCCGGTGAAAGAATTGTTCTTCACTATAGTTGATGGATTTCTCTTACTTTAATGTGAACTGGCTCCTTGATCTGGGGCCATGTTCATCACACTGTGTGTTGAGGGCATCAGTTTATTTCATTCTGGAAATGGAAACTGATTGCTCATTGCATGTCAGGCGCTGTGCAAAGCCCCCCAAAAGAATAACAACCTAGAGCCCTTTCTCAAGCAACTTCACGTTGTCTGAACTCTTTGATGTAGGCACTGTCATCCCCATTTTGTAGATGCAGAAACAAAGGCCTGGAGCAGGGAGGTAATTTGCCTGTGGTCCCACAGCTTGTGTGTGGTGAGACTGGAACTTGAGCCCTGATGTTACCGTTGTACGTTATTTGGTTTTCTGTCGTTTCTGTGCATCACAAGGCATTTGTTTTGTGTCCTAAGGGGTCACGTTCACTCTGAAAATCAATGCTTTGTCATAGGCCCTCTGAGAATGTACCATCCTCCATGTTAACTTTATCTCTCTACTAGTTAAAATTTTATAAAATTCTGAGATGACTGGAAACAAACTGTGTCATAATTTTTGCTGTGTGTCAGTCATTTGAACATGCCTAGAATTTAATATTCTAGCAAGGTTTGGTTTTCTTTTTGAATTGGAAGGATCAGGAACGTCACGCTCTTTGGTAAGACCAACGCTTATAGAAGAAGCTGTAGCCCTTCTTTGCCTTTTAACCACAGGGATCTGTCACTGCAAAGAGAGCGACTTTTAAGGCTGAGAAGTCTGCATCCTTTGTCCATCTCGGTGGTGACCCTACCATAATGTTCAGTTCTCCACATACAAGAGGCATGTGATATGCCAGGCTTATTATGAAAACGTGATGGACATCCCAGAAAACAACTTGTGAAAGTAAAGTAGCCAATACAACCCAGAGATAAAACCTTGTGCATTGTGAATAATCCTTCGACTGTCAGTGGAAAATGTTAGCTCTCCTCTTTCCAAGTGGAAAATTGAACCTGCCTTTTTGAGAGTCAGTTTGTCTGCTCCACTGTGAAAAAATAATATTTTAATATAACAGCTTAAACCACCCTATAGTAGAGATAGCAGAGTAGAACCGTACGCTCCAACCCTCTGGTTATCCTTTATGCTGGAGGAAATGAGCACCAAAGGACAATGAACGGAAATCAAATGCAAGGGATAAAAAAATAGCTCAGAAGAGAGTAACCGCTGTAAGTGCTGGCTTGGAATTCACACAGGATTTCAATGGGATTTGTTACAAGAATGCTTCGGATCATCACTGCAAAACCTAATACCAGTTCTGTGCGTTCCTGTGTGAAAGTATATCTAGAGAGCAAACCCTGACCCATTCCCTGATGATTGTGGCGGTGGGCTTGTTGATGAGGAAGGTAGGGGTAGAATTGCTCTGTCTGCTCCAGGTGAGGGTTAGAGATTCTTTATCACAGCTCACAGGAGGTGCATTAATAGAAGGTCCCCCAAATCTATCATCTTAAGGCAATTTTTTCATGTTGTGGGGGGTGGTGGAGAGGGAAGGAACAATGATCTTTAAGGCCCCTGGTCTCACAAAATGTCCCTTTGAAGCATTTGTGATAATGTGAATGATCTGATTGGTATCTGTTCAGATTTCAAAATCCCTTGCCCCATGCCAAGTGAGATGTGCCCTTTGTCCCCTTTAATGACTTTCCACTGTGCACTACCCGCCAGCAAGCCCCCTTCGTCGTGGGGAAGGAAAAAAGAAGCCATCACCTCTCAAGCATAGAGTAGCTGTTCTTTCTTTTTCTTTAGCACTAAACTTTTGAAATTGTGGTTTCTGCTCTTCATTACCCATGCACTTCTTAGCCTCTTCCTTCTATTCCCTTTCCTCTACTGGAAGCATTGTCTTGAAATCATCTCACAATGGCCGGATCCTGGGCCTTGTCTTGGCCTTGGTCCTTTTCAGCTCCAGCCTCTTGGAAGCTTTTGACATGGGGCCTTTAACCCCCTTGACCTCCATGACACTATTTTCTCCTTGTTGTTTTGTTTTGTTTGTTTGTTTGTTTGTTTGTAAATGTCTGGTGTTTCTACCATGGGGTTTTTTGCTTTCGTTTCTGATTCTTCCTCCTCTTTCCTATGAATATTTCTGTTCTTTCTCTTCCGTCTCACCTTTGATGATTTCATCTGCTCCCATGGTTTTAATTTCCGCTATCCGTGAAAGCTACTTGCCCTTAAGCTTAAGCTTTCTCTGATCGCCCTGGTAGAAGTGGTATCTACACTTCGAATTATGATAGTACTGTTTGCATGTGGGTTGTGATACTTTTGCGGTTACTTCTTTAATACGTAGTTAATTTGTATGCGTATTTCTTTTGCCTTTCTGATCGCCAGCTTTTTGAGGGGAGAGAATAAGTTTCTTTTGCTTTGTCTTTCTGTATGCTTACTGTACTTAATGTTTTTGCTCTGGGTCTTTTTTGTTGAAATGTATAGTATACCTCTTCTCGTATCTCTGTTGGGCAAATCCTTCATACCTTATCTTCTGTTGCTTCCCACAATCCCTGCTTTCTTTCCCTCATGACTCTTAATAGGAGCTAGTGGTTCGCTTCCTTAAACGAGCATCAAGTAACCTCCAGCACTCGATGAGGATGGTATTACCCAGTCGACGATTGGCACTTCTGGAACGCAGAAGAATCTTGGCCCACCAACTGGGCGACTTTATTCTTGTGTACAACAAGGTAGGTGGTTCATCTGTTACTTGTGTGTGTTAGATTGCCACGCACTGTTAGCAAAGGCTAGAAGCCACTGTCCAGCTGGGTGGAGAGGTCCTTCTCTTTTCTATCATCGTCATCCCTTGTGTGTAACTGTTACAGGGAGCTAGACCTTGCTCCTTAACCCAGCTGATCTGAAAAGCCGCTCATTACTTCTGAAAGCCCAGTGGCATCGTTAACGCTTATCAAAAGGCAAATTCCCAGGGCGCCTGGGTGGCTTAGTCGATTAAGTGCCCAACTCCTGGTTTTGGCTCACTCATGGTCTCACGGTTCATGAGTTTGAGCCCTTCATCAGGCTCTGTGTTGACAGCGTGGTCAGACAGATTCTCTGACTCCCTCTCTGCCCTCCCCTGTTTGCGCTCGCTCTCTCTCTCTCCCTCAAAAATAAATAAATAAACATTTTTTTAAAAAAGGCAAATTCCCTTTGAGGGTTGTGTATCTGAGATGAATCACAAGCTATGTGAATTTGCATTGTCATTATGCCTGTAGATAGTGGTAAATAGACGGTTTGAGAGCAAATGAACTGTGGATTTAATAGAATGACATAATCTTCTTTCCTGAGAGAGTTATACTTTGCTCTTGAGAACATTGTAGACAGTGATATCATTTTACAACCAAGACCAGGAAATATGCTATTCAGTTAGAATATTTTACAAAGCATCTGATATCCAAGGGTCTTAGAATGCTTTGGAAACATCAGTATTTGGGAGAAAAATGTATGGTCGTTTTGCAAAAGGCAAAACGGAGGCCTGGAAATTTAAGTGATGCTAGTATAGATGTGTGGAATGGTTAGTAGAATAGCAATATAAAAAAATCCATGGCTGCAATTTACTCCAGATCTGTTGAGAATTTTGGTATGTCTTATGTAAGTGAAGAATTGACTCAGTTTGGATGCTGGTATAGGAGTAGGTTCCAAGACCGATCTTTCCTTTCCCTAACTGTAACAAAATGCAGCATCTCTGTGGTCATACCGGTGAAGCTACAAGTGCGAGCACAGATGTTGCTAAGCTGCTATGAAAAGTTCTTCCCTGAAGGGGCTTTGTGGGCAGAAAGCAAAAAGAGGATAAGGATTTACATTTACTCTGCAACCTTTATTTGGAAATTCCAAAATGTTTTATGAAACAGTGGCAGAGAGTAATATATCAAATTTATAGGTGGCAAAAGTACCTGGAGGGATTATGTCTTTACTGTAAAGACAAATTAACCCAATGGTAATGAAAGCAGATGATGAAGTGTGCATTTATCAGGAGCCATTTTATCTTACTGTTTTCCTTTGTGGGTTGGGGACTGGGTAGGAAACAGAACAGATGGCTGAAAAGAAATCAAAGAAGAAACTTGAGGAAGAGGAGGAAGATGGGGTGAATACAGAAAACTTTCAGGAGTTCATCAGACAAGCAAGGTAGAAGATACTCTTTATTAAGAAAAACTATCTTATTCTATCTTCCATACTGCCCCATTCAGTTCTCAATATTTCCTTGTTTCTAACGTAGGAATGTGAGTAAAATCGCTCTCAGGATGAAAGAAAGCATTTCATAGGCTTGGCCTCTCCATATCTCAGCCAATCATGTTGTTGTCCTCATGGTTTCAGTTATCAAAACACTGCTGCTAGGTATCTGGGCTGTATTTCTAGACAGCCTTCAAAGTACACACCACTTGAAGTGCTGAGAGAGCCCTTTGGAAAGTTGAAGTCGGAGGCTTCCGGTGTCGACTGAAGCTGAATTTATCCCTGACCTACTGATGCCGTGGTGATGACCAAATTTTGCCTATGCTGAGTAGGTTGAGGAATTGGCAGTTTCTCAACACCGTGAGGGTTACACCTAATTTATACAAAATAGAACCAGTCCTCCATGCGTAGATTTGGCTTTGAGGATTGAAAATCTCAGCATTCAGCTCCATTGTGATACAAATCAGTCAGGCCATTTTGTCCATTTACAATATGTTTCCAAAGGAAAAGGTGACAAAACATTTCATTTAAAATTTTGTGAGACTCCTACTGGGGGAACTTTTTCCAAAACAGAAAGTCATACAAAACCACTCAAATAAAGGATAAAACATCTGTGTGACCCTGTTCGTCTTCAACCATCAAAGTCACTGTGGAGTGAAAAGCAGGAGAAAGTCCATTCTTTGTTGGTTTATAAAGCTAAATCAGGTGGTGGTTTATCAGTCACCAGCACAATCTGATCTGTGTTTAATACCTTGTACAGACCTAAGTATAGCCGCACTATCTTGTGCTTAAACACACAGCAAACAAATCTATCATTTTGTAGGAGTTCAAAACTGTCATGTTATTTTGTTGACATTCTTGAGTCTTGAGTTACATGATTGATAATACAGTTATAGAAACAAAGCAAGAAACGGTTTCTCACATCAGCATGATAAAAACAGGAAAGAACAAAAATGAGGTTATGTTCAGAAAATGGCTCTACATTTAAAGTTAAAAAAATTAGGGGCGCCCGGGTGGCTCAGTCAGTTGAGTGTCCGGCTTCAGCTCGGGTCATGATCTCACGGCTTGTGAGTTCGAGCCCCGCGTCAGGCTCTGTGCTGACAGGTCAGAGCCTGGAGCCTGCTTCGGATTCTGTGTCTCCCTCTCTCTCTGCCCCTCCCCCGCTCATGCTCTGTCTCTCTCTCTCTTAAAAAAAAATAAAAATAAAACATTCAAAAAAAATTTTTAAAAAAAGTAAAAAGATTAATGTTTAATTCCTCTTGGGGATCTTCAAGATCCCTACAATATAAAAAAAGAAAAGAGAAGCCACCTTTTTTGAAAAGAGACATGTATCCCCCTACCAGGCCTAACTGTTTGCTGGAAATGAATTATATATACTAAAACTAGTGATACAGAGTTAGAGGTAAAATATGCTGGAACATATTTATTACTGTCATCGCACATTAAATGTCGATTGTTGGAAATATGTTCAATCATCAGTTTTTTATTACGTTTGGGGTGGTACATGGATACCTTTGTCAAGGTTGGTAAATCCAGATACCTGCAGGAGTCAGGCAAGGAAACATAAATTATGAAGTGGGCAAAGGGTAAGAGAGGCGATATCAAGCAGTTTGTGTTTTGATCGGCCTTAACCTGCCCCTTCCCCTTCCCCCTCCCCTCTCTGTGAAGGGCCAAAGAAAGCACGTGGACATACAGAGGCATTCGCCCCATTTGTAACCTCAGCGGTAGATCTGTCATAGTTACTGAGGTACTTGCCTTGTGGCCCTTCACCTTCTCCACTTTGAGACCTTGGGGTTTACTCTGAGATTCTTAGAAATGGGTTCCTAGGTTTCCTAGGTCATTACAATGTATTCTGAAGGTGGGATATAGGTTCCTTGTGATAATGCTGGAATAGTTTGCCTATTTAAAGACCACTTATCTGGAACATAGCCAGGCTCCAGGAAAAAAAATACAAAGGGCCATTGAGAAGCTGCCACAGGTGTTAAAAATCCATGTCTAATGTGTTTACTGGGAGAATCCCGTGGGCCCTCATCAAATTCCTTATACTTCCCATTTTGTGGGTGTTCATAAAGGACAGGTAATTTCAATATTTGAAGTGACCTAGAACCATGTACTTCAGTTTCCTTCATGGACTAGATGGTTAGGGAGCTCTTCCATGGTTATGCTGGTAGGTCTTATTTCTGACATAGATAATTAAAATGACAAGCGACTCCTTTAGTGAATACACTTCAGTTATCTGGAAGTGGGGTGGGCAAACCGTGAAGGACTAGATAATATTTCAGACTTTGTGGGATATATGTGGTCATTATAGCAGTCTTCTTTAAAAATATAAAAACCATTTTTAGTGAGGAACCGTACAAAAACAGGTTGCTCCTCGGGTTTGACCCCTCTTGTTGTTTGTAGTGTGTAGTTTGTTGACCTCTGATAGAGAACATGGCTGCCAGTAGAACCTTCTGTGTTGTAGCTACTGAGTATGTGAAATGCAGCTGGTCTGAGAAGAATTTTTAAATGTACTTACTTTTAATTCATTTAAATTTAAATAGTCCTATATGCCTAGTGGCTACCATATTGGACGGCGCATCTAGAAAATTCACTTTGGAATGAATAAAGCCTCATCATGCTTTAAATTTTTTAGATTGCTTTGTTTGTATTCCTGTTTAACCATCTATTAATAGGGAGTTTTCTGCTCATACTTTTTATTTTCCCCTTCTCCAGCTGACTCCATTTCCGTAATAAAATCTGGTGGAAAGATTTTCCAGAAGAGCTTCCTGTTCTGACCATACTTTCTCTCCTCATTTCAGTGAGGCTGAACTGGAGGAGGTGTTGACTTTTTATACCCAAAAAAACAAGTCTGCAAGTGTCTTCCTGGGGACTCACTCAAAAAGTTCTAAAAACAGCAACAGTTATTCTGATAGCAGGGCAAAGGGTGGTAAGTATGATGGTTGATTAATGAAAAATAAGAAGAACGAGTGAAAAAAATGAGATCTGCAAAGGAGAGCCAAGAATAATGCGCTGCCTAAACCCTGACAGACTCCAAGATGGTGAAATTTTGCAGTGTGGGAATGGGGGGTGAGGAGGCATTGCATTTTTGTCCTCAAAGCGGAAGAGGGACCTGGTCTGATTTTTTTTTTTTTTTCATGAAAATTAACAGCAGAGAGCTTTTCAAGAGAAACTTATAATTGCTAACATTTAGTGAGCGCTCATATTACTATAATCTGTTGGATGTGATCTGACTTTTATTTTCAAAAAACCATATGGAGTGGGTGCTAGTTTTCAACTTCTTGACAAATGAGAAAACAGAAGCTGAAAGAGACTGAGTAACTTGCTTAAAGGTACCTTTTACAGTGCAGTGGGACAAGAATTTGAACTTCCGTCTGCCCAGCTGAAAGCTTGTGCTCTTAATCTGTGCTCTTCTGTCTTTCCTAATGGTTATTTCCCACGCTTGTTACACTTTTTGCTTCCTCTAGCTCATCAGCAATGGCATTTGAGATAGAAGGATTTTTTTGTCGTGTGCGACTGTTCTGTACCTGGTGGGATGTCTAATAACCTTAATCCCACATCCTAAATGCTATTAGCTTTCTTCAGTCACTGTGATAACCCAGAATGTTCCCATCCATTTCTAAAAGAGCTCACTGCTAGGGAATTCCATGATTGGGGATTTTGGAATTCATGTGGACCGAACTATCTAGCTCGTGTCATGTGATAAAGAAAAAAAAAATAGCAATGATGTTCTGTTATAAATAAAGCTCTGCACCTTGAAGTAAGATCCATTTAAAATCTAGATGGAAATGTAAGACAAAGGAAATCTACACCAATTCCTGTCAGTGCTAAGCACTAGATTAAAAGACAGAGACTCGTTCCCTGCTGTTAAGACCACCACAGTCTACGGTGGAAATAGCCGGGATAATCGGTCATTTCTAATGTAGAGTTGAGTGTTCCCAAAGAAACAGTGTTAATGTTTTAAAAACTATTTTGGTTCAGAGGCTAGTCTGCAAAAGCCTATTTATATTGAGCTCACTGTATAATGGAACGATATTTCTAGAAGCCCCCAGCCCAGCCCTCTTCTTTGAGCTTTCCTAGCTTATCTAAGTTCTAAAGCTAGTTTATTCATCTGTTCTTCATTCCTTCTACACATTTTTCCCGACCACCTGCTGTGTGTCAGACATTGTGATAGTTGCTAGGTGTCTGTCCAGTGATCAGACTGCCATGGTACGTTGACTTCATAAAGTTTATTGTCTAGTGGATGGAGTTGGGTGAGTACATGTAGGAAGAAGGCTGGTGGAAGCTTTGAAAAGCTCCTCCTATAACAATATTGAGAAAGGGAGCCTGAAGAGGCCGAGGAGTCCTTGTAATGAGTTGGGGTAGAGAAAAGTGTGTTAACCTGGGGAGCTGAGGGCCTACACTGGCATTCAGTGGTAACTTCTCCCCTGACAGTAGTGGGGAAGCCCTAACAGCATGTTCTCAACGGTGTCTGTTTGTACAAATGGGCCCCTGGAAATTCTGGGGTTCATGTGTTAAAGACTGTCTCTACATAAGATCTGTCCCTATCAAGAATAATGAGAGAGACAGTAGGAAGGCCTCCATCAAGGAAACAACATGATGACATCTGATAGTATCCAGACTGATTACAAACATGAGCAAACACACGTGTGACAGTGTTACCGCTGCTGGTGGTGATAGGCAGCAAATAATTCATATGTCCTTACTCTTTCACTCTGAAAGATGATCTGCAAAATGGCCTCTCTTAAGCTTTTATATGAATTAGCCCTTGAGAAAGATTTTGGAATATTTCCCCAAGTATATGGTTAGCCCCAGCTGTCCTGTTTCAAAATTCTGTGGTAGGAAAAAAAAAAAAAAGGTTTATTAGAGTGGAGATTTATTTAATAGAGTGATTTTGTCATTGAACATACTGATCACCCTATCTCAAGTGAGCTCACTCAGCTTGCTCAAGTAAAGCCAAGGAGTTTTCTTTAAGATACAGAGCTATTGTAGTTTCCAGGTATCATGCCCACAGATACGGGGGCTGTTCTTTCTGTCTCTTGGTAGTTGCCTTGCTCCGTATGTATGATGACTTCTTTGCTCCAGTGCGTACCGCCAGCCAGCTTGGTTTTTTAGTTTCCCTAGTTTGAATTCCTGGCAGAGGCATCTGACTGCTCATACCTTCCCCACCCCCTCTGTCCCCCCCCTCCCCCCCCCCCCCCCCCCCCCGGAAGGCATGTCCTTGTTACCATCCATGGATGGCTGCCCTGGGTTTAAGTATCTTTCTTTCCCTGGTTTGGTTAGCTGGAGCTTGGGGTTGGGGATGGTTGGGAATCTTTTGGTTGGTTGCCCCCTCAGCAGAACTATGGATGTGGCCGGCTTTGGGAAAGTGTGGCGACATGTGCAGTTTTCCCTGGGATTGATTATTTAGTTGAGTTATATTTCGGAAGCACAGTTATATAGAAAGCATTTGATCAGGATTTATTTTCTGTTTCAGATCACCATGAGACAATGGAAGAAGTGAAAATAAAGCAACCCAAACAGCAGCAGGCAACAGAAATTCACTCTGATAAATTATCTCGTGAGTGACTTCAAACCTACATAGATTTGCCGCTCTCTGATCAATCCCTAAAAGAGGAGAAAAAGAGTCGTCAGATAGCTAATGAGGCTAAAGCATGAGGCATTACCCCACAGAAGTTCTTTTGTGCGTTCTTTCTCTTCCATTAGAATGTCCTCGTATTTATTGATAACCCGTTTTCCTTCTGAAGAACTTTTCATTTTCTTAATGTTTAGAAATTCGGAGCACTTCCCCGCCACCCCCCCCCCCCGCCCCGCCCCTGAAGGGTGAAAGGCAGAGGGAGAGGAGTTAGCTGTCACTACCAGAAACTTTGTCCTAATGCCCTAGCATGTGCAAAATGCCTGCTCTGGTTGATGGAGGTGGTCTCGACTCCAGCTTTTCAAAAGGACTAAAAATAAACTGTTTCTGTTGCCAGGTTGTCTCGGTAGGCAAAATTCACTAAGTTCATGATGAACACTCATTAAAGTCTCTATCTTTCATGATTTCTGTTTCACACTAAGATTATTTTGATGTTTAAAAATGCTTACTTCATATTGTATAGAGGTTATGTCAGTTTTTCCTAAAATGATCTGTTTTGTTTTGTTTTTGTTTTAATAGGATTTACCACTTCAGCAGAACAAGAGGCTAAATTAGTCTATACCAATTCTTCCTCTGCTTCTTTCTCTGGTCCTGCTGCTACTCTTCTGCAGAAAATTCCCAATACCCACTTGTCATCTATCGTTACAACCTCTGACCTCTCACCGGGGCCTGGCCATCATTCTTCTTTATGTCAGATTCCTCCAGCTATCCCCAGCATGTCTCACCAGCCAACAATTGTACTGAGCACAGTCCCTGACAATGCTTCTCCCTTCGTGCATCCTGGGACACAGAACGTACCAAGCCCGGCTGGCCTGCCCCGCTGTCGATCAGGCAGTTACACCATTGGCCCCTTTTCCTCTTTCCAAAGTGCTGCACACATCTATAGCCAGAAACTGTCTCGTCCCTCTTCAGCAAAGGCAGGTGAGTGAGAAAATGAAAGGCAGCGTGCAATGTTAGCTCCTCCCCAGCCCCAATAAGGAAAAACAACAAAAACAAAAACAACGCATTCTCTTCCCTTTGCCTTTCTTTCAAAAGAAAGGCAAAGGGACACACACATTGTTCTGATGAGACTAAGGAAGTCTTGCATTTGGTCCAGTAGTGTTCATTCAGTTACAAAATGAAACAGGGCTTCTTTGAGGTGCTGGGGATACAGAGATGAATAAGACTGTTCTATATAGCAGCAGCTTATAGTCTAGTCAGGAGATTTTCCATCCCAGATCATCAAAGACCTGTAAGCGTGCTATATGCATTCTTTATGATTCAGATAGTTATTTTTCAGTGTATTAAAATTTTTTTTAACGTTTATTGATTATCAAGAGACAGAGACAGAGCATGAGCATGGGAGGGGCAGAGAGAGGGGGAGACAGAATTTGAAGCAGGCTCCAGGCTCTGAGCTGTCAGCACAGAGCCCGACGCGGGGCTCAAACTCATGAACTGCCAGATCATGACCTAAGTCAAAGTCGGATGCTTAACCAACTGAGCCACCCAGGCACCCCTTTTCAGTGTATTTAAAGTCAAATATGACCAGAATAAAATAACCAAAGAATTCTTAAAATAAGGTATCTAACTCTAAATGAAGTAGGTAGACTCATATTACCAGTCAAGTTTCCCCCCCATTTTTAATAATAGTTTCATTGAGATATAATTCATATACTATAAAATTTACCACTTGAAAGTGTGCAACTCAGTGGTTTTTAGTATATTTACATAGTTGTGCAACCAACATCACTGTCTTGTTTTAGAACATTTTCATTATCCCCAAAGAGATCCCCTACCTATTTGCAGTCTCTGCCCGTTTCCTCCTCCCCCCAGCCCTGGCAACCACTGAACTATTTTCTGTCTCTATGGATTTGCCTATTCTGGGCATTTTATAGAAGTGGAATCGTACAGTTAGTGGTGTTTTGTGAATGGCTTATTTCACTTATAATGTTTTCAGGGTTCATTCACGTTGTAGCATGTATCAATACTTCGTTGCTTTGTAGAAATGTTGGCTGAAGAGTATTCCATCGGGCGGATATACCTTACCTTGTTCATTTATTTATCAGTTGATGGACGTCTGGGTTGTTTTCCCTTATGGGCTATTATGAATATTGCTGCTGTGAACGTTTGTACAAGTTTTTGTGTGAACCCATGTTTTCATTTCTCTTGGGTGTATAGTGGAATCACTGGGTCATACAGTGACTTTATGCTTCCTTTTATTGAGGAACTACCAGACTTTTCAAAGTGACTACACTATCTTGCTGCCAGCAGTGCAGGAAAGTTCCAATTTCTCCCCCTCCTTGCTATCACTAAAACTATTGTCTGTCTTTTTTGACCCACTATTCTAGTTGGTTTGAAGTAAGCAGTGTGGTTATCATTTGCATTTCCCTAATGACTAATGACGTGATGATGAACATCTTTTCATGGGCCTATGGGCCATCAGTATTCTTTGGATAACTAACTATTCAAATTCTTTGCCCATTTTTAAATTGGGGCATTTGTTTTTTATTGTTATGTTCTTCATGTATTCTGGATACAAGTCCTTTGTCAGATACATGGTTTTGAAATATTTTCTCCCATTCTGTTGGTCATCCTTTCATTGTTTTGAAGCACAAAAGTTTTTAATTTTGATGAAATCTAATGCACCTATTTTTCTTTTGTGCTTATGTTTTGGTATCATATCTGAAAAACTATTGCCTAAACTAAGGTCACAAAGTTTTATATGTATGTTTTTTTTCTAAGAATTTTATAGTTTAGACTCTTTCATTTAGGTCTTTTTTCATTTAGGTCTTCTTTAATTTTTGTGTATGATGCAGCATAAGGGTCTAACTGTATTCTTTTGCATATGTATATTCAGTTGTCCCAGCACCGTTTGTTGAAACAGAGTGTTATTTCCCTTTGAATTGCCTTGACATCCTTGTCAAAAGTCATTTAATCGTAAATGTAAGGGTTTCTTTCTGGTGTCTCAGTTCTATTACACTGCTCTATATGTCTGTCTTATGCCAGTACCAGATTGCCTTGTTTATGTAGCATTGTAGTCAGTTTTGAAATCAACAAGAGTGATTCTTCCAACTTTGTTGCTTTCTTCCATATTGTTTAGACTATTCTGGATCCCTTGCATTTTCATATGAACTTTAGGATCAGCTTGTCAATTTCTGCAAAAATAAGCAGATGGGATTTGGATAGGATTGTGTTGAATCTGTAGATTAGTTTGGGAAGTACCTTACTATTGGTCAAGTTTTTAAACACTTTAGGAATATCCATGTTAATATGAGTTACAGCTAAGCTATGTTTTGCAAGTAGTCAATTTATATTTCTTAATTAGTATCTGATTTCAAATGAAATGGATATTGTAATATGCAGCTTGAATCAGAGATTAAATGTCTACTTTAATAAGTCATAATTATGAATACATGTATGTGTGTGCTAATTGTGAGTGGTTGTTCTTGTGATTTAATCTTCTAAGATCAATAATAATAGTAATAATAATGTCTGGTTTGAACTGTTTTCTCCCATTTGAGAGAAATTCAGCAAAATTAGTGTCTCCAATACTCTGTATTATCAAAACTTAAAACAAACAAACAAAAAAAAAAAACCTTCCTTTTTTACACTTTTCCCAGAGAGGGATAGGGAACAGAAGGAGCTAGTCAGTTCAAAAATATTTTTCAATTTCTGTTGTGATTTATGCTTTGACTCATGGATTGTTTATAAGTATATTGTTTAATTTTCAGATAGTTGGCATTCTCTACTTCTTGTAATTGGCTTTTAGCTTATTTCCACAGTGGTCAGAGAACATTCTGAATGGCTTAAAGTAGTAGTAGACAACAATATAGTAAATG
Source organism: Prionailurus viverrinus (assembly GCF_022837055.1). Classification (NCBI taxonomy): domain Eukaryota; kingdom Metazoa; phylum Chordata; class Mammalia; order Carnivora; family Felidae; genus Prionailurus; species Prionailurus viverrinus. Next base: position 116,421,946 of record NC_062566.1, read on the forward strand.
ACAATAACAGCCTGGAAGTGATTCGAGTTAAATTTTTCTGTGGTTATTGAATAGTTTGGGAATGAGATTAAGATATTATTTAACTTTAGTCTTTTTAAAGATAAATATACAGTATGAAATTTCAAAGGTCACCACTAAAAGAGTAAAACTATGGAAATTCTAAACCTATGGGAAGAAGAAAAATGGATTGAGCAAGCAGCTTAGAAAAAGCAAGAGAAATGAAACTTAAAATATGGTAAACCAAGTCCCAATATGTCAAGAATCAAATAAATATAAATGGGTTGGACTTGTTAGAAGAGTGTCATATTGAATTTTCTAAAATTCCAACTATATTCTGTTTACCAGAAAGATAACACTTAAAGATAAGAAGAACAAGGAATGGTTGAAAGTAAAAGGATGAAGAACAAAATGCCACGTAAATACCAACCAGAAGAAACGTGGTGTAGCTATATTATATATGCTAAAATAGACTTTAAGATAAAAATTTTCTTGGGGCACCTGGGTGTCTCAGTCGGTTAAGCATCTGACTCTTGATTTCGGCTCAGATCATGATCTCATGGTTTGTGAGTTTGAGCCCCATGACGGGCTCTGCACTGACAGCACGGAGCCTGCTTGGGAATCTCCCTCTCCCCTCTTTCTGCCTCTCTCACAAAAGAAACATTTTATTTTATTTTATTTTTTAAATGTTTATTTTTGAGAGAGAGAAAGAGAGACAGAGCACGAGCAGGGGAGGGGCAGAGAGAGAGGGAGACACAGAATCGGAAGCAGGCTCCAGGCTCCGAGCTGTCAGCACAGAGACTAACGTGGGGCTCAAGCTCACAAAATGCGGGTCATGACCTGCGCTGAAGTTAGTCGCTTAACCGACTGAGCCACCAAGGCGCCCTTCAAAATAAACATTTTAAAAAAAGATATACAGGGGCGCCTGGGTGGCGCAGTCGGTTAAGCGTCCGACTTCAGCCAGGTCACGATCTCGCGGTCTGTGAGTTCGAGCCCCGCGTCGGGCTCTGGGCTGATGGCTCAGAACCTGGAGCCTGTTTCCGATTCTGTGTCTCCCTCTCTCTCTGCCCCTCCCCCGTTCATGCTCTATCTCTCTCTGTCCCAAAAATAAATAAACGTTGAAAAAAAAAAAAAAAAAAAAAAAAAAGATATACAATTTTCTTATAGATACAGAGAGTAGTTACATGAGACAGAAGGCAAAAGTTTATTTAGTTCAGCTGAAAGGCAAAACAGTTCTAAATGCCCTTAATAAAATAACATCTAAATATATTAAAAAGATTGATACATGAGGAACCTACAAATCCCCTTGTCTCAGTGGGAAATTTCCGTGCTTCTATCAGTTACTAATAGACTAAACAGATTTTTTTAAATCAGCATTTGATTTTGAAAAGCATTTAAACAAGTTGATACACTTTATCAATTGATCACACAGAGGACTGTGTACCCAATAATTAGAGAAAACACCTTCTAAAGAACATATAATATATTCATAAAGCCAGTCATGTCCTACATTATAAAATAAGACAAAATTCACAGAATTGGTATCACAGAGCCACATTCTCTGTCTACATTGCCGTTAAATTGAATGGTGATAACAAAAAAATACAATATATAACAAATCCTCAAATTTAAGAGTCAAACACCAGGTATTGCATGGAAGTGTTGAATCAATATATTGTATACCTGAACTGGGGTTTAGTTAACTGGAGTTAACATAAAAACTTAAAAAAAAAAAATTAAAAGTGTCGAAGAAGAAATCATAGTGGAGGTAAATGTCAAAGTATTAGAACTGAATGGTAATCAGAAAATTGTGTGTCCATAATTGTGGAGGGCAACGAAAGGCAGTATTTAGAGGGAAATTTACTGCCTTAAAACTTATGTTTGAAAAGAAGAAAGGCTGAAAATTAATGTGCTAAATATTTAATTTTAGACATTATAAAGACAACATCATAAATCTAAAAAATAATAAAGATAAGGGCAAAAATCACAGAATTCAGAAATAAAGCACAGTAGAGAATATCGAAGCCAAAAATTCTTTGAAACCTTAAGAAGATGGACAGAGTTCTGGTGAGATTGATAAAGAAAAGAGAGAAGACATGGATAAATAATATAAGGAATGGAAAAACGACAGAATGTACATATATTGCATTGGTGACAGAACGAATACTGTTTTATTCCAATAAAATTGAAAACATACAAAATGGACAAACACAAAGATGTAACTTATGTAAAATTGACTAAAAGATGAAGAAAGCCTCAACAGCCAAGTATCAAGATAATTGAAACAATAGTTAAAAAAATTCTCACAAAGAAAATTTGAGGCCCAGGTAATTTCATAAGTAAGTTGTAATAATCTTTCAAGGGGCAGATAATTCCAGTCTTCAGCTCTTCTCGAGAATGAGAAAAGAAACAGTCATCCTCAGTTCATTCTGTATGCCTAGTTTAATCTTAATAACAAAAAACAGTTGAGGATGGTAATAGGGAAATTGTAGACAAGCTTCATTTATGAACATACATGCAAAAATTCTAATCAAAATGTAAGCTAGCCAAATCCAGCAACATACGAAAGAGACAGGACACCATAAACAAGCTTAGCCAAGGAACAACAGGAAAATCTAAGAACCGCAGTAGACAATCTATAAATGACATTTGCATCAACAAATTAAAGGAGGAGAACCATATTCATCTTAGTAGATGCAGAAAAAGAATTTGATAAAATTCTCCACTCATTTGTGATAAAACTCTCAGCATACTAGGAAGAGAAGAAAACTCTCTTGAGCTGAAAAAGGCTATCTGCCAAAACTCTACAAGAGGTACCAGTGTAGGGGTGCATGGGTGGCTCAGTCGGTTGAGCATCTGACTCTTAGTTTCAGCTAAGATCATGATCCCAGGGTCGTGGGATCAAGCCCCACATCGGGCTTTGTGCTGAGCACGGAGCCTCCTTGGGATTCTCTTTCTCCCTCTGCTCTGCTCATGTGTGCGCTCGTAAAAAAAAAAAAAAAAAAAAAAAAAAGGTATCAGCATAAAGGGGAAATGTTGAAAGAATTCTTTTTAATGTTAAGAGCCATAAAAGGATGCCCACCAACATTGCTTCTATTTAATGGTTTACCAGAACCAGCATAGTAAGATAAGGAAAAGAAATTAAAAGCATAAGGATCAAAAAGGAGGAAATAAAGTTTGTTTATTTGCAAACTAGTCTATGTCTACATAGGAAGTGGAAAATAATCAACAGATACATTTTAGAAATAATTATTTTAGCAGTATGATGGCTATAAGATCAATATTAAAAATCAATAGCTTTATCTATATATTAGCAACAAAGAGCTAGAAAGCATGTTTTTGAGGGGTGCCTGGGTGGCTCAGTCAGTTGAGACTCTGACTCTTGATTTCAGCCCAGGTCATGATCCCAGGGTTGTAGGATCGACCTCTGCGTTGGGGTTTTGCATTGAGTGTGGAGCCTGCCTAAGATTCTCATTCATTCTCTCCCTCTCTCTCTCTCTCTCCCTCTCCCTCTCCCTCTCCCTCTTTCCCCATCTCTCCCTCTCTCCCTTTCCCTTCTCCCACTCTCTAAAGGAAAATTTTTTAAAAAAGCAAATCTTTTTGTATTGTGGTTAAATGTATATATAATTAACCATTTTAACTATTTTTTAATATTTTTTAAATGTTTATTTATTTTTGAGACCGAGAGAGAGAGAGAGTACGAGCAGGGGAGGGTCAGAGAGAGAGGGAGAGACAGCATCCGAAGCAGGCTCCAGACTCTGAGCTGTCAGCACAGAGCCCAACATGGGGCTTGAACTCATGAACCATGAGATCATGACCTGAGCCAAAGACCAGACACTTAACTGACTGAGCCACCCAGGGGCCCTCCCTTTTGACTATTTTTAAGTATACGGTTCAGTGGCATTAAATATATTCACATTGTTGTGTAACTGTCACCACCAAGACAACAATACATTTAGGAATACATTTCGGAAAGAAAGGAAATTTCGTAAGGCTTTTTGTGAGACATTAGAGAAAACCTAAATAAAATAGATTAAATAGACTATGTGCATGGATGGAAAGAATCAGTGTCATAAATATTTCCATTCTCATCAGATTGGTTCCTAGATTCAATACATTTCCAACCCAAACCTCAACAGGTGTGTTGGTATACTTGACAAGCCTATTCTCAACGGCAAGAATAGAGAGAACCTATGAAGGAAGAAAAATAAGGTGGAGGAACACCTTATTATGACTTATATAAAGGTCTGATAATTAAAACAGTGTAGTATTGGCAAAGGTATAGGCAGATGGACTAACGGAACAGAGTAGGAAGTTAGAGACAGTCACACAGATAGATGGAACTTTGATACATGACCAAGATGGCGTTGTACATAGGGGAAAGGGAGGGGTTTCTCAATATGTGGTGCTGGGATAATTGGTTAATAATACAGGAAAAAAATGAAATTAGGTCACTGAGTCATACTATGTGTAAAATCAATTTCAGATGCAAAACTTAAAACTTCTAGGACAAAATAAAGGAGACCATCTTTAAGATCGTATGATACGAAACAAGTGAAAACATAAACAAAACTCCCATAAATTAATAAGAAATTAGAGAACCCAAATGGAAAAATGATCAGTGGGATCAGAAAAGAGGTAACACATGCTTGGCATCATTATCAATCAGTGAATGCAAGTGGAGACTACAGTGAGAGATTTTTCACCCCCTTGGAAGTGGGAAGAATTAAGATATTTCATAATACTAAGTGTCGGAGGGGATGTGGATCAATAGGAACTCTCATATTTTGTTTGTGGGAATGTAAAAAATGCCACTTTGGCATGATCACATAAGTTTGGAAATGTACATACTCTGTGATTCAACAATCCCATTCTTAGGCATATGCATAAAAGAGGTTCTTCCACATGTGCACCAGGAAATGTTTTCAAGAGTGATCATCGCTGCACTGATAATAGCAAATAGCAAATAATAGCAATAAGCTTGAAATAACCAAAATACCCATTGATGGGAAATAGAAAAAGAAGTTGTGGTGTGTTTGCAAAATGGATTGCCAAGCAGCAGATAAGTTAAGGAATGTTAGCTATACCTCGCAAAGATGAATCTTGAAAGTATGCTATTGAATGACAAGAGCAAATCCTAGGAAACTACGATAGCAAGATACCACTTTCGTAGAGCACAAAACCAAGCAAAATTATCTAGTATTTTATTTAAGTATGCATACACAAACCCCACAAATACATAATTAGAGATACTTCTAAAAAGGAAGGGAATGAATGGTAAGGGGAGGGAGGTAAGGGATGTCTCAAGGGAGCCCAGGCTTGTTGCACGTTAATTGGTAATGTGGTTTTGAGTTGGATAGTAAGTTCACAGCATTCATTATAGTATTCTTTATAACAACACATCTGTTATAAATAATATTTTCTATATCTCACAATAAAGTCAACATGGAAAAGTTACAGATTTTGTAAAGCAGATTGTGTATACCAAGTGATCCCAGTTATATAAGGACAGAAAGGAAACACATTATAGTGTTTCTACTTTCCTGGGTTTAAAAATTTTTCTGGTGAGATGTGTGACTTCCATCATAGAGAAAATATGAACCTTGATTTTATGTTAAATAATTTCTTTTTACCAGAATTTCAGTGCTCCCAGATAATAGAACTCTGTGATATTACAGTTGGAAAAAGAGCATTTAAATCTGAAAGGAAAATGAGTCACTTGAAATTCTAAGAGTATTGCTGTTTTTATATCTAAATACACTGTTTTGCTTTTTTCTGTTTTCCCTTTTGAGCTTGGTAAGAAGGACTGTGGCTAATTTGGCAGTAGCTGTTACAGACAACCGACCAGAAGAGTCACATAACAAGAAATAATGAGTTTTAAAACTACATTTTTTTATTCATTATGATTAGTAAATTCTAGGAGTGGTTGTTCCCCACTGCCCGTGATGAAATCTTGTGTGTGTGAAGCTTTCATAATAAACAAAAACATAGTTAATAAATGCTTGTAACAACTTGGCGGTAAGAAGTTTCTTGTGCATGGTAAGGATTTAGTTTTATTCGTGTGAGCATTCAAAGATAGTTTATTGCTCTTTAAGTTGTCAAGATCCTTGGGATTCAGTCAAGTATCTGTTGGCTGACATTTATTTGTCATCACCCTAAGTTTTTCAGGGCTTTTGTCCGAAGTGGATAAAAACTTTTCTCTCTCTCTCTCTTTTTTTTTTTTTTTTTTTTTTTTTTTTTTTTAGCAGGGTCATGCCATCCAAACAAGCTGCATTTGGGAGTGGCTAAAACACAAAAAGAGGGAGAAGATGATTCTCCATCCAGCAAACGGTACAACCCAAGTATGGTTACGGCTGAGCTCCAGCGGCTGGCTGAGAAGCAGGCGGCCAGGCAGTATTCCCCATCCACCCACATCAGTCTCCTCACCCAGCAGGTACGGACAGTTGGGGGACCGAAGAGCTCTTTGGTTCCGAGGATTGTATCAACAACAGGGCGCTCTGTCCTTCCCTGTCTTTGCTCGTCTCCCATATGCTGATGCCTGTTGAAGGAGGATGCGTTGGTGTGAGCTGAAGAGTGAAAGTGTTCTCTTCGTCTGTAAAGAAAATAAGCTTCTGTTACAGGTATTCCACAGTTAAGTCTGCTGCTAGCTCTGATGTCCTCATTTCATGGATAAACAGACTTGAACGTTCAGCTGTCAAATACACATTTAAAGGATCTTTAAAAATAACTTCTTTCTTTGGTATGATTTTCCAGTGAGTTCTAGTCTTGTAAATCTTTTTACCAGAATGCCGTAACATTACCTTTTACTTTTTTTCTTTCTTTTTTTTTTTTTTTCCAACTGTACCACCTTTCATCTCATGATCTCAGGACGTGTTCTGGGCACTGGTTAATAAAGTATTCCAGCACACCTTTAGTCAACACATGTCATTCGCCCCATTTTACAGATGGGGGAAAGTGAGGCTGGAAGAAGTGATATAATCAAGATCATTCAGAAAGCTGAATAGATGGAAGTAGATACCAGAATTTTGACCTTAAGCTATATGTATGATAATAAGCTTATAACACAATAAAGTTAGATGAAACTTTCACAGGAACTTTGGGATTGTTTTTGCCCTCCTCGCTGATTATTCCCATGGTATTTAACCAGAAGTGGAAGCCATATCTTCTCCCTTTCCTTAATGCAAAACGGTATCAAAGTCCTCCAAAGAAATTACTATGATTTAACTCCACGGTAATATTTTGCTATCTCTCTGTTGCATCCGAGTCTTAATTAGTGGCAACTCTGTGATGATAATCAAGTCTAGAAAAAGTGAAGCTGAAAATTACTTCTACCACATGTTAAAAGTAGGCAACACACTGCTCCCTGGTGGCGCCCTGTTTCTCTGTATAAAATTGAGAACCAAAATTAAAGGTCAGGTTTAGCTTTACTTCAGCCTCATCCTAGTGTGTGAGGCTGTACTGAATTTTCTTTTAAAAATCCCTACTAGTTTGAAGGGATCAGATGAGGAGGCCTGATTTGAAATAGGAACACAGGATCCTACAAGGGCAGTGCGGAGACTTGACGGGCTGGCGAGTTAGATTTTAGTGTTGGAGCACTGGGAAGAGGGACTAGAATGTCATGACCATGGTCGAATGGGAAGGAACTTTGAAACGTGAAGTGGCTATGAGGAAGGGAGAGGGCCAATGATCCGCTACACGTTTTTTCACCGGGTCATTGACAAGAGTGTATGTTTCTAGTTTATAAATGAGCAGCTAGAAGCACCAAGGCATTAGGAAATTTTCTTTGCAGTCACAGTAAGAAACATAGCCAATATTAGTGTTTACATATTTTCAACTTCTGTCATTTGGTAAGCTACGAAGCTTGCAAAATGGCAAGATTCTGATCCTGTGGACTCCAGGGTGATTGTATCCTAATTGGAAAATCATTTCCTTCAGTCCATCTTTCTTATCTAAGGAGAACTTCAGTGCCAGTGAATTCAAAGTCCATCAGACTCCTACTCGTAGGAATCTGAACTTGCCATTAGATGTCAGTCTTAACTTTTAAAGTCTGGTAAGAGGGTGGTTGGTGCTTGGTACAGTACTGAGGGAGGGGCCGTAGTATGTAATAAGCAGGGTAGGGTGGTAGAAAGCGAACTAGACTAGCCATCTGAAGATCTGTCTTCTGCCACTGACTAGCTGTGTGACCTCGGACAGTTGACTCAGCTTCTCTCAACCTCAGGGTCTTTATTTGTTGGGGAGAATGCAACAGGGTCCTGAGGATAGTATGCAAAAACTTCTTTGTAAAGTCTAAATGCCATGTATTTGGGAAATACTGGTATTTCAGCCATAAAAGGCTTCAAGTAATAAATTACTTAAAAAAAATTTTTTTAATGTTTATTTTTGAAAGAGAGAGAGACAGACAGACATACAGAGCATGAGCCGGGGAGGGGCAGAGAGAGAGAGACAGAGACATAGAATCTGAAGCAGGCTCCAGGCTCTGAGCTGTCAGCACAGAGCCCGACGTGGGGCTTGAACTCACAAGCTGTGAGATCATGACCTAAGTAGAAGTCGCATGCTTAACCGACTGAGCCACCCAGGCGCCCCAAGAATAAATGATTTTTAATTTGATTTCAAAAAGTTAAGTTTTTGGATAAAATGTACTGTTACCAAAATGAACTTTGTTGTTGAAAAGCTCAATTATGTTATCTGGCTCCTTCCCCTCAGAGAAAGCAATTCCTTAATTTGGAATTTGGAAAATTCTTTTATTCTTCTTCTAGTAAATAATAACTTATTAGAGTGGCTTCGTATGGGCTCTGGCTCTTGTGTTTACTGGGGGGCGGGGGGGGTGCAGACCCAAAGTGGGGGCAGCTCTGCCCTTCTCTCTCAACTTGGACCATGAAACCTTCAACGCTGTTTCAGCAGAAGCAGCTTTGTGTTCGGTAATCACTGTAAGTGCTTTTTACCTGTGATTGTTTCCAGTTCCTATTTTGTGTTTGTGGGGTTTTTTTTCTTTTTTTCTTTTTTCTTTCTTTTTTTATCCAGTAGGATTGATACTTTCTTAATGTTTTCTGATTGTTTTGTTTTGTCTTTACTAATTTTCTTCCTTCTGCTTTTTCTAGCTTTATTTCCTCCCAATTTCTTGAGTTGGGTACTTATTTTCATTCCCTCTTGTTTGTCACTATATTGAAAGCTATGAATTTTCCTCCCAAGTGTCACTTTCATTATTTCCCATAAGCTGATGTATGTTTACCTTGCTCTTTTGGGTAAGGTATTAAGAGACCTACTACTAAATAAGGAACACCGATGTTAAATTATTTGTGTTTTGGAAGATGAGTATAGAAAATTGAAATCCTTGGGTCCATTTTTGAAAAATCATTTTATTTTGTCTGTAATTTCAACTACCTAGTCCATTAAAGCTTTTAGTGGCATTCTTCATAAAACTTTTAATTCAAATGTGGTTTTTTAAATTTATTCATTCAAAAACATTTTATTAAGCTGTTAGGAATGTTCCGGACTTTGGTACTAAGCCACGGGGATGATATAAGACATAGTCCTTGGCATGAAATAACTCACAATCTGGTAGGGGTGACAGCCACATAAACACATGAGAGTTCTAGCATGGAAAATGCACGACAGAGATATTTCTAGGGAATAAACAGTACGACCGAAAGAGGTGACACCTAACCCAGCCTGTGTATGGGAGTGAGAAGGCCAGAGCAGCCTTCTTGGAAGAGATTGTGTTGAAACTGAATCTTAAAGGTGGACATGTGGGTGGAAGAAGAAGGGTGAGGACAGGTTTCAGAACATAAGGTAGCGTGCATGCATGTATATATGCACGCATGCATGCATGTATGTATGTTTGTATATATATGCATGCATGCATGTATGTATGTATGTATGTATGTATGTATAACAGCAGGCCGGTTAGTGGTATTGAACGATAGGGAATCAGCAGAGAGCAGCTAGGATGGAAGCTGGAAGAGAAGACAAGGGCTGATTTAGAGGAGAGCTTTCTCTGTGAAGGAACTTCTCTATATCTCACAGGTGACGGGCCATAGAGACCCAGTCGGCTTTGCCTTTCAGCTGGACCACTCGGGTAGCTGGAGGAGGGCAGATCGGAGGGCAGGGCAGCATCACCCCTTTTCCTTCCTGCTCACTGGTGACCACGCCGAGGAAAAGTGAGCTAGCCAAAAGTAGAGAAGCAAAGTACTCCGACAACCCCAGAATTTGATCATAAAACTCTGTAGCACCAAGGATTTACATCAGAGGCTAAGTTCTTATGGATTTGCATGGCTAGAAACAGAACCTTATTTATTAGCTCGTAACAACTTTCACTACTTCTGTTATGATTTAACTTTATTTATAGCCAGGAACACCTAAGAACCTCAGACTTTTCCTTGCCCCACGATGTGGCCACAGTAGCCACTTCAGAATGCTTGCCAGCATGTGTATGCTTTCAATATTCTGGAAAGAGATAACGTGTCCTTAGCGTATGGTTATTCAGCAAGTACCTTATGCATCTGAGCAGAGAGCCGGTCAAATTTAGTTCTTTCCCTTGACACCTGGCAGGCTGATTATCTTTGGGGGACGGGATTCTTTAGAAGCCAGAGTGTACATCCCTGGAAGCAGGGTTTTCTAGGAGCATCTTTCACCTGCTGGGTGGGGGGAGCGCTGCGGTAGCTGACAGGGCGCTGGAGGAGATCCTGAGTCTCCCTTTCTCCACCTCACTCAGTGCTGGGAGACGTGTGCGTTAGCCCTGCAGCTCTCTGCGCCCATGTTGCCCTTTGTGGTTACGGCTGTTCGTGAGCAGAAGACTGTGGCGAAGGAGCCCGGCTCTGTGGTGAGGAGTGGGAGGCTGCGACTCAGAGGGAGCACTGGCCCTCTCTGTGCGGGCGAGTGTGAGATTTCAGGACCAGCTATCATTAGGAGCAGCTCCAGCTCCTCCAGCCTGGGAGTTTAATCAAAGGAATAAGAGCAGACCACCCAGGCGAGGGCTCCGGGGCGAACGAATGTGCTGTGTCAGTCTCTGTTCCCCAGCCAGCCGGTGCCCGGGATGTGGCCAGGCCTCCTGGAAATGTGCTGACAGATACATAGGAGGGAGGAGACACTTTCTGCTTCTCACATTTTTCATGAAGATGGAGAGTGGAAAAGAAAACCATTCCATTTCTTTCATTTTTTGCTCCTGACCCTGATACTTTTCTAGAGCAGTTCTGGAGAAGGGTGTATGCCGAGGTGTGGAATGTTTGGTTTCCACTGGCTACTTGTTCCTCTCAGTCACTCATGTATCAAGGAATTCTCTATCATTTCTTCTGCTTCAGCAGCTGCCACAGTAGACCTTGAGTGAATCTTAATTTCAAAGTTTCCAATTTAAAGGTGAAATTGGCAGAGAGAGAGCTAAATTTCTGAAATGATGACGAATGTTCTCCAGAACCGAGGCGGATGGCACCCAGTTTATCACAAGGTTGGGCGCCGGCCACTGGGCACTCTCCCCCCGCCTCCTTAGTGTGCCTGGACACGTTTGCACTGCTGTACATTTGGGTTCTGATTGGGTGGTTGTTTTCCAAGTCTAACTCCTTTTGTTCTGTGTTCTTTCTGGGTAGAAAAAGTTGCACTTTTTTGTATCGTGTACATTACTCTTTCCCATTTCTAGAAACAGAAAAGGATAAATAGAAAAAGCAGGAGTTCTTGAGTCAGTGAGACCTTGGACGAGTTACTTAACATCCCTGTGCCCTGATTTCCTTTTCTGTAAAATGGGGTAATTTTAGTACTGAGACTAATTCTCCTCCTCGATCCTGTGCCTCCCGGCTCTAGGACCTAGTTCCAACTGATCCTATTTAATTCCCTAGCTCCTCTGTGTCTCTCAAGGCTTTCAGCCCCAGTTTTCCTTAGTTCCTTAGCCTACTCTGTGGTCTCTTGTTCTAGTAACCTTTCTTTCACCCTGCCACCCCCAACCCCCACAAGCTCTTGTCTTCCCTGTACTGCCATCTTGTTTTAAAATAACATGCCCTTGGGGCACCTGGGTGGCTCAGTCGGTGAAGTATCTGACTTTGGCTCAGGTCATGATCTCACAGTCTGTGGTTTGAGCCCTATGTCGGGCTCTCTGCTGACAGCTCAGAACCTTAAGCCTGCTTTGGATTCTGTGTCTCCTTCTCTCTGATCCTCCCCAGCTCGCTCTCTCTCTCTCTGTCTCTCTCTCTCTCTCTCTCTCTTTCTCAAAAATAAATAAACATTAAAAAAATTTTTTTTTAGTAACATGCCCTTGCTGCCCAGGTCCCTGACCCCTTCCCCTCCACACTTACTCTTACAGTCTGACCTTATCTCTTACATTTTGTCCAGCTCTCTCTCAGAGATTGCTAATGACCTTGGATTGCCAATCTTGGTCACCTATTTTTAATCCTTCTTCTCCCTCAGCATGTGGCACTATTATTGACCACCTCCTACCTGAAAACGTTTCTTAGCTTCTCCAGCCCTTTAGTTCTTCCTCTAAGAGCTCATCCTCCTCTTTCCCCTGAAAACTAGATTCCATTTGCAACATGTGTTTTTTTTTAAATATAATTTATTGACAAATTGGTTTCCACACAACACCTACCAGCACCCAAAATACTCAACGTATTGTAAACATATTTTGAAAATATTCAAAGAAGTATTCAGTATTCAAAAACCTATTTGTTCTTTCCCTTTTTTCTCTCTGTATTGGTGACACTGCATTTCTTGGCATTTAGGTATGGAGCCTTTGATTTATCACTGTCTCTGTTTGCGTCTTCATTCTCTGTACATCCAGGCAATTGCCAATTCTTGCTGATTCTGACTCCATAATGTCTCATATATGTCTTCTCTGTTTCACTTTCACATCTGCTGTCCTGCTTAAGCCCTTAATTATCTCAACTGGACAGCTGCAGTTACCTCCCAAAGGGTCTCCTGCCCACCCTGGTCTTGGCTGTAAAGGAATCTTCTGGAATCACAAGTCTGATGATAATACTCCTTTGCCCAAGAATCTCGAGGGGGCTTTCTGTTATCTACAGTGTGGAGCCCCAGCTATTAAATGTTATTCAAAGCCTTTATTTAGAATCTGGCTCCGGGCTACTTCCCCGGCCTGTCCTCGCCCATGACACATGTTCTCGTGCAAGTCACTCAGAATTTGTTAGTCTCCACGCCTTAGGTTTTGCCATCTTCTCACGGGAAATGTTCCCCTGTTACCATGTCTAACCTTATGCATTTGTCCAGGCTCCACATAGCTGCTGTTGGTTCTCAAGCCTTTCCTGGTATAATCTGAAAGCAGCCCCTGTACTCAGAGGGCAGGGAGAGACTAAAGAAGGAGGCAGACCACTCGAGGTGGGTAGGTGGCAATTTTAATAATAGCAGAGGGAACTTACATAGGAGGCTTGTTTTGGGCAGCAAGACGAATGGCTCCCCGCACCTGCCCACCAGATCTTAAAAGCTTATAAAGAGTCGCTAACTGGGCTCAGCTATATATACCATGCAGGTGTTTTCAACACAACATCATCATCTCAAGGCCATGTCCCTGGAGCAGGCTCTAGGAGCGCTAACAGCAAGTGGAGCCCACATTCCAAGGACAGGGGAGGAGGGGCTGAGAAGCTTCTGAGTTCCCGGAGCCAGCTCACAGGTCAGTTGGCGGCCACGTCTTTCTCATGACGTTTCCAAACAGGTGCCCCTTCACTCATATACATGCCACTTCACTCATCACACTGTGCATGTCCAGATAGCTGTCTCCTTCAACAGATGGTGGGCCCTTTGGGGGCAGTGTCCTTTGCTGCCTCAGAACCTGACTCATGGGTAGTACTCAGGAAATGTGCTCATGCTATTGGACTGGAAGTGTCTTGGTTCAAGATGGGGACTGTGTCCATGTTTTCACCAATTTTTTTTTCAGCTTGGTATATGGTGTGCACTCAATACATTTTTGAATAAATAAATGAATGCAGAACCCACTGCTGCCCCAGCCAGAAGTCATCTTTCCATTCTGCATGCTCCTTTAGCCCCTTATTAGTCTCTCTGTAGAGTAAACCCATTATAGTGATTTTTCATCTCTTATTTCTTATTGAGTTATAATCTATGTGATGGCAGTTCTTTCTAATCCATCAGCTAATTCAGCACCCTCACACTAGCTAGGTACTTACCACATCCCTGCTAAGTTGAAAAGAATTTCTCTTCTGTATTTTGCTGGTTTCTATATTGTTTTATTTTTAAATATTTATTTTTTAAATGTTTATTTATTATTTTGAGAGAGTGCACACAGGTGAGCGGAAGAGGGGCAGAGAGAGAGAGAATCCCAAGCAGGCTCTGTGCTGACAGTGTATGCTAGACCTCATGAACCTTGAGATAGTGACCTGAGCCAAAATCGAGAGTCGGACGCTTAACCGAATGAGCCACCCAAGCGTCCCAGTTTTTTTATATTCTTTTTGAAACTCTTGCTCTTCCATGTTTCATTTTTATTGGGAGTACCACACTGCCCTTCAGAATAAAGCAGCTGACATTAACTGAATGTCTATTTTGCACCAGGCACTGTGCTAAGAACTTTATAAGCATTATTCCTTTAACCCTATGATGTGGATACTTATTTTTTACAGATGAAGCAAATAGAAGCTGGAAGGAAAGATGACTGTGCTAAGGTCACACAAATGGCAGATGGCTGAATCAGGACTCAAACCTAAGTCTGTGTGATTGCCATGCTCTTTCCTTTAGTGTTTGCCTGCCTCCTCCTGTTTGAATCAGGACTCTAACCTTGCGTCAACTGAACACTGCTGCAGTTATAGCAAAGCCAATGATTGAGCCTACAAGAGAGAAACAAATTGAACCTCCTGAGTTCATGATGAGAAGTGCTTCTCCATGCTCCAAAGCAGGTTGAGAAATGTGCGGGTCTGTCTAGATGATCAGTTACTTGTTGAGCGAGCACTTCATCAGATTATTTTATGGTGAAATCATAAATTTGCCTAATCTTTTGAGCCGGCAAAATTCGGCCTCCTTAATTTGCAGTGATGCAAAAAGATCTATTTATCACTGGTGGTGGCAGCCCCCATCGACTCATAAAAACCAAATGTATAAACTGGAAACACTACAAAGTGACTTGGTGGTTTTGTAAGGTTTCCCAGGAATGTCTCAAATCTTAATCTGGAACTCTTTCCAGATTTTGGAGCACTGAATGTCGATATGTGTATTGTATAAATGACAGTGTCCAACAGAGGGGGGGGGTGCATGACAGGAGAACTTAGTGCCGATGTACTGGGGCTGCAGAGATTCCCAGCTTTTCCTAGCCCCGTTTGGATTTCGATTAATGTTCTGACTCGTGTCTCCTGGTAATCAGAGTGTAAATTCCTTGAGGCTCATTTTATTGGGATCCAGGAGTTGACACAGGAGTTGAAGCTGTCTTAAAACACGTTGGTGGTCGTGGCTGATGGTTTTATAAATTCTCAGGAAGTGGCCTTAAAAGAATGGTTAGAACGGTAACTGTTTAAGGATGATTTTGTTTCATGTTCTTGATTGCATGTATGCTCTAAAATTTCTCTAGTGATGAGAATGATGTAATAAGTGTAGATATGGCACTTTTGGTTTTCGTTTTCTCCTGAGTGAAGTGGATTCTGGTCCACTGGTGTTTCCTATTCAAGGCCTGCCTTTTGTTCTAGCTACATACACTAGAACAAGTCAGGAAGGACTTGCCACTTCATTGCCCCTGTTCCAAATCATTCGGAGCCCCATGGTCAGGAGAATGAAAGTTTCAGTAGCAGGCTCAATTGATTTAGTCATATTCTGATGAGCCTTTGCATGTGAATAACATAGAGAGCATTGTTCTCAAGATGATATTGGTGTAGTTCTGAGGACAGTATGAATGCAGATTTAGACAAATTAATCTTCGTAACATTCTGAGTGATTCTTAACCCTTTTTGAGTCAGAGATCCCTTTGAGAATTGAATGCAGGCTATCTTGTTCTGAAAAAAAAAATGTGTACTCAGACTTAGAAATTTGCATTAATTTCAAAGGCTTCACAGATACTTTCCAGTGAGGCTCCCTCTTGGTACAACCAGGGACCCACGGTCTCCACGTTAACCTCTGAAAACTCTAAGGTAGCATATAGCCAGTAATATTGATAATTTGGCCAAAAATGACCACTCCAAATCTATGATCATCTTTGCTTCACACATTCTTTATATTATTTCAGTGATATCCCCCGACTAGGGTATAATCTTGATGGAAGCAAGGAGTTTTGTTTTGTTTTCACTGTTCACTCCATGCTGAGAAGAATTCCACCGAGTAGCTGATGAATATTTGTTGGATTAATGATATGATCTTCTGAAGCCCCATCTCTAGACTTCGCCTGAGCTATGCCAAGATTGTAAGCTGCATTGGGATTGCTAGGCCACCAGTTGGCTCACGTGGTAGCTATTATTTGGTCTTTCACGTTGAATTCCCAACCTCCATTTTGATAAAAAAGATACATGACATTTGCAAACAGCCTAGTGAACCTGAGGTTCAAGATCTGTTTCACGCAAGATAAAAGAAAGGGAAAACCCAAAGTGCCAGATCCATACTTACTACATGATTTTCATCACTGGAGAAACATTAGAGAATGTGTGCAACCCGATCTCAAATGGAGTGTCAGCCTTTTGCAGTTTCACTGCCAAGAAGAAACATAACAGCAGAGACGTTGTGCAGACAAGGAGCAAAATCTGTACGCAAAGCTCTTATTTCCCACATTTGAGAACCTTGCCCAAGGCTTCCAGACCAGGCAGAACGCGTCTCTAAAATTATGCAGGGCACTAGCAAGAGCAACACTTGCCTCTCTCTAATCACTGATTATTTTATTTCCCATTATTCCAAAGCAGTCCATCCCTTGTGGTATTTGCAAAAAGAGGTAATGTGGAACCTTTAATTTCTTTGCTAGCCTTCCAGTGACAGTAATCACTTTTCCACTCACTGATGATTCTAGCTTCTAGCTAGAGGCTGTGTGTGTGTGTGTGTGTGTGTGTGTGTGTGTGCGCGCATGCGTGCTTGTGAGTAGATGAGACCCACTTCATTTAGTATATAAATGCTTTTGTGCCTGCTGGGCTAAGCTCGGAGGATACAACAGTGAATGAGATATAGTAATTTGTGGGCCAAGATAGGCAAATAAGCCTACAATTATAATACAGTACAAATCATGGCATGAAGTTCTTTCAGCCCTACCACTAGGCTCTTGAAGCAGTTTAGTGACAAGGATCCTTTGCAGCTAAGGGAGATTGTTTATGAAAAATAAAGTTGACATTGGGAAGTAAAGTGCAAGGTGGTAGCAACTAGATTTCAGGATCCTGCTGTGCTAAAGTGGTTTGAAGGACCTTCTTAGAGCCGGTGATGAAACACCATATAAACTGATCTTTCGGTTTGCATGTTGGGGGTAACCCCTGCCTCCTGGCATAGACCTCTCTAGATTTGCTGGTTGTGTTTTTCTAAGCAGCAATGATAAACCTTGGAACTGTGTTAAGAAAGGTAAAAGCCATGTGAAAATCCACCAGCCCCAGTTAGCAGAAGGCTACATTTGTAGATAAATCATATCTATAGAGAGCATCTATAGAAATGGAGAATGTGGTCTGCTATGCATGGAGATTGTCTTGTCCTTCAGGGACTGCTGGCATATGCATACACAGAGGCAGATACCAGTTGATGATTGATGGGCTCGAGGGCTCACCCTGGATGCTGGCATCTTAGGTTTTTTTCACTAACCTGTGTTGTCTTTCCAAATATCTACTAAAACTTCACCATTCTTAAATATCAGTCTGTTTGATTTTGTTGTTCCATAGTGGAGCTGGAAATTACTACCCATGTGGTCATTAAACACTGATTTAGGGCAAACTGTGGCTGGAATCTAGGATTCCATAGTCACCACCTTGAGGTTCAGAAGAAGATGCCCAGAGAGTATCCTTCAGGCCAGAGCCACCTCTTATTACTATTTTTGGTTCCAGACTCCTGACTGGAATTCCTAGCTTTGGTGACTTGGGCTAGATAGTGTATGATCCAATGACTTCTTTTGCCCACCAGGCCTCAGGCCTAGACCCAAGCCATCTAGTCAGACCTTTCCCCCCAGGCCCACACCCTAATCTTGATAATCAAACCATTCTACTGTTGAAGAGAGGCATGGCAAGATAATCTAAGGACAGGCATACTTGCGCTAAGGCCCACTCTTTGACCATCCCTTCTTAAAATGCCAGGCAGCACCATCTTGCTTTGCCAGCTGCGTGGGAAGATGTATCCAAAAGAGGGCTGATCCAAGAGGAAACCACGAACAATGAACACATGAATTTAAGAGTGTTTATCGGCAGATTACAAAGCAGGTCTCTAGCTCCGTGGTCCAGCGCTCCTGAGCCTAGGAGGGAAGTGAGTAGAGGCCAGCAATGGCGTGTCCTGCATCCCGACCTTAGTACCTCTTGCCTGACTACCGTGGCTCTCGACGAATCTTAGTTTTCCTTAATAGCTCCTTTCTCCCCAGCCCATGAAACAGCACTAGATTTTTCTACCCACACCACGATTCTGACATAGCACTACTCTATCAGAACCCTTCAGCAAGCTTACTGTTACCTCTTAGATTAAGAGCAAAATGTTTAGTCTGGCATTCAGTGACCTCCCCAAGCCATTTTTTCTTTCTGTTCCTATCTTTTATTGCTCTGAGATTTAGCCAAATTAGACTGCTTCCTATTTCTCAGACATTCTTCCTGCCTATCTGTTTCTGCATTTTGACTTAACGCTTTTTCCCTCTAGGAACCACCACCATCCCACCACCCCCACAGCAATCCTACTGCCTATCCTTTTAGGCCTAGCTCAGATGTCTTTGAATTTCCTTAGCATTTTTTTTTTTTTTTTTTGTGGCAGTTATCACATCCTAGAGGCCTTGAATATTGTTCTCTGTTTCTGTGTCTTGTCTCGCTAGATTACCAGTTCCTTCATGGGTAACGTTTTAATGGGCCACATTTTAATCTGTGTATACCCCTAAGATTTGACCCAAGACCTTGCTTATATGAAGCGGGTTTGGACTTCTTTTGAGTATTCAGGTGTGCAGCATTTCTAGAGCATGGCAACTATAGCAACAGTGATCTAGTTAGGCCTGGCCCTGGATCCTCTTTGGATACCAAAAGGTTATGTATCTGGGTGGGTGGTGGGTATATTCTGGGAAGCCATCAGGGCAATGCCATCATATTTTCATTATAACACTGGCAGCAAACAGCAGTAACAAGCAGTAACACTTGGGCGGGCCAGCAGCCGGAAATTGGCCTCCCTCTCTGTATTTCACCTACCCCCTTTACAATCCATCACCTGTATTTATTCCCGCTGTAATTTAAACACCTGTCTAGATGGAATGCGCACAATGTGTCCCTACCCCACACATTCAGATATTTGCTCACCTGCCCGATTCGGAAGGCTGGCTCTAAAATAAACAGCGTTTTGGTATTACAAGAAAAAATGCACCGAGGTCACCGTGGCAATGGACATGAAGAAGGGAATGGGAGTGGAACCTCTGGAAGAGCAGCCCCGGGAGAGTGGAGCAGAGGAGGGGGAGGAGCAAGGGGTGAAGCATCTGCCTAAGGCCTAGGCAGTGGTGGGTGGGATCCTGTGACTAGATCTCCCCGCAGGCAATCATTCACTTAGCTGACCAGCTAGAGAAAGGCTGGGGTGGAGGAATATTTACCAAGTTTAATTTTTAGGCTTAAATGTCTTGGCTATTTATTTTTTTTCCCTTTTAATGATTTTTAAGAGAGAAGGAGAGAGACAGAGTGGGGAAGGGGCAGAGAGAGCCTGAGACAGAGTCCAAAGCAGGCTCCAGGCCCTGAGCTGTCAGTGCGAAGCCCGATGCGGAGCTCGAACTCACAAACTGCCAGATCGTGATCTGAGCCGAAGTCAGACACTTAACCAACTGAGCAACCCAGGGACCCCAATGTCTTGGTTATTTTTAGTGGCCACTGTTTCTCATGGTAGCAAAACAAGTAGACTTGGAATTTTCTGACCCTTGTTTTAAACCATTTTATTCACATTTGCATCCTTGTCATACTGAATGATTACTTAGTTAACGTTTGAGCATCCAAACAACACTGAGAAATAGTAAAATCTTAAAGTTATGATAGAATTATTTTCTCTTCTCCTTCCCCTTGGGTGTTTTGTATCATGCTCTTCACCCCATCCAGGCATTTCTGCTGGTTTTTGGAAAATTCCCGGAGCTTTCTGGAGGAGAACCTTTCTATGGCCCCCGTTTCCTTTTCCACCATCTCCTGTAAGAAGTGCTTCCCTGACATTACCAGGCACGTGAATTAGCTGTGTGTGGCTCTTGTCAGATGCAGATTTCCTGCACTGAGGCTGAGGCTGAGGCTGGCTGAGAGTCGGCCTCCTTATCAAGCTCCCAGGGATTGCAGATGCTGCTGGTCACAGATGGACCTGTAAGTTCCAGGCTCTGGTACAAGGCAGTGAGAGTAACACAGTGCTTAGAAACTACAAGCATCAGGCAGACCAGGAATTGAAACTAGGGGCTGAAATGTAACAATTATTTGTTCTTGAGCAAGTTATTTCAACTCTCAACCTCAATTTTCCCATCTATAAGTGAAGGCAATAATCCTACCTAACAGAGTTGTCTTGAAGATTAAATAAGTTTATATTTAACACACACACACACACACACACACACACAGGACAATGCCTGGCAAAAATTAAGTGGTCATTAAATTTAGCTATCGTTAGCTAAACATGACTTTATTGTTACTATTACTGTTGTGAACCTGAAAGTTTTTGTATTTCCATAAAAATTAAGGTAGACTGTTTTAGAAGTCCACAGACTTACAAGGTTTTTACATACGTGTGCTATCTTTTGCACATAAAGATGTTGATATCCATTGTCAGCAAGGCATGTTATTTGTGTCATAGTTTCAGTAATTAAGATGGGTTTTAAACTGTCCCATCCATCTTCCAGACACTATGTGACCAATGGGATGAATTCATGAGTTGGCCAGCCTAGATTTAGTGGCACAGACTCTGATTATTGGCCCAGGAAAGCCACCTGGCCCAATGGCTACAACCTCTACCTTAATAGCCTAATACTCCTCACAAAAATCATGAGCCGCCTCTTTTGTTACTAGTACTGTATGTCTTTATGTGCTATTAAGCCTGTCCTTCTTGAAAATGCTTCAGCGTGGAATGTTCATCATTACTGAAAATCAGATATATGTATGAAATTGTCCACTTTCTCTTCATCTGATGAAACTTTGTTTACCTGGAGAAACAGAGATGGACAGAGCGTCAGGTGTAGCCTGGTGGCAGCCATATTTATCATCCTTCTTCCTGTTAGGGTGGAACCTCCACGTGTGAACCCTGATTGACTTGTAGAGTTTATTAAGGCCCGGCCCAACGCAGGGAGATTTGCCCTGCCCTTAGATATTCCCTAGTCAAGACAAGGTGCCATTGGGGCCACAATTGATGCTTGGGTCCATTTTAGTTCGGCATCTCCTTCTGCCCATCCTGGAAAAAACTGGGAAACTGAAAGGAAGAACCAGAAGCTTTTTTAAGTCACATAGTCTAGGAATGATTAGCTTGGACCGACTCTAGCAAGACGTAAGTTTGTACACATAAGATTCAGCTAGATCTGGTTGAGGCTTCCGAGCTATGCTATCTGATTAGGTAGCCACAAGGTAGGTTTAAATTCCAGTTCCTTAGTCATACCAGACACATTGCAGATGCATAATAGCCACATATGGCTTGTGGCCACTGTATTGGGCAGTGTAGATTATAGAACATTGACATCATCCCAATACGTTCTGTTGCATAGGGCTATTCTAGAACAGGGGTTGTTTGTCACTTCTGACTGATTTGTATTGGCTGTCTGGAGGACTGTGTAAAGAAGTTTCTGAGGCCATATCTAAGTGAGCCCCAAGTTGTTTGATTATTTACTGGCAACGTATGTTCCAGGAAGACAGAGCCGGGTCGGGTAGGGATAGTTGTGACATAGGTCCTGGGTGTCTTCTAGGCAAAACCTTAGAAGTAAGAATAGAATATTTAAAATAGAGGGTCAGTTATTATTTAAAGAGACAGGTTACATTTTTAGCAGGAGTCCTTTGTAAAGAAAGATGAGGGGCACCTGGCTGGCTCCGTCGGTTAAGCCTCTGACTGCGGCTCAGGTCACGATCTTCTGGTTTGTGAGTTCAAGCCCCTCATCGGGCTCTGTACTGACAGCTCAAAGCCTGGAGCCTGCTTCAGACTCTGTGTCTCCCTCTCTCTCTGCCCCTCCCCCTGCTCACACTCTGTTTCTCTCGCTCGCTCAAAAATAAATAAACATTAAAAACTAAAAATGAGAAGCTTTAGAAGTTTTATTATTCTTTATATAATCTCTCATTTAAGTAGTGGTCCCTTTGCTACTTCAAAATAATGATGATATTTTGTTTTTGCGTAGAAGCAAATCACAATAGCTACCATTTTTTGGTTTATGCATGAAATGAGGAATCAATGTTACATGAAAAAACAAAACCCACAAAGAACCACCAAGAATCTAAAATTCGTTTCATGTTCATGCCTCCTTTTACTATACCTGCTAAGAAACCAAACCTATTGATGGGGATGTTGGGTTCTCCCCCCCCCCCCCCGACTTCTTTAATATCCTCTGGTGAAGGGTAACATGGGGAATAATATTTAAGGCAAAGTGTATTCAGTGCCTGTATAATCACTGTTGTCAGAATTTGAGATAGCTAATTATGTTTTCAAAAATCTCTAAGAATTAAGGATAACGAGGACTGTTTCCTACTAGTTTTAAAATTAGAAAATGGATTTTAAAACAAGAGTACCAGTTCTGCAACTGTTACGTGACCTTGAGCAAATCAGTTACGGTAAACTCCGAGCCTTCGTGTGTCCATCTCTGAAAGGAGCGTAACAGTGTCTGCTTCCGTGAGTGATGGGTAAGGAGTAAGTGAGATCTAAAACCTCACTTCCAGGTGCCTGACATTACTATTCAAATGTTAAACCATGTTTGGGGAAAGTATACCACATGCACTCGGAGGAGAACATTTTCTGTCTAACCGTGGCCCTGCACTTAGCAGGTATGTGACTTTTGTCTAATTGCTTACCGTCAGAATTATCAAATTGATTTTAGTTTCCTCTTTTATAAAATGGGGGTAACAATAGAACCTACTTCAGAGGGCTTGCTCAGGGTGAGCTAATGCATATCAAGACAATGCAAGGACATCTAATACATGGCACATGGTGAGCATTCAATAACTTAGGTATTAGGATGAAAATGACGGTGTTTAAATTAGGGGTAGCCTTGCCAAAAGAGAAAAGATTGAAGAAATCTGATATTTCTTCTCTTTCCCATCCACTAATCTCCAAACTATACAGTTTATACTAAACATGGTAAAGTGTGTACATTTTGTTTATTTTATTGCTGTTCCACTATAAATTATTAATAAGCCTCTTGTATTAGGGTTTTGGCATGCTGCCTGAGGCAGCAATAGGAGAAGCTGCTAGTTATCATAAAGACCTTTCTCACTCTATAGCGTTTTTACAAGCTGCGAGCTCATGTCTAATTTGAAAGGTCTGATGTTTAAGGCCAGGGAGCAGGGCAGGAAGGAAGAGGGCTCAGTGTGGGGCAGGGGTGAGTTCGGTCCTTTTATTTTATTTATTGTCTGAGAACCTGACCTATGTTGCCTCTGGAGTGTAGGAAGAAGGCATGGCTCCTCGAAGGCTCTAGGGGCCAGAGAATACTACCATAACCTGCCCCAGTATATTCCCTCCCTACCCTTTCGTCTGCGTGTGTCTTCTCAAGGGGGTCAGAAATGATGAGCCAAGGTTGGCTTCTGAAGCTTCTTCTAAAGACAGGTCCACACTGAAGGGTGCAGCCTGAGTGTCCCCTACCCCAGCCTCCACAGACACTCCTGACCTATGCAAAATGCTTTCTCCCCAAGAAAACTATTTGAGTCCTTTGGTGTGAAGGCCTAGTCCTGGGCTGTTTTGCGTACTGAGTTCTTTAACTAGGGATGAAGTACTATACGGTTGCTAGAAATGATTTCTGTTTCTTACAGACTTTTCAGAGTTAAAAAAAAAAAAAAAAGACAACGCTCCAGAATTCTTCTGTTTGTAAATGTCAAAATTGCTAGGCTGTTAGGACATTTTTGAGGAGGATGCTTTTCCTGGAATTTCCATCTCCTGTGCCTCACGCTCAGCACCCGGCATTCAGCTTTGTGCCCTCCCGCCTTTCATCATCCCCTCCCTGTGCAACTGATTTTGAAACACTTTTCACACCATCCTTTCTTTTCTGATTTCATCCTCATCACACAGGTTTTAAGCTCACCACTTCGTGTCTGTATTTCTCATAATAATTTACATTTTCTCTTTTGGATGATAAAAGTACTCCATGCCCTTTAGGAGTTTGTATCTCTCTCTCTCTCTCTCTCTCTCTCTCTCTCTCTCTCTCTCTGTGTGTGTGTGTGTGTGTGTGTGTGTGTGTGTGTAAGGAAATTTGGATCTGCTTTTTGTACAGTTTCATAGTGTGATTTTTTTCCTTTAACCTGAGATATTAACATGTTCCTACATCGTTATGAATTTTTCAAAAAACTGTAACAAATGCATAGCGTTCCCTTATATAGACAGAGCAAAATTTACCAAACAACACCGTTAGTCATTCTGATCTTTCCCTTTTTCAATATTAAAATCAATGCCTGTTTTCAAAATCTGTTCACAATATAGTGTAGTGAGTAAGAAGATGGGCTTTGGAGCTCCAAAGACCGGGGTCCAGATCCTGGTCTGACCAATTGTTCATAGGCCTCAGTTTGATTCTTTGTAAATGGGGATTATAAAGGCACTTACCGGCAGAATTATGACAGTGGAAATGAGATGCGTGTAATGTACTCATTTACGCAGAGCTTTGCACATTCTCAGTTCTGCTAAATGGTGACTGCTCTCACGATAGTCACCCTCATTAATCATGTGCAATTAGTTTTTAGCACAGTTGCTAGAAGTTAGATGATAGCATCAAAGTGTACAAATACTCTGATACCTGTAATAATCGATTGCCAAATTCTAGAAAGATTCTACCAATTTATAGTCACATAAATAGTAGAGGTACATATCTAATATAATGTTTTTTGTTGTTAGGTATCGATGTATATACGAAAATGGCCTCTTACATTTACATTCCTTTGATTTTCCAGTGGAAATGACTAGTTTTAAATGTTTAGTTGGTTAATTATATTCCTTTTTTGTAAATTGTTTATTGGGGTCGGTGCCCATTTTTCTTTTGCCTGTGCATCTTTTGTCTAAATGAGTGAGTTCTTTGTACGTGACAGTAATTATTATTGTGTGTAACTAAAATTTATTGTGCATTTAGAACTTGTAGATGAGAGAACAAGGGTCAGAAAGGCTGAATATCTTGCCTAGTGTCTTAGACCCTTGTCTGGCATAGAGTAAATACACAGTAAACTCTTGCTGTTGTGGTTATTGATCTTTGTATTTCACAGCGCCTGGCACAGTACAGTACTTTGCACACGATACGAGCAGAATACTTAGTTGGTAACTTACATTGACGCCAGCCACCCTCGCTTCTCTGAACTCTTTGATGGGCACAGAAGCCAGCCTCTAATGGGTGCCTTTGTCGCAGCCCCTGTTTTGGCTCAGATGAATCAGCATCTCCTGGACTTTACTTGATTTCCTCCATATGTTCTTAATGATACTTTTCTAAAATGCCGTGAAATCATGTTATTTCCCTCACTTCACTTCTAGGTAACAAACCTGAATTTGGCAAGTGGCGCCATAAGCAGAAGCAGCGCTTCAACGCCCCCCACCCTTCGGCCCGTGATCAGTCCTAATGGCCCGACATGGTCCATACAGTCAGACCTTCAGGCTCCTGAGAGCCACCCCACCCCTCCTGGAAGCAGGTATGTGAAGGGTCCTGGAGCTAGTGCTTGAGTCACCGAGACAGCCTGGGTCCTAAGAGAGCCGTTCCTACCTTGAACTCCCTGCACAGACTCCCGTGGTCTGTGCCTTTCCCCACGTGTCCCAGTAGTCTGGCACTTGAATTGAGGGCCTCGTTTTATTTGTAAGACAGTTTGTGGACAAATCAAAGGCAAAGGAAGTTTCTGATACAGTTCAGTGAGCTCACTTGAGGGTGAAAGAGGAAGAATTTAAACTATGTTTAATCCTTGCCTGTCGTCAACCTTTTCGTGTTTTGACCTCTGACATTTTCTCCCTGTCTCCTCATACTTGTGCTACATTGCATTTCAGTAACTTTGGATTCTCTCTTTTTTTTTTTTTTTTTTTTTGAGGGACATATTTGTTTTTTATGTTTTTATCTAGGTTATATAATTAAACTCAAACAGCCTCCCTGGACAATGTTCATTTGGGAAGTGGGAAGGAAATGTCCTTTATGTAGTTGAGCAAAGTGGCAGAGGATAAAATCCAAATAGATTCTGGCCATAGAGTAAGCAACTTCTGAATTAAAAGAAGAACCACTGTATTGAATTCTAGTCTCAATCCATATTTTAAGTCCCCTGTTAAAAAACAAAAATGTAAGAAATGGATTCCTAGTACATCTTGCCTTCGTGGCTATTAAATATGGGTTTAATTGGATCTGTCCCTGAGTGAAGTGAGCTGGAGAGGAATGTGACCGTTCCGATCAAGTAGTCTGTTCCCTCCAAATAAAGATATTGTCCCCTCTAAATAAGGAAGCTCTGGCCCGGGTGCCCCACTGAGTCCCCACCCCTGCCCCAGCACTTCCGGCCTCTGAGGGTGGGAGGGTGACCCAAGACTTGGGCATAAAGGAAATTGCTATTTGTCAAAGTATCTGTTGGTGTTAGAATCATTACTGAAGGAACTCATTTGGGAAGCAGAGACTCTGCCCGGGAAACAACATAAACATAAGCACATTACGTCACGCTCGAATCCAGTGTCATTCGTACCAGTAATCATTGCAGTCAAGGGTGAAAAGAATCATCCTAACTGAGATTCATAAAGAGTCGAAGACCAGGAGACAGGCCCGTTTGAGAGAGGACATCCTCCCACAAAGTTCTCTTCACAGAAGTCTGTCGTTTGGTGATTTACAGTCCACAGAATAACCACATTCCTAAAACATAGGTCGTAAAAGAGAAATTCTGTTTATACCATAGAGCTCTATTTTCCATATAAAATATTTCCAAATATTCCATTTTCATTTTATAATCAGAGCCTTGTTTCTGTGGAAAACATTTTCCCTGCAACCTGGGGTATATTTTCTATCTATATGACAAGACTGTAACCATTTTCCGTACTATAAACAAAATGTCAAAACTACATATTTTGGAGAAGTAGACTTGTAGATGGAACGAGGAAAACTTTTTTTTTAATAAAAGTTCTGGCTGGGTTTCGAGCCTTCTTTTCGTAGCACCTGTTTGTCAGAGCTGAGACACAGAAAGATGTGGGAATCCGTCCAGCACCGTGCGTGGTCTTTTTCTAGCCAGACCGTGCTTGTGAGCTACAGGAAAATAGCACATTATACCACCGACTGAGCCACTGGCCTCAGAAAGCAGCTCCCGCAGAGTCCCCTGGCCTTTTCCTTTTTGCGTTAGTTGTACCCAAAGCCGCCCTCTTGTCACCTACTCTTCAAGCTTAAGGACCAGTTTTCAGGTCCCATTTCAGTGTGGGGTGGCCCTGGGGAACCCTCCTCTGCCCTCAGGTAACCTCTGGTGGCCAGAACAGCCCGGAGGTTCGGCTTGGGGATTCCAGTTCCGTGTGGAGCTCCCAGAGGTGCCCACCCTAACGCAGTGCTAACTGAGTTCTCCAAGCTCCTTCCAGACCTGGCGGTGTCGCAGGCCCCAGGCAGACACTGCCAGCAGGCATTCCACGCGGTAACGGGCCCCGGTTTCCATTTTCACCCGGTTCAGCCACCGTTTCGTGGCTCTCGAGTCCCTTGTCCCTCTCTTAGTAGTAAGGGTGACTGAGTTCCATGAATATGGGATCAGTAGCTTAGAGATGCGAGTTTTATTACTGGTTTTGACACTAAGGGACCCTAACCTACTTATTTAATCTTTTTATTGGGCTGTTTTGAGAGCTTTTAGAATGTCCTTACAGCACTTTGCCCTCCCTGGAAGTGGATGCTAAGTAAATAAGAGGTACGCCTGCTGGTTCATCTACGAAGCAGCAGCGGATTCCAGCGCTGAGAAACTCTGACAATTCACTAAGCCAGGCGCTGTCCCGTAAACAGTAACAAGATGTAAAGAGAATCCATCGCTGGCTGTGCTCCTCATGTGCATATTGGAGGACTCAGTGACTTGGTAGCCACAGGAATGAAAACTGGTGACTCACGAGAACTCTGCAAATAGTGTTATTTTTCATTTCCCTGTGGTGTTGCTATTGTTCTCGATTTTATGGATCACACAAGTTTTCACCAGACAACCTTGTTCTTCCCCCGCTGTTTTGAAACCACCCCAAACGTAGCCTCAGGGCTGTCGTCTCCCATTGGGTCAGTGTGAGCTCAGCCCAGCTCCTCAAATCCCTTGGTTCCTCTGGTCTGTCTGGAGTCCCTGCTCAAGCTTTGTTGTGGGAGAGGAAGGCAGAGAGCCCACGACTTGCCCAGACAGTCTGAGGCCTGGCCATGTAGCTTGCAGTTCCCTAGACACTCTGGAGCTGGACTTGGCCAGCCATTCCTCTGTTGTTACTTTTCAGAGGTAATAAGTGAGATTAATTGCAGGCCATTCTCCAGAAGAGAAAGTAGACGGGGCCAAGATCAGTCACATGTTTAGAAGCCTGAGTGAGGTGTACCTCCAAGCAAGGCCGATTTAGAATTAGACAATAGGGCCTCCAGGGTGCAGGTACCAAGTGTTCATGACCTCTTTTTTCTTAAAGGGATCAGTTTTGGTCTCTAGATGCTGATTGCTGGGTAGTTAAGCTTTTCTTTAGCCAATGAGATGGGTGGGATTTTTCGGCTGCCTTTTAACTACACGTTTTCTGGGCACATGGGGATATGGTTAGGGGCCTGAGGTGATAAAGCAGAGGCATCTCAGCACTGCCAGCCTTGCCTGGTGTCGGATCATGTCAGGGAGGGGCATTTTCTAGGTGACGAGCACTCAGCGGGTTCACAGTGCATCTTTCTTTGTGAGACCTGGAAGGGTTACTGTAAAGTCTTGGCTGCTGCTTGGAATGATTTGGGAAGGACAGGGCCTCAGACGGCTTGGCAGGAACCTGAGGCCCTGTTTTTTTCCAGTCCAACCCTTCCTTGTGGATCAAGCTGTCAGGGAATCCCACGAATGTCTGGCTTCTGCCCCTTTGTATGTTTTTCCAGCATTTGTCATTGAATTATTTTTATCCATCTCTGGCTTTTTCACACATGCAACCTGGGGATTTGTCTGTTCCTCGATATTAAAGGTGGGGGAGTTGGAAAGCACAGCCATGGGTTTGTTCCTCCTTTTTGTGACAGGGCAAGACATCGTGGGCCTGGGGTGCTCGCCCTGATGGCCCCCGCTCTCGAGAATAGCTGTGTGTCAGAACTTTAAGTTCTGTATGGGGAAATGGGGTACAATGAAGCACCAAATCTGGGAAATCTGGGCTAGATGTCATGTCACTCTGTCCCTTCACCCTCTTACTCTCCAAAAATTAAATTATAAAGAGTCCGATGCCCTACTTCACATAATTTTTAGGAACAAGTTTTTCAGAGATTTTGATTCTAGTTTAAGCTAATACTTTTCTCCCTTCCTTCAGATTGTTTCTTATAAATGTTGCTGTAGAGTCAGGTCTCTGACTTCCCATCGTTTCGTGCTTAATCAGTCCTCAGAAATATCGAGTTTGGTATTTAAAAAAAAAAAAATACATCTTATTCGTTTTCCATGTGCCAGGCATTAGGTCAGGTGCCGGGGAGTCATGATAAATAAAACAGAAGAGTGCCTGATCTCACGGAGCTTACTGTCCATGATGTATCTTTCATGTTCTCAGCATCATCCCGGGCGCTGGGTACGGTCTAAAAGATTTGGAAAACATGGTTTTTGATCACAAAGAAGTCACCATCTGGCAGAGAAGGGGAAAAAATTGCAGAGTCGTGTCAAATGGCACATAACAAAGATGTAAATTTTCTGGCCCAGGCAATTAGAAGAAAAGATATCAAGAAGAGTGTGGAAGGATTTAATCTGGTCGCTGCCATGTGGTGAACTTTGAGGCCATTACGTTACGTGAAATAAGCCCGTCACAAAAGGGCAAGTACTGTATCATTCCATCCACATGAAGTGTCTAAAGGAGTCATAGAAACAGGAAGTGGAAAGGTGGTTGCCAGGGGCTGCGGGAAGAGGAGAGGGGTATTAGTATTTAGTAGCTACAGCTTTTCAGTGTTGCAAGATGAAAAGGTTCTAGAGATCGGTTGTACAACAGTGTGAATATACTTAATATTATTGAACTGTACACACAGAAATCGTTAGGTGGTAAATTCAAAGTTAGGTGTTTTTTACTGTACTACAAAGGAGTATCGTAAGGATTTAAAAGAGAACCCCGTAGTTGCGCACGCATTTTACTTAGTGATTAAAATGGCAACGTTTTGCTCCTATCCTCTGCCTGTCTGTACGGACACTTATTCTGAGCCTAGTCCTTTAAATGCTTCTATTTCTTTAAGAGCATGTTAACTTTATAGGAAAGGGGGCCGTTGACCTGTCTGAGGAAGGTGGCATGATGTGATAGAAAGAGAAGGGACTGTTGAGTTGGAAAGACCTGGGTGTGCCTTACTAGGTATGCGACCTTGGGCAAGTTACTTTGCTTCTCTGGGCCACAATTGCCCCCTCTGCTTAGATATGCAAATGATGGCTACCACATTAAGTTGTTCTAAGATTTAATTGAGTTCTGTACATGAAAGCCAGTTTAGCGCCTGATTTTAGTGGTAGGTTGTTGATAATATTTAGTTTTCTTCCCAGAAAAAAATGAAAGTTAAAACTGGACTTGATGGGGTCTGATGTTGCTACCCACTTGCTTTTATATCTAGTATGGGAGAAACTGGCCATCACCCATGTATGGTGTGCTCCCGGGGCTGGATTACAGAGATGTGGCCTTTCCCGCTGAGGAAGGGAAGGCATCAGAGTGCAGCCAACTGGAGACTCTTCCTTTTCCTCTGACCCCTTTGTTGAAGGGTGACTTCTGCCTACTCAACAGGCCCTTCCTCTCTGCTATCTTCTTCTGAATGTTGAAGTTTCCACTGCAGCTCGATGTTCCAGCCAGTAAACACTCATATTTTCCATCTATCCTGGGGGTCGAGCTTTGGGAGAGCTTTTCTCTGGAGGAGTTTGGAGCTTATAATTTTGTACTTTATACTGTTATATAAACAACACTCTCTAGCCAAAGAGCACAATCACAAAAAGAAACCACTTTTAGGGGGGCCTAAAAAAAAAAAAAAGAAGAAGAAGAAGAAAGAAACTCTTTTATGCTCAGAGTTCTGTAGAAGTGATATTTCACTTCTTATTCTCCTTCCTTCTTTCCCACAAAATAAAGTTAACCTGGCCTTCCTGCTGCAGAATCTTAGCTCTTACCAGCCTCTTCCCCTTGAGGAACATGTTTCTTCAGCACATGAAGGATAAAGGCCTGTGCTTCTATCTAAAATTCCCCTGCTGCCTTTCTCACTCAGCCAGACACAGAACCTCTCCAGGGTTATGCTCTGTGTCGGTTCAAGCTCTGTGACAGATTCTACAGTTCCTCATTCACCGGGAGAGCCGAGTGTCATAGGTGTTTGTGCCAAGGCCAGAATGATTGGGCCTCTGCCTGTTGAAGGAATGCTGGTAAACCTAGGAAATGTGTGAGAGATAGCTGGCTAGACATCATAGCAAGGCCTGGGCAAAGTACGTTTGGGAATGTTTGGGCCTAGTACCAGGAGTGAAAGAAGTAGGTCTTATCTGCGAGCCAAAATGCAGGTTGCTGTGTGGTGTGTGTGTGCCAGTGCAGCGTTTCCTTAGTCGGCCTCCTCCCCTCCCCTCCAAAGTATCAAAGAGAAACCACCTCACATTTCCTTAGGATTAACACACAGGCACGTATGCGAACCGCCAGCCACACAGAGTCGCCGTCGGAGGCAAGACTGTATCTTACGTGACTGTTCGCTTTATAATTTTAGATCTATCCACAGTTGGTGATTATGGTGGTTTTAACAGGCCTGAATGACAAAAATTCGCATGTGAAGCTGGATGAGGCTCCTTTTCTCGAATTAAGAAATTCGATCAGTGACTCAATTCATAATTCAGTTTAATTCTCACCTGGTTTTTCTATCATCTTCCATCTGGCCAAGTTCACTCTGTTTACCAGCCTTGAAAGAGCTTGGAAAGAATGGCAGTAGTAAAAAAAAAAAAACAAAAAAAAAAACCACTATATCTTTCTTTCTGGCTCCTGTAGGGAGACCTTGATGATCCAGTTGTAAAGCAGTACTTAGTGTTGACTCAGCGAATTTTTAGAAGGAAGACCAGCCAGCTTCCCTGAGCCTTTAGCTGAAGATCCTGTCCTATCTCCTCCTCCACTCTTCTTTCTGTTAAGACTGTCAGCATGTTACCAACCTAGTACAACTAAGAAGTCGTTGCTTTTCTTTAGTTCCTAGGATTTAAGAGGAAAAAGGAAAAACTCCCTGTATCTATATTTTAATAAAAGAAAACAATAGACTGATAGCGTCCGAAAAGGAGTAAAGAGCCTCTCTTCCCTCGCAGTTGCTTTGAGAAGGAAGGTTCTGGTGTGGGTTCTGGTTTTGGCATAGGTTCTTGATGACTCTTAGTTCCTTTTGTAGAAAAGAGAGAAATGTAAAATTAGACTCACTGAGAACACGGTAGTCCTACACCTCTTTGTTTAATGCTTACATTAGATACATGGTAGGGAAAACAGGTATACCTAATCGTAACACTGAGGTTTACATGATTTATTTTTATTGTGAAGTTAGTATCTGTAAGTTAAAATTTTGATTACAAAGTGAGAAAATGCTCCTAAAGAAAGATACCTAAGAGAAGCTAAAAAGGCATTTATTTGTTTTATATGTTTATTTGTTTATGAGAGATAGAGACGGCACGAGTGGGGGAGGGATAGAGAGAGAGGGAGACACAGAATCCAAAGGAGGCTCCAGGCTCCGAGCTGTCAACACAGAGCCTGACGTGGGACTCACAAACCGTGAGATCATGACGTGAGCCGAAGTCGGACGCTTCACCGACTGAGCCACCCAGGCATGCCTAAATGTGGAGTCAAGTATTCCTTGGTGGATGCAAGGAAAGCCAGAGGAGGGAGAGAGGCAGTATATGTGCGCCTAGGAATTCAAAATGTCGCATCATATGCGAGGCCCCTGGGGTTCATAATAAGCAACAGTAGAACTCTTGTCTTAACTGTACCATTCTTCTGCTTCAGAGGCCATAAGGGGGTGTTTTTGGCTTTCATGAATTATCAGGCTAAGTAAGACTTGTATTAGTTTGGCTTCAAAGCCAATAATCAATACCACGTTTGGCCTGGTTTTTAAAAACAAGTTTTACTATCTTTCTGTGATGAAAATGAAATATGGCTGCATCTCAGTAATGTGACTACAATCTAGGAGGATTTAGATGAGAAAAGCAGGCTTTCTGGCATAGCAGGTAAGGAAACCATAAAGGGGTTAATAAATGGGATGTACTTAAAGTCTAGAGGAAATCAATTCTTGTTTTTCTGAAACTTTGCACCAAGGAAAATTGAGTAGATGAAAGAATCGGCCTATATATCATTAGTGTTCTCAAATACCATGCTTAGCTACGTGAACCCAACACATTTGAAATACCAGCCCCCGAAAGAAAAGTTTGTTACTTTCTTCACCGAATTATTAGTGTATTGAAATATATGAATAAGAGAAAAGGTGGAACTGGCCATTAAGTGGTGTTCCAGCTAGGAAGTGGCTTCATCTGGTAGTTGTTAAAACAATGTCATCCCAGAAAAGTTAACACGCATTTACTGACAATTTCCTAAATGCAAGACACCGAGCTGAGCTCAGAAGGAGGTATTGGACAGGGTCTCTGTCCTCAAGGAGGAAAATGAATAGTCCTGTTAATGCAAGTACTGTGAAATAATTTGTACTTGATTGTTGAAGAAGAGGATTATCCTGTAGGTGGTACGAGTTCAGAGGAGAAATTGATCACCGATAGAGAGGCTGGCAAAAGGTCCACGGAAAGGAAAGACACATGAGCTGGATCTGGAAGGGCAGGTGGGGGGTCGATGGGCAGAGGCTAATACTAACAAATTAAGAGATAATTGCACATTTACTTTGTACTCAACACTATTCAAGGGTCAAAGTAATGTGATTCACACTCCTACTAAGTTGGAGGTGACAGTTCAGCAGGGTGGTCTAAAGAATACTACGTAAATGTTTACTTTATGCACCTAAAATGCAAAGCGAGTGATTAAAAGAGGGCATATAGGTTCGTAGGAGTCACAATTCAGAACAGGTACCAAAGACAGGCGGAAAGAGAAGGCTCTGCAGAGGAAGGGTTTAGGGTAGGGAGTAAATTCGGTCCTAGACTGTGTGTAGGCTACGGGCAGGTGAAGGACAGGAGAGGCAGGGGAAGACAGGTAATGGCCAAAGGGTTGTAAGCATTTTAAAGGGACAGGGAACGGGAAGTAGTCGGGCTGAAGCAGAGTATTTCTGTTCAAAATACCAGGCGTTGGTCAAAACACTTAGTGAGTTTCAGGTGATAGAGACTGAAATCAAGCTGGCTGTAACTGTACAGATTTTTCAGTTCGTAGAGATAAAAAGTCTAAGTTGGTGTTGGAAGCTTTGGAAATATCATTGATCATACTTTCTGCTGCCTTCCAGTTCACAGGTAAATCAGAAGTTACAGGAAAAAATCAGAGAGCGAGAGCAAAACACTGGCTTTATTACTGATAAGGATAAATCGGAGAAGGTAGCCTGTGAATGTGGCACAATTTGGCTTCTACCTCTCAAGTCTAAGTCTTTCTGACTCGTTTTATTTATATTGTTAACCTTTTACTTAAAGATTTTCTTGTTGATATTTTCTCTGATCATTAAAATTTTTAAGGAAGAAGTAAAAAGACCTGATGCACCATAGTCTTAAAAAACGAAAAGAAAAACAAACAAAAACTTGGCCCGATTTCCGAAACACACACCTGCCTCTGGTCCCAAACTACATTTCTAGTTTTATTTCTCCTCACAGTTCAGTTCCAGCCAAACTCAATGGATCAGAAATAAGCCT
This sequence comes from Prionailurus viverrinus, assembly GCF_022837055.1. Taxonomy (NCBI): domain Eukaryota; kingdom Metazoa; phylum Chordata; class Mammalia; order Carnivora; family Felidae; genus Prionailurus; species Prionailurus viverrinus. The sequence continues at coordinate 116,457,060 of NC_062566.1, forward strand.
GGTATATTTGCCCTAGGACTTCCTTGCATATACCGCCCGATAGCCTTGACCCTATTAGTTTACTCTCTACTCACTGTCACTCCTTCACGGAAGTGTAAGTTGTCTTGTTCACTGTTGTGTCCCAGCGCCTTGGTAAGCAGTAGGCACATGGAAATAGGAACACATATTAAATGACTGTTTAAGGACTTTACGTGTAAAGGAGTGAGTGGATGGACATCCTGCCCCTCACCTGCATCTGCACATGTCCACACCCTGTTGTCCTACAGAGCTCAGCTCAGGCCAGCCTTCCTGCAGTCCTTCCTGTTCCTGGCGCAGATGCCGTTAGCATTTCTCTTCCTTCTCTTCCCTCCTCCCCCACTGGACTCATGTTCCTAAGAGCTATACCTCAAAGGAAGCTCAGGCTAAGTGCACAATTTTAAATCCCTAGAGAATGGACATTTGGGGCCCTTCCTGTCCTAGTGAACTGAACACTAGGAAAAAAAGACCCTAGATCCTCCATTGAGCCTAAAGCTCACAACATCCCTGCCCCCCGCCCTTCCCAAGTCATCGGGTCTTTACTGCTTCTCCTTTGGACGCTATTCAGTTCTTTCATGTTATCTAAAATCACAAGTGCCCTACAAGCAAGAGGCCTTCCTTAATCTGGGGGGTAGAGGCAGGTATGGAAGAGGAAACGGCAGACAACTTTTTCCCCGTATCCTTCTCCCCACCCCACCTAAACTATAGGAAGGAGCCTTACGAGCCAATCCTGAAGATGGTTGGAGTGGAAGGTCATCTACCATCTTGGACAGCCCAGGATGGGCTTAGCTATCTCTTTACTCCAGCCTTTTCACCTTGGTTGCCTAATGAGTTCTAGAGTTTGCTAAATGTGTGTTTTTATGGTGTTCAGCTTTTTGGTGTTCTTTATAGTAGTTCTGTCTCCTCACTGCCCTTCATTTGATAGACTTACTGGCATCCCCTACCTGAGTGGTTGATATGGCAGAGGCATAACGTCAGGCCACCATGTCCCTGTTCCCTGTTCAGATATCATTTCCTTAACTCTGTTATGACACTTCCATTCCTCATTATAGTCTGGTTCTTTGTATATTTGTCTCACCTGTCGTACTGGATTGTGAGCTTTTTGATGGCAGACATCAAGTCTTACACGTTTTTACGTCTGTACAGTCCCCTGCACAAAGTCCTCAGTAAATGTTTGGTGAACAAGCAGCTATATCAGTGCTGTCCCCTGTGGGTGCCACAAGCCAGGTGTGGCTACTTAAATTAATTAAAATCAAATAAAGTGAAAACACCAGCTCCTCGGTCATATTAGCTCTATTTCTCATGCTCAAAAGCTATGTATGGCTCGTGGCTACCTTATTAAATAGCACAGGACGAGACGGTTGACCCGGGAGATGTGAGGAGGACCCAAACTTGGTCAGTGGATTAAAAAAATAAAAAGGAATGAGTTTTCCGAGAAAGGCATATTCTTGATTTTCCTCCTAGGCCCTTCTGTAGATGTCAAGCCTCTTTTGTTTAGAGCTAGAGATTTACCACAGATGCTGTTCTTGAACTAATTTGTGGTGCTGGGAGGGGCATATTCTAATGCCTTGGGAATCTCTAAAGCCCAGAGCTTCTGTATTACTAGTGTCTAACCAATCAGAGCTGGGCTGACGGAGAGGAAGGGGCTTTTTAAGCCGATCCCAGCGTTAGCGTTTTATTTTCTGCCCGTGGCTAAATACTGGGGAGAGGTCTTGCTTGCCCACGCTGACCCAGCCCCCCGGCCCCCACCTGCTTGGCTGGCAGTTCTGACTTGGCTTATAGAGCTGCTATAGCCCTGGGGAACGGAGCCAAACATGCGGAAGTGGTTACGTGTACTAGCTCCCAGGGAAGCTGTGGCTAGCAGGGGGAGTGGGTGGGGTCCTGCCTGATGGCTTTTCAAAGAAGCCAGATCTTTGAAGTTTTGTTTTAGCAGCTGCCAGGTATGCTATTTCAGCACTTTGCAAGCTCTCTCACCCTGTTCCCATATCACATTTTTTCTTTCCTATATGTGCATCGCATACACAATGGGAGCTTGAATGTTGGGAGGGTAAATACAGAACTGTGCAGTAAGTTGTTAAACACAGCCCTCTTGCCTTTTCTTTTTACGTGACTCTGCTGTGAGATAGCTACTTGAATGCTCCCTTTTCCCTTCTCAGCTCCGACCCTCTCTGACCACCTGCCAAAGGGGAGACACACAGAGCCCTCTTCTATTTTGGGAAAGTAGTTAAGTTTTGAAAAACTGGAGGTCCCACATTCCTCTGATGGAATGGGTTATCATTCTGGGAATAGAGCATCTCCCTTTTCCAAAAGCACAGATGACGGCCCCCAGCGAGCAACCCTGACTCTTGAGGTCTTGGAGTACATTTCTTGAGCGCACCCCTTGTTCGCCGCTGGACCTTCAGCACTTAGCACAGCGTCAACAGCACATGGTTATTAAACATGATTGCCCTGCGACTGCTGTGCCGGGTGGAGGGACGAGACAGGCAGGGTGCCCTCCGAAGCCCACACTCAGAGCTCTCCCCGATTCCTCGCTTCCTTGCTTAATAATCTCCTCCTCCCATCCAGTCTGCGGTCACCTCCAGCCTGTTCCAGCTGCCCCCAAACTTGCTCCTTCCTCTGGACTCTGACTCCTCCCTCTTCTGGAGTATAGTATCTGCTCCTCTGCGTAATTATTTATTTTTATGCCTTTGTTCTTTATCTCCTGATGTGTAAGTCTTTAAAAGACAAAGGCTAGATTTTCTTCCTACACCAAGAACCTGGGACCAGGAACATGGACCTGGAACTTCCTGACTTGGGCTAAATCGTTTGACAAAAAGCCTCACTTTGCCGTGTGGGAAATGATGATGCCTGGGTTGTCTTGACGGTCTGATGAACTCATATATGTGAATGTGCTTTGTAAACTATAAAGTACTGCACATGAGTAGGTCTCTTCAGTATTAATAACACTTATCACTGTAGAATAGCGATGTTTATCCTGCTGATGATACACAGTCTGACCTCCCCCAGAGCTGAGGTAGATCACCAGCTCCGTCCTGCATTACTCAGCTTGGCACGGGTTTAAAGCACAAAATGGGCTATTCCGGGCCCTCTCTGTCATCGCCTCTCTTTCAGTCTGCAGGTTCTTCTTTTTCAGACCTGTGGGGTCATTATTTTTCTTCCTAGTCTCTTCCTGCTTCTCCCCTCAGGCCCTGGCTGAGTTTTCTCTTTCAGCCCATCTGTTCTTAGCGAAGCAAGGTTCACCCATGTCCTTTCCCATTTGAGGTCGGATTGGCCATCCCAGAGGACCTCCCGCAGCTCTGCCCACAGCAGCGCTGGCCCCTCGTCATTTTCCCTCCGCCCAGCCCCGTACCTTCAGCAGCAGCCCGCTCGGGACCCTTCCTATTTTCCTGTCCCTGCCCTCGCTTCTCTGCCAGGCTGTCCCTTCAGTCCCGCCTTCCATGACATCCCTTCGCGCATTTGCTTCCTTCTTCTGGGCTCTGACTTTTCATCTGGGAAGACTACTCACCTTTTCAAGACTCTGAAGTTTGGTGTATCACCTGGCACCCAGTCCCCATCACCTTTAGTAGATGGATAGGCACTGCCATTCTTTACAGCTATCACATGGCTTGAGAAGGTCCAAATTCCTTTATATTACATGCTTGAAGGTCTCACATTTAAATGTGATGGCCTGGTATTTGAGAGCATGCATTTTAGAGGCAGACCAATTTGGATCCCTCCTTGTTTTAGCCACTTACTAGCTATGTCACTCAGGGCAAGCTCTTTGAAGCTAATGTTATTATATCTAAATGAAGGCAAAATGCCTACCTTGTAGGGATATGCTGAGGAGCAAATGAAAATTAAACGACATAAGAAAAGCACTTTCACACGGTGCCTTACCATAGAGTAAGTGCTCAGTAAATGGGAATTACTATAAACGTTTCCAGGCCACTTGTCCATACCCTGTCTCGTGAGTATTAAAAACTGGAGTTAGGGGGTGCCTGGGTAGCTCAATCCTTTGAGCATCTGAGTTCGACTCGGGTCATGATCTCTCGGTTCGTGGGTTCGGGCCCCCTGGTGGGCTCTGTGCTGACAGCTTGGATTCTGTATCTGCCTCTCTCTCCCCCTCCCCGGCTTGTGCTCTGACTCACTCTCTCTCTCTCTCTCTCTCTCTCTCTCTCTCTCTCACAAAAATAAATAAACATTAAGAAAAAATGGAAGTTAGCTGGTTTTGTAAATTCTTACCCCTGCCTGGTGGTAAAGTGAGGACTCGAACCCAGGGCTTCAGGTTCTCTTCCTGATGAATTTTTCATTCAATCCTTCTAACTCCTCCAAAGGCTCATTTTAGTTTCGTTTCTTTGGGCGGAACATAAGACCACCCCAGAGAGAGGAATGTTCGTTTCCTCATGCATATGTTCATTCAGCAAACATTGCATGACTGTGATGTTGCCAGGCTCTGGGTGGACAAAGACCAGAATGATGAATGCAGTGCCGCCAAGGTTGGTCCCAGCGGGTAAGAAACAGTCACGGTGAAGAAAAGTCACAGCACGCTGCTCCTGAAAGTATTATTACACTATACTTTAACTACCTTGGGTTCAAACACATTTAAAAAATAAATAAAATAACAGCGAAAAAAAAAAAGAACAGTCACAGTCCAAAAAAAAACATACCAATAAAAGGCATCTTGGAGCCTTGAGGAATAAGCTGTATCAGAAGAAAACCAGAGTAGGCTTTGCAGGGGATAGATTATTATTTTTTACCAGGTGAAAACGGCAGAGACTTGCGTGAAGGCAGAGAAGTGCGGGAGAGCATGGTTGTGAGAGCGTGGCGAGCAAGTAGGGGATGGCTCGGGTTGAGGAGGGAAAGTTAAGTGCGCCATTCTGAGGAGAGTTTATCCTGGTATCTGCCCAGCTCATTAATGTCGCCTGAAGGAGTCAGGGGCAGGTGTGTGTGTTTTAATATTGCTCCGTCTTTTTTTTTTTTTTTTTTTAATGTTTTTATTTATTTTTGAGACAGAGACAGAGCATGAGCAGGGGAGAGGCAGAGAGAGAGGGAGACACAGAATCCGAAGCAGGCTCCAGGCTCTGAGCTGTCAGCACAGAGCCCAATGCGGGGCTCAAACTCACGGACTGTGAGATCGTGACCTGCGCTGAAGTTGGACGCTTAACCGATGAGCCCCCCAGGCACCCCTGCTCCGTCTTTTTACCTCATGTTTCTACTGTCTCTTCCCCATTCATATCTGGCAAACTCTTCCAGTCATTCTGGATGAGGCCCAGCGCTAACCGTTACCCTGTGCGCCTTCTGCGCTCATCTCGCAGAGGTGGCCTTCTTACCCGTGGCCTCCACCTTGTGTTGTAGTTCAATTTCACGTCTTCTGCCACCTCCTTTAAAGCGAAGACCTGAACATCTGTGTACCCCTGTCCCTCACCGCGATATCTGACATGCAGTAGCCACTAACATAACTGAAGGAACGTGAATGCCGTAACTCAACATGTTTCCATCTGTAGGATCTGAGCTTCAGTGTCCGGCACTGAAGTTCCGGAACTCAGTCCGGAACCCCGGCACTGAGCTGCTCAAAACCCTACTGTGGCACGAAGACCTTTTTGTGTGTGCGGCGCACTCCCACCTACTAGAACCGTGCGCCGCACACTCGAAGGGATTAGACGACTGAAAACAGTACTCAGCCCAGCGACTTCCACCCAGTGGAATCCATATTAAAGCAGAGCAGTGTCTCACAGTGTTCGCTAAGCTGTCTACGGTTATTCTCCTCACCTGGCCTTTTTTCAAGGACTGTGCGGCTGTTTGAGTAGCACTGTTTACTTACAGCCCTGACTAACCTCGGCTACACTCACAAGGAAAAGTTTCTTCATATTCTAATAAACACACAATCTATATTTGGTACCAGCTTCATGTCACATTTTCTCTCTTACGTTTTGCAAATATACCCTGGTCTGCACCCTGCCACAGGGATCCAAACAGCTCAGTGGTCTTCTGACAGACAGAGCTGTAACACGGTATTCACATGTGTAGTTAAATATATGTTACATACTGATCAAACTTCCACTTTTGTGAAGTTGCCTCGGCACGGAAGAGTGGAGAATCTCTCTTAAGGTTTTAGTGAAGAGAGGCATTGTAATTCAACAGCAGACCATCCTAATGATGTACCCCGATGCGTGCTATGGTAGGATGGCAGGCCACTCCACTAGGATAGTACCTTCAAGCTAAGTTTTCTTTTCCTTTTAAAATGTGTTACCCAAGTAACTGCATAACAAATTATCTCCCAGTTTAGCAGCTTAAAACAACAAACATTATTATCTCAGTTTCTGTGGGTCAGGAATTAAGAAGCAGTTTAACTGCTCGGTTCTGGCTCAGGCTCTTTCATGAGGGTGTAGTTAAGATGGCCGCCGAGTGGGCTGCAGTCATCTGAAGGCTTGCCTGGGGCTGGAGGATCCACTTCCATGATGGCTCACTCTCACATGGATGGTGAGATCATGCTGGCTATTGGCAGGAGGCCTCACTTCCTCACCACATGGACTTCTGCACAGGGCTGCCTGCATGTCCTCATGACATGGCAGCTGGCTTCCTCCTCATGACATGGCAGCTGGCTTCCCCCAGAGCGAATGACTCAAGAGAAAGACTGAAGCCAATGTCTTTTATGACCCAGCCTCAGAAGGCTTTTATGACCCAGCCTCAGAAGTCCTACACCATCGTTTAAAAAAATTGTTTTAATTGTGGCAAAATACACATAACATAAAATTTACCATTTCTGTTTTTAAGTGCACAGCTCAGTAGCATTAAGTACATGACATTATTGTGCAACCACCGCCACCATCCACTTCCAGAACTCTTTCATCTTGCAAAACTGAAACTCTGTAGCCATTAAACACTAACTTCCCCTTCTCTCTCCCCCCAGCTGCTGGCAGTCACTAGTCCACTTTTTGTCTCTATGAATTGGGACTATGCTAGGTACCCCATATAAGTGGAATCATACACTATTTGTCCTTTTGTGATGGACTTAATTCGTGCAGGGTAATATCCTCTAGGTCCATGCATAGTGTGACATCTGTCAGAATTTTCCTCTTTATGGCTGAGAATATTCTGTGGTAGGTATATACTACATTTTGTTTATCCATTTATCTGTCAGTGGATACTTGGAATGCTTCCCCGTTTTGGCGGTTGTAAATAATGCGGCTCTTAACGCGGGCGTACAGATACTTGTTCGTGTCCCTGCTTTCATTTCGAGTATATATCCGGTGTGGAATTGCCAGATCACATGATAATTCTGTTTTTTCCAGGCTAAATGGATCCACTTTATTTTTCTTGTATGAACATACTACGTGGTGGCCATGGATGGGGTCTGGCCCTTCCACATGGAGACTCTGGTGTAGCTCTTTACTGGGTGCTTTGATGCTCAGTGATAACTTTATAGACTTGGTTAACACAGTCTCTTCCTAGAGGTTGGGTGACATAGCTGGAGGTCTTGGAGACGGCATCAAAGGTAGCCTTGACAATGATGCCCAGAGTGGCAGTGCTTCCCCTGGACAAGGTATAGCAGTCATTGATAGCAGCCATCAGCAGCAGCTTTTTGGGCAGAGTAGCTGAGATCATGCCAGTACCTCTCAGGCTAGGGAATGAGGCATACTGGCACGGAGCTTCTGCAGCTGGTCAGCTTGCAAGGGGTGGTGTGGGGCCTCTGATTGAGTCTTGTCCCTGGGTACCCTCGCCGCACAGCGACAGTGGTGAGCTTGGCCAAAGTGATGGTGCCGCGAATGGCAGCGGCTGCCTTCTGAGAGCATTTACCCAGATTGACATGGCTCATGTGGCCCCCGATGGCAACAATGCCTTGAACCTGGTTCACTGCCCAGCCGGGATCTGTTTTTGCACAGGCATAATCCTTAAGCTCACCCTTAATGGTCACCTCTAGGAAAAAGTCCATGACCCCTTAGGCTCCTTGATGGGCAGGGGGAAGAGAGAGATTTCCTCCAGGGACTCAGCAATCCTGTCCTTGCCAGGTGGCCCAGCTTGGTGACAGGGAACCACACTTGTCCTTGGCCTTGCCTCAGTGAGCTCTGTGGCTCAAGACACCTGCAGCTCCAGAAGCTGTTGCCCAGACCTCTGGAAGTCGCTGCTTCCAGGCTTCCTACAGCACACGCACGCATCCTCTGCCATTTGGTGTTTTCTTGGAGGAGAAGGGCAGTTCTATTTTTAATGTTTCGAACAACCATCATCCTGTTTTACACAGCCGCTGCAACATTTTACATTCCCACCAGCAGTGCATAAAGGTTACGGTTTCTCCACATCTTCACCCACACTTGGCATTTTCTTTCTTTCTTTCTTTCTTTCTTTCTTTCTTTCTTTCTTTCTTTCTTTCTTTCTTGATAGTAGCCATCCTAATGGTTGGGAGGTGGTATCACTGTGGTTTTGATTTGCATTTCCCTAGTGATTAGTGATGCTGAGCATCCTTTCATATGCCTGTTGGCCATTTATTTGTATATCTTCTTTCCAGAAATGCCTATTCAGGATTTTAATAGAGTAGCTCGGTTTTTTGTTTTTCTGAATTTGAGGAGTTCTCTATGTATTTTCTGTATTAGTCCTTGATCAGATACGATTTGCAAATAGTTTTTTCCCATTTCGTAGGTTGCCTTTTTATTCTGTTGATGGTGTCCTTTGAGATGCAGAAGTTTATCATTTTGATGAAGTACAATATTTCCATTTTTTTTCATTGCCTGTGCCTTTGGTGTCCAGGAGGGCGTTGTCAAATCCAATGTCATGAAGCTTTTGCTCTTTGTTTTCTTCTAAGAGTCATATCATTTTAGCTCTTAACATTCAGGTCCTTCAAGCACACTATGTTTGCTGCATCCATGGCGCTGGGATAGGAACAGCAGGGACCGGGGGACGCTGGAGGCCATCTGGAGGGTTGACACCCACAATAATTCAGGTATCTTGTTTTTAAAGTTAAGCAATTCTAGGGGCACCTGGGTGGCTCAGTCTGTTAAGCCTCCAGCTCTTGATCTGAGCTCAGGTTTTGATCTCAGGGTTGTGAGTTCAAACCCCGCGTTGGGATCCACACTGGGCATGGAGCCTACTTAAAAAAAAGTTGGGTAATTCTGTAAGATTTAGAGTGACAATGGGAATCGTTTGTTCTTTCTTTCCCCACTGCTACAATCTTAATCTCCACACCTCAGAGATGCTTGCTTTCAATTATTTCTTTTAAGCACTTTCTTCTGTTACTTACCTTCATATTTCTAAGTCTGCCATTTCTGGCTTTGCATTTTATGTATTATTTACTAACTTCCTATCAGGAGATGGAAGTTTAGCATTCTCATACTACCCCCACCCCCCGCCCCCGCCCCGGCATAACCCCCACCACACCCACACACACTTCCCTTCCTCCCAGCCTTGCCCTGTACGATAATATCATGTGTTGTTCAATCAATGTTCACTGTTTTCATTATCATAACTATTCCTTCAGAAACTTCTGGGCCTCTTAGGGTCCTCATTTCTTCTCTCCTATTTATCCATTTCTCTGTTGTCTGAATTTCTGAGGGATTCTCTTAATAATGCCTTCTACTATCTGTTTACCTACAGCCAACTCGGTACATGTTGTGAAATGAAGAAATGTTCTGAGTTCCAAATTTCTTCCAGTTCAAGACAGTTCACACATTGCCGCAAACCCATGGTGGGAGGTGAGGGGAATATATATGTGTATGCACGCACGCACACACACACACACACACACACACACACACATTGTAATTGATATAATATAAAATATACAATACATATAACTATGTGTTCTCCAATTTTCTACAGACTTAAATATTTCTGCACTTAATTAGTTGGACAAAATAATACATACATGTAGCCACACCATGCAACAATCACACAAATATATACAGATTGTGGGGAGATAAACAGCCCTCTCCTCAGAGATAGTCACAGTTAAGAAATTGATTTGTGTATTTTGTGCTTTTCTGAGGCTTTTTTTCCTTCCTAATGTCTCCATGGTTGTTTTTTTGTTTGGTTTTTTTTTTTGGTCTATTTATATAAACCTACTTAAATATTTTCAGCTACTATGCAGTTTTCCAAAGTTTGAATATGCGCTCTAATTTATTATACCACTCTCCTAGTAAAGAGTAAGTTGTATCCCATTTAGGTATCTGCGGTGAGCACCTTGTACACACATCTGTGTGCGCTTGTGCAAGTATTTCTATAGGGTATGTTCCAAGTGGAATTTGTTGGGTCAAATGCTATGTATACTTGGAATTTTTTATAGTCACTGTCGAATTGGCCTCTCGAAAGGCTTTACCAGTATAGCCTCCAGTCTGGAGTTCAGAAGTATGCCCTTTCTCCACACTTTTGCCAGCATTACACCGTTGATCTTCTGAACTGTCACATCTTTTTCATAAGCTCCCTCCCATTTTTACTGACCCTGAGATTAGAATAGAATCTATCTTTGGAAATATCAGGGACGCTTTGTTTTAGGAGACGACCACAACTGAGATCGGGCCCGGATGGGGAAGGTAAAGGGTTCTCAGTGGTCTCTTTCTTTTCATAATGTCAACTAAGACCAGAAAGAATCTCTGTGAGTCAGCTTCTTTCCGCCACACTGCTTAGGTGCTTTTCTCTCCTGCTTTTGTTTTTGACTGATTTCATCCAAGGAGCCTGACCCTTCCCCCTCCTGAAGTAATGAATAACCAGAAAAGTCACAGAGCCCAGCACTGAGTGAAGGAAGCTTAAGGAAAATATTAAAGAGGAAGAAAAGTGTTTGATGTACTTTTAATATAAAATGTGGAAAAAGCAGAGGAAGGGTGGGGGTTGGGGAAGGGAGGGGGAGAAAGATTATTCACGGTAATGGGAACCAAATGTTGGCTGGGCCCGGCGGCTTTTCAAAGTGATAATAACGTAGAGCCAGCAGCACAGGGCACGCCTTAACCCTTCCCTACCTGCACAGCTCCTTCTAGGCAGCTTTTCGGGGGCGGGGTCCACTTGGAAGAGGTCCTGGTACGTGGAGAATTTCTGTTCCCCTCCTGCCACCGTGACGAAAGAAGGAAGGTGGAGGCGAGTGGTAGAACAATGAGTGGCCACCTGCCTGCTGAGACCCCTCCCTCTGTGTCGGAATCTCTCTCTCTGTGCCGGGCTTTCATAATCTCGGGCAAGGAGCAGCCTGCTTGACCCAGAGCTCACCGAGATCATCTCCCTTTGCTGTGTAAAAGGGGACTTAGCCAGAGCTGAGGTCCCAAGGGACAGACAGGCGCGCTCTCTCCATCAGTAATAACCCCACTGCACGAAGGACCCCCGCCGTGGAGGCTCAAGTCCTCTTGGGTGCCAAGTACGTGCCCTTGTCTGAAGGCTCGGGCCTCTGTTTCTCTTGGGAGTCTTCTCATGCCTCTGTGGGATTGACATGTAAAGACTGTTCAGAGCTGAAGGGCGCTCCCTGACTTATGACTTCCAGGTGGTCAGGGACAGGCCTGTCAGCCTAGCCGTTTATCTGTGGAGGGAGAAGGGAAAGGGCGAAGGGACGGAGATCCTGCTTCAGGTGGCTCTTCACTTCCATCTGGGTTCAAACTTTGTTTAGGCACTTTTAAAAGTCCATCTCGTAGGGGCGCCTGGATGGCTCAGTCGGTTAAGCGTCCGACTTCGTCTCAGGTCGTGATCTCACGGTTTGTGAGTTCGAGCCCCACATCAGGCTCTGTGCTGACAACTCAGAGCCTGGAACCTGCTTCGGATTCTGTGTCTCCCTCTTTCTCTGCCCCTCCCTGGCTCACTCTCTCTCTCTCTCTCAAAAATAAATAAAATTTTAAAAAGTCCCCCCCCCCAAAAAAAAGTCCATCTTGTATAAGAAAGAAGGAAGCCTTGTTTTTTTTTTTAATTTTTTTTTTCAACTTTTTTTTTTTATTTATTTTTGGGACAGAGAGAGACAGAGCATGAACGGGGGAGGTGCAGAGAGAGAGGGAGACACAGAATCGGAAACAGGCTCCAGGCTTCGAGCTATCAGCCCAGAGCCTGACGCGGGGCTCAAACTCACGGACCGCGAGATTGTGACCTGGCTGAAGTCGGACGCTCAACCGACTGCGCCACCCAGGCGCCCCGGAAGCCTTGTTTTTTTATGTCGAATATTTACCATTTTAGAGAGGCAGCCCCCAAATGTAGGGCAGTGGTAGCAATAGGGCAGGCAGCAGACGAGTGCTCAGACCCGGTGGTCAGCTGGGCGGGCTGCTGGAGCTCCCCAAGCCTCAGTTGCCTCATCTAAAATTGAAGTATCCGTTTTGTTTCAAATGTTTTTAAAAGACATCTTGGGGGGATTTTATAGTTTTACATTTCACATTTAAGTCTGTGATCTATTTTGAGTCCATCTTTGTCTGAAGTGTGAGGTTTATGTTGTGGTTTATTTTTTTTTAATTTAATTTTATTTTTTTAATGTTTATTTATTTTTTGAGAGACAGAGAGAGAATGCGAGGGGGGGAGGGGCAGAGAGAGAGGGAGACACAGAATCGGAAACAGGCTCCAGGCTCTGAGCCATCAGCCCAGAGCCCGACGCGGGGCTCGAACTCACAGACCGCGAGATCGTGACCTGGCTGAAGTCGGACGCTTAACCGACTGCGCCACCCAGGCGCCCCTTAATTTTATTTTTTTTAATGTTTATTTATTTTTTGAGAGACAGAGATAGAGTGAGAGTGGGGGAGGGGCGGAGAGAGAGGGAGACACAGAATCCGAAGCAGGCTCCAGGCTCCGAGCTGTCAGCACAGAGCCCGACTCGGGGCTCGAACTCACAAACCGTGAGATCATGACCTGAGCCGAAACCAAATGCTTAACCGACTGAGCCACCCAGGCGCCCCCGTTGTGGTTCATTTTTTTTGCCTGTTGACATGCCATCGCTGCAGCACCATTTGTTAGCAAGCAGATGGCTTTAAAATGGTGATCCTTCCTCCATCGGGTTGGTTTTTCTAGCTTTGTCAAAAATCAGTTGAGCATATTTGTGTGGGTCTTGGATGATTTGATTTGATTTTACTTTACTTTAAATATTTTATTTTCAGTAGTGAGTCTTTAATTGTTTTTTTCTTTTTAAGTAGGCTCTATACCCATCCTGGGGCTTGAACTCACAACCCTGAGATCAAGAGTCGCATGCTTCACTGACTGAACCAGCCAATGACGCGGAGTCTTGGATGATTTTAAGTATTCCTAAAACAAAGGCCTATAGCAATAACTGTTTATTAGAAAATCTTCAGCAAATGCTATGTTAGGTTCTAATTTTCTGTTCTTCAACGTACCTTTGCTATCCTACCGATTTAGGTTCAAAGCAGCTCTTTCACTTCCTCTGTATGTGCGGGTTGACCTGCTACTCAGTGTAAGCCTTGGTGTCCTCGTCTTAATACAGAATAGTGACTTGTCGCAGTGGGTTGCTGTCGGGACTAAGCACGGTGAGGCGTAGAAGGGGCTCAGCTTGAAATCAGGCGTGTAGAGAGTCCTCGCTCTAATGGTAGTAGCGATGATGAGAGTCGCCTGCCTGGCCATCCATCCCAAGCCACGCTTACTCACGCTCCTTGCCTTCCCCAAAGCTTAGCTGTCTTTAGCCTTTCCATCATAGTGTCTTCACGCGTGCATGAGTGATCCCAACGAAAGCTGCTGTGCTGTGCTTTCCTTAGATGACACTTTTGACCAGTCACATTTTATTTCCGAACACAGTATACGCGAGATTGCCATCTTACCAGCTTTAATGACAGTATCTCTCTACCCGTCACCACCCCCACCGTTTAGCCACACTGGATTTCCTGTTCTTCCCTGCTCGTTTATGTGCTACTCCTTCTACCTGGAATGTCCCTTCCTGTTGTCAAATTGCTGGTCGTCTTCTGAGATCATTTCTACTTTGAAGCCTTTCTCGATTTCCCCCATAGGAAGTTGCTCTCTTCCTCTTGTTTTCTAAAGCTAGTGTCCTGTTTCCAGCACGGTGGCACCCAGAGTTTGGGGAGTCACAGGAGTTGTTCTTTCTTAATTTGAAAAAATATACACATTTTCTTTATGATACATGAATACATAAGATATATCCCTATGTGTTCCTGTTAACATTAAATGATAAAAACAAGATAATATAATCACAGTGTGCTGGAATAATATGAATGATATGTACCAGAGTACCATGATTGCAGAATAGGATTATGGGTGACATTTTGGTCTGCTTAGTTACACTTTTCAGTTCTTGGACATTTTCATAGTCAGCATGTATTAATTTTTAAATTGACTTTTATGTTCTTCAGTGTGCCTTACAGTTTATTATTAATTCAGAAATGCTCTTATTTGAAACAATAAGATTCTTTTTTTTTTTTTTTAAGTTTATTTATTTATTTTGAGAGAGAACGAGCAAGAGCGGGGGAGAGGCAGACAAAGAGGGAGACAGAATCCCAAGCAGGCTCCACACTGTCAGCACAGAGCCTGATGTGAGCTCGAACTCACGAACCACGAGATCATGACCTGAGCCGAAATCCAGAGTCGGATGCTTAACCGACGGAGCCATCCAGGCGCCCTCAAACAATAAGATTCTTCTTGTGCTTTTGAACTTAAATCTATAGGATTCCAAAGTTATATTGAAGTACAGAAAATTAGAACCTACATAGCATTGCTAAAGATTTTCTAATAAACAATTATTGCTATAGGCCTTTGTTTTAGGAATACTTAATATTTGTTAAAGAGGGGAACGAAAGAAAGGGAGGAAAAAAAGAGCTAACATTTATTGAGTGGCCAGTTCATGCCAGATCCTGTACTTCTGTATTCCTGAAAACATGAGCATTTTTACCCTCAAGTACAGATGATGAATAGCTGTGGAAATGTTACCATTTGAGGGGCACCTGGGTGGCTCAAGTCAGTTAAGCATCAACTTCGGCTTGGGTCATGATCTCACAGTTCGCGGGTTCGAGCCCCGCGTCGGGCTCTGTGCTGACAGCTCAGAGCCTGGAGCCTGCTTTGAATGCTGTGTCTCCTCTCTCTCTACACCCTCCCCCACTTCTCTCTCAAAAATAAACATTAAAAAAAAAAAGAAATGTTACCATTTAAGTCTAGCTCTTTCTTTTTTCTTTTTTCTTTTTTATCGTTAAATATAGTACCTCTTTAAAACAAATGCAGTACCTCTTAATCTCTTCCACCTATTTTGCCTATCCCCCCACCACCTCCCCTCTGGCAACTGCTAGTTCTCTGTGTTTACAAATCTGCTTTTGGTTTTTGTTTTGTTTTTAGATTCCACTTGGGAGTGAAATCATATAGTATCTGGCTTTCTCTGACTTATTTCACTTAGCGTAATACCCTCTAGATGTATCCATGTTGTCACATATGACAAAATCCCATTCTTTTTTATGGCTGAGTAATATTCTGCGTGTGTGTGTGTGTGTGTGTGTGTGTGTGTGTGTGTGTGTGTGTGTTGCTTCTGTATCGTGGCTGTTGTAAATAATGCTGCAGTAAACATAGGAGTGCATATATCTTTTGGACTTAGTGTTTTCATTTTCTGTGGGTAAATGCCCAGCACTGGAATTACTGGATCCTACGGTATTTCTATTTTTAACTTTTTGAGGAACCTCCATACCGTTTTCCACAGCGGCTGCTCCAATTTACGTTCCTACCAACAGTGCACGAGTGTTCCTTTTTTCCCACGTCCTCACCAACATTTGTCGTTTCTTGTCTTTTTGATACTAGCCATTCTGACTGGTGTGAGGTGGTATCTCATTGTGTTTTTGATTTGCATTTTCCAGATGATAAGTGACGATGAGCATCTTTTCACGTATCTTTGGCCATTTGTACATCGTCTTTGGGAAAATGTCTATTCAGGTCCTCTGCCCGTTTTAAATTCAGATTATTTGTGGGGTTTTTTGATACTGAGTTGTGTAAATTTTTTATATATGCTGGATATTAGCCTTTTATTGGACATAGCTGCAGATACCTTCTTCTATTTAGTAGGTTACCTTGTCATTCTGTTGATAGTTTCCTTCGCCGTGCAGAAGCTTTTTATTTTGGTGTAGTCTCGATAGTTTATTTTTTCGTTTGTTTCCCTTGCCTGGGAGGCATATCTAGAAGAATGTTGCCAAGGCCAATGTCCAAGAGATTACTGCTGTGTTTTCGTTTAGGAGTTTTATGGTTTCAGGTTTCACATTTAGGTCTTTAATCTGTTTTGAGTTTATTTTTGTATATGGTGTGAGAAAGCAGTTCAGTGTCATTCTTTTGCATGTGGCTGTCCAGTTTTCCTGACACCATTTATTGAAGAGACTATCTGTCCCCCGTTGTACATTCTTGCCTCCTTTGTTCAAAGATTAATGGGCCATATAAGCATGGGTTTATTTCTGGGCTCTCTATCTTGTTCCCTTGATCTATGTATCTGTTTTGTGCCAGTACCAGATTTTTTTATTACTATAGCTTTGTAGTGTATTTTGAAATCTGGGATTGTGATACCTCCAGCTTTGTTCTTTCTTGATTGCTGTAGCGATTTGGGATCATGTGTGGCTCCGTTTGAATTTTAGGACTGTTTGTTCTAGTTCTGTGAAAAATGCCAAATTTGGTAGGGATTACATTGAATCTGTAGATTGCTTTGAGTAGGATGGACATTTCAACGGTGTTGGTGTCCAGCTCTTTCCGGTATGAAAGTTTCTGCTGTTTTTACTACTTTAATTTTCCTCCTTTTAGAGGAAAATCGGTACTGGCATTTTCACATTGGCATCCTCGACTAGTCGAAGACCTAGTTATTAATGATGATAATGTGCAAAAGAGAGGCCGAAATATTTCTGAAAATAAACTATCATTTGTGGAATATAAGAAACAACCTGTGAACAGAAGTGGAGAACAATTCTGTTAGAAGCTGAAACAGTTTGGCATTATAAATATCTTTACCATCATCTGTGACTTTGTACAATTTTTCACTTTCACTGGACACTAATATCATGCTTTGTGTGTGGGCAGAAAAACATCACTAGCCTGAAGAGCTAACTATAAGTATATGGCTTATATTTAGAATTTGGATTAAATTTCTGTTTGCTTTGTCTGCTGCCTTTCTGGCTATAACTTAATTTCTTTCACAGATTCGAACAAGCAGTTCAGGCAGATTGGGATGACTACTATAGTCTTCTTGGTTTCTTACAGTGGCCTCATCATACAAGTGCTGGTCAACAAATCTTATAAATATGATTTATCATTTTAGCCATGGTTTAACGAACATATTATTCGATAGCAATGATATGGTATTTTAGAAGAGAACCATGATATCCTGGAAAGGATGTAAACAAAAAGAAATAATGAAAGATGTCCCTTTTAGCTTCCAGGCCATTTATGGACCTAGTGGGTATGGAACCAGGCCATAGACAGACACAAAGAGAAAGCCCACATTTCTTCATCAGCAAGTGTAATGTCTGAATTTAGAGCTCTAGAAGTAAAGAGTTTTTGTTTGACTCAATCCCTAGAATACAAATTTCATATTCCTATTTTTATCATATTCAAAGCAAAACTGATGAGCTTCTCTATACGAAGAGGACCCATTTTACCATATAAGAATATGGATTGCCTGTTGATCACTGAGAAATCAGGTTATGTCCCCTGGACCCTCAAAAATAAGATCATATATAAGAACTAATAGTAGCCAATAGTAACATGCAGGGCTTATGGTATGCCACACACTAAATGCTTTAGGTACCTTAATTCATTTAAAAGCTTCTACTATGTGCTAGCAACTGTTCTCAAAACTCTACATGTGTTAACTTATTTAGTGCTTGCAGCTACTTTTTAAGAGAAGTACTGTTATCATTCCCATTGTACAGATGAAAAAACTAACCACAGAGAAATGTGGCAGTTTGCCCAAGATAGGCATTGGTGAATGGCAGCCAGGATTCAAACCCAAGCAAGTGGTCACAGAATCCAAGCTCTTAACCACTCTCCGAGGGATTCTCAATGGTGTGTGTCCGAATCACCTGAAGGGCTTGTTAAAACAGATTGCTGGGCCCAAATCCAGAGCTTCTGGTTCCAGTAGGTCTGGGGGTAAGGCTCAATTACTTTCATTTTTAACGAGTTTCTAGTTGCTGCTGCGCGATTGGTTCAGGGGACCACACGTTGAGAATCACTGCGCTGGCACTGGTAATGAATTGGTATTCAGTGCAAGCAGCTGAGGACCAGAATAATGAGTTTTCAGGGGTATCCTGTCAGAGGCAGGTGCCTGCAGCTTGCACTAGCTGTGACCTTGGACTAAGCCCCTTCAGTAAATCTCGGGGACAACACATTTCAGTAGACTTGTCTTGACATAACGGAAGCATGTGCCGTGGTTGCCATGTTATGGACTTGATAAATAAGAGGCCAGTTTCTAGTGTGGTGAAGGATTGTTTCTATAGATTCTATGTTGAAGGTAGCTTGGGAATGGGCTGCTAAAAGCAACACACACACACACACACACACACACACACACACACACACACCCCTGCAGTAAGAAAAAAAGACCTGACCATGAGTACACATTTTATTTCCTTCCCTTTGGTCCTATACCTTAAAAAAAAACCAAAAAACAAAAAAAAAAAACCTCCTTTCTTGTGATTTCCCCAGTATTTTCCCTATTTTATGAAAACAACTTTATAAAGAAAAGAAAAAAGGGCTGGTGGAGAAGGTAAAAAGTTTAAGAAAAGAAAAAGGTAGAGTTTTGGGGTTTTTTTTTTCCTTTTTTTTTAGTTGTCCCCGATTTGCCTTGGCCACTTGAAGAAAGGGGGCAGAGACAGGTTGCTGAAGCCCAGGCTGTAGGCTTGACCCTTTCAAGTTCCCTGCTATTTTGCTTCCTGGGGAAAAGAGGAGGAACGAAAGGAGCCTAACTGATGCGATGAGGCAGGAATTCTAAATTTGTGACACTTTGCAAACTGTTTGTGTGCACTGAGTTTGAACCCAGCTACAATTCAGTGTAGAAGTTCTTGGAAACTGGCATGTCAGCTGCCCTAGACAATCTGCACATTAACTTTCACTTTGAAAACTTTTCCTGGCTTGTCTTTGCAGGGTGTGAAAGCTGGGTGACGGTGGGCCAGTTTTACCAAGGCCAGCTGTGCTCGTGTGTACCTGCCTTGTTGTCACAAAGGCATCAGACTTTTCCCTTCATCTGATGAAAATCCCGCTGAGCTGGACTCAAGTCTTCATTGTTGAATGAACTGGTGTCAGGGAGTTCTCTTTTGGCTTTCTTAAAGGTCACTCTTTGCTCACTTCTTTTTTAGTTCACAGCTACATTTTTCAGGCTTCATGTGGTATGCCGGTTATGCCAAAGTAAAGAGCTGGATCAAAGACATTTCTTGTTAATAAGGCTAAGGATCAATCTGTCTTTTCAGATCCAGACTGCTAATAGATAAAGGACAAGGGAGTCTCCGTCTATATAGCTTGCTGACTGCCAGAATCCTAAGTTGCCTTCTAGAACAGTGCTGTGAACTTAACCTTTGAATGGTTAGGTTTTATATCCAGCTTTGTGTTCCATAAAGCTTGCCCCCAGCTTCTCTGCCAGATGTACTGAGAAATCCTAACTTTGTCCTTATTTCCTCCTCCTGGGGATCATTCCATCAATCATGGAGTGGTACAAGTGTGGAGACGGCAGAAGTCTGGTTCACATTCTGTATCCATTGTCAAGTCCAGCTGGCTGGGGCCTCACTGTACTTTTAAAGGACAGGCATCTCAACGCTTAGCTTTTTGACACGATAGCTCAGTGTGTTCCTCCCAAATTTATATCGTTGTCATACCATATTTAATAAACTCAAAGTAAAAGTAGTCAAAGTATCTTCCTTAGACATCTTCCAGCTATCACTACTGCTTCCTTTTCCTTTTCTAGATCTCTGCCTGTTGAATGAATAATCAGAAACCTCCCTTCTTAATTGCTTGCAGTTCTGTATTTCAAGTTATATATCTTATTTGGACCCTGCTCTCACATTTTTTTAAAATTTTTTAAATGTTTGTTTATTTTTGAGAGAGAGAGAGAGAGAGAGCAGGGGGGAGGCAGAGAGAGAAGGAGACACAGAATCTGAAGCAGGCTCCAGGCTCTGAGCTGTCAGCACAGAGCCCAACGTGGGGCTCGAACCCATGAGCTGTGAGATCATGAACAGAGCCAAAGTTGGATGCTTAATTAACTGAGCCACCCGGCCCCCCACCACCCCGCCCCGGCTCTCACTTTTTTTTTTTTTTTCAACGTTTATTTATTTTTGGGACAGAGAGAGACAGAGCATGAACGGGGGAGGGGCAGAGACAGAGGGAGACACAGAATCGGAAACAAGCTCCAGGCTCTGAGCCATCAGCCCAGAGCCCGACGCGGGGCTCGAACCCACGGACCGCGAGATCGTGACCTGGCTGAAGTCGGACGCCCAACCGACTGCGCCACCCAGGCGCCCCCCGGCTCTCACATTTTAATCTCTTTTCATTCTTCCCTTTTTTTGGTGGGGGGAGCTTCTGTTGATTTTAGCATGTTGTCCTACTTTTACTCTTGGCTTTTCTATTAAAAGAAGGGTAGTAAACAATAGGTGACTCATTTATTTTCAGGGTACCAGTTGATATACAGTCTCTTCCTTATTTAGGGTCTTAGTTTTCAGGGTGCATCTTCCCCTATCCAAATCCTGTTCTCTTCAAGGTCAATGAAATTCACAAGAATCATGGTATTGAATCAATCGTATTCTCTCTACCTAATAATTGAACTACTATCTCCAAAGAAGGAGCAGTTCTTATGATTACTAATTCATGATTTATGGTTTTAGCCCTTGTGATTCAATGTGTGATTCAATGTGCAAAGAGGCTTATACACTGGGAAAGGAAGGGAAGAGATAGAAATAAATTGGATACTGAATATGTAAACTAGTAACTTGAGATGTCAGTTTCAGGCCCAAATTGAACAGGTTAGCAAAGCAATGACTTGGCAAGCCCTTAGAGAAGGCAAGGGGAATTACTTAAGCCCAGCATTGATTCATGAGAGGAAAAAAATAAAAGCCACGCTACACTAGCCTCATTTCCCTTCATGGTAGAATTTCTTTCGTAAGAGAAGATCAGGGGACTAGGAAAGAATTATCATAACTGGGTTTCAGCACAGCCTAATGAAATCTTGTGAGCACCAAAGGGAAATGTGAACAAGAGAATGCTGTCATTAGGAATATCTGGTTACTAAATAGGCCACTCTACTCAAACAATACGTCAATGTAAGTTTGAGAATTAAGTGTCTGGGGCTTTGTCATTGGCCCCTTAATTCACCATTTTTATCAATGAATTCATTCACCCATTCATATTCATTTAGGTGCCTACTGTACACCGGGCACCTACATAGCTAGAAGACGTACCGATCCCATTTCCAGATGACACAAAGTAGGATGCGATACTGAATATCTGGGATGACAATCGGTATTAACGATGATCTGGTCAGGCCGCAGTGATGCGTCTGGCCCATGGAATTTAGAACTTCGTAAGGAAAAACATAAAGCTCTTCACGTGGCTTCGGAAATTCAAGTGCGAAGAAGGCTTAAGGGTTCAGGTTGGCCTTAAGTATAATAGAAGTTAACAGTGTAGTGAGAACTGCCAAAACCCAGTGCTGCCCTGTGAGAAAATTTTCACAACACACTCTGCCAGATGCAAAAAGCCGACTACAAAGCAGATAGTGCAGAATCACTCTGTGGGAGGGAAATACACACAGAGGAAGAATATACATCAAAATGTTGACAAAGTGTTCATAGTAGCCATCTTTGTTAGTTGGATCTCAGATGACCCTGTCTTTTTGCATTTGTCATGTTTATGGCATTGAGAATATTTTTGTTCCTTAAAAAAATTACTTGTGTTTCATTTTGAAAAGATGTAAGGAGATGTGGGCTCTGCTGGCAGCTGAGGCTTTGGCCAACAGGATTGGGGGTGCGGGGGGAAGACTGTGATTCTCCCTCATTCGTCACGCTCGCATCCACTGCCTGAACAGCTGCCCCTCCCTGCTAATCAGCATGATTAGTAAACCCCCACTTCCACACAGGGGCCAGCGCCTTGCACAAGGTTACAGCACTCTCTGTCTGGGTTGGCTTGGAGCAGCGGGCCCCCGTCATGAGCCCCCGCCGGCTCTGGTGGGGAGGACTGGCAGGTGGCCTGGGCTCCCCTGCTCACACATGCTGAGCCACTCCTGAGTCCTTTATCAGGTCCACTAGGTTGACACCCCCGTCATCACCCAGTTAACCCACACAGGCACGGTACTTGGAAGGAGATTGTAAGTACTGCTTTACTTCTCTTCGATCGGACTGGCTCGCACCTGTTCCTTAGTGCCCTTATTGTTCATTTTCCCCAAGGTTTGGATTCACCTTCCATGGGACAAATGTTAATAATAGGAACTCCCATCTATTATGTGTGCCAAACATCGTGCTAAATGCTTTCCGTGAATGATCCCATTTAATTCTTGGGCCAGCCCTCTGACAGATGGGGTTGATTTTTATTCCCATTTCACAGCTGAGGAAAGCAAGGCACAGAGAGCCTAAGTGACTGGTAGAGCCAGGATTTGAACCCAGCTGTCTTGTTCTAGAGCACAGGCCTGGTCACTAAGCTATGCTGCTTCCTGTTCTCGGGGTCATCCAGCTCAGAACCCGGGGTGTGGATCCAGGGGCATGGGGCCTCTGCTCTCCCTCCAGAATTCTCTCACTAACCCAACTCTTGGATTGGTTTTGATTCCTTTCCAGCGTCTGAAACCTTTCATTTCTTTTTGCCTTCTTTCTTGGATTATTTCTTTAATCCTCTCCCAAGGGCCTTTCATCCTCTCAAATAAACAAAATATTTAAAGGTTTTTAAGCCCTTTCACCCTGTTCTCAAGCAGGAAGATCAGCTTGCATCTATAATTTTATATAGTTCTGTGCTCTTGACCTAGCATATAGGTCATCAAAAGTTTATCAGTTTTTCACATAATTTCTGAGCTTTTCTATGTCTCTAATACCACCCAGTTGTACTTCAGGTTTTTGTGCAGAATTACCATTTCCGTAGGACTCCACAGATTCAAAACAGAAAGGTCAAAGTGTTCTATCTAGTCTTATCTCAAGGAGCAAACTCAAAAGGGAAAAATAAATTTTAGTCTTTAGCACCTGTGTTTTCAGAGGTCCTTTTAAAATAATATTCCAACACAAAGACTCTCTCAGAATCAAGGCACCTGTCACCATGAGCATAAAATCTCTTGGCAGGTCGAACTCATTGCACTTAAATAATTTTAGGCACGAATTCCATTTGGCTAGCTGTCACTGTTCCGGGTCCACCACAGCAAAGCCTTAAGACTTGTTAGTGTTGCTTATTACACTTGTATCTAAATGCAATTCGACTTTTATCCTTTCACTAATGAAAGAAGTCCTCAGTCATTCACTGGATACCTTTAGTAAGCAGACTTTTTTCTCGGAGCCCACACCATGCAATTTAATGCTAAACTTAACCGTCCCTGACCCCTTGACTCCCTTCTAAACACATATTACTTTTAATCTCATAATAGATCTTTCAGGCTCAGTTTTTCCGAGCCAGCATTTCTTTTCTGCCTTTTGTCCAGACTGTTCATTTACCATTATTATTGCCTCTCTGCTTACATTCCCCTGACTTCCCCAGACCTTCTGCCAGCCTGTTTGATCCTTCAGGGGCTCATGTGATTTTCCTCCTCACTCACATTACCATGTCGTTAGCTCCCTGGACTCTGCCCCCCCCCCCCCCCCCCGCACTGTTCCTCCTCGGTTTTGGACACCTGTGGGGATGCCACCTCTTCCACAGTCCTGCCATTCCTGCCTTTTTTTCCACCGCCGCCCCCATCTTCCCTGTGGACTCACCTTAACAAATGTACTTCCTCCAGATCTGGAGCTCTTTGAGAGCAGAAGCTCATCTTTTTCTTCTTACTAGTGCCTACGAACAGTGTCCAATAAATGGGTTGGATTTATTTCGTGGGTTATTTATTTATGTGAGTCGAATGCTGTGGAAATAAGAGAACTACTTAGATATGTACCTTTATATGGGGTCCCAGCATTGCAAAATGCAGGATGAAAAGAATTTTGCTGCAAAAATCAGGGAAGTCAGCTAGAGATGTAACATATACACAGAATAGGAAATACTAGTTTTTTTAAAATTTTTTTAAAAATCTTTGCTTATTTTTGAGAGAGAGGGACAGAGTGTGAGCAGGGGAGGAACAGAGAGAGAAGGAGACACAGAATCTGAAGTAGGCTCCAGGCTCTGAGCTGTCAGCACAGAGCCCGACACAGGGTTCGAACCCATGAACTGCGAGATCGTGACCTAAGCCTAAGTCAGATGCTTAACTGACTGAGCCACCCAGGAGCCCCTAATAATTAGTTTTTTTAATGAAAGATAAAAGAAATTGTCTTTTTTCCAGCTGAGGTAAAAATTTACATAATGTGCACGGATCCTAAGTGTTCAGCTTGATGAGTTTTGATCATTTTATATATATCCACGTAACCCCCACTCAACACAAGATGGGGAACATCTCTGTCACACTCAAAATCCCCCTGTGTCTCTTCCCAGTCAGTACGCCTCCTCTCTCACTAATCACACTATTGACTTCTCTTACGATACAGTAGTTTGCCTCTTCTTTTTTTCACGTTTTTTTATTGCAGTAAAATACACATGACATAGAATTTACAAACCATTTTTAACTGTACAGTAGAGTGGTATTAAATCCATTCTCATTCTTGTCCAACCATCACCACCATCTAGCGCCATGACTCTACATCTTGTAGAACTGAAAACCAGACCACACAGTAACTCCCCATTCTCCCCTTCCCCCAGTCCCTGGCAACCACCTGTTACACTTTTCTGTCTCTATGTTTTTGACCACTCTTAAGTACCTCATATAAGCGGAATCGTACAGTATCTGTCCTTTTGTGACTGGTATCTTATACTTAGCATAATGCCCTCAAGGTCCATTCACGTTGTAGCACGTGCAGAATTCCCTTCCTTTTTAAGGCTGAATAACATTTCACTGAATGGTGTACCACATTTTGTTTATCCATTCATCCTTCATGGACACGTAGGTTTCTCCCACATTTTAGCTATTGTGCTTCTGAGCATGGGTGTATAAATACAGTTTTGCCTAGTGTTGGACTTCTTATAAGTGGAATCTTACAATATTCTTTTGTATCTGGCTTCTTTCAGCAAAGTGTTTTAGAGATTCATCTATATTGTTGCTTACATCAGTGGTTCAGTGTTTTGTATTGTTGAGTGTAGTGTTCTATACGAATATTCCCACAATTTGTTTATCCATTTTCTTACTGATGGGCATTAAGATTGGTCTCAGTTTTTTACTATTATGAATACAAACTCAATGAGAATTATTATATAACTCTTTTTTTCATAACCATATGTTTGGGGGGGTATCTATTTAGGAATAGAACTGTTAAGTCATACAAATATTTTTTAATTTATAAGAAACTGACAAATGGTTTTCTGAAACTATTGTATCATTTTACACTCCCATCAGCAACGTGTGAGAATTCTAGTAACGCACATGTTCACCAGCATTTGGTATTGTTGTGTTTGATTTTAGTCATTTTATTTTATTTTGTTTTGTGTGGGTTTTTTTTTTTTTTTTTATGTTTGTTTTTGAGGGAGAGAGAGAGCATGAGCTGGAGAGAGGCAGAGGGAGAGGAAGAGAGAGAACCTGAAGCAGGTTCCATGCTATCAGCGTAAAACCCAATGTGGGGCTCAAACCCGCTAGCTGTGAGATTTGACCTGAGCCGAAGTCCGACACTCAACCAACTAAGCCACCCAGGCGCCCCTGATTTTAGTCATTTTAATAGACATAAAGTGCTATTTTCATTTTCCTGATGACTACTGATACTGAGAACCTTTTATGTGCTTTTTTATGTTTTATTGGCCATTCATATGTATATTTTTGTAAAGTATCTATTAAAATGTTTTATACATTTTAAAATTAGGTTGTCATTTTACTGTTGAAGTCAACAGTTAACAATAGGACTTCTTTATATGTTATCAATTAAGAATCTTTCTTACATATATGTATTGTAAATATTTTTCTTCAGGGCATGGCTTGCCTGTTCATTTTCTTAGTGATAGCTTTTGATGAACAGAAATAAAAAAGCCTAATTTATCAAAATTTTTAAAAGATTTTATTTTCAGTAATCTCTACACCCAACATGGGACACAAACTTACAACCCCCCACATCAAGAGTCACATGCTCCACCGGTTAAGCCAGCCAGGTGCCCCTCAGATGTTTTCACTTATGATTAGAGCTCTTTGTGTCCTAAGAAATCTTTACCTATGATGTGATGCCTGGGTACCTCAGTTGGTTAAGGGTCTGACTTCGGCTCAGGTCATGATCTTGCGGTTCATAGGTTCGAGCCCCACATTGGGCTCTGTGCTGAGAGCTCAGAGCCTGGAGCCTGCTTCAGTTTCTGTGTCTCCCTCCCCCTATGCCCCTCCCCCACTTGCTGTCTGTCTGTCTGTCTGTCTGTCTCTCTCTCAAAAAATGAAAAGACATCAAAAATTTTTTTAAAAAAGAAATCTTTGCCTATGACAAGTTTACAAAAACATCATATTTTCTTCTAGAGGCTTTTAAGTTTAGGGGTCTGTAATCCAACTCAAATTTATGTTTATCTGTAGAATGAAGTAAAGGTTGATGTTCATTTTTTTTTCATATGGATATCCAGTTGTTTTAGCAGTATTTGCTAAAAAAAAATTATTTTCCCCATTGAATTCACTTTGGCACCTTAGTCAAAAATTAGTTGACCATATATTTATGGGTATATTTCTGAACTCTTTATTCTGTTTCACTGACCTATTATTTATTTACTATTATGCCTATGCTTCACTTTCTTGATTGTGATTTGTATATAGTGGCCTTGAAATCAGGTAATGTAAGTCTCCCTTTTCAAAATTGTTTTGACTATTCTAGATTCTTTGACTTCTCTATATAAATTTTAACATCAACTGGTCAGTTTCTTCAATAACAGCAAAGCCTGCTGGGATTCTTATTGTGATGGCATTGGATCTATAGATCAGTTGGGGGTGGTTTCCAGTTCCGGTTGTGGCTGAGTGAGTTTTTATCCAATCAGCCCACTGGATGAAACACAAAGTACAACAACCTGAAGGCAGTGGAGGGTAAACAGAAGCCAGTATTTGGAAGAAAGGAATGGAAATTTGGAGGAAGGGAACTGCAAGAGGTGAGCTTTCTCTTTGTTTTTCAGTTATTACCTTTTGACCTGAGGGCAGGCCACGGTTTGCAATTAGAACTTACATGGCAATCCAAATTAACTGGCTTAACAAACTGGAGGCTGAGGTTTAGAATAGCCACCTGTGGGAAGAGTGAGAGGAAAACCCTGGAAATGAGGCAACCATCTACTCCAAACTATACAGTTAAAGCTAAAAGAACTGAACATAGAGCCATGGCCCATGGAAGGGAAGAAAGAATTTCAGGTGGAGTTTAGCCAAATTAGCTGCCTGCTTAAAACACACACTCGCACGCACGCACACGCACGCGCGTGGTCTTTGGAGCAATATAATACAATCCAGTATCTATAACATTTCACAGTGTCCAGGATACAATGTGAAATTCTTCAACATATGAAAAAACAGGAAAACATGACCCATTCTTAGAATGAAAGATAATCAACAGAGACCAGTCTTAAGAAGGCTCAGATGATGGAATTAATACGCAAGGATTTTAAAGTGGCTATTATAACTATGAACCAAGATGTATAGGAAAATATGCTTCAATGAATCAAAGATAGGAAATCTTTGATTTCCAGATAGAATTTCCAGACAGAAAGCCAGATTTCCAGATAGAAACTGTGGAACTAGGAAAGCAACATTTGAAATGTAGAATAAACATCTTAACAATATTGAGTCTTCCAATAGAAGTTAACCATCTGACTCTTGACTTTGGCTCATGTCATGATCTCACAGTTTGTGAGATCAAGCCCCATATCAGACTCTTCACTGACAGCACAGAGCCTGCTTGGGATTCTCTCTCTTCTCTCTCTCTGCCCCTCCCCTGCTTGCTCTCTATTTCAAAATAAATAAATAAATAAACTTAAAAAAAAAGAGAGAATTGTTAAAAATATAATTGCATTTTGTTTATGGACCTTGATTCCTGTACTACCAATATTTTTATAAAATTCATAAGGTTTTCTGTGTAAACAATCACATCTGTGAATGCTGGCAGTTTTTTTTTTTCCTTATGACATTGCCTATGTCTTCCATTACTAATTTTTTTATAAAAGTTTTTTTTTTAATGTTTATTTTTGAGAGAGAGAAAGAGAGAGAGAGAGAGCGCGCACGCAAGTAGGGGAGGGGTAGAGAGAGGGAGACACAGAATCCGAAACAGACTCCAGGCTCTGAGCTATTAGTACAGAGCCTGATATGGGGCTCAAACTCATGAACTGTGAGATCATGACCTGAGCTGAAGTTGGACACTTAACCGACTGAGTAACCCACGCACCCCTTCCATTACTAATTTTTAATTGAAGTAGTGAGAAAAAACATCCTTCCTTTATTCCTGTTCTTAAAGGAAAAGAGTTCAGTGTTTCACCAATAAGTATGATGTTAACCATAGATTTTTTAATAGATATACTTTATTAGGTTAGGAACTTTCTTTTGTTCCTAGTTTACTGAGAGTTTCTGTCATGAATGGGTGTTGCATTTTGTCCAATGTGGTATTTCATCTAATAATATTCTAATATGATTTTTCTTCTTTATTCTTTAATGCAGTGAATACATGATTGATTTTTACATCTTAAACCATTCCCATGGTAAATATCACTTGGTCATGATACGATCTTATTTTTTATAGATTTTTTTTTTCTTTTAATTTAGAGAGCATGAGTAGGGGAGAGGGCCAGAAGGAGAGAGAGAGAGAGAGAGAGAGAGAGAGAGAGAGAGAGAATCTCAAGCAGGCTCCACACAGAGCTAGATCCCACAACCCTTGGATTATGACCTGAGCTGAAATCAAGATTTGGACAGTCAACCCACTGAGCTACCCAGGTGCCCCGGGGGTAGTTTTTTTTTATAAAGGAGATAGATATAGGTTGATTGATTTTATTTGCTAATATTTCATCAGAGTCTTTTTGTGTATATTCTTGAGGCATACTGGCCTGTAATTTTCTTGTAATGTCTTTGTCATGTTTTTTGTGTCAGAGATATGTTAACATCGTAAAATGAGTTGGGAAATTTTCCCTTCTCTCTTTTGTTCTGAAAGATTTTGTGAAATATTGGAATTATTTCTTTAAATGTTTGATAGACTTCACTAAAACCATCTGAGCTTAAAGTTTTCTTTGTAAGAAGGTTTTTGATTATAAGTTAAATTTCTTTATATACCTATTTATGTAAAGAGAGCAATTTAGACTTTCTCTCATTGTGTCACTTTTAATAAGTTGTATTTCCAAGGATTTATTCACTGAATTTTTGGCATAGAGTTGTTCATAATATTACTTTCTGTCTTTGTTGTCTATAGACTCTATGATCTTCTTCATTAATTTTTTATGTCCTTTTATTCTTTAAGATCAGCTTGCTTGGAATTCATCAACTTTTAAAATCTTCCAAACAGCCACCTTTGATTTTGTTGATATGCTCTGTTTGCCTATTTTCTATTTCACTGTGCTAAAAGATAAACTGAAGTGTATTAAAATTTTGAAGAGCTCATTGGAGCAAACATTGATTTTTAACTGGGCAGTGACAAACTGAAAATGGTTAGGAGCAATCTATCAGGGGGAACTAAGGGAAAGGCTTTCTTTTTTTTTTAATGTTTATTTATTTCTGAGAGACAGAAAGAGAGACAGAGAGTGAGCAGGATAGGGGCAGAGAGAGAGAGAGGGAGACAGAATCCGAAGCAGGCTTCAGGCTCTGAGCTGTCAGCACAGAGCCCGATGTGGGGCTTGAACCCACGAACCATGGGATCATGACCTGAGCTGAAGTTGGACACTTACCTGACTGAGCCACCCAGGCACTCACCCGCCCCTCCCGCCCTTTTTTTTTTTTTTTTAATAGAGCAGACTCCTAAATAAAGCAAGGAAATTATTTGATTACTTGATTGACTATAGCTGAAGCAGTTGCTTTATTTGGGAAAGCCTACTAGGCTGTTTGTGATTGGTTGTTCTTAATTTCATTTTCTCAGACTTGAGTGCACTGATGCTGGCTTAAGTTTTGGTTTGCTTATAAAGGCTGCCAAGGCATTAGAGCCACCTCAGTCTAATGGCCTCCTTGTTGACTTCTGCTTTTATTATTCTATTTTTTATTCTACTTACTGTGTGTTTACCTTGCTCTTACTTTTCTAGCTTCTTAAGGTGGAAAGCTTAAGTTGTTAATTTTCACTCATTTCTTTTCTAATAAAGACATTAAATATTATAAGTTTCTATTTAAGTACTCTTTTAGGTTTTGTTCAATTGTGTTTTCATTACCACTCAGTTGAATACATTTTTAAATTTTTCCTGTGATTTCTTCCTTGACTCATAGATTATGTAGAAGTGTGTTGTTAAATTTCCAAATATTTTGGAATTTTCTAGATATCTTATTACTGATTTATAATTTAATATTCTAATCAGTGTACATTCTGGATTTTAGTCCTTTGATTTTTTTTTAAAGGTAATTACCATTTATTTTTTGAGGTTCCTTTGATTTTTATTGAGACTTATTTTATGGCCCAGCATTTGGACTATCTTCATGAATGTTCCGTGTTCACTTGAAAAGAATGTGTATTCTGAAGTTAGTGGATATAGTTTCACATAATTGTCAAATTGACTGAGTGGGTGGAGAGTGTTGTTTAAATGTTTAAGTCTATACTGGCAGGGTTTTTGTTTGGTTTTGGTTTTTTTCCCAGCACTTTAAAATACCTGTTCATTGTTTTCGGGCCTTTGTTTTCTAATGATAAGTCAGCCAACCATTAGCATTGTTGTTCGCTTGTGGGTAATATTTCTACCAGCGCCAACCAGCACCCCACCACCCTGGCTGCTTTGAAGTTTTTGTTCCTGATTTTTAGTTTTCAGCAATTGGACTATCATGTGCCTGGGTGTAGATTTCTTTGTACTTAACCCTGCTTAGGATTTGCTGAGCTACTTAGGTCTGTAGGTTAATGTCTTCCATCAGCATTGGAAATTCTCAGCCTTTATCCCTTTATAGATTTCTTCTGCCTCATTCTCTCTCCTCTGCCTTCTGGGATTCCAATTTTATATATGTTACATACTCTCCTCTATTGCATTCAGTCTGTTGTTAAGCATTTGGAATGAATTCTTCCTTTCAGATTGTATATTTTTTCACTTCTAGAATTCTTGTATGGTTTTTTTTTTAAGTAAATTTCATCTCTCTATTGAAATTCCCCCGTTTGTTCATACATGTTGCCTACCTTTTATACTTGACCCTCATACATATTTCTCATGGTTATTTTGAAGTCCACCTCTGGTAAGTCCAACATCTGTGCCGTCTTGTCAGTGCCCTTCTATTGACTGTTTTCTCTCCTGGGTCACATTTTCTTGCTTCTGCATGTCTTTTACAATTATTAGTTGTATGCTAGGCATTTTCTGTAAAATCAGAGTCTTAAGTAAATGTTATTTACCCTCCCCCCTCTCCCAAAAAGACATGCTTATCCTTTTCTCCGGTTGCTAGTGTGTGGGAGAGGGGTGGGAGGCGAAGGGGGTGAGCCAATCTAATTGATAATTAAGCTGGGTCTGGACTTTGTCACAGCCTTTGTTAGATTCCAGTTCATCTCTGGCTTCAGATGTTTGGAGAGCCGGATGGGAGCACCAGTTAAGATTCTAGAGATCCTTTTATGCTTTACAGTCATGTGGCCAGCTTTCTGAACTGTGAGAGGTGTCTGCTTTTCATCCTGTATGTCAGCTTTTTGGGTAACTGAAGAGTGCCTTTCCGGTCGTGCTCTCTTCTCACCTGTCCCCAGGCTGTATTGCAACAGGTCTGTGGTTCACAAAGTGCAGTTCATGGATCTGGGGGTCCAGGGGGGATCCTCAAGACCCTTGGAGGAAGCCAGTAGGATCAAAAGGTTTTTCACAGTAATGCTAAGACATTTTTTTGCCTTTTTCACCACGTTGACATTTACACATGTTACAAAAACAATGGTGTTTTTGTAAAACTCTTCATGCCTTAGCAGAAATTGAGGCTGTGGCACCAAAGTATAGTAGCGACCATTGTAATCTTTACCACCAAAGTATTTGTAGTTACAAGAGTAATGCCAGTGCTACTTAAGAGAATCCTTGTTAAGCAGTAATAATTATTAAATCTCAACTCTGGATTACATATCTTTTTAATGTTCTGCCTGATGAAATAGGATGCACACATAAAGTTCTCCAGGGCCCTGTGTGATAGTCGTCTCAAGGAAGAGCGCTTGTGTGACTGAGTCACAGTCCAAGGTAGCCGCTTCTTATTCCGGCCAGCACTGCTTTGTGCTGCTCGTGGGAGCCCCACCCTTCCCTGTAGGATCTTCAGCATTTACCACACACGTACTGTGTGCTATGACTACTTTGTTTGGGACTGAGAATTTATGAAGAGAATGTAACCTCTGCTGTCTTTAACATCTACACATTCTATAAAGTGCCATGGAAGTAGATGGATATTCTTTCCTGTGAAGAAACAGTAAGATTCTCCCCAGAAAGCACTTCCTTCATGGCTCTACAGTGTTTCTCATTAGAAGCATTGGTGGCATTCTGAGCAGACATATTCTTCCTAGTACACGACTCTTCCCTGCGTTTTTAGACGTTTAGCACCCTTGACACTGCCACCCCCCCCCCCCGCCTATTGAATGTCAGCAATCCCCCACCCCCATTATTATGGCCTTTGAAAGCACACCCACACACTTCCCAACCCTCAAGAAGGACAGGGACATCCTTGCCTGTACATGGTAGCTCAAGTTCTGTTGCGATTGGGTGAAGGAGCCCGGGGAAGTGGGCTGTGGGGGTCACACTCTCTGTATGACTGTCACATTTCTGTGCCCCATTCTTCCCCTACAGTCTTGTGACATCACATGATTCTCAGAAAATCTTGACGCTGAAAGCCTATCTTCATGGAGAGTGTAATTGCCTGGTGAGGAGATCTGCTTTGCTAAAAACCAGTGCGTTTGATAGATCACCTCCAAGTTCCTTAGAACCAACATCCATTCTTTGGAACAGCTATTAAAGCAAAGGGGAAAGTCTAGCCCTTCAATGTATATTGGCTGGAGGTTGGGGGGGGGGGGTGTTCTGCAGGAGGACAGTTATGGGGAAACATTTAGCCCTTATATGCCACAGTGCAACAAAGAAAGTGAGATGAAGTTCTAAGTAAATTGGCTGATAAGAGAGGGTGATGTTGAGAAAAATTTGCCATATTGTTGCCTATTAGCTACATGCGTAGTAAAGGGAAATACAGCATAGTTGACTCTGAATCTTTGAATTTGAGTCCAATGTTAGACATTCTGAGCTTTTCCACAGCTAACTTTCTTGGCTGTACAGATAACATGAAACTCTTAGAAGTTATTTTCAGGGACTCTTTGCACTATTATATTTTAGTATTGAGCAAAGAATAATATAAAAACTAGAGAGAACAATTAAATCTCAAAATTTTGATGGGAGTAGAAAATGTATTACTAGTAGACTACAATGAATTGAGGTTCAGGAAAATGGGATGGAATTTTGGATGGAAACAGAAACTATTAGATGCCACATGAAGGAATATGCAGATAACGGAATCTCAGGGAAGGCCCAGAAGAGAGTGCGCCTGGCCTCCTCCGAGTCAGCCATTGTACAACCTGCGTCCTACAAACCCCACACACTTGTGCTTTAGTTGGAAGATACAGCGGCCTGAGTACCACCCACTGGCGTTCCAAGCAAGCGAGCTTCACCCGGCATCACCACGTCGCCCTCCACGGCTCAGCGCTCCGGTCCCTACCCAGTGGTGCACTGTAAAAATTCCTGCCTCTTGGCTAAAAGTTTCTCCTTGCTTGAGAAAGTTTCTTTTGTGATTTGGAGAGTGGATTTATGGTACCGAGGAGATTAAAAGCAGCTTCTGCTGTGAAAGTTTATGACGTTGCAGTCTGTTCACAGTTTGCAGTTGGATGAGCAAACCTCCTCTCATCCTCAGTCTTACTCTTACGTGATCTCCTCTTGCCCGCTGTCCTACCCCTAACACTCACAGTCCCTGGTGGTCTCCATGGAAGAGGGCCCTGTTACAGACTCTGATTTCTGATGCACAACAAGCAGGCGTTAAAGTAAATGCCTCCTAGGAATATTTGTTGTTAAAGAAGCTTTCAGAAAATAAAACCAACCTAGCCTGCCAGTGAGATGATTTCTGACTTAATAGTTATAACGTAGTTACAAAAATCCTTTAATACCTAATTCCCAAGTCTAGATTGCTGCTCGTGGCCAGAAACTTCTAGAACCAGCAAGCCAGAGTGGAAGGAGAATCACAATTGGTGTATTTTTTGACTTTTGGTGCAGTTCCCATAAACAGTAGTTTCCTTCTAAATTTGAATATCTGCCCTAATTGATACAGAAATCTGAAGGTTAATCCAGCCAGGCAGTTCCTGCTGTTTCATCTGTATCTTCCCGTGTTCCTTTGTTCACTGGATCAACCCACCCTCGCCTCCGCCCTTCTCTTCCTTTCTACCCGGAGGCCTTTCTCCACCCACCACTCCTTCCACTCAGAGCCCGTGCATCTCCCCACATGTTTTCTTCACTAAGCTTTCCTCTCCCCTCACTAATGAGAAAGATGACACGTGCCTCTGGCCCCTCCTTTCCTCACCCCTTAACTCCTGTTTGACTCCCATTCAGCATTTCACTTTGTGAACAACGTGAACATTCTATCTGCGTATTTAGGTACGACTCCTTTCTCGTCAGTCATTGGCCGCCACACTTCTCCATACCTCTGGAAGCCCCTTGGGAAAGACCGCGTCGTTTGAACTATGTAGAGTAGCACACACACCGAGGGGTCACTGAAGATCAGATGTCATACTCGGAAAAATTCATAAATAAGCCCTGAGCATTTGGGTACTTTTCTCCAAGAAGATTAGCCCAAAGCGTGTAATTGTGCAACTGAACTGTGGGAGCCAAACTGTGGGAGGAGATGAGGAAGGGATGTGACATATCAGAGGTGAGATTATGTGAGTAGAAAACCTTTCATCCGTGGGCTTCGGGATACATTATGCAGACTTTCCCTTAACTAGGTATTTGGAAATCTCTTTGAGAGAGGCAGAGACTCCAAAGCAGCCCCCTGAAATGATGAAGCTGTGAGGGAGAACACAGACAAGAGAGGAGCCTGGGCTTCTGGATTCAGCAGACATTCCGCTCTGTCCCCTCCCCCAGGGTTCCATTGGGGTCATTAGGAATCAGGTTATAAATAACTAGGTGGCCCATAGGTCAGGCCTCAGGAAGGTCGGCATAACCTTACCCCAGTGTTGCTGTGACTCTGCCATCAAAATGACCATTAATGCCAAAGGAAATTTGCAGAGGAAATAACAGCGTGATGATTTAAGTCACTATGAATATTTCTCTTCAGTTAGGCACTGTTTCCTTTCCTAAAGCCCCGTTAATCAGGTCTGGGGTAAGGTTGTTCACAATGAGATTCTTCATGTTTCTTCTGTGTGCAATTTTCTGGTCACTGTACTTCAAAAAGGAAAAAACAAAACAAAACAACAAAACCACAGGGTAATTAAAGAAGGTCCAGAGAAGAACCAGAAGTGAGTGAAAAGGGCTGCCAGATAAAAGACTGTTCTAAAAACCTTTTTAAAGGGGACCTTTTTTTTTTTTTAAATTTTTTTTTTTCAACGTTTATTTATTTTTGGGACAGAGAGAGACAGAGCATGAACGGGGGAGGGGCAGAGAGAGAGGGAGACACAGAATTGGAAACAGGCTCCAGGCTCTGAGCCATCAGCCCAGAGCCCGACGCGGGGCTCGAACTCCCGGACCGCAAGATCGTGACCCGGCTGAAGTCGGACGCTTAACCGACTGCGCCACCCAGGCGCCCCTAAAGGGGACCTTTTTTAAAAATGTGGGGCAATATATATATCCTAAAATGTACCATTTCTGTGCTACGATTCAGTGGCATCTCATACATTCACAATTTTTGCAACCATCACCACCATCTGTCTCCAGAACTTTCTCATCATCCCAGGCTGTAACTCAGTACCCATTAAACAGTAACTCCCAATTCTCCCATCTCCCCAGCCCCAGCAACCACTGTTCTACTTTGTCTCTATGAATTTGACTCTTCTAGGGACCTCGTATAAGTGAAATCCTGCCATATTGGTCCTTTTGTGACAGACTTATTTGACTTAGCATAACGTCCCCAGGGTTCATCCATGTTGTCTCTTGTGTCAGAATCTCCTTCCTTTTTAAGGCTGACTAATATTTCGTTGGTATAGGCCACATTTGTTTATCCATTCATCTGTTGATGTTTTCACTGTTTGGCTACTGGAAATAATGCTGCTGGGAACTTCGGTGTACAAGTAGGCCCTGTTTTCAATTGGGGGGGGGGTTATGCCTGGGGGTGGAATCACTGAATCACATGGTAATTCTGTGTTTGGCTTTTTGAGGAACTGCCAGAATGTTTTCCACAGGGGCTACAACATTTCACGTTCCCACCAGCAATGCGCGAGAGTTCCAGTGTTTCCTCATGCTGGCCAGCGCTTGGTTTTTTTTTCCATGTATTTGGTTTCATTTTTAATAATCACCCTCCTAATTAGCATGAAGTGGTATAAATGGGGACTTTTCTACCTGGAAGAAACAGACCGAGAGGTCAAGCGGAGGCCTGTAGTTATGAAGACTTCAACTGGGATATATACAGACATAGTCACCAGAATCTAAAATGTGGGGATCTGGGCAAGGAAGAAGGTCAGAGTTCTTAACAGACAGCATAGCATGGGTACTGAACAGTTCCAAAGGCCACCAGCCCTTCTCCTTCCTCGTGTGTCTGACAGGCCAAACATCTGCTTGGCTGGGGACCCTACTGAGGTAAATTTAGAATAATGAAAAACCTGTCTTCTCAGACCAGTTATCTTATCTCATGATGCACACGTAAGCTCACTAATAGGTGGTTAAGAAAAACCATGAATTCTGTATAATTAACCCCTGTTCTTTTAAAGTTGATGTTTTAGAAGATGATTGTGCCTCTGTTCCTACCTTAGATTCAACCAGCCGTCCTGAATTTGAAGCTTCCTGGGCTCCTTTTTGGAAGACCTTGTGGCCGTCACAGGGGACTGAAATTACTATTTTAATTACTTAACCTTCAACAGATACTGTAGACTGACCATGTGCCCCGGCCTCAGGATAAGTGCTACAAAGAGAGTGGAGAACAGAGCGAGCCCTGTCTTTGTCTTCATGGAGCTGTGGTTTAGTGGGCGAGTCAGATGATTTCTCACACAAACAGATTTGTAAATTCCAAGCTATGTTAGCTCTGTAAAGGAAAAATACCTGTGATATTTCTCTCTTTTCCTTTAGGTTGTTCACACAACCACTCTAAGAGCTCTGCTTTCTTTTCTCTTCAGGAGCCTTCAAACAGGTGGCTTTGCCTGGGAGGGAGAGGTAGAGAACAACGCATATAGCAAGGCTACAGGGGTTGTCCCTCAGCACAAGTATCACCCCACAGCGGGCAGTTACCAACTCCATTTTGCCCTGCAGCAACTTGAACAACAAAAACTTCAGTCCCGGCAGCTTCTGGACCAGAGTCGAGCCCGGCATCAGGTAATTCAGATAAGGCTTTTCCATATGCTAGTATCTTTCTTCTACGGGGGTGGAAGAAGGTCAATGGAAAAGGTAGGAATAGTTTCCCAAAAGTTTACCTACACCAGTATGGCTCGCATGGCTCTTGGAGAACCTACTCTAAGGGAAGAAATGTGCTGAAGCCTTGATGTTGGCTTTGGCAGGAGGTGACACTGAACCAGGTGTGACATTTTCTTTCACTTGAATATTTCTCTACAAAAATCTCTGTTGTAGCATTGCCTCTTTCTGTTGCCTGATGGTCGTTCAGTAAGCTCCCAGCGGGTCTAATTTCCACATACCTAAAAGCTAGCATTTTTTTTTTTTTTTTTTGGGACAGAGAGAGACAGAGCATGAACGGGGGAGGGGCAGAGAGAGAGGGAAACGCAGAATCAGAAACAGGCTCCAGGCTCCGAGCCATCAGCCCAGAGCCTGACGCGGGGCTCGAACTCACGGACCGCGAGATCGTGACCTGAGCTGAAGTCGGATGCTTAACTGACTGCGCCACCCAGGCGCCCCTAAAAGCTAGCATTTGAAGCAACTTTTTTCCTAAATGTACTGTTTCTTTGGTACACCCTTGGTATACATAAGCACACATTAATCCTTCATAACTTACCAAGATTTTCAAGGTGTAGATAATGTTTCCAGTTCTTTTCACAGGAAGTAGTCATAAGTTAAGCTGTTGGTCTTCTGGCTCGACGGTACACAAAACAACGTACCCGCAAAAATGTAACGGTATACACAAAAATCCTCGCTGTCTTGGCCCTTGTGTTCTAGTGAAATACCATTTTCCTTCTATCCGTAGAATGACAGACACTCCTGAGTATATGTGTGAGGGAGCTGTGTAAGTGAATTGTAAGTGAATTGTGCTGGTGTGTTAGTATGGCCCAAATTGCAGGGAAAGACCATCTGGAGTTAAGTTTTTCTTGATCATTTCAGGGCCATCTTTAGAATCCGTTACTGTGTTCTACATGTTGTGTTGGGCTATCTCAGCACTGATTCCATGAGCTTCTCTTTTATTTGGCTATGTGAAGAAATATATCAGTTTGATCTCTTGTTATTTGCTCTTATAAAAATGTAGTACATAGTGTGCGTTAGTTTGTGCAAAATTAATAGTCACTTAAAGACAAAAGCACCATTTCCCAAAGTCTTTCCCCCCCTCTAAATAAAACAATCATCATGATGCTCTCTATCTTAATCTTTTTTTTAATTTTGTTTTTTAGTTTTTAAAATTTACATCCAAATTAGTTAGCATGTAGTGCAACAAAGATTTCAGGAGTAGATTCCTTAGTGCCCCTTCCCCATTTAGCCCATTCCCCCTCCCACAACCCCTCCAGCAACCCTCAGTTTGTTCTCCATATTTATGAGTCTCTTCTGTTTTGTCCCCCTCCCTGTTTTTATATTATTTTTGTTTCCCTTCCCTTATGCTCATCTGTTTTGTCTCTTAAAGTCCTCATATGAGTGAAGCCATATGATTTTTGTCTTTCTTTGACTGACTAATTTCACTTAGCATAATACCCTCCAGTTCCATCCATGTAGTAGCAAATGGCAAGATTTCATTCTTTTTGATTGCCGAGTAGTACTCCATTGTATATATGTATACTACATTTTTCTTTATCCATTCGTCCATCGATGGACATTTGGGCTCTTTCCATACTTTGGCCATTGTTGATAGTGCTGCTATAAACATGGGGGTGCATGTGTCCCTTCGAAACAGCACACCTGTATCCATTGGATAAATGCCTACTAGTGCCATTGCTGGGTCGTAGGGTAGTTCTATTTTTAGTTTTTTGAGGAACCTCCATACTGTTTTCCAGAGTGGCTGCACCAGCTTGCATTCCCACCAACAATGCAAAAGAGATCCTCTTTCTCCGCATCCTCGCCAACATCTGTTGTTGCCTGAGTTGTTAATCTTAGCCATTCTGACAGGTGTGATGTGGTATCTCATTGTGGTTTTGATTTGCATTTCCCTGATGATGAGTGATGTGGAGCGTTTTTTTCATGTGTCGGGTGGCCATCTGGATGTCTTCTTTGGAGAAGTGTCTATTCGTGTCTTTTGCCCGTTTCTTCACTGGATTATTTGTTTTTGGGGTGTTGAGTTTGATAAGTTCTTTATAGATTTTGGATACTAACCCTTTATCTTATCTGTCATTTGCAAATATCTTCTCCCATTCCATCGGTTGCCTTTTAGGTTTGCTGATTGTTTCCTTCGCTATGCAGAAGCTTTTTATTTTGATGAGGTCCCAGTAGTTCATTTTTGCTTTTGTTTCCCTTGTCTCTGGAGACGTGTTGAGTAAGAAGTTTCTGTGGCCAAGATCAAAGAGGTTTTTGCCTGCTTTCTCCTTGAGGATTTCAATGGCTTCCTGTCTTACATTTAGGTCTTTCATCCGTTTTGAGTTTATTTTTGTGTATGGTGTCAGAAAGTGGTCCGGATTCATTCTTCTGCATGTTGCTGTCCACTTTTCCCAGCACCACTTGCTGAAGAGACTGTGTTTATTCTATTGGATGTTCTTTCCTGCTTTGTCAAAGATTAGTTGGCCATACGTTTGTGAGTCCATTTCTGGGTTCTCTATTCTGTTTCATTGATCTGAGTGTCTGTTCTTGTGCCAGTACCATACTGTCTTGATGATGACAGATTTGTAGTATAGCTTGAAGTCTGGGATTGTGATGCCTCCTGCTTTGGTTTTCTTTTTCAGATTGTTTTGGCCATTTGGGGTCTTTTCTGGTTCCATACAAATTTTAGGACTATTTTTTCTAGCTCTGTGAGGAATGCTGGTGTTACTTTGATAGGGATGGCATTGAATATGTAGATTGCTTTGGGTAGTATCAACATTTTGACAATATTTGTTCTTCCTATCCAGGAGCATGGAATCTTTTTCCATTTTTTTGTGTCTTCTTCAATTTTTTTCATAAGCTTTCTATAGTTTTCATGTATAGATTTTTCACCTCTTTGGTTAGATTTATTCCTAGGTATTTTATGGTTTTTTTGTGCAACTGTAAATGTAAATTTGTTAGCGTATAGGAATGCAACTGATTTCTGTGTGTTGACTTTATATCCTGCAATTTTGCTGAATTCATAAATCAATTCTGGCAGTTTTTTGGTGGAATCTTTTGGCTTTTCCATATAGAGTATCATGTCATCTGCAAAGAGTGAAAATTTGACCTCCTCCTGGCCAATTTGGATGCCTTTTATTTCTTTGTGTTGTCTGATTGCAGAGGCTAAGACTTCCAATACTATGTTGAATAACAGTGGCGAGAGTGGACATCCCTGTCTTGTTCCTGACTTTAGGGGGAAAGCTCTTAGTTTTTCCCCATTGAGGATGATATTAGCATTGGGTCGTTCATATATGGCTTTTATGATCTCGAGGTATGCTCCTTCTATCCCTACTTTCCTGAGGGTTTTTATCAAGAAAGGATGCTATATTTTGTCAAATGCTTTCTCTGCATCTGTTGAGAGGATCATATGGTTCTTGTCCTTTCTTTTATTGATGTGATGAATCACGTTAATTGTTTTGCAGATATTGAACCAGCCCTGCATCCCAGGTATAAATCCCACTTGGTCGTGGTGATAATTTTTTTAATGTATTGTTGGATCTGGTTGGCTAATATCTTGTTGAGGATTTTTCCATCCATGTTCATCAGGGAAATTGGTCTATAGTTCTCCTTTTTAGTGTGGTCTCTGTTTGGTTTTGGAATCAAGGTAATTCTGGCTTCATAGCAAGAGTTTGGAAGTTTTCCTTCCATTTCTAATTTTTGGAACAGTTTCAAGAGAATAGGTGTTAACTCTTCCTTAAATGTTTGGTAGAATTCCCCTGGAAAGCCATCTGGCCCTGGAATCGTTTTTTGGCAGATTTTTGATTACTAATTTGATTTCCTTACTGGTTATGGGTCTGTTCAAATTTTCTATTTCTTCCTATTTCAGTTTTGGTAGTGTATATGTTTCTAGGAATTTGTCATTTCTTCTGGATTACCCATTTTATTGGCATATAATTGCTCATTATATTCTCTTATTGTTTTTATTTCTATTGTGTTGGTTGTGATCTCTTTCATCCTTGATTTTATTTATTTGGGTACTTTCTTTTTTCTTCTTGATCAAACTGGCTAGTGGTTTATCAGTTTTGTTAATTCTTTCAAAGAACCAGCTTCTGGTTTCATTGATCTGTTCTACTGTTTTTTTGTTTCGGTAGGATTAATTTCTGCTCTAATCTTTATTATTTCCTGTCTTCTGCTGGTTTGGGGTTTTATTTGCTGTTCTTCTATCTCCTTAAGGCGTAAGGTTAGGGAGTGTTTCTGGGATCTTTCTTCCTTCTTTAGGAAGGCCTGGATTGCTATATACTTTCCTCTTATGACCGCCTTTGCTGTGTCCCAGAGGTTTTGGGTTGTGGTGTTATCATTTTCATTGACTTCCATATACTTTTTAATTTCCTCTTTAACCGCGTGGTTAGCCCATTCATTCTTTTTTTTTTTCCTGGAGTTTAAACTTTATTAAATGAGTATAGAGGACACTCAATATTATGTTAGTTTCAGATGTACAACATAGTGATTCAATAAGTTTATACATTATGCTGTGCTGATCACAAATGAATCTACCATCTATCACTGTATAATGCATCATGATTTCATTCACTGTATTCCTTAACTGTACCTTATATTCCTGTGACTTACTCATTCCATAACCGGAAGCCTGTATCTCTCACACCCCTTCACCTGTTTTGCCCTGACGCCCCATCCTCCTTCTCTCTGGCAATCATCAGTTTGTTCCGTGTTTATAGGTCTGATTCTGCTTTCTGTTTATTCATTTGTTTTTCTTAGATTCCACATATGAATGAAGTCATATGCTATTTCTCTTTCTATGACTTATTTCACTTAGCATAATATCTTCCAGGTCCATCAATGTTGTCACAAATGGCATGAGCTCATCCTTTTTTATGGCTGCATAATATGCCACTGTATATATGTACATGTGTGTGTACCATAGCTTCCTTATCCATTCATCTATTGATGGACACTTTTAGGTTGCTTCCATATCATTATTGTTATAAATAATGCTGCAATAAATATAAGGATACATATATCTTTTCGACTTAGTGTTTAGTTTTCTTTGAATTATTGGATCATATGGTATTTCTACTTTGAATTTTTTGAGGGACTTCCATACTGTTTTCCATAGTGGCCACACCAGTTTGCATTCCCAAGCCCATTCATTCTTCCGTAGGATGTTCTTCAGTCTCCAAGTATTTGTTACCTTTCCAATTTTTTTCTCGTGGTTGATTTCAAGTTTCCTAGCATTGTGAGCTATCTTAATCTTTTTAACTATCATCCAGGTCCAGACATTTTATTATTTTGATTTCATTCATCACTTGCTCATCTTTTTCTATGCCCGTGTACTCTATGTATTATATTAACTCAATGTAATTGAGAAATTGTAACTCTAAGCACTTGGGAAGTAGTTCTGTAGGTCTGTTTTTCTAGAGGAAAACCCAGCCTTCTTACCTGGAAAGCGTGGAATGTAGCATCTCATTTTGATCACCGTGTTGCCCTCCGTCATGTAGAAATTCCCTCCTTTAGAAAGTCTTTGGGATAGACAGTTTGCATTTTCACAATTGTAGATAGAAATGTGTATCTTAGATTTTTTTTTTAAATCTATGTACATTTCTTAAAACTCTTAAACATCTGAACTCCCCATCATTCAGATACTTGAGAATGCCAGCTTAATCAGATGCTGGAGAGGGGAGGCATCGAAAATAGCTTCATTTCTCTTATGGGAGTATGATCAATGAACTAACAAATATAGACACTCGGTCCCTTTTGATGCTTCCATGCCTTGACATGGTGATAATGTTTAAAAAGGGAAAGGAGCGGGGGATTGTAGGGCATTGAAGTTTGAAGGGATGAGAGACAGTTTTTACTGATTTTCACTTTTAGAAACTGCTTCATTTAATAGCCCTTCTCATTCTTTTGATTAGCTTCCAACAACTCACATTCCTTTGAAAATTCAGAGTACTGCTATTTTTGTGTGGATTTTTTTTTTCCAGTGAGGATTACACTGGTTTAGTTTCACTGAACTATGAAGTATATGGAAAAACATGTTTTTTAGAATCTGTCAGAATATCTGTCTTAGGGAGGAGTCAGAACTCCCAAGAAGGGAGTTATCTTGTGTCTCCTGGAGAGGGAACAGAAAATCATTCATCATAATTTTATATATGTTTATAACATCATTTATTTCTTCCCCCTGTTCTTCTAATCCATAGTTGATTTAGGGAAAAATGAGTCAGGATGAAGTTCTGGGACTGTGGGGAGATCTCAAGAAACTAAGTTCTTAGCTTAAAGAGTTTATAACTAAGAAGATAGCAAATAAGATATTAAATGTTCTCACATGAAGGATATTTAGTAATTTAGAGTACGTCATTTCGGAGGACATGAAGAACACTCCACAGAAGAAGCAAAGCCCTTCTAGATTTTAAGCCTCTTCTTGTAGTCCAGCTTATGGCTGTGTGAGACTTGACCATTATAATTATCACTGCATTGTTGATGGAAA
The DNA here is from genome assembly GCF_022837055.1 of Prionailurus viverrinus. NCBI lineage: Eukaryota > Metazoa > Chordata > Mammalia > Carnivora > Felidae > Prionailurus > Prionailurus viverrinus. The sequence goes on from NC_062566.1 coordinate 116,501,230, forward strand.
CATGGTTTGCATTCTCAGTATGTGCTGTGTTTCTATCCTTGGGTTAACCTATTAGATGGTTTCTTTGACGAACTCCTTATGCTTTGAATTCATTTTTCTAAAGTGTATGTAGCCACTGACATAACTAACAATTTGATTAATTGCCTATTTGAGAGTAGTGGGTAGAATTGAAATCTAATTTGCTTAGCACATTCACAAAAGATACCTGTCTATGGAACAGGCCGTTTAAGGAGGCTTTACATTGTATTGCACTCTGTCGTACTGAATTGCATTGATTATGTGCGTGGTCTGTGCCTTTCATAGTGATTCCCTAAAAACGTTTTGGTTAAGATCATGCAACCTTTCTTGCATTACATGCAGAGGAAGTTCTCCATCCTTTTCTGCACTTAGGTGGCCAGCTTATTGAAGGTATTGATTTCAAGAAGGCAAACTCTGATTCAGGGTATGTTTGGAAATGACATCTCTAACATTCATGCCGAGTAAGCTTTGATCTTCATCTCTGTCTGTCACCGCACTCATGAACTGAGAAATTGTCATGCACTGAATCCACCTCAACAAAAACTTGGTCCTGTAACCTGGACGTGGAAGAGGAAGTCACCTGGAGCCACTGGCAGGGTTTCCAGGGACTGAGGTGCAAGGAAGTAGGTGTGATCTGGTCCATTTGGTAGAGACCGTGATAAACAAAGTAAGACAAAATGGAAAACATGCACTTTTACACACTGATGAGTAAAACCAGCAGTTGTAAAAAAGAAACCATTCTGGGGCGCCCGGGTGGCTCAGGCAGTTAAGCGTCTGATTCTTGATTTCAGCTCAGGTCATGATCTCATGGTTTTGTGAGTTTGAGCCCCATATCGGGCTCTGCACTGACAGCACGGAACCTGCTTGAGATCCTCCCTCTCTCTCTTCCCCTCCCCTGCTCACACTTTCTCTGCCTTTGTCAAAAATAATAAAGAAAAAAGTTAAGACAAATAAAAATTTAAACAGAAAAAAGAAACCGTTCTAAGTCGGAGCAGGGGTCAGCAAACTTTTTCTGTAAATGGCCAGATAGTAAATACTTCAGGCTCTGTAGGCCAGCATCTGCATGGCCACTCCTCCACTTTGCCAGGGTAGAATGAAAACAGCCATAGACAACATTTAAGTGAATGAGTGTGGCTGTTTTCCAGTGAAACTTTATTTATAAAAACGAGGGGCAGGCAGGATTTGTCTTATAAGCCGTAGTTTGTAGACCCCCAGTTTTGAGCAGTGGGACCACCTGGAGGGCCTGTTTTTAAAACACTGATCGCTAACCCCACCCCATTCCTGAGTCAGTAAATTTGGAAATGGGGCTCAGTTATTTCCATTTCTAACAGGTCCCCCTGGTGATGCCTGGGGGGGACCACGCATTGAGAGCCATTGAGCTACAGGGAAAGAGATGGGAAATGTCTCCTTCCCAGTTATTTGTTTTCTGTCCTTTGGCAGGGAGATGGAATATGTTAAGACTTGGTGTTGCCCTTATAAAATTTCAGGCAATTATTGTTTTATAGGAACTTTGTTTCCATCTTTTTCGCTCCATCTGCCAGTCTCCTCATAAATACGTTTTCCAAACTTGAAAGCCTTCTTGCGCATTTTTCTTATCAGGGTACATTCTGCTCAGCAGTCTCTGCTCCCAGGATTCACATTTTATGGGGGACGAGAGATAAGTAATGGGACAGATTCCTCCCTCTTTGTTTTTCCTCATAATAGCCAATACTCAGTCAGCACTTCCTGCGGCCCAAGCACTATTCCAGGTGCTTTACGTATATTGATTCATGTAACGTGCACTTCAGGGTGGTTGGAGAAGTGACGGAATCCTGGGAGTCTCGGGATGGCCACATGAGTCTGTTACGTGCTGATCTGGGCCCCACTGTGTCTTCTCTCCAGTCTGCCCTCGTTGCTTCCCACCTCCTCCTCGTTCTGGCTTCCTGCCTCTGAAGGAGAAGGATAAAAAACTTTTCTTTCAGCTGAGTCGGGGGACTTTCTGGGGCAGCAGCGACTGCTGGTGACATCAGCATGAGTAGCCCTCGGTGCTGGGGGCTGTGAGGAGGGCCGCACCGGCTGTGAGGCCCAACTGGCCTGATTCTAATTGCCGACATTGAGCTGATGTTATTCTTGGCCCAGGACAGAGCGATTACTCAGTAGTTTCTGTTAAAGTGATCCTTTGTTAAACTTCTGCTCCCAGCCCCCTTCTCCTTCCCTCCCACTCTCTTCTCTGCCTCATCCAGACTGAAAAAAGCCCAAAAAGCAGAAAACTTAAGGACATTTTGATGGCCAAGGCAGAATTGCTGAAACTTCTTTGAACGACAGAGGGACGAAAGGGGGGATTTTAAATACATCTGGATTTTTCGCTGGTTCCGTTCTTGTTCCAAAGCCCTTCCATTTTTAGTAGACTTGATTTTGCACATAGTGAGGTAACTCAAGGTACGAGAAAATGGTGCGTCCTGAATTCCTTCCCCTCCATCTGTCCTTGACTTCCCCCTTTCCACCAGACTCTGTCTTGCCCGACTCACCTAGATGCAGTAGGGGCCGGCGGAAGCTACTGTTCCTATAACAAGTTGTGGGGGGAAGGGGTGGGCAGCTCTGGGGGCATACCGAGGGGTCTTTCAGTATGCTAGTAACACCTTGGGTGCCGTGTGTCATGAGCCCTTTGCTGACGGTATATGTGTGCATGCATCACCTCACAGGTGTGGAAAGGATTCCCATAGAAGCCCAGCCAAGTCTTGTTACACTGCTCCTAAAAGTCCATGGCATGTGTCTAGAAAAATTCTGCTCTCCCCTACAGGAATGAATAGTGTTTCTCCATTACCTTCAGCTGCTGTGTGTTTGTTTTGTGGGGGAGGGGAAAGAGAGAAATTCAGAAGGCACCCGGGCTTTTCCAGGAAGCCAGCAATAACACCCTCGCTCCTCAGCATGGCACGAAGAGAGCAGGCAAACAGGCTGACTGTGCAGGGGGAGTCTTTCCAGGTCCTTCTAACAGTATCCAGGAGGAGGGGTGGACTAGGGGTGTTTAGGGGGAAGAATGTGTGCAGGTGTGCTTAGGTTTCTGGAGCATGTTGGCCTGTATGGCATAATCTACTGTTTTGTTTTTTGGGGGTTTTGGTTCCATTTTGTTTATCCTTCTGACTTTTATCAGGAACTCATACAACACTTAGTTTCTAGATGATGACGATGATGATGTAGATGATGATGATGATTGATTGATTGGTTTTCCTAGAACCATTTGATTTAGTAGATTTTGCCAAGCCAAACTCTTTTCTTCTTGCCTAATAAAAATACGTTGAAAATATGTGAAATGATACATGTAAAACTACATTTAGCTGTTTTGGAAATAGATCCTCTGAACAGACTTTAGAGTCAGATAATCTTCAGTTTAAATCTTGGTTCTGTCCTTTGGGGTGTCTGGGTGGCTCAGACAAGTCAGTCAAGCTTCCGAGTCTTGATTTCAGCTCAGGTCATGATCTCACAGTTCATGGGATTGAGCCCTACACCAGGCTCAGTGCTGACAGCGTGGAGCCAGCTTGGGATTCTCTGTCTCCCTCTGCCCCTCCCCTGTACTCGCTTTCTCTTTCTCTCTCTCTCAAAATAAATAACTTAATCTTGGTTCTGTCTAGCCTATGACTGGGGCAGGTTATTCAAACTTCTTTGGACCTCGGTTTGTTTATCTCTAATATGGAGATGATAATATATAGACGTGGGTTATCATGAGGATTGTTATTTCTCAGGATGTTATCATGTGCCAAGCACTGAACCAGGAGTTATATTTGTATTATTGCATTGAATCCTCACAGTTGCCCTCTTATTAGTCCTATTTTAACAGACAAAACAGAGCATCACTTATGTGACTTTCTCAGGGTCACGTAAATAATAAATGGAAGGACTGGGCTCTAACCCAGGTATGCAGGCAGGTGTAGCATCCAGCCTCTGGACCGACATGCTATATGGCACCACCCTCACAATATATTAAAGCATTCATATATTTTGTATATATTGATCTGTGTGTATTATTACATGAACTGTAAGTAGCAGTGTACTGAGAACAAGTGTACTTATTGGCACCTATAAAACCGTGCTTGAAAAGTTATCTTCAGCTATTGGAACTAGTCTGCTACTGTTCACATACACTGTCATAAGAGAGGAAGGTCTGCTTTGTAAACATATTTAAACTCGGGTCTAGACATTATCTCAGTTATCTCAGATTCTTAAATGTCTTAAGAAGGTGTTCCTGGGCGGAAAACTCTTGGAAATGCCCATAATTTACCTTCTTTGTGCTTTTATTAGTTAGTAATAGGGTTAGGGACTACTGAGTTGTGCAGTATCCTGAAATATGTTCTAGAAGTTTGAAGATATGGAGCACTTGTGTGGGCTGTTATTAATAACATGGGAATTACCTCTCCAGTTATCACTTTGTCCTTTCCACCCTGTTATTGTCGCTGGTCATAGTATTTTAATTTTATTTCTATGCTGGTGTTTTTGAGAAGACTGCTAGGATACATGACAGGTGTCTACAAATGTGACTACCATAGATGATACTTTTGCATGCTTAATATTATGCTTCCTTTTTCAACTCCATGTAAATCTGATTTTTAGTGCATTATTATAATATAGACATCAGTTCATTAAGCTGATTCATCACTACTGGTAATAGAAGTCCCCTGATTCCCACCGGGTAGTTTTCTAAGCTGTTGCTAGAGTAGTATCCCTCTGCGATCTTGGAGGGAGGGAGGTGAGGGGCAGGCAAGTGGACGCAGAGTGAGTGCCTCCTGTGTGCTCAATGTAGCATTATCTCTATCCTACTGAGGAGGGAATTCAAAGAGTTTAAGCATGTTAGACAAGGTTGCATAGCTAGCTAATTGCAGAGATAATATTCAAACCAGGTCAGAAGACTTCCAAAGCTCTTTTCCACTCTACCTCTCTCCCTCTTGAGAGAAGTGACCCTTCGTTTTCTTCTTGTTTTACACATGTATCATGAGTCAGATAAGACATTCCAAATTTATTGTTGTTGCTGCTACTATAGACCCAAACACACACAATCTGAAAGAAAGGACCAACATAACGAATCGAAGTACAGAACTGTGCTTGGTTGTGAGAATGTTAAAAGGCAACTGTGCACCTACCAGCTGCTTGGAATCGGCCTTGTTTGTTGTATGACCTTAAATGTGTTTTTACTCCAGTTTCCCGGTGACCAGTTTCATTCCCCGCCCTTACTCTGTCACCTATGCTTTGTTTGTGTTTATCTGTGGGCATATGAGGGACTCACAGCAGTAACTGTGTGAGCTGATGAAAAACCTCATTCCTAAAGATACAGAACCCCACCCATCTGAAAAGGATGCCGCCGCAGGAAGAAGCGTGGATGACAGCAAGTCCTGGGCAAGATGCACAGTAGGTCAACCATGTGAGATTCTGAGCCAAATAAAACAAACCGTACGTTTGAAGGCAGAGACAAATTAGATATTTATGAATTCTGAATTTAAAGTTGTAAGGGAACTTAGAGATTGCCTTGTCTGATTATTTCATTTCGCTCATCAGATGTCAGACACAGACATATTATCAGGAGAACAAGAGCCCTGATATAGAAGAATTCCCTAAAATTGCTAGCCAATAAAAGATAAGGAACAATTGAAAATGATGCTATGAATTATCCTTTTTTAACCAATTAAACTCTTGATCTGGGGTCATTGCTGATCATTTGAGATTATCTTTACTTATATACATGCATACATACATACATATATACAAACTTATGTTAACTCTTAAAATAAGTAAGAAAAATTTGCTTGTAGACATTTTTTTTTCAAGCTTTCTTTCTTAGAGTAAAGCTAGTGAAATCTGGGTCTTTCAAATGCGTCTGATGAAAATTGGACACATTGCTAAGTTTGCTTTACATTTGCTCTGGAAGGGAAATATGATTTCAGCGGATTTGCTTTAAAGGGGAGTCAGCATAGCATAAATAAGGAAGGCAGCGTTGTATAATGAGCTCTGAAATCATCCTCTTCCATGGGCATGGACCCCCAGCTGACTACTTAGTAGCTGTGCCATCATGGACAAATTATGGAACCTTTTGTGCCTTGGTTTCTTCCTCTGTATATGGAGATGACGATGGGAGCCGCCTCAATGGTTTGGGAGGATTAAATGTGATAATTGCATGTAAAGTGTTTAGGACGATGTTGACCCATGGTAAAAGCTCAGTAAAAATCCATAACTTGTTTTTCATTATGGTAAAAACACATAGCACAAATTTACCCTCTTAACAATTTTAAGTGTATACTACAGTATTGTTGACGCTGTTTGAACATTGTTGTATATAACAGATCAATAACACTTTTTTCATCTTGGGTGATTGAAACTCTGTATTCATTGAACAACTCCCTGTGTTCCCCTCCCCCTGACTCCTGGCAACCACTATTCTACTTTGTGTTTCTATGAGTGTTATTACTTAGATACCTCATATAAGTGGGATCATATAGTACTCATCTTTTTCGTGACTGGCTTATTTCACTTAGCAGAATGTTCTGAAGGTTCATCCATGTTGTAGTATATTACAGGATTTCTTTCTTTTTTGAAGACTGAATGACATTCTGCGATATGTATATACATTATCTTTATCCATTCATCTATTGAGGGGCATTTAGAATGCTTCCACATCTTAACTGTTGGGAATAATGCCTCAGTGAACATAGGTGTGCAGTATCTCTTCTATTATGTATTACTTTTAACCTTAAATATACAGAGCGTTATAATTTCAACCTGAGGGCTTTAGTTACCCCCTGCCCCCTTGCTGGAAGCAGAATTGGTTAAAATGATCTTAAGTTGTTTTAGAAGTTCAAGGCTCAGAAAATATTAATTGGCTACATGATTTTTTTAACTTAAATTTATTTATTTGGACAATTGAAAATAAATGCATATGAATGTGTTCACAATTGCTAGAGAGAGATGTGAGAAGAATACAGAAAGGATGATTAATACCATGATAAGATGATGAAAAGAATGATACGGGGGGGGGGGTGCCTCGGTGGCTCAGTCCATTGAGCATCTGACTTCAGTTTAGGTCATGATCTCATGGGTTATAGGTTGGAGCCTGCTTCGAATTCTGTGTCTCCCTCTCTCTCTGCCTCCCCAGCTTGTGCTCTGTCTCTCAAAAATAAATACATGTTTTTAAAAATTTTTTTAAAAGAATGAGGGGCGCTTGGATGGCTCAGCCGGCTGAGCATGACTTCAGCTCAGGTCATGATCTCACGGCTCATGGGTTCGAGCCCCGCATCAGGCTCTGTGCTGACAGCTCAGAGCCTGGAGCCTGCTTCGGATTCTGTCTCTCCCTCTCTCTGCCCCTTCCCCACTCATGCTCTGTCTCTCTCTATCTCTCAAAAATAAATAAACATTAAAATTTGGTTTTAATTTTTAAAAGAGAATGATATCTGTGTAGATTTTTAGCATATTTGTCTGAAGGCATAAATATCTTCTAAAAAGAAAGAAAAAGAACAGCATTAGCATCAAATTATGAGCCACCTTTTCATGGGACACATGCTGTTTCTTCCCAGTAATCAAGGAAAGATAAGGAAATTATCATCCTCTCAAACAGACTGATGGAAATGTAATTGGCACAGTCTTACCAGGGGGTAGTTTGAAAATATACATAAAAAAGATTTAAAACAGAAACAGCAGCCTTCTGAGCTAGCTATTCTACTTCAAGGAAATTATTTTAAGGAAATGATCCAGCACATGCAAAAAGATATAAATAACATGATATTTGTCAGAGCACTATTCTTAAATAGCAGAACAGACTGGTGACAACCTGCATATGTGTGTGTGTGTGTGTGTGTAGTTTCAAAATAGAAGTGTAACATTTTGGGGGGCCTACTTTTCCCCCCACTTAGATATCTCTTATGAACACAAATATAGGTTTGTATTACACTGTGTCAGTTTATAGTATTCTACTGTTGGGTGGTTAAGTAATTATGATGAACTATCATAGAAAATATGCAGCCATTTAAAACAGTGATTGGAATCTACCCTCATAGATATGAAGATATGCTCAAGTTAGATATTTGAATGAAAAAAAAGGTCTCCAAAACATCAGGTATCATATAATCCTATTTTTGCAAGCCCACAGAAATACGTGTGTGTGTGTGTGTGTGTGTGTGTGTGTGTGTGTGTGTAAAATAACTTCATATATACACAGAAAAAAGTATAAATGTTACCAGAGGTTATCTCTGAGAGTGGAATTTGAAATGACTTTTAAAATGTTTTCCTTTTGTAATGAACATGTATTAAGGAAATTAACACGGGGGTAGCTGGGTAGCTTAGTCAGTTGAATGTCCAACTTTGGTGCAGGTCACAATCTCACGGTTCCTGAGTTCGAGCCCCACATCGGGCTCTTTGCTGTCAGTGCAGAGCCCACTCAGATCCTCTGTGTCCCCCCCCCCCCCCCCCGCACCCCACTGTCCCGTGCCTTCCCTGCTTGCACGCCGTCTCTCTCAAAAATAAATAAAAAACATTTAAGAAAAAATAAATTAATATGTTTAAAAAAAAAAAAAGACAAAAACCCTTGGGCTGCCAACCTTCTGTGAGTGTGTGTGACCAGTGTTCAAATATTGCTGGGCATTGAAGGAGAAAAAAAATAGAAAGCAAAGCAGAATCCACAGCTATGAGTCTAAATTTGCCATCAGAATATCAGCCTCTACCAATGTAGGACTAATGGGTTCTGTTGTTAGAGTGGAAGTGGGGGGCTGCTAGTGAGAGAAGGTTATCTGTGTGATGTCTTAAGGCTATTTACTTTATTTAATTTCACTGGGTTTTCTAGTCATGGACTGTATCCCTGGCCTTAACCAGCTGCCTCATGGTCGGACTTCTTCGTCGTAACACACACCTCACCCAAGATCTGTTCACTTGTCTTGATTCTCTTGAAACACCAACTCAGAGACTACTGCTAGAATCTTTGGTTTTATTGGATGACAGAGTCCCAGGAGTATATCTAAGTATCTGTTAAGGACCAGCATGGTTTCCCACATGTGCAAGCACAGTTGACTTAGAAATTGCCTGAAACACAATGGTTTTTGTTGGTTGGTGAATAAATTGTTCTGTCCAGGTAAGCAGCTGTAGACACATCCTTGAGAGTAGATCATTTGAATTAGTAAGAGCCTTCTGTCTTAATTGCTAAAGGAGACAGAGCCTCTCTATTGATTTAAGAAATGAGGAAATTCCAGAGGCTGTCCAGTACCTTTGGCCACTCAAAGCTCGATCTCAGGTACGAAGCTCGATCTCGGGTATTTGTGTCGCCAGCCTCTCTCCGTGTGAACAGTAGCATCTTCTGGTTTCTGCCCCATCCCTGTGAGGGTTACATACAGCACTGCCCCCTGCCTTCTCAGCAGTACCAGATGTTGTACTCTGTTCCTCTTGCTCGGCCCCCGGTCTTGTCCCAGCCGACAAACACTGTGAGTGGAAGACAGCCAAGAACTCCATACAATGTGAGACAAAGGCCTTTTGGAAGCTTGCTTTTGCTAAAATAGAAACAGCTACCCTCACCCTCACCTTGGCCCCCAGCTTTTTACAACCTCACATGATTGCACAAATGACACAGTGTGTTCTTTGCCTTGAACAGCTCTTGACTGGTTGTGGTCAGGTGAGCGATCAGCATCTTACATGCTCAGGAAGATACACCATCCCAGTACTTGAGCCGCCAGAGAACAACATTCTAGAAGCAGTTTTGTGTACTATGTAATGGGAACTTAATCCAAGTTAGGATGGAACTCGGTGGGGAGACTAATGCATAAAAATGTTTGCTTTTATGGAACCAAAGTAAAAGGGGTACAAAAAGACACTAACCCATTGGGGTTAAGGTTAACATTTCCCAACTTTATCTCCCTTAATTAAAAGAAAAGTGAATGTAGAGAGTTATTTCACTACAAAGAGCTATCTAGCTCCACTCCATCACCAATAAGCCCAAGTAAAGACAAAAAGAAGTGTTTTACTGGATGGAATTTAAAAAAAAAAAAAAAAACCTCCCAGAATTTAATCTCTGAACAGTATTATCTTTCTAGTAAGAGGGCCCAGATCTTGCTTCCCCATAACCTTCCAAGTTGCAGTCTGTGTTCTGTCTATCAGAAATTCCTCCTTCCCACCCACGAGTACCCTTCTGTTGTGGGAGAAGGAGGGCCTTTCCAATCTTTGGCCTGGGGCCAAGCCAACCCTCAAACTGTGGTTTTCTCTGAGTCTCCTTACTGAAGCATGGCTGTTTCCCACACCCAATAAAGAAGCAAAAGTCTTGTATATGTTGACCAGGTCTTGAGTGGAGGCCAGTGCTTACACAGCTCTCACATTCCCAAGACATTGACTGATGACGGTGTGGCCCATTCCCTGGGCTGTTAACCCGCAAGTGCAGAGTGCTAACATTGTATATCCAGACTCACATTTCTTAGAATTTATATGGAGAGAACTTTATCTATTCTTCAATCCATTTATGAATGAATATCAGGACAAAACAATTCACATAATCTATTGTTGATGGAGTTGTAGGACTGGAGCCAATACATGGTATGAGAGGCTGATTTCTGCCAATAGTCTAATGAATTCATTTATATATCCGCTTTTTAACATTGCCTGAGTATTTTCGTGGGTTTCTTTATCAAATTTGATTGCTTTAATCTCATTACACTTAGCCTTGGCTTTGGTGAAATACCTGGGAACTTGTCTACATTACTGACTCTTGGGAAGTTTGGACAGTACAGAATTGTGATTTCATTGTCCATTTGGTATATTAGAGTGTGATGACTAAATAGCTGAGAACCTAGAAGCTGCTTTACTGTATTTGGGAAGAGTGTCTGCTTTTTTGAGATGCAGTACATTTGCATTATATTAAGGCTTAAACAAGCTGGACTTATTGGTAGATTGAGGATTATATCTCAGTTCAGGCGTCCATTTCACTGCATTTAGCAGACCCTCCCTTCTGCCCTATGCCACCATAGCTTAACAAATTAGAATTTTTCTTTTCCCCCATATAATCAGAAATCTAGAGTTAGGCTCTCCTGAACTCTATGGTACTGTCATGAGCCCTTGCTTCTCTTGTCTTTATCCTTTACAATCCTTAGCAAGTGACTTTCACCCAAGGCCTGTCCACCTGATGCTAGCTGGATATCCATGTTCCGGATGGGAGGAAGAAGAGTAAAGGGCAAAAATTGTGTCCTAACCCAGTTTGCCCCCTTTAAAGAGCTTTCCCGGAAGATGCACATGGTTATTTCTAAGTACAGGAGAGATTGGGAAATATAGTTTTTTTAAGTGGACACACATCATTACCCAAACAAAAATTGGGGCAGTATTATTAGGAAGAAAGAAAGAAGTATTAGTATCCAGGCAAGTGACAGTCTCCTAAGCAATAAATCCTCTTAATTTCTTCTATTTTGTTATTTGAGGTAAAAACTGATCTTATCACTAAGGAACGTTGGTGTCTAAGGTCCTGCCACAAAATTTGCATCTAGGAAGATGAATTTATTTTTGTTTGGGATCTACAGAAAGTCTTGCTTACATTTTGTGGCTAAGTATAAGTTGATCACAGATAACACACTAGGCACTATTCAAAGTCCAGACAATGGTCCTATTACAAGATTACATCTCTGTAGAAACACAGACTTGACTATTTTTTTGCATAGGAATTTGGTTGTTACTAAAAAAAATAAAAATGAGTCGTAGTTACGAGTTTTCTTACTTTCATTCATGGGGTAGATATTTATTAAGCGCCTGTTATGCACAAGGCATTCTACTAGGCACTGTGCATGAAACAAAAATTAATCAGATGTCATTCAGCCATCTGCAGTGTGCAATGTCCAGAAGGAGAGAAAAGTACACATATCAGTGGCTGTAACACAAGGTAGAATGAGCTAAATGTGATAAGACACACACAAATAAATTGTTACAAGCATTCAGAAGAGGAAAAGATTATTCCTGCCAGAGAAAATTGAGTAAATATGATCTGGGGAACCTAAACATATGTTTTCATTTTAAGCGTTTGCTTTCACAGCTAGTGAGCATCATCGTAAGACTAGAAAAGTATGTTGAAAAATGCCCAACCAGCTGCCATTCACAGACCCTACAGAGGCAGACCTGCATGCCATCCCATCCTTCGGATCCTCAGCAAACGGAGGTGGGAGTTTGGGAAGGAATGGAGCATTTGCCGAAGGTCTACAATGCGCCTGGTATTTGGTCTACTTCAGGAATCCTTGATTGAATGCCTGGGTGATATTGACATGTGGGGGTCTTCATTTAACCCCCAATAATCCAACAAAGTAATTGTAATTGCCTGTGAGGAAGCTGAAGGTCAGAGAAGTTCACTACCTTGAAAAGGTCACCGTTTATAAGTGCCAGAGCCTACATTTGAGCCCAGGCACATTTGGCTGCAAAGTCATGCTGTTCTTCACTTACCTGAGTCTCTGCCTTTCACTGATGACCAACTCTGGATTTGTAGGCATAATAAGTGTTGAACAGTGAACTCCTTCAGCCCCGTCTAATGCTGAGTCCTGTACCCACCTGGTTAAAACTGGGGCGCCATTTGGATACTTTGACTAGTACCCAGAGTTAACTTTGTTACCTGCTTAAGTCTTAGGAGAACTTGACTTTTTTTTTTTTTTTTACCCTTGAATGATTAATTTTTGTAATAAATAACTACGTATGGATGGTACAAAATTCAAAAGGTTATAAATGATATGTAGTGAACAATTAGTTTCCCTCTTTCCTGGACCCCTAGCTAACCGGTTCTTCTCCATGGAGGTTCCTAGTTTTTTGTGTACGCTTTCAGAATTGTTCTATGCACATATCAACCTTCTGTGTATGTGTGTGTGTTTCTGTGTGTTTTGTGTGTCTGTGTGTAGGGTTGTGTATATTCTTTTTCCTTTTTTACACAAATAGGAGCTTATTACACTCACACCGTTCTGACCTTGCTCTTTTCATTCATTTTTTGTTTGTATTTAGAAGTCCCAGCAAGACTTTTTAACAAAAGAAAAAAACCTTCGTGATCTTGAAAATATGGTTAAGTTGTCACCACAGCAACATGTATTGAATGGATGTTTTCTTTCTGATGGCATTTCCTTTACAACACGAAAAATCGCGCTCAGTAAGGAATATTTTCATTTCCAAGAGCCCTTTGCTAACAGTGGCTCTTCTTTCTCAGCTACTCATCCAGTGAATTTGTTTATGGATGGCTGCTATAGAGCTCTTCAGCCCTGCTTGGATTTCTAGTCTCCTCCCCATTCTGAAAGGGGCAACTTTCACTCTTCAATCTAAGCTCGTGTGTAGGGATGTAATAGTGAAAATAAACTGACAGTAACCCTCTCCTGCCTCCTTCCTTCCTTTTAGTTGAGTCTCTCCCACAGATATTGAGACCCTCAGATATGGAAATGGTGTTTGAAAGGAATAGATTTGTTTTTGAGTCTGTCTTGCTGTACCCCATGGTTACTTGTCCTCAGAAGGCTTGCTGGAGCAGAATCAGGGCTCCTGGGCCCTCTTGGACCATCTGAAGACCTTCCCACATGTATACACCCCCCAATGCCTCCCTCCTGGCTTGGCCCATGGGCTTGGGTCTTCCTTTGTTCCCCTTCTTCCGGTCAGAGTTGGAGGTGAGGGAAGAGCTCTTCGGGTTCCCCTTTGCGTGGTTTGTAGAGATGAAGAACATCTCAGTCCGAATGGTCCATTTGAAAATGCTGTAACCCTCTACTTCTGAAATTGCTTTGTTCTTTGTTAAGCCTGTCAAACACATTTACTCTGCACAAGAGTCTCTGATCCCTCTCAGACCTGCCTAGCCCAGGACCTTTGGACCTGAAATGGGACATTCCAAGGCATGAGTGTAGAAGGATTGGTTAACATTTTGCTAAAGCTACCCAATTTATATTTTTTATATCTTAAAGCATGAAAGCCATAAAAGACAAAAATAATATTAATAAAGTCTATCTCTAAGGTGAATGCTTCCTAAGAGCATCTGATCTTACCCTCTTGGCCTGGCCAGAAGGAAATGACATTTCTCCATGTCTCTTTGAATGCAGTGTCTTCAGATGGAAATCAATTGCCAGAAATCTTTTTAATAAAAAAACCTTCTGTATTTTGCCAATTGTATATTTCCTCTTAATATTATTTCACATTTAAAGCTTTTGTAACGCATGCGTATTGAAAGCAGTGTTAATAGTATGGAATGATCAATAGCAAGATTTGTGGCCTCCCCCAAAGAAAACACCAATTGCTAATGAGGTAAATAAGTTATAAGAATTTTTTAAGCATCGACTTGAGAAAGTATACCTTTACATCCTAACTACAGACATATGTTGGTGTTTGTGACATTTAGATGGTGATTTTTAGGTCTTTATTGATTTGTAGGCTTACCCTCTAAGCAAATACACCTTTGTATTGATCCTATATTCATACAGTAACTAGCATTCAGGTAGTGATTTTACTTCGAAAGCATTTTAAATGTAAAGTCTTATGTTAATCTTTAAGTCAATGAGGTGTTAAAGAATTCTGCAAAGAGTCCTCAAGGCCACACATGGTCTGGCTGTTCTGTTCCAGCCTCCTCTCTCCACCTCTCTGCTCAACGTGCCCTTGCCACACTGGCTTCTACCCCACTCCTCATATGTGCACACCTTCTAGAAGAGTTCTGAGTTCTCTGAGTGGGCTGGAATTGAGTCAAGCTTCAAGCCACTTTTGTTCCTGTGCTTTATTTCCAGTACTTGACACCCAGTAGGAGACATTCATTAAATATCTGTTGAACTTAACAGTGAAGGAAACGAAGACAGAGAGACCAGACGCTTTTCTAATTTCCACAGATGGATAATACATAGTACCCATATACCCTGATTCCCAGCACAGTGTACTTTCAACAAGACTGTCTCAACTCTCTCCTTCCAGACCTCTCCGTTCTCTGAATCTGGACCTACACTGGCAGTATTAGAGAAATTTTTCCTAAAAAATTACTTCAACAATTTCCCTTTTCCTTTTGTCCCACTTCAGGATTACAACCCAGTTACTCATTTATAGCAAATGGCTTATGAAGGACATCTCCAACGACATTTCTTTTTCTCTTCCTTGTAGGCCATCTTTGGCAGCCAGACCCTACCTAACTCCAATTTATGGACAATAAATAATGGTGCAGCTTGCAGAATTTCAAGTGCCACAGCTAGTGGCCAGAAGCCAGCCGCTCTACCGCAAAAAGTGGTGCCAGCTCCAAGTTCTTCCTCCTCGCTGGTCCCTAAGCCCCCAGCCAATCACAAACAAGTCCTCAGGAAGATGACATCCCAGAAGGCCTCCAAGTAAGTTTTCCTTAATCTCCTGTTCAGTTTCTTCTGAGTCGTATCCATTCTGTGCTAAGAATACTCTTCGTTTACGAGGCCTTCAAAATAGTCGGTACTGTACAGAAGACAAGAACACCTGATGGGGACTGAAAGTTAACTCTGGTTCTCAGCCTGGGCTGAGAGTCAGCTGGGGAACTAGTGGACCATGCTGAAGTTTGGGCTGTGTACCCTGTGGGAGGGGCAGGTGCTGCTCTTAGGTTCTCTGGGGATTGTGATGAGCGCTGATGGCGGGGTTCAAGGTCACTGCCAGTGACTAAGTCTTCCAGCCTCTGGCAGGAGCTACCATCAGACAGTGCACTGGGTAACAGTGCTGAACCGTGGGTTTGGAGAAAGGAAATGCAAACTTTTTCCTGGTGTGTTTTTTTCCTGGTCTTTCTAAAGAGTCAGATTTTTTTCAATTTCATCTAAAATTCTGTATGCCTTCCCCCTCTCTTCCCCGCGCCCCCCCCCCCCCCATACGCCTGTACTCGTTGTTCACTCTTAAGGATTTGAATGGGAAGACACTGGATTGGGATTTCATTGAGGGGGTTAGGAAGGGGCAGTTTGTGGTTGAAGGCCAAGAGCACAGTGAGAAGGAAGCTGTATGGCTCTTCAGCCTGGAAAAAGTAGAAGTGAGCCCTCAAGGGTGTAGCTCCGGAGCCAGACTGCCTGTACTCACACCCTCACGCACTAACTGTTTACTAACTGAAGACCTTTGGTCGGTTGCAAGTTACTTAATCAGTTAGCCTCAGTCTCCTCATTTGTGATGCGGAGATAATAAAGAGGATCTGCTTCACAGAATGTTGATAAATACTAGCAGAGTTAATACATGTAATGCTTTGCATGTAGAACATCTAGAACAAGACCTAGCACACAGAGGAACTCAGTGAGCCTTAATTACCATCATAAACATTCTAGAATCATGCTCTCTTCCTCGGGTTCAGGAAGCCCTCAGGTAGGAGAATCAGCGAGCCGGATGTGCATGTTGAATTTGCCCGTAGGCACCTTGTTTGTGGATCCTCTGAGTATTGCCAGTACCCTGAGCTGGCCCGTGGTGGCCCATTGGGGCCGGCTCGTCTGCTGGTAGGGAGGGGGCCTTGTCAGCAGGCAGCAGGACCATTTGCCGCCCTGAACTCAGTGCTGGCAGGAGAACTCTTCAGCCTTTTGAGATGAAATTGCGGCTCTATGGACAAACTTTGCTGCATTTTTGTGGTTTCTTCTCTCTGACAGGCAGGAGTGTGGGAAAACCGGAAACAGCTCAGCACCAAAAATGCACAGAAGGGGGGAAAAAAGCAAGATTTCTTCAGAATTTAAGAAATATAATCCAAGTATCAAAAGGCATGCTGTAAGGCGTTGTTCCAGGAAATAGTTTCCAATTTGCCTTTAAAATTCTAGCACAAGTCTCTGAAGCTAAGTAAGTTAGTACTAATGGAGACCTTGACGTTCCTTCACTTACGTGTATAATGTACAGTGTCGTGGGGAGCCCCACTGTCTTTAATAGTCTTCTGACTTTTAGGAAAAGGAATGGCATTGTTCTTATTTGACCTGACCCAATGAAAAGTTCCCTCTAAGAAGTATTCAGATAAAGGTTTTTTTTTCCTTTAACTAACCTTTTTATTTTATAATAATTTTAGATTTACAGAAAAATTGTAAAGACAGAACACATAAAGATAGAAACACCCCATTTTCCCCATTGTTAACATCATTTATCGCCATGGTGCATTTGAAGAAGGTACCATCCTGAGAAACTGTCATTGATACGTTATTAAGAACTAAACTCCATACTTTATTTGGATTGATGAAGTTATTATTACTATTTTTTAACATTTATTCATTTTTGAGAGTCAGAGAGATACCTAGCGCGAGCAGTAGAGGAGCAGAGAGAGAGAGAAGGGGGCACAGAATCCAAAGCAGGCTCCAGGCTCTGAGATGTCAGCACAGAGCCCGACGTGAGGCTCAACCCATGAACTCTGAGATCATGACCTGAGCCAAAGTCGGATGCTTAACCGACTGAGCCACCCAGGTGCCCCTTGATGAAGTTATTTTTAATCTGGAGAAACCTTTCACAGATCCTTGAGTATCAGTCGATATATTCTTATGTTCTAAAGTAATTCATGTTCCTAGCCAGCCTAGCAAGTTACTTAACGTCTATGTGACTTTGTTTCCTATTTAAAATGGGAGTAATAATAGTACTTGCCTCATGGGGTTATCAAGAGGAACAAATGAATTAATGTCAAGCACAAATATCATGCCTGGTATATAATGTATGCTAAATAAGTGTTAGGTGTTATACTGTTACCATTTAGGTTAATACTGGGATGTCATTTCAGGAAATTTTCATATAACTTTTTACTTTCGTCTTGCAAGATATGTTGCTTCATTTGCTAGGAGCTCATTTTGGCCTTTATTCTGGCTCCGTTCAGATTAATCAGGAACCATCAGTTATGAGTGGTGATACTGAGTCACACTCGGGAATGCCATAGTTGCCCCAAGAGACACAACTAATGAGAAGTTGTAATGAGCTTTTGACTGCGCCAAGCCCTGTGTTTTGGGGTTGAACTTCAAACTTCTCCTAGCACAGAAGTTGGCATTGGACAAATATAGAAGCAATTTCCAAGAGCATCAAAGTTTCCACATCCTAGAGGGTTGAGTTTAGAGAACAATAGAACATAAAAGATGGAATGTCGTTTGGAGTTGGTGCAAAGGGAGTTGAGAATCAGAACAGTGGGGTCCTATTTCTTTATGATAATATTCAAGTCACTTTCCCTCTAAAGGTTTCAGTTTCCCATCTGTAAAACAAAACCACTGTCCCCACTGAATAATTAACCAAAATAACTGGTTTTCTGTCTATTCCATTGAAAGCTTTTTATGAGCACATTTCTTTTTTAATCTTGTTGCTTTACAGCCATTTCCTCATCCCCTCTTGGCCCACAAGTTCTTTGTTATAGTCCTCAAATTCATATATTTATATTTCCTTTAGCTAAATCTCATTTGTCAATTCTGTGGAGAGGAAGATTTAGATTTTTTTTTTTTTTACCCTTTCCATAGTGCCAATAGCCTTTCTTGATTTTCCTCTCTAGTGTTTGCAACACTTCATAATTTAGTACCCACTTCAGATCCTCCTTTTAAAACTATTTGTGGTATTTCTTCCAAACAGTCAGCTGAACTAAGAGGAATGACAGCCTAGGAACAACTACGTGCATATGAACTGTGTCTTCCTTGTAAATGACCTTTTCCTCAGAGCCAGACTCATACTCTCCAGGAACATGGAGAAAGAAACCTAAGGAGATTAAAATTTGCCAGGGTCATGGGCAAAACTCACAGACTAGAGATAACTTCGGAAGGGCAGAGTCAAAGCTGTTGTACCTGGGGCTTCTCTGAAGAAAAAAACTACGAAAGAAACACCAGGCTTAACTAAAGTGCTTTTCTTTCAGTAGCTGAGATTACCTTTCCTTGCCTAGGTTTTAGGATATTCTACAGCAGGGTGACCTCAGTGGCAATTGAAGGTAACTGCTTGTTCTGTGTCAGCACCCAGGACAGTGGTGTTTGTTAATGGCTACTGGGCATTAGGAAGGGAGGAGAGAGGCCAGGAGCCCAGCAGTGTGGACAGACCAGTACCAGTTCGTGTGATCTGAGCATGTGTGATATTAGCAATACGATGAAAGATGCTCAGAGATTAACGTCAGACACATATAAAAATAAGGGTCAGGTTTAAAAAATATGCTATATCTTTTTTTTTATTATTGAATATTTACTTTAAATATTTATTGTAGTCATTGGGTTTTTTTGGTTCTGTTTTTGTTTTTTGTAATTTACTTCCAAGTTAGTTAACATATAGTGCAATAATGATTTCAGGAGTAAAATCCAGCGATTCATCCCCTACATATAACACCTAGTGCTCATCCCAGTAAGTGTCCTTCCTAATGCCCCTTGCCCATTTAGCCCGTCCCCCCACCCACAACTCCTCCAGCGACCCTCAGTTTGTCCTCTGTACTTAAGAGTCTCTTATGTTTTTCTCCCTCCCTATTTTTTATATGATTTTTGCTTCCCTTCCTTTATGCTCATCTGTTTTGTATCTTAAATTCCACATATGAGTGAAGTCTTATGATATTTGTCTTTCTCTGACTAACTTACTTCACTTAGTGTAATACACTCTAGTTCCATCCATGTTGTTGCAAATGGCAAGATTTCATTCTTTTTGATTGCCGAGCAATATTCCATTGTATGTATGTATGTATGTATGTATATATACATATGGATAAAGTATGTATGTATGTATATATACAATGGATAAAGAATATGTGTATATATATATATATATACACATATTCTTTATCCATTCGTCTGTCAATGGACATTGGACTCTTTCCATACTTTGGCTATCATTGATAGCATTGGTGTAAATATTGGGATGCATGTGCCCCTTCAAAACACCACACCTACATCCTTTGGATAAATACCTAGCAGTGCAATTGCTGGGTAATAGGGTAGTTCTATCTTCAATTTTGGGGGGAACCTCCATACTGTTTTCTAGACTGGCTGCTCCAGTTTGCATTCCCACCAGCAGTGCAAAAGGGTTCCTCTTTGTCCGCATCCTCGCCAACATCTGTTGTTGCCTGAGTTGTTAATTTTAGCCATTCTGACAGGTGTGAGATGGTATATCATTGTGGTTTTGATTTGTATTTCCCTGATGATGGGTGATGTTGAGCATGTTTTCATGTATCTGTTAGCCATCTGGATGTCTTCTTTAGAAAAGTGTCTATTCATGTCTTTTGCCCATTTCTTCACTGGATTATTTGCTGTATCTTTTTAACATATGAGTCATTAACATGAGGCAAAGTGATGAGCAGTTATAATGGTCCAAAAATAGGTTCTTGATGTGAGGATACAAGATGTCGTGTCTTCTATCAGCCTTTTAGCCTTTTTACTTATGCATAGTTTCAAGAAATATGATTGAATCTGTGGCGTTCCCATCCTTAAATACAGGATTTTCTAAATTATGCATTTCCAAAATATATAATGATAGGCTTTTAGTGCTGAAAGATATAAGATTGCAGGCATAGTGCAAGGCTATGAGTGTAGCAAGGCACACAGCTAGTCAGTGGCAGAGCTAAAGCCGAATCTGTGTCACCTACTGTGCGCCAACCACAGACTCTTCCCAGTAGACCACCGATTTGAAAGCCCCCCACCAACCCATTCACATCCATTCTGTACAGCAAATGACAGGTTAATCGTCCTAAAAAATTGCCTTTGGGAGAATGCAAAGTAAGCACTTAGGAGCTCACTCCCCTCCCTTTCCACACCAATTTTACCACTTAAGTGACCACTGAAATACTCAAAAGGAGGAAGAATTATTACCACTCTCATACTAAAGTGTGGAGAGAATTTGTGCTAAATGTAGCATGAAAAGGATTGAATTGAAGAACACTACTAGAGGCTTTTATATACTCTCTTCCTTATGAGAGTGAAGTCTAGGAAATGGGTGAGAGGCTTGGAACCCACTCATAACACCCTTCACTCTAAGGGGCAGGGCCTGGAAGTGGGAGAAGGGAGGGCTAGTCAAGGAGCCTGCCACTTAGACTCTTTCCTCCATAAGCCCTCAGCATGTGGACCTCAATAGTGGCATTAGGAGATCTTAGGGTTTGCTTTTGGCATGGATGATGACATCAGTCAAAGAACTGGGTCCTTGTAACCACACCTAACCAGAAGTTGCCACTGGTGTGTGTGTGGTCCAGTGGGGAGGAGAAGTACATGAGAGTCATGGAATGATGGGCCTTCCCTTGGTGATTCATACTTGGGTAATTTAAATTAGAATCTTACTTCTCATCCCTGCCACTGGGATATTAAAATGGTTGTTAAAATGGGACTCTAACTGCTGGATATTTCCCTCCTCTCAATTTTCTTTATTATCTGCATAGGAAAATCCCTTTTTAAAAGATTTGGGTAGGATCTTATGGATTTTGTAGAATCCGTATCAGTTCTTCCATGATCATGAGCCTTTAATGGCAAAGTTAGACTTTCCTCTCGGAGGGTGAGCAAATATTTAAAAATCTTGGGGCCTATAGCTTAAAAGAAAGCTCCATGGAGAAGATTTAGGGGAGCTGTCAACCCCTGAAATCCATTAAAGCAAGCAAGAAAACAACATTTTAGAAAATCCCTAATGTGTATTCTTGACAAAAGTTAAGCATAGAGTGCATTGATGTGTAGAGCTTCAAAAAGCTATCTCATGTAGAGAGCAAGCAGTCTGTGGTCAGGGAGGATATGAGAAATACCTAAGTGAAAAATTGGGTTAACCACAGTGAATTGGGCACTGTAGAAAACTTAATTAGTAAAATAGAGGACAGATTTCAAAAATTCTTTCAAAATTCTGAGGAAAAGTGTACAAAGGTAAAAATATTGAGATAAAAGGTAGATTCCACCTAAAATAACAAATTCCAGAAAGAGAAGTAATAGTCATTATTATAGGCAAATAGACCCAACATAAGGGCATGAGGATTTTGAACAACATAATTGTGAGATTAAATTAATAGGTACACAGTTTTGTGCCCTGCAGAGCTCCCATGGAATATTCTTCAAAACTAGAACAGGGGTACCTAGGTGGCTCAGTTGGTTGGGTGTGTGGCTTCTGCTCACCTCATGATCTTGCAGTTCCTAAATTCGAGCCCCACATCGGGCTCTGTGCTGACAGCTCAGAGCCTGGAGCCTGCTTCGGATTCTGTCACCCCTTGCCCCCATCTGCCCTTTCCCGGCTCGCACTCTGTCTCTCCCTTTCAAAAATAAGTAAACATTAAACAATATATTTAAAAAACTGGAACATTTCAACTGAATCCTCAAAGAATAGAAGCATACAGACCTCATTCTCAGACTACTTTGCAATAAAATGAGATATTAGAATAAAAGTCTATACAAAATGCCCAAATAATTTTGGAGTTTTTATTTTTTATTTTTTAATGTTTATTTATTGTGAGAGAGAGAGAATGAGAGAATCCCAAGCAGGCTCCATGCTCAGCTCAGAGCCTGGTATGGTGCTCAAACCCACAAACCTTGATGTCATGACCTGAGCCGAGATCAAGAGTTGGATGCTTAACTGACTGAGCCACCTAGGCATCCCTAAAGCTGAAATATTTTTTAAAATAATGAAAAGAAGCATATATATCAAAACTTAAAGTTGAAATGTAACCAAAGATGTACTCAAAGGTAAATTCGTAATCTTAGTTATTTTCATTGTTATAATGTAGGAAGATTGAAAAGAAATTAACGAAGACACAAATGGCAGATTGGCTTCAACTGATATACTAGCTTTGGCTGATTACCGAGAGTGTTTTGTTGACAAGAGTTATGAGCACTTCTCTGAGCCTGGCAAGAAAGAGTGCTCTGATAGATTAGTAATGTCTGCCGCAGGTAGGGAGGATGAGTAGTTAATGTGCACACCACATATTTGTCATACCTGAACTAAGCTTCCATCTTTTAGGGTCAATAAAACAAAGCTAATAAAAAAAAATCAAAGGAAATCAAGAAGAAAACCAATATAAAGTCAAAAGCAGCAAAAAAGTTATATTCAAAACCTTATTTAGTTTGGGGTAAAATAACCCCTTATTTAGTTTGGGATAAAATAAACATAGCTCTGCCAGACAAAGAAGAGAATCAAAAATAAGAAAAATGTTTTAAAAGTAGATATAGGGGAGACTGAAAATTATGAGAACCCTGCATAATTATGTGCTACTAAATTTTAAAACTGAATGAAAGGTAATATTTTCAAAAATATGAACTATCGAGATTGGTTCTTGACTAAAAAGAACACCCAAGTAGAACAGGGTAGCAATCTTAAACTATCCAAATTGGTTCTTAAAGAAATGGGGTACATGAGTAGGCCTAGGAAACAATTTTAAGATATCATCTCTAAAATAGTTCTTTGAACCTTTTTTCCAAAATCTTTGGAGGCTTCCAGGTGGCTACATGTAAAGTTGAGAGTCCTTAGTCTGACAGGACAGCCTTCTGCAAAATGTTCTCTATCCTGTCTGCAGCCTTTTCTATACAGTCTTACAGTGTGCTCCACACACGTGCTTCCATATAGTGTTCCTACATGCTCATGTTATCCCCTCTTCCTCATGCCCTTTGCCCTCTTGAATCTAAGTCCTGTGTTTTATTCGAGATGAGGTTTTAATTTATCACCTTGATGCAGCTTTGCCAAGAGCTTCAGCTAACTCTACCATCTACTTCCTTGTCTAATTTTCCTTTTTATATGTGTTCTTCTCATAAGCCTCTAGGGACAGATATCTTGTCTTTACCCTTTTATCACATATGTACTGAATGTCCATTATGCCGGGCATTGCTCTAAGTATTGGTAATAACACCAGTGGACAGAACAGACACAAGCCCGGTTTTCATGAAGTTTATCTTTAAGAGCGGAGAGAGAAATGTATTCCCTGGCCCCTGATCTAGCTTATATTCATGACAAGGTCACAGGAGATGGTGGTAGAGGAGACAGTGGTAAAGACAGAGATGTGCTAGAGACGGTGGTTGGGGTGGTGGTGGTGACATGGTTTGCATATCAAGGTGTATGTGTCAGGGATGACCAAATAGCAATTATCCCATCATTACTTATTTATACTGCATAGAGTAGAGTAGAGCAGTAAAGCCCAATTGCTAACAGCCCAGGATTTCATATTAGATTTGAATCCATCTAATCCATCCGCCTTCATTTAATTGACTGTTATTTGGAGCTATCTCTAAGTCTCTGTTTCATTATCTGTACAATATTACCTACGTTGAGGAATTGTTCTTAGGATTAAATGAGATCAGGTATTTTCCCGACATATATCAAGTGTCCAGTGTGTGTGCGCTGGTGCAGTTATAATTTCTGCTGCCACCACTGTGCCCTATTAAAAGAAATTGCATTCTTGTTGTTAGTAAGCTGATACTCGTAAGTATGATTTGGCTCTATCTGGCAAGGCTATGGAAATTCAAATACATTCTGAGATCCTGAATGCTAATAATGCTAATGACTATTGAAGGCAAGGGCTTAGCTTCAAATAAAACAAAAGATTAGATTTGGACACACTGACTCCCAGTAAAGTTGTCTCCATAAGTTCACACTCAATACTCTCCTTCTGCTTCAAATACACTGCAGTGATAAAAACCACCAAAAGGACCTAGCTGACCTTCAGAACGAGGGAAGCCTCTCCTTGGCTCCCAAATGTGCAGAAATAACTGAGGATCAGTGAATGAGGCTGAAACACCAAACTTTCTGAATTCTGCTTTGGGAGCAGGCAGTGACAGCCCAGAGTTCAGCCCCTGTGGCATGTTGGGGCCTAAAAGTACCCTCCCTACCCAAGAGGAAAGACGAAGAAGCCAGTAATTTTTCAGCTGGGGACGATGTGGCCCCAGAAGACATCTGGCAATGCCTGGAGTAATTTTTGATTACCGTAGCTGGGCAGGGGCAAGGGGTTTCAATTGGCATCTAATGAATCGAGTGTAGGGATGCTGGTAAACGTCCTGAAAAGCACCTGATAGTTCCCCACAACAAAGAATTATCCAGCCCAAAATGTCAGTAGCACCAAGGTACTATTGGAATGCAGTGGGCTCTCCTAATGGGAGACTGATGAAACTGACATGGACCCATTGCCTGAGGCCACATCTTTATATGAGGCTGTGGGCCTACAAAGTCAGGAGGATAATGACACACCCTTGCACCTGCTCATGTTTCAGAACTCACCTGGATTTCTAAATATGACTGAGGCAAGAGCACTGAAATACCACTGGAAAGTCTGGTTCTGGATTAGGGTGATGGGCCCTAGGTGGAAGCAGTTATAAAACCTTCTGCCAGGGAGGGGTAGGCAAATACAGAGACAAGGGAGGAAATGATTCCTATTCGGAATGAGCCTACAAACTAAAGTTGCAAAACACATGAATAAATCTGAATCTAAGAAGGATTGCCAACAAAGCGGACAACTGGAACATGAATTCCTTAGAAATGAAATTAACATTTTTGAACAGCCAGACATGTTAGGTCTGGTATCTGGTAGGATTATCTTGTAACATGTGATTCTGATCAGAGTATCGGAAGGGAAACCTTGAGGAAGAGGTGGACAAGTTACACTTTAAGAAATAATAACTGAGACTTCTCTGGAATTGAAGAAATAAATGAGTCCTCGGCTAAAATATTCATCCCATGTACCAAAATAAATGCACATAGACATATCATAGTGAAACTGCAGAACACTGAGCATAAAGGGAAGAGTTACATGCTACTTGAGAGAAAATTCACAAAGGAACACAAAATCCCACATTCTTCTTTTAGAAATAGTAGGTGGCAGAAAACAAGAGCTAACAGCTTCAGAATGTTGTGGTGAAGAAATTTTCAGTCTAGAATTTTATACACAGCTAAACTGTCATTCAAGAGAAAAGCCAAAATAAAAATAATTTTGAGATATTCAAAGTCTAAGAGTATACCACATGACCTTCACTGGAAGAACTAGCAAAGACTGGATAAGATAAAAGTGAACACAGAAGTGTTGGATAACATGAAGCAGTGAGGGGCCAGACTTTTATTAAGTGATAATAAATGCTAATGACTGTAAACATAATTGTTGGTCTTTTAAAAATATAAAACATGTTTGGGACAACAAAGACAAGACTGAAGGCCAAGAGGATTCAGTGAATGGCAAAAATATAGCGGGTCTGTGTCAAGTTCTAAGGGCAAGACAGAAATGTTAAGGGAAAAAAGTAGAAAAAATAAACTAAATTTTACGCTTAGAAAAAAATAGCTAAATAATTGATATATACTCTGTAGCTTTCAAATCCACAGAAGGAAAGAGAAGAGAATGTAGAAACTTTTGAGTCCAGTGGAAGGCAGGAAAAGAAAAAAAAGGCAAAGGAAAAGGATGGTAAGTGGAAAATAAAAACTAAGATAGTAGAAATATATCCAATTATATGAGTAATCACACTAAATGTTAACAGGATTATACTCTTCTATTAAAAGATAGATTATGAAATTGCATTTTTTTAAATAGGCTTCACATCCACTGTGGAGCCCAAAGTAGAACTTGAACTCACGACCATGAGGTCAAGACCTGAGCTGAGATCGAGTTGGACACTTAACCAACTGAGACACCCAGACACCCAGAAATTGTACTTTTTAACATGTTTGGTTGTAGCCTGCTTAAAAGAGAGATACCTACAGTAAAAGTTCACAGTGTGAAGGATTAGAAGAAGGTAAACCATGCAATACTAATTAGGGGCATGAGTATAGCAACAGAGAAAATAGAATTAAGCAAAAAGCATTCACTGGGATGAAGAAAAGCACTGGTACGCAGTTAACATAATAAATTCAAAATCTATAAATCAAATGCTGATAACAGTATAAAGAAATGTTGGAAAATTATCAATCATAGTGGGTGATTTATTTAAATCTGCTTCTATCAATAACTGATAGGTGCCTCATACAAATTTCTGAGGATTTGGACTATTTGAAATATAGAATAACAATTTGCTTTGATAAGTGGCTTTTCATGTTTTCTGACCACCACTTATATTATTAAAAAAAATACATTTTATAAATGCAACCTAGTAAAAATGCCTAAATTATGTATATGAAATAAAAGTTTCACAAAATATTATTTCCTATTATTTGAAAAATGCCGATTGGGTCCCCTAAATTGATTTTGCAACCCCCTTACGAGCCACAGGTCATAGTCTAAAAAACATTAATAGCTCTGCATAGACTCCTGCATCCAGTAGGGAGAATATACATTCTCTTCGAGGATATGTTTACAAAAATTCAACACATACTGTCACAAATGAAGGCTCCACGCATTTCAAAAAATCTGTATCCATTTACACTCTTCAACAGCAAAAAACATTTTAATTAGGAAAAACCAAAAGGTAATGTTTAAAAAAGTCTCGTGTGTTTGGAAATTTAAAAAAATTCAGTACATAATACCCAGCTGTTAGGTTATCATAATGAAAATCATAAAACACTTAGAAGTGGATGGCTGTGGAGAATGCTACGTACCACATTTGTGGGATAGCCAAAACTGCACTCAAAAGTAAACCTGGAACTTTGAATTTATTAAAAAGACAAGAACGATTGAAAATAAGTGAGCTAATCATTTAACTTGAAAAACTATAAAAAGAACAAGAGCAAATTAATCAAAATCAAAATCAAATAATAAAAACACAGAAATCACCTAGAGCAGCCCAGCACGTGGGAGAACACGAGAGAACAGTGCCTTGAGCAGTGTTTGGCACATGGTAGATACTCATTAAATACTGGGTGAAGGAATGAATGAAACTGACAACAAATGGTAGACGGGGTCACATCTGGAAAGACTAATATGGTAAATTTAAAAAAGAGGAAAGACCCACATAGATCATACTAGGAATGAAAAGGAATAAAACAACAAATATAATGGATCGTGGGTTAGACAATGTGTAGTATATTTATAAAATGGAGACTTATGCACCACTACTGCACAAAAGTTGACTTCACAAAGTGCTTCTTGAGTTGGTCTTGTTTTCAGACCCAAATTAATAATGTTCTAATTGTTGTTTGCCAAGGATTAGTATATTAGCTTCTGTTTGTGAGATGCATACATAATCCCTGGACTGATGGATTAAAGGAGGAAGCACACATACACCTGCGTGCATGTAGGTTGTAAGGAACATTGTGAGATGTTTCATCTGTGAGTAAACATTTGCTAAGAAGACTCAAGAGTACATGTCCCTTTTGGAATTCAGTTCTATAACCTAACTTGTGCCTTGAGATTTCTTCTCTCCTTTGGGAGTTAAAAGAAGTTTGGTTGTCACCAAAGTTTTATAAAAATGAGCAAGTGCGGGGTTTCTTTTCAGGACCTTCACAGATGCCACCATGCCTGTCTGCCACAGCCCTGGCAAGGTCAGCATTTCGAGCTCTCCTCTTCCTGTGAAATCTTGAACACTTTTCTCTTGTGGCTCCTTCCTTCTATAGAAAGGTCATCCCCGATGTGGTGGCATGAATCCAAGACAAACTTTCACTTAAACCATTGGAACAGAAACCTAGTACCTCTGTGTTAGAGATGTGGAAAGCCTTGAAAAGAACTCGAAGAGAAACAATATAGCACCAAACCACAGTCAATCTTGTGAAGTAATGAACAAAACAGATCTTAAAGAAAGGATATCACTTTCAGAAAAGTTTCCACTGATCAAAATAATGGGAAAAAAAGAACAGAGGAAACCACAAATAAAGGAAATAAAGATCCACGAAAAAGCACGTCCGAAGCCTTACCAGCAAAATGGATAGTAGGGATTTTGCTTATTATTACCCTCCTTGACTGGCAATGATATGTCATATAGGCTGGCTCTATGGTGTGCTCTTGACGCCAGTGGCATTCCTAGCCAGCTGTTTGATCGGCATTTATTTCCCAAGTAGAGACCAGTATTAGGAGACATCTTTCAATAATAAATGTAGGCACTATTTCGGCTTGTAGGGATACTATTTACTTGTAATGCATTCCCGAACAATGTCTTTGAGAGGCCCAGGAAGGCTGTTCTTCTTTACTCAGGGTAGAAATATGCCCATGTCAGGCCTTTTCTTGGACTTCAGGAAAAGGCAAGAGATCAAAGGAGTAAGTAGGAGTGGAGCAAGTGACTTGAATCCCGGGTTAGAAAGTAGACATTTAATACATAAGGAAACTCTTCGGGTACTAGCCATGAACACATCCCAAGGAAAGATCCTGCCTTCATTGAAAAAAGCATGTCATTATTAATGGAATTCTTCTAATTAGAATTCTTGGTTGTGACTAGCATGCTACTGTTCATGGCTACATCATATCTTGTTTCAGTTTTGACGTGGCTCTGGTAATCGGGAAGCCTGCCCTTTGGCAGCTTTTGATAATAACACGGTTCGTTGTGTGGAGAAGAGTCTGAACTAAGCCCATCACCACAGTTGAGGTTGTAGGAAGCCTCAAACTCCCAACCCTGGGCTATAGCTCCTGTTCTTCTGTCTTCTGGAACCTATACCACTTACAAGAAGAGCAGTTATGGAACACTATGGGACTGCATGGTCACATCTAGCACTCTCCTTGGTTTAAACTCTAACTTTTTTATGTTGTAAAATTAACGGCATCTCTCTTGTCCCATCTTTTCGGTATTCCTCACTGCAAAACTCGATACTTTTATAAGGCACTTTCCTGAGTTCATCTTTTGGTCTTCATATTCCATATGTTCCGTGATTGGAAAACAGCAGCTAACAGAGCTGCACCAAACACACATTTAGCTTTGCACATTCAGCTCTTCAGAGAGAAAGAGACTGTATGGTTTCAGTGGCGGCCAACTCCATGTGATGTTCTTCTTGGGGAGAGCTGGGAGACGCATCGTTCCTCCTGTCAGTCTCATTTCCCATGAGCCTCTTGTGTAGGACGGATATCCTCTGTGCCGTGTGTAATTCTCGTGCTGAAAGACATGTGTTCTATGACAAGCCAGCTGCTTCATTTGGTGCACAGTTGAAGAAACAGTGGTTCGTTCTGATGCTGAAAAATGTGTATATTTGATTTATCGAGAGGTAGTGTGTCAATCTCAAATGAGACCTCTCTTCCTAAGGGAGTTTAAGAATAGTTGTGACCATGACATTTCTGCCTCATAGGCCGCCAATTAACTACCTTTTGACTTTAATAGCAAGTTGCCGTTAACTTCCAGGTTCTGAGTATGTTGTGGACATTCTCCTAGTTAGCACCCACATTCCATATTCAGTCAGAGTCACTGCGTCACCCGACTTAATATTTCTGTACGTGGATAAGCTTATAGTGAATGCAAAGATGGTTAGCAATTCTAAGTAAAAATACCAATTCCAATAAAAGTTAATGTTTGTTTAGCCATTGATATAATACTAGATACCGTGCTAAGTTGTGCCTTACAGTCGCCATCTTCCTTAATCCTCAACAACCCTACGAGGTAGGTCGTGGTAACTTGATGTTAAAGGACAGTAACTGACTCAGACAAGCAGCTGACTATGTAAGGAGTTCCTAAAACACAGGCACTCCCAGGAAAGCTGCAAAGAATTATCGCAGAAGCAGATCAACAAGCACCCTAAGTAAGCTGTGGTTCAAAAGTTCTCACTTAGGAGTGGGTTGACCAGAGGCTGGAATGTATTTTCCCAGGGAAATGATGCTTGCATGACAAAAGCGTATTTACCCACGATGTGCCTGAAGTAGTAATAACATAGACCCAAACCACTTTGTGTACCAGTGTTTTCATGGAAAAGTCCACTCTGAATTTCCTCTTGAATGGCTGTTGGACACGTTTCTCCACCGCAGGGGGAAATGGGGCGCCTGTGCTAGAAACAGTAGGCTCATTAGAAGTGTTCAAAGTTTGAGTCAGCGGTGGCTCCCAAGGCCTGTGATGGGAGTTGATGGAGAAGGCAGGGTGGAAGAGTGACAGGGGATGGACAGAGGGAGAGGAACAGGAGACAGCCCATGAAGGTGAATGGTGGGATAAGAATTCCAGAGAAGGGGGGAAAAGAGGAAAAGAATTTCAGGGAGGAGAAGAGAGGAGAAGGAGTTTAAGGATCCAGACTCACTAGTTCTAAACACCCAGGGACTCTGTTCTCCCTCGGGTAGCTCCTTGTTTGCTGCTTTTGTTTCTTCTACTGACTCTGGTATTTCGCCTGCCTGGTTCCCTTTTGCTGTTCTGCGCGATACTGAGACCAGCTTCGTGGCTTTTCTTGACGCGGCTGCCCCTAACCCAGGCAAATGGCCCTAAGGGTTTTTAACCTCTGTAGAGGAAAGAGCCCATCCTAGGTTCTAGAACTTTTCCTTTTTCGCTTGGACCTGGAAGAGCCAATATTAGCTAGAGATGCTTTGGGTAGTTCTTTGGGTCTATCAAGGGCTGAAATAAAATGGATAAGCATTCCCGATGTAGCTATTCAAGGTTGAGGCTTGTGGGACAAGGGAGAATTCCCTCTGTTCCTTTCTCTCCTGTTTGTCTCTACCATTCCCTTGTCCTCCAATGAAAGTGGAAAGGAGTGGGTGGGGCCGCGATCACAGCTTGCTGGAGGGGAAGGGGTCAAAGAGAGTGTGATCCTTGCATCACTGCTGGGGTGTGCTCTCCATCAGTGACAGGGGGTGGGGGGGGGACCCCCTGGGCACCTAAGCATCTGCCAGAGTCTCCAAGTGCTCTTCGCATCACCTTCCCCTTTGCCCACTAGTCAGCGTTTTCCTCACTTCTCTGCTGATACAAGTCACTTGGACACCTGGGAGCTATAAAAAGCCTAGGTTCTCACACTTTATCCCAGACCCACTGAGTCAGAATCTCTAAGGGAAGGGCCTGGAGAGTTGTGTGATTAACAAGTGACCCCAGGTGGTTCCTGTCAAGGACATTTGACAAACACTGCTTGACCATCCCTCCATCTTGCTGGTCTTTAAAAGCTCCTCGGACATTCTAAACCCCTTTCTGCCTCAGGATCACTATACGTATATTCTATTTCTTCTCCACGAAAAGCTCTTTCCTGATCCCTACTCTTGACCAATAGCTACTTCTCCTAACTTCATGACTTTGCTGAAATACGACAGTTTCAGAAAGACCATCCTTGACCACCGGTGTCACATCTCAATAAGGTTCCCTTGTTTCATTTTCTTTTTAAAAACACTTCGTGCTGTTTCTCCTTAGCATTTATCACATAGTTTGTCCCTTATGTCTTTGCCTAATGTCTGCCTCCTCACTAGTACCAAGCATGGAATACTTTTTGCATGGATGAATAAATGGACAAATAGTGCCAGGAGAAGGGTTCTAACGGTTGGATTGATTGCTGCTCAAGAAATAAAGAACCGAGCGTATGAAACTTTTAGTCTTACAAAGTAAAATTTTTACACGTCAACTAAAATCAAGGTAGATGGGTCCAACAAGTAATTTGTATTTGTGTGGGGCAATGGATCAGATTATTTTTTAAAATATTTATTAGATACCTAATCTGTGCAAAGTGCAATATTAACAGCTATGGCTACAACAGTGAACGAGCCAATATAATCTCTGCCTTTACGGAGCTTGCTTTTTTAAAAGGATGACAGATATTAAGCAACCAGTTACACAATCCCGTAATTACAATTTTGGTAAATGCAATGAAAGAATTACAGATCTGTAAGAGCCTGTAGTGAGGAGATCCAGCATGGTCTGTAGGGCATCAAGCTAGTCATAGAATTTCTAAGGCATGTGGCTGGGGAACCTGTGCCCAAAGCATCCAATTTACTCTGTCCTGTCTCTTGTCAAAGTTGGCATGAGGGGGGGTGCCTCTATATAATAGTTCCTCAACTTCAACACTATTTTTTTTTTTAAGTTTATTTATTTTGAGAGAAAGAGAGAGAGAATCCCAAGCAGGCTCCACACTGTCTGCGTGGAGCTCGATGTGGGGCTTGAACTCATGAACCATGAGATCATGAGACCTGAGCCGAAATCAACAGTCGGACGCTTAACTGACAGAGCCACTCGGGTGCCCCTCAAATTCAGCACTATTGACATCTTGGGCTACAAAATCCTTTGGGGGCACCTCCCAGTGCACTTTAGGAGATATTTAGCACCATCCCTGGCCTCTACCCACCAGATGCCAGTAGACCTCGCTGTTGTGACATCAATGTGTCAACATTGCCAAACGTCCCTTGTGGAAGGGTGGGGTGGGGACAAAGTCTGTCCCTCCTTTCTACCTCAGATGAGAGATGAGAACCGCTGGTCTACATGAACCTTGGTGTTTTTTTTTTTTTTTTTTAATGCCTTTACTTATAATTTATCCAAGTCAATACTGGAAACTTCATTTATTCCTTCAGTGAAGAAATATTTGTTGAACGCTTATTAGGTGCCAGGCACTGGAGACACAGCAGTAGTCCAAGCCTGTGCTTT
This sequence comes from Prionailurus viverrinus, assembly GCF_022837055.1. Lineage (NCBI taxonomy): Eukaryota > Metazoa > Chordata > Mammalia > Carnivora > Felidae > Prionailurus > Prionailurus viverrinus. Next base: position 116,534,406 of record NC_062566.1, read on the forward strand.
CTTGCAATTACCTTCCAGTGGAGAGAGATGTACAACAAACTTCAATATATGTAATATTTCAGAAGACGGGGTAGTTGGTCACAGGAGTCCTTTCTGCTAAGATGACATTTGTACCAAGTCTTGAAAGAAGCAAGGGAATGAGCCACATGACAGAGAACACCGAGAGCAAGAGGCAAAGCCATTGGAGGGCCTGCATTTGATCTAACCTTTCTATCTGCTGATCTAACCAAGCTGCTTGTGTTTCAGAGGGTCCACAGAAGGGCAGCTGAATGGACTCCAGAGCAGCCTTAACTCTGCAGCCTTTGTGCCCATCACCAGCTCCACAGGTTAGTGGACACACCAGCTCTTCCGCGGCCGGGACAACAGGGAGGGTGCTGGGCTGGGCATATTCTGTCTTCTGCCTCCGAAGAAACCTGCAGTTCAAAGAACGAGGAAGCATCCAGGCTTTTGAAGCATTGGCAAATGGGCACTTTAGGATGGAATGGTTTTCCAGAACTAGTTCAGGGTAGATGACATTCCTTGGTCTGGGAGAATGCTATCAGATTTGCAGCATTTAGGCTGGTATTTGACCGGTGTTTCACTGCTCATATCGTATTCCCACCAGTAGTGTCTCTCCCTAACTCTTCAGGACAATGGAGCTCTGGTCCTCGATCATAGTCCCTGTCATGCTAATGTAATGGCCTATTGATCCATTGCCAGGTGCTTACTGAGGTCTTTTTGAAACCTCTCATGTAGGTATCCACATCTAAGTCAGGCAGCATTGGTCCAGGCATAGTTTTCTGTGAGTACTAACTCGTAAGAATATACTGATAAGTAATCAGAAAACTAAAAGAAAATCACTTGGATTCAGTTCAACAAATACTTATTATTGAATACCTACTGTGGAGAGAATGAGATGTCAGCTGAGGGACATAAAGGGTGGACCAGGCCATCCCTCCTGTCAGGGAACTTACAGACTTAGGAAAAGAGGAGAGTCAGCAGGGAGCGGGGCTGCAGGGTGGGTAAGCGTCAGGTCCTGGGGATGCAGAGAATAACCATAGACGGTTGGCGGAACACCCGCTGTGCCCGGCACAGTTCTGAATGCCTCACATGTAACAACTCATTTGTCCACAAAACAGGCATATGATAGGAACTGTGTTCCCTGTTTTACAGCTGAAGAAATAAAGGCACAGATTATGAAACATATCTAACATCTCACAGCTAGTAAATGGTGGGGCAGTATTTGAACCCGAGCGACCTGGCCCAGGCTCTTAAGGGATTAGAGAGGGCTTTCTGGAGGAAGAAACATCTAGGCAGAGGGTTGAATGTTGACACGTCTGCTGGCGGGGGTGGGGGGGGTGGGGGGGGGTGGGGGGGGGGCGCGGTGCGGGACTAAAGGAGTGCCAGGAAGAGGGAGCAATACTCCACAGTCGGGGGCGGGGTGAAAATGCCCCATGTTCTGGGAGCCCTCGTGTGTCACTGTGGCGGGGGACTAGGGCACGAGCAGGGAGCAGCAAGAGAGAGGTCACGGAAGTAGCAGGGCCGGTTTGCAAGCCCTGAGTGGGGAACTTGGTCCTGAGTGCAATAAGGAGCCGTCAGGGAGTCTAGAGCCAAGGGATGAGGGGTGTGCGTGTGACATAATACACCTTAACATGATGCCAGATCTCCAAGAAGCCTGGTTAGACTGTATCACAGGGAGAATTACGCACACCTCCGGCTTACTGTGGGGTTCAAGGAAGCCATATATAGAGAAAGGCTCTATAACCACACCCACATCAGGTAATAAGAGTATAAAGACTTTGTTCTCTGCTTAATATTTTAGAACCCGAATTCAAGAAATAGTTGATGGGTATCTACTCGCCCCTCCCCTCCCCCCAAAAAGAATTACTAGGATATGGTAGTTATTTTTAAGGAATGAACATTTCCCCCTGGAAGTGGCGCAGCCTGGGAAGTGGGTGGCCAGGAGAACTGTGCACTGTATGCACAGCTGAATATATCTGTCCACAAACTGCTGCAGCCAGAGAGGTTTGCAAAGCATAGGAGATCCAGGAAACCTGCCTACTGCTATTTGCAGGTCTAACTAACGCATTAAGTACAAAACTGAACGCTCTGCATAGACTCTGGCCAGGGAAGTTGGAAATTTGAGGGGCCAGGTGGGTCATCCCCTCAGCATCTCGCTTATGAATTAATATTTATTGACTGCTGAAGTTATGTGTTAGAGATTTTGTAACCATTGTAATGAACGCAGTGTCAGCCTAAAACCGCAGAACAAAGAGAAAAGTTGTATATTAGTTATATAAAGGTTGTATACTATATATTGTATAATAGAATCCCCGGATTCTAGTATCTCCCTTTTCCCTCTGCTTCTACCTTAAGATGAGTGCATTATTTTTTTTCGCCTTGTTTAGGTAGCCAGCTGTTCACTGCTTTTATCTCCATTGACTCTGGACCTCTAAAGTGCCTTGAATTCGTTTCTAGTCTGTGATTTTCCTGGTGTTCCCGATCCTCAGTTAAAGAAACACTGATGAACTTGGTACACGAGTCTCAGGCATTTTCCACACTTCCCAATAAACATTTTGCCTTAGCGGTACAATAGTAACTAACCCTGTTAGAGTTGTTTATACAGCTCGTAAGTAACTACCTGGCACTTGAGTGTTTCAGCTACAAATCATGCGTTTTTCTGTATGACACATAGATTTAAAGGTGTTATTCTAGGGGTTCAGAAGGATGTCCTATAAAAAGGTTAGGTAGCTATTAGAGACATTTTTCTTTAAACCCAGAAGAAGGGAGAGTAGCCCCTGTAATAAGTCAGTTGTATGGCTCTCAGAGATAGGAAGTTTGTGCCTCTATAGGAATCGCTACGCTGACTTTGAAAGGTATTTAGCCCCTGTCTGGTCCAGTTAACTCAGTTGGTTAAACATGGTATTATTGAGTCCACGAATATAGCAAAAGTCTGTTTCCTGGCCCCTTGACTCTTCTGCAAGTCTAGCCAACCAGGCCTTAAAGCTGTGTGACTTTGTTCCTTGGGCGCCTGACTGAGATCCTGGTTCATCCCAGGGCTCTGTTGAAAAACAACTCAGAATCCTTCCCCACTGATGGTGACCTAGTGACAGTCTTTTAAGTGTGGATGTTAAATGAGGTAGTGGACATGAAAGCTGCTAGCAAAAGGTCTGGAATGCTCCATGAATGTGACTTTTTCCTTGACTTCCCTACCTCAGGCTATATATTCTGAGTTTGCTATGGGAGGCAAGACGTAGAGTCAGCAAATTTGGAAATTTGAGAAGGAAGCTAGAGCGAGGGCCTTTGGCTCAAAGCCAAAGCCATTGGCCTTCGTTCTTTATAACCATGGCATTCTGGAGTTTAGAAGTGGTGATGGGGAACTAAAATAGCAGAGAGTTCCAGATTAGATAACTGGCATTTCTCTTATGCGGACTTCATAGCATAAACTACCATTCTTGCAGGGTCTGAGGCCATACCAGCTGCCCTCATCCCTGGCCCTAGCTTCTGCCTACGCCTCTTCTGTCCTGGAGCCCGGCCTCTATCTGCCCCCCCGCCCCAGTTTGTTTGTTTTGTTTTGTTTTGTTTTGTTTAAAAAGCTCTTACTGGTCTGGAGTTGTTGGAAAGATTCTTGGAACACCAATACTGGATTTCATTTACAAGAAGTGAGCAACAGTGTCCTTGTTAAATATTTGCTATTTGGGGCCTTGATAAAACATACATTTTAGCTTTATCCTCCTTGTTTGCATGGGGCTGGGGCAGCAGCCCATCAGTGTGCCTCTGCCCACCCACCTCCCTGCCTCCCTGTAATACAAGACAAAGGAACTTACTTTAATAGAAAGTAAACCCAGCGGACCTTAAACTCTGAGGATCTAGAAGTCACTTTAACTTTCAAGCGAAATGATTTGCTGGGCAATTCTCAGCGGAATGACCTCTTTTTATTATCAGATTCTTATTCTTTTCACCAAGCGTTATCTAGTTGTTATAGATCCTGGATGGATCTGGAATATAAGAAGTTAATAGTGAAAATGAATAAAGCTCTTAAGATGCTTGCCCTAGTGTCACACATCCTTTGTTACTCCCAAAACGTTCTTCTCTTCCCAGAGCCAGAGGGATAAGAATTTGGGTTTACGTACTCTTACGGTGTTAGAAAGCAAAGGGCACAGGTTTGGTGTTTGGCCGGAAATGGAGCATCAGCATCTGGGCAAACAATGATCCTCTAAAGTCTAGTTTTGTTTTGTTTTGTTTTGTTTTGTTTTCTTGAAATACACATAGGTGTTTTCTCCTTTCTTTATGTTCAATGTATTTCTCAGCCTTCTCTTTCCTTCTTTGGTTCCTTCTGTCGCCCGCCACCTAATGCTAGATACTAGGCGGTTTTCTGGGCCTGGTGTCCCTGGCTAGTCTTCTGTCTGGTTTTTGTCCTGTCCTAAAACCTAGTTTTAGATTTGACCTTTTGTCCTTTCACCAAGATCAAATGAAGTGTTAAGTAGGGATTTTTTTTTTTTTTTTTTTTTTTTTTTTTTTTACATTTTTCAGGACCTTTGGAAGCTCCCCAGGTTATTTTCGCCAGATCCAAACCCTTGCCCACACAATCTGGAGCCCTTGCTACAGTTATAGGACAGAGAAAATCAAAGTCGGTGAAGTCAGGGCCAATTTAAGGTAACAGTAAGAATAAGAGCATATTTTTTTATTATAACTTGCTGACTTTATGCCACAGCAAGAGGCTTAATAGCTATCAAGAGAAGCGATAGTTTCTCAAAATGACAAGGAAATTGGCATTTTATAAAACCAGAGCTCAGAAGGAGTCTCCAAACTGTGGGTCAAAGTTAAGCTACTCCTAGCTTGCTTCTGTAATATCCTGCCAGTAGGTGGCGCTGTGGCAGTAAGAAATTTCCTCACTATTCTGGAGGGTTTTGTTTAAAACCATGGGGACATTGAGGCCAATCAAAGAAAGAAACTAAAACTATAATTGAGTTATCACAGGTAAAGTGTAACAGAATACATTGGAGAGAATGATATTTGAAGTTCAAATCGCAATAGCCTCTAAAGAGAATGTTCTCAGTGATATTTATTATTTTAAAGAAGGCTTTTAGACTAGAGTTGTGTAGTTTGTGAACTGGACTTTCAAATAATGGGAGGCAGGAAGGAAGAAAATTAAAAAATAATTTTTGGGGGGTGAGGTTGAGTGAGTAATTATGCTGTGTGTCTGAGTTAAGATCAGCATGTGCTATAACTGGCCACAAAACAAACCGTAAATCCCAGCCTACCACCCATCCGTAGAAATCTGACATTGAAGGGACGGCCTGACTTGATCTTGTGAGGCTGTACCCACACTTCACCAGCGCTGCCCCACAGTATTTTGTTCCCAGCTGTGGCCTTCAAAACTTTCCAGAAAATTCTCTGAAACCACAAGGTTTTGATGATTCCTTTCCTCTTTGCTCTACCCTACACACTGAAGCATTAATGGCACACCTGCTATGAGCTTAATACCCTTCTTACCTCTGGGGGAATACTTACAAGCTTATTTGAGAAGCATTATTCATCAAAATACCCCAGGAGAGCAAAGGAGGGAGGAAAATTATTTACCCACCACAGGATTCATTTACATTGGATCAGAGAGCTTCAAATATCTTTCCCCAGCCCATCTAAACTCTTTCCAAAAAGGAATGAGAAGAGAGAAGGGAACACCAAATCCATGGCTTGGTCATCTACCAAAATGTACCAGAAAAACTGAAAACAACTCGAGTTCTATTGGTAATACTTGGCCAATGGGCCTTTAATTCTGATATCCAATGATGAACAACTAATGAAATATAGAAAACTAAAGCGAGAAGGTCAATATTTCCTTGAGGAGACTGGCAGCCAGGAGAATGAATGCGACATCAAGCTCCAAACTAAACCGATGGCCTGCCAAGAAGCACTAATGTCCCATCGGCTTCCAGGACTGTGAGACTTGGACCCTGCCGCCGTTGTAATATCACTTTCCTTGAACCTATTTCATTAGTATCCCTTACAGTCCACCCAGAACATTACATGGCAAAGTAGGATCATCAGCAGAGAAGCCTTGGGAAAGAGCCCATCTCTCAACACTTAAATCTCTTGCAAACACAGCCCTGCTGAGCCTGAGCGGCACATAAGCTAGGGAGGGTGATGCTGTACTTTGTAGTTAGCTGAGGCGGTAAGACCTCATGCCAAGCGTGCATGGCCTCGACGCAGAGTGGGTCAGGGGGCCTCAGAAGACCAGGCTGCCATGGTGCAGCACGACCAGCTGGGAGGCTCCGGAGGCAGGCCCACCAGCCTGGCAGGTGGTAGGTGTCAGATGGCCATGGGCTGCCTCTCCCTGAATAGGAGAAATACGTAGTTCACAAAGTGAGGAGGCAGAACCCCAGCGTCCGTGTCCCATCACCCGGATGCTTGTTTTCTCCTTGCTGTGAATGCAGTAGAGGCACGATCACTGCTCAGGCCAGAGGTCCCTTAAACCACAGTCACAGACGAATGTTATCACGAGCTGTAATGATCCTAGAGCCTCTTCATATATGGGGTTCGGGAGGCAGGCAGGTTAGATGCGAGGATTGAAGTATGTTTGCATAGCATGTTATCTAAGACAGAAAACATCAGTTGTCCTGATCAAGGAACGAAGGAGCTGCACTAAAGCATGCTGGGGACTCAGACTTTCTAAGACCCCCACTATGCTGCCCCAGGCAAGGGTCGTATTTAAATAGATACATTATTTTCCGTCTTCTTAGATTCTGTATTGTCTGTTTGGCATCCCTTCATCACAGAGCCAGTTAACTATGTTTTCTGTATTCTCGATGCTTTGACATTTGGGGCCTCACCGAGCCAGAGAGAAACTGCCCCTCCCAGGGCTAGCCAATTCCTAGAGATCATAACAACTTGCCCACGAGTGTGCCTTTCAAATGGAAGCTAACCAGTCCCAAGTTTATATCCCCAACCGCCTCCTTATCTAACTCTCACATGGAACACCCACATTTCCCTTGCCCCAGATTGCTCCAGGGCCAGGTACAACTAGAGAGCACTGCTGGAGCCCATAGCCCACCAGAATCCTTAAAACGAGCCAGCCTTAAGCTGTTTACCCTGCTCTGCCTTGCCTTTCCCAGGGAAATCCCAAGTAAGGTTATGGCCTCGGCTTTCTCCTCACTCCTGTCTTCTGTCTCCTGACCACACTGGTGTTTTCCTCTGTGACCCCGTGTGGCACGCAGTGACCTTCTCTCTGGGACGCTGAGTATAATCAGCTTGCCCCTGCCAAGCCTTGTTCTCATCTCCTCCAGAGCCACACTGACTTAACCATACCATACCCAACTTGTACACCCTTAGAACAAACATCAACAGAGTGAATGTCTTTACTGTGCAGCGCGAGGAGCCAGGGGAAAAAATCTCCATCAATTAGGTTTATACCGCTAACTTCTAAGCAACTGGTCACAGCACTCACTTCATTATAGGCTGTGTTGTATAAGTGGTGTTTTTACAGTGTGTGTGGTGCTAGCCTTAATCTAGCTGCAGCCACACGTGAAGGATGTGGATCCCTCTCCATGGCAAAGTCGCCTGGCTGTCAGCCATTGAAATTTCATGCTTTCCTGTCCTGAGGCCTCTTCTTTTCATTTAGTAACTGTTTCTACATTCAGAAACAAAACCCAAGCATAGCAGAACAACCTGGTTGGAAGTGGGGGAGGAAACAAGCTGGCTTTCAGTTTGGGGGGATGTAGGGGAACACTTCCAAGGTCCTCTAAGGGGGTTCATTTGCCTTAAAGAAAACCAGGGAACTCTATTCCTGAAATGGATTAAGAAGTGGACCACTAAGAAAGATAAGATCTGAAAATTGATATTGTCTCTTGCTGAGCTGGCAAACTGCCAAGAGAGGAGTGATGATTCTTCAATTGTTAACAATTACTACTTTGTTAGAAAGAGACAAGGAAAGCGCAGCAGCCCCTTTCTCAAATTACATTTATGTTACAGAAGTGCACACACCTCCTGGAAAAAATGCTTGGCACCCTGGATTGTGAGGCTCGTACCTACCACTGCCTCTTGCTGCAGATTCGTATTGTCCTGTGTAATATCCGTTCACTTTGGGTGGGAAAAGATCCTGTTTATTCTTGTATTCCTGAACTGGGCAGGTAACCAGCATAGCATTGCCTTACTTTGTAAGTTTTTATACTTATCGCTACAAGTTATCAATCTATACTCTGTGGTTATCCATCCCATGAACCCACACATCTTGCTGCTAATTTCAATGAAATGCTTGTTATAGGCACATACCTTTGCTTTACCATCCTTATATCCCCAGGTCATAATTGCTCCTAAAAGTTCTAAAGAAAGAAATGGCATGCTAAGCCATGCCTGTCTTTGGAAACAGCAAGCTTTGTGCATGGAAATATTTACAGCGCCGCTCGCCTGATCTGTAGAGTGTACTGGGCCCCAAAGTGTGTGGGTGGGTAAGTGTAGGACGCGGAGAACAGTGACTTGATGTGCATTGCCCCGTTGGCATGATCGGTGCGGATATTTATGCTTTATTCCTTGAAATTATAAAGAGAAAGACTCGGATTCTCTTGTCCTCCGAATGAAGGGCATCGCTGGTAAAAGTGGAACAATAGCGTCTCCTACTTCTTTGTATTCTCCTCTTTGGAACACACAAGTATTTCCAGACAGGACTCTAACGTAGGTATCAGGAGCCCTCTTCCCTTAAAACCTAAATCCCGGCTAAGCGGTTACCTGATACCCGAGAGGAACTGCTTGAACATGCGTAATGTCCCCTTAGCTACATCAAGAAAACAAAGCATGTTTCCCCAGTACAAACTAAGGATGTAACTTGGGAAGCCAACCTGGCTGTAAGATGGCGAGATGAAGTAAAGAGGTCGGCTGCTTAGAAGTTGCTATTTTACTCTTATTTATGTGTTTGTGGTTATCAGGAAGAAGAATCACTACGTTTTATATTCAACTGGACTGAAAAGTGACTGAGGGTTTTTTCCGCCTTCCATTCACTTCTCATTAAGACATGTTTGTTCATGAGACAAACCCAAATGAAGATGTTTTAGAATTTGACAAGAGTTTAGCTTTTTTGTTTTTTTTTAATGAGTGAATTGTTTGTAGTTGATCAGACATTGGAACATGGAATCTTGACATCGCCGCTCGTTTTTAGAAATATGACCCTTGCAGGCCTTCGGTGTTTAGTCATCTTTTCTACTGTTCTCCAGTGTAAATTGCCGTTGTGTGTATGTACATATCCTTATCCTCCTCTGTTTACGCAGAGAACTTGAGTCATGTGCAATAGCCTTTTGATTATCAAAAGAGAGGCAGCCTCAGTTTACCTCTTTAAGGAAAGTTACTGTACATAAGCATAAGGAACAAACAGTCTCAGGGGCCGGACCTTATAAAAACTTGCAACCTTGGGGCGTTTGGGTGGTTCAGTCAGTTAAGCATCCAACTTCGGCTCAGGTCATGATCTTATGGTCCCTGAGGTTGAGCCCCACTGAAAGCTCAGAGCCTGGAGCCTGCTTCGGATTCTGTGTCTCCCTCTCTCTCTGCCCCTCCCCTGCTTGCACTCTGTCTCTCAAAAATAAATAAACGTTAGGGGTGCCTGGGTGGCTCAGTCGGTTGAGCGTCCCACTTCAGCTTGGGTCATGATCTCGCAGTTCGTGGGTTCGAGCCCTGCATCCGGCTCTGTGCTGACGGCTCAGAGCCTGGAGCCTGCTTCGGATTCTGTGTCTCCTTCTCTCTGCCCCTTCCCTGCTCATGCTCTGTCTCTCTCTGTCTCTCAAAAATAATAAACGTTAAAAAAAATTTTTTTAATAAATAAATAAACGTTAAACAAAATTTAAAAAAAAAAAAAACCCTGCCACCTTATTTGGGACAATTAGCAGTTGTAGTGGCTAAACAGCAAATCTGTTAGTCCATCCCTGATACCAGGTCGTCTGCTGTCCCCTCGGTGGCTGGCCTCCACTGTTTTCCAGGTTAGCAACTCTGCCGTATTCGAGATTCCACCTCCCTCCGTGTGGTTGTTTCTCTCTCCACTTGTTACGTGCACCTTTCAAAGGACAGAATTAGAATACTCTGCATTCCTTCATTCATTCCGAGACGTGCCCCTGGTGTGCAGAACTGAAGGTGGCAAATGCCCCCTTGCGGACAAATGCCAGCTCTCTGCTAGGATCGCATGACTGCGTGATACAAAGCGGCCAGCTTCGGCACTTCTGACCCCTGTCTTGAGGTGGCATTGTAGCTAGCAGGTACAACATACTTTTCATCCCTACCACAGAGTCTTAAAATAGAAAGCCACATGCAGGGGCGCCTGGGTGGCGCAGTCATTTAAGCGTCCGACTTCAGCCAGGTCACGATCTTGCGGTCCGTGAGTTCGAGCCCCGCGTCGGGCTCTGGGCTGATGGCTCAGAGCCTGGAGCCTGTTTCCGATTCTGTGTCTCCCTCTCTCTCTGCCCCTCCCCCGTTCATGCTCTGTCTCTCTCTGTCCCAAAAATAAACGTTGAAAAAAAAATAATTTAAAGAAAAAAAAAAAAAGAAAGCCACATGCAGTAAAATAACAAAACATAAAAGGAGAATCGAGGCCAAAAGTCAAGATATTTCCAATTTTTCAAATACAAGACGAAATAAAATTACTGTGATCAAGGTTAAATTTGGTTCTGAGTCTCTTAACCATCGAGACAAAAAGGGAAACAAGAAAAATCAGGGTACATAGTTCTCATTTTCAAAAAGGAAGCCATACTCTGGAGGAAAATGAAGCTTTTTCCTGGCTCTTATTCTCCAAGAAGTAGTTCATATGCTTTAGAGAGAGGACACCGAAAGAAGTAAGAGTGCCCTCCCAACACAGCAGTGTGCTTCAAGGAGCTACTTCTTGGCGTGAGCTACAGGAAGTCAACACACATCAGCGCAAGTCAACAAAAACCGTTTTGTGAGGGACAAGCCTATTACAGTCCAAGTCTCTTTCTGGTCCGACAAAACCCAAGGGTAAGGCAGTGATTCTGTAGAGGATTGGATGGATCGCATGTGGCTTAGACAATCCTAAGTGTAACTCCTCTCGGTTGATTGCTTGTAAGGGCTCGTCTTGCTCTTGGGCAGGGACCCAGATGCCTCATCTACACGTGAAGATGCGCGGATATGCTTTGGAAAGCAGGTGGCAGAGGAACCATCTCGTCAAAACTGCAGAGCTAAGCGGTTTTCTCACCCATCATATGGCACGTTCACTCTCTGTTCCTTTATTCACATCTAGTTTCCTCTGCCCGAGCACCATATGCCTCCTCTTGCCTGCTTCCCCCCAATGTGGCTAATTGCTATTTGTCCTTTCTCCTTTCCAACCCTCCCCCACTCCCACGCCCAGTATGAGCTAGATGGTATTTGACTGCACTGAGCACTGACTTGTATCTACTGTGGCATTTATGACACTCTAGTGTCTTTCTGGATGACCTGACGGTTCCCCCACTAGGGCCGTAATTCTCTAGAGGGCAAGGAGGAGTTCCAATTTGATTCTGAAATTCTGGGACCTACCTCAGTGCCCAGCCCATAGAAGAGACTTACAAAATTCTGATTGAATAGATGAATGAGTGAATTTTCATATTTCTGCAAACACCTGTCCACATATACAAATCCTTCTTATCCTCTAAGTTTCCAGTTAAGGTTTGTCCAATAATCTGTATTCATATAATTAGATTCATCTTGCCATTTTTAAAATCCCTACAGCACTTACAATTTATATGACAAAGTTTGGCACTCCACTGTATTTTTGTCATCTTTTATCCTACTTACTTCTGGGGTAAATTGTCCCCAATAAGACTGTAACTTCCGTGAGGGCAGGATTACGTTCCGTATGTTTCTGGAATCCCTAGCAACATCCAAAATGCCTCATTACCTTGTAATACCAGCCCTAAAGAAAAGAATACGTAAAACACATAAGATTTTTCTGAAACATAACCTATATCCCCCTGTTCTTCTGGTTTCAAGAAAATGCTTAACCTCAAGTTAAAATGCATTAACCTTAAATTTCATAAATAATGCATTTTGTTATTTTTTACTATTTTTTTAAAGTTTATTTTAATTTATTTTGAGAGAGAGATAGAGAGCAAGTGGGAGAGGGGCAGAGAGAGAGGGAAACAGAGTTGTAAGCAGGCTCTGTGCTGTCAGTGCAGAGCCCGATATGGGGCTCGAACCCATGAACCACAAGATCTGGACACTCAACTGACTGAGCCACCCAGGCGCTCCTATAATGCATTTTTTTTTTTTTTTATTAAGCAATCTGAAAAATCAGAAGAACCTTCCTTATAATTTACCTACTGCAGTATTTCTAGCCTGTTTCTTGCAATATTGTAAAACTACTTCCTCTAAAACAGAGAAGGAGCCACCGCTGCCCTTCAGGTTACAACCTCTTACACATTCGTGACCATACTATAAACCTACCTTGTAATTACGATGCAGAATTCAAATGTTAGACCACATCCAAGGATCTTATTCTCAGGGAGCAAAGGTTCCCATAAAATGAGATTTAGTTTATTTGAAAAGCATCCTCCTTCAGCATTTTTCCCTCTATATCAACTCATTGGAAGTCTTTGACCTCATAACACCGATCAGGTTTCGCTTTTGAGCACTAAACTGTCTTTTTTATTCCTTTCTGAATTCTCCATGCATTTTTTAGGCTTCTCTTAAATTATGTGATACCTGAACTGGACAACACAGAGATCTTAGAGATCTGTCTAGTATTATGTGTAGTGTAAGATGTATCATCGTGGTTCTGGAGTCATGTAATACGTTACTTATATTGTACAGTGTTCTCAAAAACAAAACAAGTTCTCTCAATCCTTGTCTCCTACTTTCCCTCCTTACTCTTGCTTCAAGTTCAGTGCCATAGTATGGTGTTTTCTAAAAACTGTAAAAATAGAAAGACGATACAATTCAGAAATTCCACTTCTGCATGTATACCCCAAAAGAACTGAAAGCAGGGCCGTGACTGGATATTTGTACACTCAGGTTCATAGCAGCATTGTTCACAATAGCCTAAAGGTGGAAGCATCCCAAGTGTCCCATCAGTGGATGAATGGATAAACAAAATGTGGTGTGTGCCAACAATGGAATATTACTCAACGTTTAAAAAGGAAGGAAGTCCTGACACATGTGACATCATGGATGAACCTGGAAGATTTATGCTAACTACAAGAAGCCAATCACAGGAAGACTAATGTTGTATAATTTCCACTTACTGAGGTAGCTAGAGCAGTCAGATTCAGAGACAGAAAGCACAATGGTAGTTACTGGATGCTGGCCAGAGGGGAGAATGGGGAGTTTTTTTTAATGGGCACAGAGCTTCAGGTTTTTAAGATGAAAAAAGTTCTGCAGGTAGATGGCAGGGACGATTGCACAACGTGAATGTGCTTAATGCCACTGGATTATTCACTTAAAAATGGTCACGTGGGTAATTTTTCCCCTATCCTCTGGCAACTGTGAATCTGTTCTCTGTATCTATGAGCTTGGCTTTTTGGTTTCCTTTTAGATTTCACATGTGAGATCATATGGTATATGCCTTTCCCTGTCTGACTTATTTTACTTAGCATGATGCCCTCAAGGTCCGTCCATGTTGAGCCCAATGACAAGATCTCATTCTTTTTATGACTGAATAATATTCTAGTGTGTATATGTACCACATTTTCTTTATTCATTCACCCATCCACGGACACTTAGGTTGTTTCTACATTTTGGCTGTTGTAAATCATGCAATGAACATAGGGTGAACATGCAACGAGTTAGTGTTTTTGTTTTCTTTGGATAGATACCTAGAAGTGGAATTGCTGGATCGTATGAGAGTTATATTTTTAATATTTTGAGGAACCTCTCTAGTTTTACATAGTGGCTATACCAATTTACATTCCCACCAACAGTGCAACACTTGTTACTTCTTGTCTTTTTGATTATAGCCGTTCTTAACAGGTGTGAAGTGATACCACCTTGTGGTTTTGATTTGCATGTCCCTGGTGATTGGGGATGTTGAGCACCTTTACATATACCTGTTAGCATTTGTATGTCTTCTTTGGAGGAACACCTATTCCATTCTTCTGCTATTTTTAATTGGATTGTTTGTTTTTACCACTGAGTTGTATGAGTTCTTTATATATTTTGGGTATTAACCCTCTATCAGATACAAGATTTGCAAATATTTTTGTCCCATTTGGGAGGTTGCCTTTTCGTTTCGTTTTTTTCTTTACTGTAGAGAAGCTTTTTGGTTGGATGTAGTCCCACTTGTCTATTTTTGCTTTTGTCGGCTTTGCTTTTGTTGTCAAATCCAAAAAATCATCACCAAGACCCACATCAAAGAGCTTACCACCTATGTTTTCTTCTAGTTTTATGGTTTTAGGTCTTACGTTCAAGTCTTTAATCTACTTTTTGAGTTAATTTTTGTGTATGGTGTGAGATAGGGGTCCAGTTTCATTCTTTTATATGTCACTGTCCAGTTTTCCTAACATCATTTATTGGAGACTGTCCTTTCCCCATTGTATATTCTTGGCTCCTTTGTCCTACACTAACTGACCATTTATGCGTGGGTTTATTTCTGGGTTCTCTATTCTATTCTGTTGATCTATGTGTCTGTTATTATGCCAGTGCCATATGCCATACTGTTTTGAGTACTATAGTTTTGTAATATAGCTTGAAATCAGAAAGCATAATGCCTCCAGCTTTGTTCTTTTTTTGTCAAGATTGCTTTGATTCTTTGTGGTCTTTAGAATTGTTTGTCCTATTTCTGTGAAAAATGCCATTGGAATTTTGATAGGCATAGCATTGAATCTGCAGATTGCTTTGGGTGGTATGGACATTTTAACAAAAGCGGTTCTTCCAATCCATGAGCATGCAGTATTTTTCCACTTATTTATGTCTTCTTCAATTTCTTTCATCAGTGTCTCATAGGTATTCAGTGTAGTCTTTAACCTCCTTGATTAAATTATCCCTAGGTATTTTATTCTCTTTGATATAATTGTAAATGCAATTCTTTTCTTTTTTTTTTTTTTTATTTGTTTTAATGTTTATTTTATTTTTGAGAGAGAGAGCACAAGAAGGGGAGGGGCAGAGAGAGAATGGTACAGAGGATCTGAAGCAGGCTCCGTGCTGACAGCAGAGGAGCCCGATGCAGGCTCAAACTCACGAACCTCAAGATCATGACCTGAGACAAAGTCAGGCGCTTAACCGATTGAGCCACCCAGGTGCCCCAAAATGCAATGATTTTCTTAATTTCTCTTTCTGATAGTTTGTTGTTAGTGTAAAGAAAAGTAACAGGTTTTTGTATATTGATTTTGTATTGTGAAACTTCATGGAATTCATTTAACAGTTTTTTTGGGTGGAGTCTTTAGGACTTTTTCCATATGAATGTCAGGTCGTCTACTAATAGAGACCATTTTACTTCTTTTCTGATTTGGATGCCTTTTATTTCTTTTTCTTGTGTGTTGCTGTCACTAGGACTTCTAGTACTGTGTTGAATAAAAGTGGGGAGAGTTGGCATCCTTGTCCTGATCTTAGAGGACAAGCTGTCAGCTTTTTACTGCTGAGTGTGATGTTGGCTGTGGACTTGTCCTACATAGCCTGTATTGTGTTGAGGTGCGTTCCCTCTGTACCCACTTTGTTGAGAGTTTTTATCATAAATGTGTTTTGAAACTGTCAAATCTTTTATGCATCAATTGAAATGATCATATTTTTATCCTTCATTTTGTTGATGTGGGGTGTCACATTGATTTGTGGGTGTTGCAGCACCATTGCGTGGGTGGAATGAATCCCACCTGATCAGGTGGATGGTCCTTTTGCTGTGCTGCTGAGTTGAGTTTGCTACTATTTTGTTGAGAATTTTTGCACTTACATTCATCAGAGATATTATTGGCCTGCAGTTTTCTTTTCTTGGGGTATCCTCGTCTGGTTTTGGTATCAGGGTGATGTTGGCCTTGTACAGTGACTTTGGAAGTGTTCCCTCCTCTTCTACATTTTGGAAGAGTTTGAGAAAGACTGGTGTTAGTTCTTTAAATGTTTGGTAGAATTCACCAGTGAAACGGCGTGGTTTTGGACTTCTGTGTGTTGGAACGTTTTTGATTACTGATTCAATCCCATTTACGTTACGTGTACTTGACCACAATTTAAGAAAGACTATAGATTATGTAATGCACCCAGTACAGTGTTTGGCACGTGGTAGGTACTCAGTAAATGATAGTTCTCACTATTTGTCACAATTCAAAGCACATGGTGTCATTAGTTCCCATTATGATCCTTGAGGACATATTGTTAAATAACGTCAAAAGTTAGGTCCCCTAGAAAGCAAATGCTAAAACGGAGATTAGTGTACAGGAAGTTTATTCGGGAGTACTCCCGAGATTGATTCCTATAGAAGGGAAAGGAATGAAAGGAAACGGGATTGGACAGTGGGACAAGTTGGGCTGTGACTCAGTGACAAGGAAGGCCTCAGTTGGTGCCACAGAGAGTATAAAGCCAGCCTTTCAGGGTTGTGAATTGTGGTGAGGTAGCTAGGATATAGCTTTTATGCATACTTTATGTTGACTCATCATTAGATATGGGCTGCCTGGGAAGAGGACATTCCCTTGAGAACTAAAACGCATGTTTCTGTGGCTCCTAGTCCATTTTGGGCTTATCTCCAGTCCTCTGTATTAATGAGTAAAATTTCCATGTAGTCATTCGTATTGCTGAGGAAACAATCAGGAAATTTTCAGCTGGCTACGGTTGTGCTTTTCAGACCCTCAGTGTTGGAGCCCTAGTTATTTTCCTGTCCAGGCCAGCATGGACTGATGCTTTTGTAAAATACACTAAAAATAAATTACTAGAGAAACTAAATAAGAAAAGAGGACATCTAACACACAAGCTCAAATTCATTATTATTAGATTCACCAGGCATAAAATTGCTGACCATTTTCTATAACAGGTCTTAACTGCCTACATTCAAATTCTAAATTTGTCTCATTGTAGACTAATAACAAAGAGTTCTCAGACTGTTACCAAATTACCAATCCGGGACTCCACTCTAAATAGTCCTCGGTTACAGGACTCTTACAAAACATTGCTGATGTCCTTCCCAGCTGACACTGGCCATATATATATTGGGTTAAGTGAATGTCGTGCTTCAGCCTCGAGACCTGATCTTTGCTGTTGTCGGGGAAGCCATCGTCCTCCTCAAATCTGGCCCGAATCCAGGAATACCGTGAGCATCACAGGTTCCAGATATAAATAGTCCTGAGGCCATTCCTTACTCCTGTTTTCATCTGCTTCCTCCTAGAGTCAATTACATAAATGAGAATAGAGATGGAGTTTTTTATAAGGATCTAATGGATGAAAGGGACAAAGACCGTTTTCTTGTTTTGTTGGTCATCAGGCAGCTCTTATTCCTGGCACTAGGAAAACTGACTCATCTCTCAGCGTCATCCTCTCAGGACATTTAGTGTCAGGATAGGGAGATAAGAGAACAGGGAAAGGAGGTGTGCCAAGCAGAATATAACCTTCAGGAAAGAAGTACTAGTAAAAACAAGGGGGTCATGATATAGTCAAAGAGTCTATCAAGCTTTATCGTCTAATTCAGGGAGTGTGACCTAAGAGCTGTGGCCCATGGTGGTAGCTTTAGTTGATCTGTGAATCCCCTGAAATTGTTTATAGGATCAAGTGTGCTGCATCTGTGCCTTTTTTTGGAGAGGATGCTCAGAGTGACCCCAAAACTCATATTGACTTGACTCTCTAGTTTGTGCTTTTTTTTTTTTTTTGGTTTGTTTATTTATTTTGAGAGAGAGAGAGACAGACAGAGAGAGAGAGAGAGAGAGAGAGAATCCCAAGCAGGCTCTGTACTGCTAGTGCAGAGCCCGACATGGGACTCAAACTCACAAACCATGAGATCATGACCTGAGCCAAAATCAAGAGTCAAGCTTAACTGACTGAGTCACCTACACGCCCCTTAACTCTCTAGTTTGAAACATGGATTCTGTCTCCCTATTTGCAAGGAGTCAAGCTCGAATCACCAGACAGTCTCATTTGGACCTACTGTACCAGCTTCTCAAAGCATCAGCCCTTGCCATCCTGGTCTTCCTCTCCATTCTCCACATCGCTGTGAACCGAGCTTTCCAAAATGCATACACACGACTTAAAACCCTTTAGAAAATCTTACCTTTACTCTGAAGATCAAGATAAAACTAGATAAAAGGCCTTACACGACCTGCCTACCTTTCATCCTGACCTCACACCACCTTCCCTCCGTGCTTTCTCCACACTAAGCAGCCTGGCCTCTGAGCTTCCCCCATCCTGGGGTCCACTGAGCTTCTGCAGATGCTGTTCCACCTCTGATGCTCCCCTCCTGCCCTCAGGTGCATTTGCTTTCTCTGGCCTGACAGGATGTGTCCTCGTGTTCCAGAGACCTTTGCAGCGCTCCTTTGTGGTGTTTGTTACAGATCCTTGCAGGTTTCCAGCAGTGTCTGTCTGCCTCACTAGACCGCATCGGTGTTAACTCTCCTTCGTAACCCGGGGTGCAGCATAAAACCTGGTGTAGAGCAGGCCTGCCGCAAGTATTCATGGTTGAGTGAGTTAGCAGTTCTCTTCCTCACTTAGGGAAAATTAAGGTACAGAGACTAGGAAACAGCTTCAGTTCACGTAACTGACAGCCGGAGAAGCTGGGTTTAAACCCAAATGTGACTTCAAAGCCCTTGCCCTTCACTACTGTAACAACAGCAACAATGGTCCTTTTATCGAGCACTTGTTACATGCCAGGGGCTATGCTAAGCACTGTGGATCCATCCCATTTCATCTTCTTGAACCCTGCAAAAGAAGGTAGCTTTGTTATCTAGTTTGCATATGAGCAGACGAAGGCTGAGAGAAGTTAGGTACTTTGTCCAAGCCACACAGTCAGTGGTGGAGCTGAATCCAAAGCCAGACCGCTCTATTGCCAGAACACGCTGCACTGCCTCATCGTGTCCAAATACTAGGTCCCTTGAGAGGATTCCATTTTCCCAGGTTCCCTTCCTAACGGAGCTAGGTGGCTGGTGGCCCCGCCCTCCGGCCTGAACCTCTCTCAAGTGTCCGGTGGTTATCTGCAGCCACCCAGCAGGGGGATCCCTGGTAGTGTGGGGGCTTATGCAGGTGAGGTGGGCTTGCCTTTAATCCAGCCTTTTAACAACATTCCCTGTTTGGATAGAGCCAGACCTGGGAAGGGGGAGGATAAGGACCAAGGTGGCTCCTGAGCCTCCACTCCCGCCGATGGGGAGGAGTGGGGAAGGTGGTCATCTTTTCGCACCTCGTGAAGCCCCACTGGGGGGCGGCAGTTCTCGACGGGCAGAAGGAGCTTGAGGGGGGTCAGAGCAAGAAGCCTGGGACCTGGGCAGCAGAGGGCAGAGTGAGGGGGGCGGGAGGAGGGAAAGGGGGAGGGCAGGGGAACATTCCCTGCAGGTAACAGAAACTCAGAAATTCAGTGGCTTACATCAGTAAAAGATTTATTTTTCTTACCTGTCAAGAAGTTCAGAGACAGGAAGTCCACAGCTAGCACAGCTCTTCAGAGCCAGGCCCCTCTCTCTTCTGCTCGACCAACCCTAAAGCACTGACGTTTGTTTTTTTGGTCACAAGGTGGTTCTGTCCCCACTGGCGTTATGTCCACGTTCCAGGCAAGCAGCAGGGTTGGGAGGAAGGGCAAAAGACAGATGCCAGTTAAAACCACCCACTTTAAGAAAAGCTTCCTCGGAAGCCCTGCAGTTCCAACTGACGCATCGTTGGCCGGCCCTGGACCCCATGGCCACTTCACCTAGCAACAGACAAGTCTGGAGAGGTGGTCTCTTGGCTGGGCACACTGCCCCGCCACACAGGGTGAGCTGCTCTTATCGAAGGAGAAGGGGAGAAGGGGTGTTGAGAAACATCCATCGGTTTCTTTCACAACACATTTTCCTTCCATAGTCTCCTCCCCTGTGGGATGGAGCCCACCACCTTTCTGCGGCCCCTCTACACCAGCTTCTTGACCCTGCCAAGAGGAACGCCATTCCTTAACCCTAGTATGCCCCAGAGCTGGCTTCTTAGTACATGGGAGTTGAGCGTACCTGATACCTGAGGGTTTCAAGAACACAAGAGAGCCCCATATTCCTGGACAAGAGGTCATCCGCAAGTGAGGAAAATGGAAAAAGTGAGCCATGGAGAGAAAAATGATTGTTCTGTAGCAGAATTATTATGTATACTCAAATTACACAGGTTAACTGTATTATAAGTTTAACTTCATTACAATACTAAATTCTTTTCACGTACGTTGCCTTCCTAAGCTCACAGTACGGCTGCTTCAAAAACTGAGGGAGGTTGAAGAGCCTGGGCGGCTCAGTTGGTTGAGCGTCCAACTCTTGATTTCAGCTCGGGTCACGATCCCAGAGTCGTGGGCCCCAGGTCAGGCTCTGCGCTGACAGCGCCAGCACCTGAAAAGCTGTGTCATTAGGCATTAGGGGAAGTCAAATGAGAACCACAGTGAGATGCCACACTCCATACCCACTAAATGGCTGCAATCAGGAGACAGCTGACAAGTGTAGGTGAGGGAACAGAGAGATTGGAACCCTCGTGCTTTGCTGACAGAATGTAAGAGGGTGCAACTGCTTTGGAAAAAGAGCCTGGCACTGTCTCAAACAGTTAAACATAGAGTCACCCTATGACCCAGCAAGTGACTCCTAAATGTATATGTAGGAGAAATGAAAACACTGTCGACGTGAAAACTGTAGCCAGGACTCTGGATCTCAGGGTCATGAGTTCAAATCCCACTTGGAGCGTGGAGCCTACTTAAAAAAAAAAATAAAAAAAATAAAAAACAAAAAAACTGCACACAAACATTCGTAGGAGCATTCGCCAACAGCCAAAATGTGGAAACAACCTAAATGTCTATCGGATAATGAATGGATAAACAAAACGAGATGTATCCATACAATGAATACTATTCAGCCATCAAAAAGAACAAAGTACTGATACAGGCTACAGCATGGTTAAACCTTGAAAATGTAGAGCCAGCCACAGAAGACCACATACTGAATGGTTCTATTTATGTGACGGGCCCAGAATAGGCAAACCCATAGAGACAGAAAGTAGATCAGTGGTTGCCTAGGGCTCGGTGGGCAGAGGGGGTTGGGGGGTGGCTGCCGATAGGCATAGGGTTTCTTTTGGGGGTAATGAAAATGTTCTAAAATTAGATTGTGGTGATGGTTTCACTAAAGACCACTGAGCTGTTTACTTTAAGCGGGTGAATGTTACTCGTATGTGAAATAGATCTCAGATCTTAAAAAAGTGAATAGTCGATACCTAAAAAGTAAAGAACAAGACAAAAAGCCTTCGGTGTAAGCAGCCAGATCGTATTTACTTCTTAGATAGCCAGATTTTTAAGAAGTACTTATTTATTGCCTCCAGTTCACTAATTAGACAAATAATTGCCCCCTTTGTGCTGGGTGTGACATATGCCCGTGCCCAGCTTTGCCCCGGGGTTTTTTTTTACGGTCCCAAGTAAGGTGGTGTGCCTGGGTGACAACAGCTGTCCCTGGGCCTGGCGTCTCTTGCCTTTTTTCCCCGTTTGGAAAGGTGTCAGGCTCCAGAGTATTTCTGTTGCTTTAGTCAGCACAGAGCAAGGAGGACCTTAACTATAGCTGCAGAGCCTTAAGCTTCACCTCGTGCTCCAAATCCAAAACAGAGCAGCTGGGAATGGGGCTCGCCATGCCACCAATTGCTTCTCTCCCATTGTTAATCCCCCTGATTCTGCCGTCCACAGGCCCTCCTCCCCTCACACTGTCACGTTGCCCGCTTGTGATACGACTGAACAAGTGGTTTGGCTTTGAAAGGTGATTCTTAAGAGATACCTCAAGTGACCCAGTCCCTGGCATGCCAGGACGCTCTTGATGTTCATTGCCATGGGGCACCACAGCTCTCCGGCTAAGTACACTTGCCGGTCAAGCCTGCCCTGAAAAGAAGGTACCCGCTACTGACTCCCCCTGAGATCCTGGCATAGCTGGCTGGGTCCTCGGGGAGAGCGACATTTCATTGCTAGGTGCAGACAGCGAGAAACCTCCGGTGCTTTTTGGTTCTTACAGAAGAGCTCACGGTCTGGTGTTTGGGTTAGTGAATCACTTGAAAGTATGGCACAGCTGGCTTCGTGATAATTATGTATATTGTACGCTCTGTTTTTGCTTTGCTCCCTCATTGCATGGTCAATCTTACACCTTATTTAAAATTTCATTCGTCTCTTTTCCAAACCCTGGATATTATGCCCCTTCAAAAGCGAGTCACTTTTCAGTCTGTATGTGCTTTTTTCATAGAGCCCTAGAAATCAACTCATTCTAACTTCTCCCTCCTCCCAAACTGAAGAATTCATCGGTGTACTAAAGTGTTCGTTCCGTTTACAAAAGGTTACTTCCTAATGGCATGTGGACAGAGAAATCCAACTGAAAATTGGGGGCGGGTAACAGCACGTGGTAGCATGTGAGTTACTGTCACGCGTGCCTCTCTGGTCACCATTCCTCGTGTTCTTGGTGCTTGCAGAGGGTAAGGAAAGCCTGTTCTTCCTCCTGGGCTCTCCCCCCTCTTGCTGTGGGAAGGGGACTAACAGGAAATAGAATCTGCCCCGGTCATGGGATTTTTGAAAGAAACAAAGCACGATCTGATGAGGAGCAGGTTAATCCTGCTATTTCATTTCCCTTTCGGAGAGGGTGGGGGCAGGATTGTGATATGAAGTATTTGGTTTCACATCTGTTCCAGGAATTATCCTCGGCATAAGTCCATTTTTCTTTTAAGCATCCTAAAGCATCCCAGGGAGTTCCTCCTCCCGTGTGCCCTTCCCACCCCCACAGTCAATTCCATGGCCACAGAGCAGCTGACAGACTCCCAGAGAGATCATCTTGTCACTGTTGCGGCAGGAACCTCTCAGTCCCGAGGTCTGAATTTCCGTGGGTCAGTACTGTATCAGTTTTGTGTCTGTTCTCCACGAAGGGCTCGGGTGGAATGAAAAGGAGGTTAGCGGTATCATGGAAAGAGGCCCGATTTAAACAGCAGAGGAACTGAGTCTCCTCTCAGCTTTGCTGCTGTTCATATGAATTTGGGTAAGTCACCAACCTCCCTGGGGTTAAGGCCCTCATCTGTAAAAGCACAGCAGTGTTCTCCAGACTGCGCCCGCAAAACGCAAGCCTTCGTCATCAAATAAACTTGAGAAATGCCACTTATGCTATGCCACTTCTTTAAGGAGCTGTAATGCAGATTTGTACATTAAAGCCTCTGAGGAGTCCCTCAGTAGAGAAACTTGTTTTTCACCCAGCATTTCTCAAACTTCTCTGACACGAGCTCTTCTTCCCATAATGCTGAGTAACATCTTGATGCTCTGAGAAATGAAGTAGAAATCTATAATCTGTCACATTCATGTTTACCAACCTCAGTTGAAAATAACTTTTCAGGGCGCCTGGGTGGCGCAGTCGGTTAAGCGTCCGACTTCAGCCAGGTCACGATCTCGCGGTCCGTGTGTTCGAGCCCCGCGTCAGGCTCTGGGCTGATGGCTCAGAGCCTGGAGCCTGTTTCCGATTCTGTGTCTCTCTCTCTGCCCCTCCCCCGTTCATGCTCTGTCTCTCTCTGTCCCAAAAATAAATAAACGTTGAAAAAAAAATTTTTTTTTTAATAAAAAATTAAAAAAAATAAAAAAATAAAAGAAAATAACTTTTCAACTTTCCTAAATCTCATTCATGGGGAAACGAAAAACAAATTTCATATGTGTGGTAAGCTGACTTCTAGTTTTAAAAATTGAGCTTAAGAGCCAAAGCAGTTATTCAGACCACCCCAGGCTTGTGACTAAAGTTTTGAAAAAGTTTTGTGGAACTTCTGTTTTCCACTTCCACCTGTCCGATGGTTAGCATTTGCTTATGGCCATTGGGGGTGGGGTAGGAATTTCCTACAAATGATTAATTATGCTCAGCACACGATTAGGTTCTCATAAGGAATAACTAAATAAACCACAAGCTCCCTAACCTTAATTCAGAGAATAAGCAGATATGCAAAGAAAAATATAATTCCACATGTTAAAGTGAGGCGCAAAGAACGATTACAGGGGCGCCTGGGTGGCTCGGTCGGTTAGGCATCTGACTTCGGCTCAGGTCATGATCTCACGGTCCGTGAGTTCGAGCCCCGCGTCGGGCTCTGTGCTGACAGCTCAGAGCCCGGAGCCTGCTTCAGATTCTGTGTCTCCCTCTCTCTCTGCCCCTCCCCTGTTCGTGCTCTGTCTCTCTCTGTCTCAAAAATAAATAAACGTTAAAAAAAAAAATTAAGGGGCGCCTGGGTGGCGCAGTCGGTTAAGCGTCCGACTTCAGCCAGGTCACGATCTCGCGGTCCACGAGTTCGAGCCCCGCGTCGGGCTCTGGGCTGATGGCTCAGAGCCTGGAGCCTGTTTCCGATTCTGTGTCTCCCTCTCTCTCTGCCCCTCCCCCGTTCATGCTCTGTCTCTCTCTGTCCCAAAAATAAATAAACGTTGAAAAAAAAAAATTAAAAAAAAAAAATTAAAAAAAAAAGAATGATTACAAATTTATATTTTGAGAAATGTTAGTATATATTATTAGATGTCTACTGAGAAGATGCAGAGACAACGTGGAATTCAAGGCAGTAATGCAAGTAAAACATGAAACAGTAAATTCCAGAAACAACTGGATCAGAGGTCAAATGGGAGATACATGAGAGAAAAAAAAAGTGAAAATAGGATCAGGCAAAGAAATACTTTTAGGACCTTGACAAAGTAGCAGTTCCTGGTGGAAATATTAAGGCTGAAATTAAATTCTGACCAAGATCAATTTTAGCCAGACAATCCTAATGTCAGTAAAAAGTATGGCTAATAATTCATCTTGTAAGGAATAGGGCGCTTGGGTGGCTTAGTCAGCTAAGCATCTGACTCTTGATTTCTGCTCAGGTCATGACCTCGCGGTTCGTGAGATCCAGCCCTGTGTGGGGTGCTGTGCTGACAGTGTGAAGCCTGCTTGGGATTCTCTCTGTCCCTCTCTCTGCTCCTGCCCCACTCGCACAACACGCACTCTCTCTCCCTCAAAATAAATAAACATTTTTTTAAATACATCTTATAAGGAATAAGTAAGGATGGTTTACTTAATCACTTGGTTTAGAGTGATTTAATCCATATATTTAAAGTTTTTTTATAGTTATCTATGTATTTGCCGGGGGGAGGGGCAGAGAGGAGAGACAGAATCCCAAGCAGTCTCCGCACCATCAGTGCAGAGCCTGATGCGGGGCTCAGACTCAAGAACTGGGAGATCGTGACCTGAGCCAAGATCAAGAGTTGGACACGTAAGGGGCACCTGGGTCCCTCCGTTGGTTGAGTGTCCAACTTTGGCTCAGGTCATGATCTCGCAGTTTGTGAGTTCGAGCCCCACATCAAGCTCACTACTGTCAGCCTGTCAGCACAGAGCCCTCTTCAGACCCTCTCTCCCCCTCTCTCCCCACTTGAGCTCTCTCTCTCTCTCAAAAAAAAAAGAGTTGGATGCTTAACCAACTGAGCCACCCAGACACCCCATCCACGTATTTAAAGTGTCAGTCTTTAATAGAAGTGAGTGTTTGGTAATGTTGGCTCTTTCCTTTCTCACCTCTATGGCAACCCCTTCGTAATCTCTCTTCTAAAGCTCTTCATCCTTTGCTTCCTTGTGAATTTTCATTCTCTGGAATCCTGTCTTTGGTACCGTCCCACAGTTTCAGCTGACCTCTGTATTTGACCTGTACTAATTCCAGACCTGTACCTTCAGCCAGGGCTGTCACATGTGGCTTCCCAGATTGGTTGTGCACCACACAATTCTGGGGGTGCTATAGACACCATACACGTATGCAGCAGCCCTTCCCCAGCCCAGACTCCTCTCTGGATCTGTAGGTTTCAGCCACCTTTAGACATCTCTCTCGAATACCTTCCAGTCATCTCAAACCCAGCACATCCCAAACTCAACTCTTCATCCTCTCAGACACACCCCCACTGCGGTCCCTCCCTATTCACCTTCATCAGAGGTGAAGCCAGAAATCTAAGAATCTTTCTAGCTGGTCTCCTCACCTCACATGGCTAACTGGTTCTCAATCATTATATTTTTCCCGTTAGACCTCTCAGATCTTATGTCCGGTCTCACTCATTGCCACTGCCTTAATTCAGACACGTGGCACTTTTGTTTGAATGGCTATGGTGTTTTCCATGTGGACCTCTTCACCATCAGTCCCATCCTGTGCTTACGCTCCACGCTGCTCTTTACGTGATCTGTAAAAACAGTTATGATGCTTCCCCACTAAAAAGTCTCCGCAAGACCCCTTCGAAGTGCAGTGGGTCACCAAAGCCCTGCATCATCTTCTGTCTTCTCTGCACGTATTTTCCACCACTCCCCCGACAAGAACCTTTAAGTTCCGGTCTTTCTAAACTTCTTGCCACGTTGTCTCCAACGCCCATGCCGTTGTACACACTGTTTCTTCGTGGAACTCTCATCTCTTCTTGGCTAACTCTGGCCCAGGCTTCCGCCTCCAGATCTTGTCATCACTTCCAGAATCCTTCACTGACCGCAGTGCCCACTTTCACTTCTTACCATCAACTCCTGTAGCATCCCTTGCCTTCCTCTGTCATAGAATTCGCTAAAATCTATTATTTTATTTTACTTGCTGGCCTCTACCACTAGATTATAAGCTCCTGGGGGGATCAGGAATTATGTTATTCACCTCTCTGTCACCAATGTTCTTCACAGTGTGGGGCATGAGGTGGGTATTCAGTAAGTGAACGTGGAGCAGAAGGTCAGTTTCTGTTGCTATTGTAAGATTTAACCTTCACTAAGTCAGTCTCTGCCTAGTGTTAGGATCAAGTATGCATTGTTTATATGCTGTAAATTATGCGGTTTTTAATAGCTATTTCTATACTTCTTTCTGTCCATTGGACTTCTCAGAGGGAACAGTTACTCCATGCCATTTTTGCTGTTAACTTTTCCCTGGTGTTCAAGGGCTATGTGCCTTCCTTCACTCAGGAACTTATGTTGGGGGTGGGGGGAGCACCTGGGTGGCTCAGTCGGTTAAGCGTCTGACTTCCGCTCAGGTCATGATCTCACGGTGAGTGGGTTCCAGCCCCATGTCGGGCTCCTTGCTGACAGTTCAGAGCCTGGAGCCTGCTTCGGATTCTGTGTCTCCCTCTTTCTCTGCCCCTTCCCTGCTCACACTGTCTCTGTCTCTGTCTCTCTCTCTCTCTCTCTCTCTCTCTCAAAAATAAATAAACATTAAAAGCTTATTTAAAAAAAAAAAGAAGAAGAAACTTTTGTGGGGGTGAAAACAGGCATATAATTGAGTACCTATCTTTAATGAGTGAAAGATGTTAAATCCACTGCTTACTGACTGTTAAAAAAATAAGGCGATTTAAATATACATCTTCTGGAATTGACTCAGTAGCAAACTCAGGTGTATGTTACTTTATGAATTGACCATTTTCAGAATGTAGTTGTTTGTTTATACCTACTTTTCATTGATCCCAACACAGCCCCCCTAGAAAATAAAAATGTAAAATGAAGCATCTTTTAACTGAAACTTTTAAGTTTGTTTAGAGTAGCATCTTGAATGCCAGGACAAAAGACAGTAGACAGATACTCAGTAGGTTTCTATTTATTGGTAAACTCATGTTAACATTATTGTTTCTAGAATTCCCTAACAGGGTTAGATTTTTTCTCGGTGCTTCATAACTGTGGAAACGTGTAAAAATCACCTTTTGCCAAAAATGCGCAATTCAGAATCCCTTCCCGGGCCCGCTAAATTCATTTACTCGTGGTGGAGAGTAGAAGTAGGCATTTTTAGACAGTGATTTCTGGTGCTCTCACCGCCCATGATACTACTTCCGCTTAGAAACCAGTGTCCCCCTTGAGTAGTGAGCCGCAGTGGTCCAGATAGACAGTGCAGTGCTGACTGACTGAACAGAGCAGTGTTGAATGATGAGAAACTGAGACTGGCTGTTGCTTTCTACACCCATCATAACTCATAGTCACCTTCAAAACGTTGATGGAAAGCGATAACCGATGGCCTCGTCACCATGAGTAAATATCGTATGACCCACCATCTGAGAGGAGAGCTCTGGTCACGTTAAGCAGCGACTAATTAAAATATAGTGCGTTTTGAAATGTGTTGAGATGTTTCTTTTTTTAAGTAGGCAACTTTCCTTAGCCGAGTCATAGACCCATAGCAGGTGTATGTTTAATATTAAAATTCGCTTTGTGTCCTCCTGCTACCGGGATCTACCATCTGGAAATAAAAGAAGCGATTTGGGAGATGGCCAAAGACAACATTTATTTTAATGCAATAAACCTATTACCAAATTGTAGGAGAAGAAAATTTCACTTCTAAAAAATAAAATCTATACTACAATTACATTTTTATTTGTACAGTCCACAGAAAAAAAGGTCAGACTTACAGTCTAAGATATTTTCCTTTCAATTGAATACACAAATAAAATAAAAAGGTATTTGTACAGGTTAACTTACGAAAACCTAATACGAAATCTTCCGTGAACTTTACAACCTGCATAATCCAGAGCTGTTATAACCTTTACAAGCCCCAGTGTTGTTGAGACAGTAAACTGCAGTGTTCTATATATTTTTAATTAATTAATTAATTTTTAATTTACATCCAAGTTAGTTAGCATATAGTGCAACAATGATTTTAGTAGATTCCAGTGATTCATCCCCTATGTATAACACCCAGTGCTCATCCCAGCAAGTGTCTTCCTTAATGCCCCTTACCCATTTAGCCCATCCCCCGCCACAACCCCTCCAGCAACCCTCTGTTCTCTATGTTTAAGAGTCTCTTATGTTTTGTCCCCCTCCCTGTTTTTGTATTAATTTTGCTTCCCTTCCCTTACTTTCATCTGTTATGTATCTTAAAGTCCTCATATGAGTGAAATCATATGGTATTTGTCTTTCTCTAATTTCGCTTAGCATAGTACCCTCTAGTTCCATCCACATAGCTGCAAATGGCAAGATTTCATTCTTTTTGATTGCCGACGAGTACCTCATTGTGTGTGTGTGTGCACATCTTCTTTATCCATTCATCCATCGATGGACCTTTGGGCTCTTTCCTTACTTTGGCTATTGTCGATAGAGCTACTATAAACATTGGGGTGCTGTGTCCCTTTGAAACAACACATCTGTATCCCTTGGATAAATACGTTGTAGTGCACTTGCTGGGTCATAGGGCAGCTCTATTTTTAATTTTTTGAGGAACCTCCATACTGTTTTCCAGAGTGTCTGCACCAGTTTGCATTCCCACCAGTAGCAATGCAAAAGAGATCCTCTGTCTCCCCATCCTCGCCAACATCTGTTGTTGCCCGAGTTGTTAATTTTAGCCATTCTGACTGGTATTTCGCTGTATTTCCCTGATGATGAATGATGTTGCACATTTTTTTTATGTGTCTGTTAACCATCTGGACATCTTCTTTGGAGAAGTGTCTGTTCATGTTTTTTGCCCATTTCTTCACTGCATGCTTTGGTTTTTGGGTTCTGTATATATTTTAAGTGTGGCCGTACGAACTCACCCCAAAATGAGGGAATGGACAAGATGCTATCAAAGACTCCTCTGGTTTGAGAAAAGGAAAAAAAAACCCAAAAACAAGACAAAACACTTCTATATGTTATAGGAGGTAGAGAAATGATAGAGAGAGAGGTGGGGTTTTTAATCAGGTAGCTGGTTGTGGCCAAGGTAGCTTAGCCTAGCACCATCGCATAGGGCTGTTGAGCAAATAAAATTTACTTTCTTCTTCAGCACCAGTCTGTTGAAATTTTTTAATCATTTGTGAATTTTCAGAGTCCTGAAATCACTACTAGAATGTGAGAGCTTAATCCCATCTCCTGATCTCACAGGGCTGTGGGCCAGACCTTTCCAATTCTAAAAGGCAGTGAGGTCTCCTTCCTCCTGATTTACTTTCACAGGCTCCTGGGACATTAATTTTTAAAGGCCTTAGCCAACAGACTAGAGAAATCATTCAAGTTAAATTTTTTATTAGAAAAAAAAATACTCCACAAATATCCTTTCCTATAAAAATATAAACTTGAATATCTTTGGCTGGGGACGACGAGCAGAGGGGATGGAGCAGAAAACTTGAAAGGTTTGTGTAATGTGGACATGCAGCCCTATGATTAAATTGGTTTTCTAGTGGTTCTGTTGAATCATTAGTATCGGTACTATTTGCAAAGGCATCAATACTCATTAGAGACCATTGGCCAGGGATCTTAGAGGACCGTTGGGAGATGAGTCTCTATTGACAACAGATCTATTGGTCTGTTTGTTTGTTTGTTTGTTTGTTTTAATGTTTTCACCCATAACTTTAAGGAAGAAAGATGCAAATAGCAAATACGTAAGGTGACATAATACAGTAGAAAAAATCATGGACTCAGGTTCTTTTACCATACCTGTCGCCGAGGAGCTGTGATCTGAAACAGTTGGTTAACTTCTCCAGGTTCAGTTTCATCATCTGTAAAATGGAAATAACATTCATTTAGAAATAGTCTTTGAATGCCTGCTGTAAGTCAGGTGGTTTGCTTGGCACCTGACTTTGAATAATAGCTGCTGTGCCTTCGTCATGGGGTCACCGTGAAAACTAGATAAGATACTGCATGTGGAAACGTTGATGTTTTTTACTATCAAGTGGCACCCAGAGTAGTCTTGATCTCCAGTTATCAAAGACTTATTTTGGTAAAAAAAAAAAAAAAAAAAAAGTACACTGGTTTCATCTGCAGCAAGGTTTGAAGAAAAATTTGGCCTTAACCCCACTTAACTGAAAGTTCAAGTGGCCACAATATTCTTTGCCCAAGTATTCCAGTTAATTCGGGTTTTTCTTTGCTGCTATGTGAGGTCATTGGTGGTGAAGTAGCTACCTACTGCCACATAACTCACTTTGCCCCCAAACTCATGGCTTAAAACCGAAAACATTTGTTACATTACACTTTCTGTGGCTCAAGCATCCTAGCTTAGCTGCATACCTCTGGTTGAAGGTCTCTTGATGAGGTTGTAGGCAAGCTGTCAAGTGGGAGCTGGGAGCTCATCTGAAGGCTCATCTGGGAAATCCACTTCCAGTTCACTCACGTGGCTGTTGGCAGGCCTCTTTCCACTGGGGCCTCTTCACAGGCCTGCTGTTATGGGCTGAAATGTGACCCCCCACATTCATATGTTGAAGTCTTAACCCCCGTTACCTCAGAATGTGACTATATTTGGGCACAGGGCCTTTAAAGTGATGACTAAGTGTAAAGGAGGCTTTTAGAGTGGCCCTACTCCAACCTGACTGGTGTCCTTAAAGGAAGAGGAAAGTTGGGACACAACCGGACATGCCAGGGATGCACTTACACAGAGGAAGACACATGGAAAAGAGGGCCATCCGTAAACCAAGGAGAAAGGCCTCAGGAGCCACCAAACCTGCTGACACCTTGACCTTAGACATCTAGCCTCCTGAACTATGAGAAGGTGAATTTCTGTTGTTGAAGTCACCCAGGCTGTGGCATTTTGTTGTGACAGCCCTAGCAAACTGCTACAGCTGCCTTACAACATGGCAGCTGCCTCCTCCGGGCGAGCAATACGCGAGAAAGTGAGAAAGCACCCACGCAGAAGCCACAGTCTCTTTATAACTTCATCTTGGAGGTGAGATCCCATAACTTTAGCTATGTTCTTTTTGTTGGAAGTGAGTAGGTAAGTCCAGTCAGTCCATACTCGAGAGATCACAAAGGGCCCGGATCCCAGGAAGTGGAAGTCACAGGAAGCCATCGTAAAGGCTGCCTACCACACTAGTTTAGGCTTGTTTTTAATAAACCAAAAATTAAAAGTTAAGAGAAAGACAAAAACCGGCGTATTTTACATGATAGATTCAACATCATCAAATACCTGAGCGCCCTGGCCGGTATAATCTATAGGCCATACTACCATTCTGCGAAGCTAAGATTGTTCTGATCTGGAAAATATAAAATGTTGACATTTAGAAAAAAAGGTTTTCCAGTGGTGAAAAAAGGATCATGTGATGGCCAAGACTGAGGAGAAATGGCACAGTGAATCCTTACCTCGGTGTCTAATATGCACAGGGATGCATACCAAGAAGGGATGAGAGGGAAAGAGGAGGGGAGATAATCATGAGTTATAAAAAAACGTGGTTAAACCATAATATAATCTTATGTAGGAAAAGTGAGAAGAAACAGCTTCAGTAAAACAAACTACAGCAAGTAAAACTGAACAGATTCTTCTTGACTGATAGAACATAGGTCATAAAGAGTTGAAAAACTGCTCTAATCTTTCTTGTACTGTTAATAGACAAAGAGGGGATAAGGGATAGCAGGTTAGAGGTGGGCATTCAGTGAGGTGTAATACCCAGCGAGGTGGTACGTTTTAGAAAATCTCGTAAGGAGCAAAGGATGATTAGTGGGCTCTACGGATTGGTCCGGAAGGTAAGTATAAAGGAACAGACCTCTTCAGGAGTATTTCCAGAACCAATAGGAAGAACTCTACAAGAGGAGGATGGGTGATAGTTGAACCCGGCTTTTAGTTCAGAGGATCCAAAGGACATCTGCTCTGTGGTGATAGCGAACTGACATCTGAGTCCTCAGTAAGTATGCTGAGATTCCAGTAGCTTTAGCCTCTAAAATTAGTAGCATTGTCAGCTTGATTGTCTCATGTTTTTCTAACGATCAGAGTCTATGTGGCAAAGCTGTCCTTACTCCCAAGCACGGTCAGATTTCTTTTCACCAACAGCCCTCTTTTTGGCCTCTTAAATGATGCTAATATGAGGTTAAACTCTCCCTTTAACTTTCAGAACATTCAAAGAGCTATCACTTGTAATAATACCTCCAAATACTAAGCTTCAACAATTTGGCTCCTGCTTCATCGGAACTCCCCCTTGGGTGGCCCTTTGTTTTAAGAGAGGAAGAAGCTGTTTCCTGTTATCTCCTGGTTGCACGATAACAAGATGACAGACTGATTCTAGGTCTCTTTCAGTTTTCCTTACCCAAAGCTGTGGAACCAGAGGGGGACAGTACAGGGATCTCACAAGGTGATCCTCGTTAAAAAGATGCCTTCAGATTTGAATAATTCTATGGATTACCTTAAGAGTTGCCCTGAGGTAGATGTTTATGCTGGTATGGAACAGTTTCCGAGATATATTGTTAAATAAAAGATACCCAGAAAAACCCACTGGAGGTTATGTTCCCATTTGTGTAAAAAGGGCAGCAGGAAAATACATTTGTATGTGCATGGACTCTGCTCAGAGAAGGGCACACACACCAGTAGTGAGTCTGGAGTAGAAGAGACTTTTAACTCTGTATCTCTTGTTATCATTTGATTTTTTTTTAATTTGTGCATGGATTAATTTTTTTTATGTTTATTTTTTTTTTCCACGTTTATTTATTTTTGGGACAGAGAGAGACAGAGCATGAACGGGGGAGGGGCAGAGAGAGAGGGAGACACAGAATCAGGAACAGGCTCCAGGCTCTGAGCCATCAGCCCAGAGCCTGACGCGGGGCTCGAACTCACAGACCGTGAGATCGTGACCTGGCTGAAGTCAGACGCTTAACCGACTGCGCCACCCAGGCGCCCCTTTATGTTTATTTTTGAGACTGAGCATGAGCGTGGGGAGCAGCAGAGGGGCAGTGAGGAGGGAGAGAGAGAATCCCAAGCAGGCTCCATGCTGTCAGCACAGAGCCTGAAGCGGAGCTCCCTTTCACGAACCCTGAGTCGTGACCTAAGCTGAAATCAAGAGTCAGGCACTTAACCAGCTGAGCCACCCAGGTACCCCTACGTTTCTTGTTTTTGTTTCTGTTTTTGTTTTTGTTTTGTAGTGAGGAAGCTATTTTAAAAATGCCTTTAGGAGTGCCTGGGTGGCTCAGTCGGTTGAGCGTCTGACTTGGGCTCAGGTAATGCTCTCATGGCTCATGAGTTCGAGCCCCATGTCGGGCTCTGTGCTGACAGCTCGGAGCCTGGAGCCTGCTTCGGATTCTGACAGGTGTGACATAATAGCTCATAGTTTTGATTTCCATGTCCCTCATGATAAGTGAGGTTGAGCATCTTTTCATGTGTCTGTTGGCCATCTGTATGTCTTCTTTGGAGAAATGTCTGTTCATGTCTTATGCCCATTTTTAATTAGATTATTTAGGTTTTTTTCATCTTGAGTTGTATAAATTCTTTATATATTTTGGATATTAACTCTTTATCAGATATATCATATGCAGACATCCTCTTCCTTCTCAGTAGGTTGTCTTTTTGTTTTGATTGTTTCCTTTGCTGTGCAGAGGCTTTTTATTTTTATCTAGTCCCAATAGTTTATTTTTGCCTTTGTTTCCCTTGCCTGAGGAGATATATCTAGAAAAATATTGCTACAGCCGATGTCAGAGAAATTACCGTCTGTGCTCCCTTCTAGGATTTTAATGGTTTCAGGTCTACATTTAGGTCTTTAATCCATTTTGAGTTTATTTTTGTATGTGGTGTAAAAAGTGGCCCAGTTTCATTCTTTTGCATGTGGCTGTCCAGTTTTCCCAGCACCATTGGTTGGAGAGATTAGCTTTTTTCCCCCATGGCATATTCTTGCCCGCTTGGTCATAAGTTCATTGATTCACCATATAATCCTGGGTTTATTTCTGGGCCCTCTATTCTCTTCTATTGATCTATGTGTCTGTTTTGTGCCGGTACCACACTGTTTGAGTGCTTCAGCTTTGTAGTAAATCTTGAAATTTGGGATTGTGATGCTTCCAGTTTTGTTCTTCTTTCTCAGGACTGCCTTGGCTATCGGGGTCTTCTGTGGTTCCCTACAAATTTTAAGATTATTTCTCCTAGTTCTGCAAAAATGCTCTTGGTATTTTAATAGTGATTGTCTCAAGTATGTAGATTGCTTTGGGTAGTACAGACATTTTAACAATATTTGCTCTTCCAGCCCATGGGCATGGAATGTCTTTCCATTTCTTTGTGTCGTCTTCAGTGTCTTTCATCGGCGTATTACAGTTTTCAGAGTACAGGTCTTTCACCTCTTTGGCTAGATTTATCCCTACGTATCTTCTTGCTCTTGGTGCAATTACAAATGGGATGGTTTGCTTAATTTCTCATTCTGCTACTTCATCATTAGTGTATAGAAAATGCATGGATTACTGTGAATGTAACACAACTGGTTTTAAAGAGAAAGGCACTGAAGAGATGAAATTTAAGTTACCACAAAGAGCCTTTGAACTCCTGTGGTGTTCTCTCACGTGGTCGTCCGCATTGTCCGGTCCTCTCTTCCTGTCGTTGCAGTTTGAAGACTCATGAGAGCAAGAACTGCTCTCCATTGAGCACCTGCTCTGCCCCGAGGGCTGGGGTTTTTACGTGGAGTTTCCTCACTTAATCATCCCAGCAATCGCATGAGGAATGTTTCTTCTTGCCTCCTTTTTTAGCTGAGACTTTGTATATTCCTTCCATGGGTGCTGTTTAGAAGATCAGGAAGATCAGTTCCCAGATCGGTTTCCTGCCACATGCCTATCTAACACCTTGCTTCACCAAAGACTGGAGTGACCCTTCTTCTGAGGGACACGTTAGTCAGTTCTGCCCTTGAGTTTTTCTCTTCTGTGTGTGTTTCTTTCCTCGGGGCTTGTTCTTTCATTCACACCCTCAGAACTTCAGCTTCCACCTGCACTCTGACGATTTTGCCACGTGAGCCCCAGTCGGTGGCCCCCAGAAGCCACCACAGTAACAAATCCCAGCTCAGCCACCTAAGAGAAGGGGTGCGTCTGCTGACTTCTGTAGAGAACTAGGACGGCTCCAGGACCTCCGGTGTGGTCAGGTCTTTCCTTTTCTCCATCCCTCTCTGCCCCATCTTTCTCCATCTCCTTACACGTCTCTTCACAAGTTCATTAACCTCCCTCTTTCCTTCTTTCTGTGGTTTCTTCCATGTGGCAGATCAGATGGAGGGGAGTAGTTTCATCAGCTCCAGCCTTGTTCTTTCCAGCTCAATGACCGCAGAATAAAGAGAGTGTTTCTACGTTAGTACGTAGAGGTCCCCAGAAAGGGCTGTGATTGGCTTGGCTTGGATGACAGGACCACCTCTTATGGCAGTTGCGGTGGCCCCGGGGGTGGGGCCCTAGGCCAGGTCCGGATCGCCTGCCAACTTTTGTGCTCAAGAGGGTGTGAGGCTCTCTTAATTCTAGAGAACAAACTGATGGTTACCAGAAACGAGGTGGGTGAAATAGGTAAAGAGGATTTAGGAGTGTACTTGTCGTGATGCGCGCTGGATAATGCATGAAATTGTTGAATGACGATACTGTATGCCTGTAACTAATAGAACACTATATGCTAACTATACTGGAATTAAAAAAAAAAAAAAAAAAGAGGGTATTGCACTGACATTTATAGTCTGGCTGTAATCACCTGACTGGAATAGAACAGGTGGGGAGCAGTTTTCCAAAGGAGGTGAGAGGAGCCGAAACCACAGCAGATGGGAAGGGATATTAGGTAGATAAAAATCGTAGATTTCCCCTACTTTCAACCCTTACCTTCTTTGCAGCTGTGCAAATCAGGGGTAAATAAGACAATGTGTGCAGTAAATACTTCATATGATGCCTGCAGCAGAATAAGCGATAGAGCAATATCTACTGTTATTGACTCTCTCCTAATTGTGGCAAACTACATTTAACACAGAATTTACCACTTTAACCATTTTTAAGTGTTACAGTTCAGTGGATTAAGGACATATGCATTTTTGTGCAGCCATCACCACCGTCCATCTCTAGAACTCCTTTCCAACACGGAACTTTATTTTGCAAAACTAAGACTCTACTCATTAAACAATAACTCCCCATTCTCCTCGCTCCCATCTCCTGGCAGCCCCTGTTCTCTTTTCTGTCCCGATGAATTTGACTATTCTAGATACCACGTGGAAGTGGAATCGCACAGTATTTGTCTTTTTGTGACTGGCTTATCTCACTCAGCATAATGTCTTCAAGGTTCAGCCGTGTTGTGGCACATCTGAATTTCCTTCCTGTAAGGCTGAATAATACTCTATTGTACGTATGTATCACGTTTTATTAATCCCTCTGACAATGGATACTGGATTTGCTTCTCCCTTCTGACTGTTAGGAATACTGCTGCTGTGAACGTGGGTGTACAAATATCTCTTCAAGTCTGCTTTCAGTTCTTCTGGGTGTATATCCAGAAGTAGAAGTGCTGAATTGTATAGTAATTCTATTTTTAATTTTGTGGAGAACTGCCATAGTCTTTTCCATAGTAGCTGTACCATTTTCATTCCTAGCAACAGTACCCAAGAGTTCCATTTCTCCACATCCTCACTAATACTTCTTCTTTTCTTCTTTCTTTTCTTTGCTTCTCTCTCTCTCTCTCTCTCTCTCTCTCTCTCTCTCTCTCTCTTTCTCTCTCTCTCTTTTCATAGCAGCCATGCTAATGGGGAAGTGGATGCGAGTTCTTTAAATTCAACCTTGCTGGGGCTCCTGGGTAGTTCAGTCAGTTGAGCAGCTGGCTGTAAGAAAAAAAGAAAATCTTGGTAACTGGGCTATTAGGAGTGCAGTTGATAGAATTAGAGTACCTAGTTTTGTGGGTGAGTAGGACAAATAACACTGTTAGTATTTTAAAAGTCAAATTTGGGGGCACCTGGATGGCTCACTCAGTTGAGTGTCCGACTATTGATTTGGCTAAGGGCACGATCTCACAGTTTGTGGGATCGAGCGTCTCATTGGGCTTTGCACTGACAGCAGGGAGTCTGCTTGGGATCCTCTCTGCCTCTCCTCTGCTTGTGCTCTTTCTCTCAAAATAAATTTAAAAACTTAAAAAAGATGTTTTTTAAGTCAAATTTGACATGATGGCTGCACATTAAACTGAGAAAAGTCTTCTCAAAAGCTAGGGAGAAATGTGAGCCAGATGTAGAGTTTACCTATTGAAGCTGTGAGTGGATAAATTATCTGAGGGAAAGAATGTCAGGGAGCAAGGGGTTGGAAGCAAAGCCAAAGAAGAAAGAAGAGCCAGTGGAACCATCCAAGGAGGCAGCCTTAAGAGGCACCTGGATATTTCAGAATCTCAGAGACCCACAGAAGGGAGAGTCAAGGGGGCGGGAATGATTGATGAGCTCAGATGATATTTTTAAATTGCCCGTGATTAAGATTTTGTTAAATTGAACCATTTTTGTGTGACTATGCCCTGTAGAGTCCTTTATAATTTTCAGAATGTTTGCATATAGTTTATCTTATGTGACCCTTAGCCAAAGCACACAAATTATCATCATTAGTAGTATTCCCACATTACAAGAAAGAAACAAACTCAGGAAGACTGGCATTTTCCTAAAGTCATTGCTCGATACCTCTCATTTCCCCAAGATGATCTATTTTGGGGAAGCTGAAGGCAGATGATGCCAGGTCAGAGTGGGCACCAGAGTAGGTTCCCCTCAGACCAGTGCCCAGGCAGCTTGTCATCCTGAGTACAGGTGCTGTCACTCAGTACCTCCTGGAGACCGTGTCTACTCGCCCCTCTCAGTTTCCTGTTAAATACTAATGAGTTTGATTCTCTAGACTCCAGAGCAGTGGTTTGTGAACTGTGGGTCATGACCAAAGAGTTGGTCATCAGATCAATTAGTGGGTCCCAACCAGGCGTCCCAGAGCCAGTGGTGCATGTCTTCCCAACACTGCTTCTACAACTTCATGTTGGTTACTTGAACTTGGCTGTGGTGGAAATCAGCCAACACCACAAAGCTGGGGCCTCTGTTTTACCACAGAGAACCAGTTGGTAAACATTTACTAGCATACCCCTGATCATAACCATCATGTCTTTCTCTTCCCTCCACCCCTCCTGCAACGGAACAGGATAGAATAGAAAGAAAAATACCAGGGTCCTCTATGATAAAAGTAAGAATTGTTTTGTGAGACTTCTGTTCAGGTCAGAAAGATATTTATGTGTATATTCATATATCATGTATTTTTTTTACTAAAAATAAGTTTGAAAGTCAGTTGTCTAGAGTCCCTTCCTTTATCTTCCTCAAGTAATTCAAAGTCCTCTGTTCTGTTGATCTTTAGGCAGAGAACCAGTGTCCAGCATCTTTTTTGAATTAATGCTGTGTCTACTCTAGGCGGAATGAGATGGAATTTGTATCAGGCTAGAAATTATTATTCTAGAATAGACAAAATGGCTCTGTATTATCAATTCTTTTGAACTCAAAGCTATATAAAAATCTATCTTAGTTAGACCCCACCAAAGACTTTCTACAGTGAGCATGTATTTGTCCTATGCTCAGAAAACAGTAATCATTATTTTTAAATCCCAAAGATTAGAAGGCCAATAAATAGAAAAAAAATCAGACTTAAGCAAATATCCTTGTGTTACTCTACCATTCTTCATTATTAGAACTTTCTATGAGGAAATTAAATCTTTATAAGAAAGTAAATGCACTTGTGAAATATATCACTTACCTTTTAATGATTTAGTGATTTGTTTTATAAATCCAGATTATATACATATATTTTTATATACACAAAATATATATATATTTTTGATATACACAAATATATATATATATTGATATACACATACATTTACATTGTATATAAACATCTTATATATAAAGTTATATGTGCGTGCGCACGCGCGCGCGCACACACACACACACACACACACACACACCCCAGATATGCTTAAATGGATTATGCTTCAAAACTAGATAGATGTCGGGCGCCTGAGTGGCTCAGTTGGTTTGTTAAGTGTCTGATTTTGGCTCAGGTCATGATCTCGTGGTTCGGGAGTTCGAGCCCACATTGGGCTCACTGTTTTCTGTGCGGAGCTTGCCTTTGGGTCCTCTGTCTCCCTCCCTCTCTGCCCCAGGTCCCCTCGCGCACACTTTCTTTCTTAAACATTAAAAACACAAAACAAAAAAAACTAGATGTACGTAGATCATGGAATTAAATCTCAAGAACTTTGATTTAGATCAGCCTTGCAATTTTGAAATTTTCATAAAAGGGAAGTTATTAAGTATTCTTATGCAAAAAAAAAAAAGGCTGCAAACGTGTGAAATAGTATGCCCTTGACTATCTAAATGGAGTTACAAAAAGAAACATTTTTCACTGAGTCACATTTGAAAGTCATTCTATCTTTCTTTCTATTCCACAATGTCACCTTACTATGCCCATTTTACTGCTTTTTTTGTAATAAGAAAATGAACCAGAATAAGGGGAACATGGTTTAAAGGTTCATAGGAGTTAAATATACTTTCAGAAATAAGTTATGGAACATTTTGGGGGGAAGAATTCAGCTTATTGTATATATGACTTCGGTTCTCCAGTTACTTGCAAGTAGAAAGTAAATGTCCCCCAGATGGACACTTGACCCAGGGTGCATTTAACATCCAAGAGTGAAACTG
The DNA here is from genome assembly GCF_022837055.1 of Prionailurus viverrinus. NCBI lineage: Eukaryota > Metazoa > Chordata > Mammalia > Carnivora > Felidae > Prionailurus > Prionailurus viverrinus. Next base: position 116,574,727 of record NC_062566.1, read on the forward strand.
AGTGCCCTGTTGCTCACTAGAAATGAAGAAGGTTCTGGGAGGGCATGAGCTCTCGGTGCTCCTGTGGTCAGCCAATTCGCTCCCCTGTCCCCTGTGGCTGCACTCCAGAGCTGCTCGGGACTGCCTTTTCTCTGAACAAAGCCCGTGCAGCTGTGCCCGGCGCCTCCGTGTCACCAGGCAGGGTTTCACGAACTGGATCTGATGCTCTTGTGCCTGTGTTGTTCATCCCTACACGCTGGAGCCGTGCCCAGGAAGGTGAGGGGACAGCAGGTTGGCCCTCGCTCCCCAGCTGTCCCTTTCTCCTCATGTCACTCAGGATATAAATAAATGGATTCATTCACTCTCTCATCAAGCCAGAATGTTGCCAGAAGGTACTATCAGGGCCACTCTGATCAGTTGGAAAGGCCCTTAGGGGCAGATCTAAGAGGCACAATTTACAAAAGCCTTTGCATTTAGGTAACTTAAAAAAAAAAAAAAAGCTTTTAATTTTACTTCTCCTGTTCACTTGAGACCTTGGAGGGAGAAAAATAGCTCCAGTTATATGTTCATGTTGTTCGAGGTCTGGGCCTCCTTTACTGGTGTGGAAGTCATGGTGCATTCTTTGTTTTTTCTCAACTAGAAAAGCCTTGAGTCCGATGATCTCATTGAAAATTTACTTCCCTTTCCTTAAGACAGCTGACGGGTAGTAGGAGCACTGATCTGGAGCGTGGATTGCTGCTTATCACACGAGGCTGTGGTATTTCAGAGGCCAAGTTTGTATTGTTAGTTGGAAGTCTTTTGCTGCCCATAGGGAGCACTGCTATCGATCATTTCCCACATCCGTCGATCCAGTATTTCCCAAGCAGCCTCCATGTAAATATGTACATGGCAAAATGCTGGGCGCTCAGGTCCTGTGAAGATTTGCAAGACGTGGTCTCTGCACTCCAAAGAGTGCATCGCAGGAAACGAACCACACGTGCAAGGCACAGACCCCCCACCCCACCCCACCCCTGCCCTCAAAAGTGGTGTAAGAAGCAATGATTTGATGGTCTAGGAAAGTCTGTCCACCATTCCTGTCAGAGAACTTACTCCTCAAAGTAGCATGAGCATGATCGGTGCCCTCAGCAGTTCTCCGTGCCTAGGTGCTTCTCGTGCACTTCACCTTAGCAGGTGTGGATCACGGTGCTGAAAATAATTTTATTTGCTATTACAGTAGCTCCAGCCAGTTACTTAATATGATGCTAATGGGAGAACAGTAGCTGGAGGACAAATTGGGTTCGTTGGACTCAGTTGCCAAACCAGCACAATGTATTTTACAGGTGCTTCAAGATTTTTAAGGGTAGTTCTGCTAATATTTTATGTCTATGTTGCTTGTTGACTTTAAAACTAACCTAATAATATTGCTGTAACTTCATTTATTTGATAAATGCCAAGTGAGTGTATAAATAGTGTGATCCACAGCCATTTCACATACATATACACAAAACAAAAAATTTCCAGGTCAGGATATCAAAGCCAAAAAGAAGATGGGCAGCTTCAGTGACTGGTTTTTCAGAATTCTACCACAAAAGAGCATGGCTGTGATCGTGGCCACAAAGGACGTGAGGGGGTGGGGGGGAGGGCAGTAACATGGTTGTCCTAGGTAGTGTCCCTGCCCTTATCAGCCCAGAACCGAGTCAGCAGGCAGGAGTGGAGATCCCAGCAGCTCTGGACTAGAATCATGGCAGGTGTCAGGGAAAACAGGTGGAGAGTCTAACTGGAGACGCTTTACCTAAAGATGGAAGCCCAAAGGGCTGTATTCTCCATGTAAAGTTCAACCAGAAATAAACCCTCCCTTCCCACTTTACCTTTACCATCTCAGGCACTGGAAGAAAACTGCCTGTCTTGGACCTTGGTGCTGAGTGAGATGGAGTAGGGGACTCTTCCATGAACATTTATAACCACAAACTGGCCCTCGTGTAAGCTTGGGCATGAGCTGACATTCCCTAGGTACCCTGAAAAACTTGCAACTGAGAATTTAATCCAAGGTGGTCCTAAGCTAATAGTGGCCCCAGGCACCTAATATAATCAAATGCATACTTTTTCTGGAGGGATCTTCCTTCAATTCAAATCTCAAATAAATTCTTTTTTTTTAATGTTTATTTTTGAGAGAGACAGAGGGTGAGTGGGGGAGGGGCAGAGAGCGAGGGAGACACAGAATCCGAAACAGGCTCCAGGTTCCGAGCTGTCAGCACAGAGCCCAACGTAAGTCTCAAACTCATAAGCTGTGAGATCACGACCTGAGCCGAAGTCAGACGCTCAACCAACTGAGCCACCCAAGCACCCCTCAAATAAATTCTGAAGAACTGGGATCACAGTTAAAAATCACAAAACAAATAAGGAAACATGGCACCATAAGCAAAAGTCAGCAAAAATAACAGATGACACTATCAGACCTACAAAGACAAAGATACTGAAATTATCAGACATACAATAAAAAATAAATTTTCTCATGTGTTTAGAGAAATGAAAGGAAGGAGTAGAAAGTATGAGTAAAATCAAAAGATTAAAATTATAACTAAACAGATTTGAAAAAGAACTATGTAGACTTTCAGAATTACAAAGATATAAGTAACTAAAGTTTTGAAATCAATGGCTGGGCTTAACTGCAGGTTAGACCCAGCTGAAAAGATATTTAGTGAACTCAAAGCTATATTTATTTAAAGAAATTATGTGAACTGCAGGACAGAATGATGAAAAATCACGTGAGAAGGCCTGATAGATATCCAGATAACTGGAGTTCTAGAAAGAAAAAGAATGGGACCGGGACAATAGTTGAAGGGATAATGGCTAAAAATATACCAAAACTGGAGCCAAAATATCTCAGGTGGGAGAGCATTAGACTGGTCCAATCCCAGGTTTCGGCAAAGAGGAGGTGTCCTCTTAGAGCCTGTAATAATTAAAAATATTCCAAAACTAATGAAAAGATACACCAGTTGCAGTGAATCACAACAAATCCACATCTCGACACACCATACTGAAACTTTGGAATACTAAAGACAACGAAAAGATGTTCAAAGCACCTGGAGACAAAAGAAGGCTTTCCAGAGGAATGCCGGTTTGACTGACAGCATACTTCTCAACAGCAAGAGTGGAAGCCGAACTACAGTGTTACGTGGCCACTGATGAGAGAAAATAATCAGCCAGTCAGAAAAATATTGTAAGTGAAAATATCTTTCAAAGATGTGGATGAAATGCAGACATTTTTCAACATTTAAAACCCAGAAGAATTCACAAAAGGAAAGCAAAGATTCTAAAGAATGGATATTTCGTGAGCAAAAGAAAATTAAAAAAGAGAGAGAAATAGACAAATCAAGAAATAGACTGCACTATGGAGAATAAACTGATGGTTACCAGCGAGGAGGTGGACGGAGGGATGGGTGAGGTAGGTGATGGGGCTTAAATAATACACTTATCATGATGAAAAAAAGTAATCAAAGAAAAGTGAGAGCAAAGGGTATGGCCAAAAACTTGCTCAAAAAATCCAAAAGCATTAAAATGTCACAGACTGTGGTTAAGCAACCAAGAAAAGTGTCAAAGAAATACAGAATCCAATCCTTTAGTGAAGAAATTAGTTGAACTCTGTGTGGATGGAGAATAATGTCCATTACAATCATGTATTTAAACTTGAATTGTGAGATGTTGGCTACTTGGGAGCTCCTGTAGAGGTACTGAGTATAGAAAGGACCCTGTGTATCCACCAGAGCGCTGCATGGGGACCAGAATCAGTTGCTTAAAGGCTAAAATAATCTTAGACTATCTGAGGTAGTAATTCTGTTTTTTTTAAGCGTACAAGGTAAAGATTGGAGTATCTGGTAAACTAAATAAATACTAATTTTATATAAATTCAGAAAAATCTTTGTTTATTGTGAAACGTCTGTTGTTTAGAGAAGCTAACATTTTAATCTTGAAACTTCCTTTTGAAATATGTCATTGATATTAAATGTGTGATGTTAAGTTAGAAAAGATAAAAACTGATTAAATGCATACACTATCGAATGCATAAAATAAATTATTTTATTTACTTTACATTTTAAAACAAATAAAGAATGGATATTTCAAACAGAGGAAGGTAATAGCACATTTCGTAGTACACGAAAATACACATTTCGAAGGTCTGAAATGCAAAGAGGAACTACAAGCAAAGAATGTTTACAAATATGGGCAGATATAATAATAAAATAATAATGTTCTTGGGAGGCTAAGAAGGAGGGGATGAAAATATTCAACACCAGTCTTGTTAATCAAGGCAGGCGGTATGATGAGAGTTAAAGTAGTCTAACTTGATCTTGTACAGTGAAAAGCTAAAGATAATGATTAATTTCAGCTTTACATAATCAGTATATACAAATGCAAAAATAGAGTAACAACTAAAAGAATAGAGATTATAAAACTTCAAGGAGGAAAAGAAAGCAAAGAAGAGTAGGGACAAATAGGAAGCACGACTTAAGACAGTAGAAATAACAAAGTATTTGTAACTACAAAAGTGTGAGTGCACTAATGTCCCAGTGAAAGTGGAAGATTGATTCATCCAACAGTATTTACTGAGTATCTACTATATGCTAAACACTACTAGGCACATAGCACAGAGCGGTGAACAAAACAGCCCCAAATCCTTAATTGGAGAGAGAGACAACAAACCAAATAAGTAACCCAAATAGTACATTAGACAGTGGTGAGGGTTCTAGAGTGAAAAAAACAAAACATGAAAGATAGAGAATGGGAAAGTGACTATTCTAAATCGATCAGTCAGGAAGAGTAGCATTTGAATAAAGCCCTGAAGGAGGTGAGGGAATGAGCCGGTGGATATGTAGGGAAGGGAATTCCAGGCTGAGGGAACAGCATGAGCACGTGCCTTGAAGAGGGATCACGGCTGCTGTGTTTGGGAAGTACAAGCAGGCCAGTGGGCCACGGTGTAGGGTGCGAGGAGGTGGGTGTAGATGAGACTGGAGAGACGAAGAGGGCCAGACCACAAAGGACCCAGCGGGCCAACGAAAGGACTTGCACCTTCCTTCTGAGTGAAGTGGGAGTTGGGGTTCTGGGCAGAGTCATGCATGAGCTGATTTTGGATTTAACAGCATCTCTGTGGCTACTGCACCAGGCAGGGGTAAGGTAGTAGCAGTAGAGGGGTGCAGGAAATGGTCAACCAGAGATGGATATATTGTTGGCCTAGATTTTCAAAACTCCACTTTTAGGCTGCTTGAAAGAGACCTATCTAAAACATAAGTATATAAAAAAGAATCAAAGAAAAAGTTTGGCAAAAGATATGCCAGGGCATATAGCTATATTTATCAGAAAAATTGATTTTAAGACAAAAAAAAACATATCAAGAAATAAAGACGGTCACTACATTATGCCTAAAAGTTCTAAAGATTCACCAGAAAGTATTTAACCTTTTTTTGTTGATTTAGTTTCACTAGCTTATCTACTGATTTTTTTTATTTTTTTTTCGTTGTTTTTTTTTTTTTTTTGGGGGGGGGGGACAGAGAGAGACAGAGCATGAACGGGGGAGGGGCAGAGAGAGAGGGAGACACAGAATCAGAAACAGGCTCCAGGCTCTGAGCCATCAGCCCAGAGCTCGATGCGGGGCTCGAACTCACAGACCACGAGATCGTGACCTGGCTGAAGTCGGACGCTTAAGCGACTGCGCCACCCAGGCGCCCCCTGATTTTTTTTAATTAAATAAAATGCATATTTGTAAAGACTATATTGGATAAAAAAATTAACAGAACCACAAAGAGAAATAGACAAACCCACATTCATATTGGAATGATTTAATATAACTCAATAATTGGTAGATCAAGCAGTCTGAAAATCAGTTATATTTTAGGAAATTTGAACCACACAGTTGAGAGGCTTGATCTAGCAGATAATGGCTTTGAATCACATTTCGAAGGCCATCTTTCCTGGTCACAACGCAGTAACAAAAAGATAACTGGAAAATCCTCACATGTTGGATTAAATTAAGAATTAACTCACCAAAAAAAAAAAAAAATCATAATATAATTAGAAAATACCATTCACCAAAACCCTGAGGAATGTAGCTAAGCAATATTCAAGGAAAACTTATATTTATAGTAGGGAGAGGGTAGAGGCTCAAAGTTAATGTGCTAAGAACCTGGCCTAAGAATTTCACAACAAAATAAGTCCCAAGAAAGTAAAAAGTAAAGACAAATACATAATAATAAAGATAAAGGAAGAAAATAATGAAATAGAAAATGATCACCATTGAGAGGAATGAATGGGGACACTATTATATATGCCTCAGAGATTAAACAGATGGACAACATTATGAATAACTTCGTACTGATACCTTTTTAAAACTTTGGTGAGATGGATACACATTTGGTATTTAACTTAGAAGAATTTGCTCAAAAAGAAATACGAAGCCCTAATATTCTTTAATTATTAGGAAATTTAACCAAGAACAAAAATGATTCCATAAATACAACAGCCGGTTTTTATGGTTTTACTGGACATCCAAGGATCAGATATACCAACCTTCTACAAACTATTCCAGAATAGAGGAAAACAGAGAACACTTCTCAGCTCTTACTATCTTAATAGCAAAACCTAACCAGGACAGCCCTCCCACAAAAATTCTAAAATCACAACCTCTTCTTAATTGTGGATATAAATGTGAAAAAATTACGAATAAAACATTAGCAAACTGAGTCCAGCAATGTAAAAAAAAAAAAAAAATCATGATCAAGTTAGGTTTATTCCAGAGATTCAAGGATTATTTAACGTCTAAAAATTGACTAATGTAGTTACTACAGTAACGGATTAAAGGGAAAAGAATCATATGCTCCTCTCAATGGATACAGAATAAGCAGTTGATGAAATTCAGCATACTCATCGCTTTAAAAAAAAAAATTCCCAGGTCACTAAGAATAGAAGGGAGCCTAATTATGAAGTATCTCTACAAATAGGCAGCAATAGCCATCATACTATTCATTGGAAAACTTTTAAAGATTCCCTTTAAGATGAGAAGCAAGACAAGGGAAGCCCATCCCTTCTCCTGAGTGTTGTACTGGAAGTCCTAGTCAGTAAAGTAAGGAAAGGAAATGACACGGGAATCAGAAAGGAAGATGCAAATCTGTCCATATTCTCAGATAATATATTTGTCTCATCAGATACCCAAAAAGAGTATTCAAATAAATTATTACCTTTATAAGAGAATTTAATGATCTTTCTGTACATCAGCAATAGAGTGTGTGATTATAGGAAAAGATACCCTCTGTATCAAAAGTATAATCACGAAGACATATAATGTACCTAGGGAAAAATCTTAACAAAAAATATGACACCTATTATTTTAAAAATTATAGAAACATAGTGAAAATCACTTTAAAAACCAAAATAATGGAGAGATGTTCATGTTCCAAGATTAAAAGTCAGTTTGGTAAAGATGTCGGTTCGTCCCAAAATTGATCGATAGATTTAAGAGGGCATTAGTTAGTTGTTGTTTTTTTTTAATTTGACAAGCTGATTTTAAAATTTACATGGAAGGGAAAAGGGCCAAGAATAACCCTTGTACTACTAAAGAATGAGAGTGAGGGGCATCTGGGTGCCTCATTCAGTTGAGCATCTGACTCTTGAAACATATCTCACAGTTTGCGGTATCAGGCCCCACGTCAGACTCTGCATTGACATCATGGAGTCTGCTTGGAATTCTCTCTCTCCCTCTGTCTCTGCCCCTCCCCCAGCTGGTGCACGCATTTCTCTCTACATACATACATACATACGTACATACATACATACATACATACATACACGTTAAAAAAAAAAAAAGAATGAGAGTGAGAGATAGAGGCCATGTGTCACTTGTCTTACTAGACACCAAAAATTATTACCAAACTAAAGTAATTAAGAGAGCATGGGGTAGGGGCACCTGGCTGGCTCAGTCGGTGGAACGTGCGACTCTTGATCTAGGGGCCGAGAGTTCAAGACCCACGTTGGCAGAGATTACATTAAAAAAAATTTTTTTAATAAAAAAAGAGAGCATGGTGTTGGCACAGAATAGAGAAAACCTAAAACTGGTCTCCTATGTGAAAACAGTTTATAACAGAGAGGTGTTGCCATTAAAGAAGGTAAGGATGGACTTTTCCATCAATAATAACTAGAATAGTTAGTTGTTGTGTGGGGAAAATGAAATTAGATCTGTGCTTCACACTGTAGATAATTTTAGGTTGGATTAAAGACTTAAAAATGACAGGCCAAAAAAAAAAAAAAAAAAAAGTGTCCCATCTTATATAAAGCATCATAGGAGGATACCATTATGACCATGGGGTAAGGAAAAGATTTCTTACATTAGCCCCAAAAAGTGCAGACTGTGAAGATGGAGATTGATAAATTTGACTTTGTTCAAATTGAGAACTTCTAAGACACCATAAAGACATTGTAGGTTTTTTTGTTTTATTTTGTATTTCTTTTTTTTTTAAGCGCTTAATATCATTAGAGATACATTGTGAAGTTTTTATAGGTGAAATGATGTGTTACCTTGGGTTTGCTTTGAAGTACTCCAGGGGGAGGAAACTGGGGGAGGGAGAGAGAAAAAGAATGGTAGAATGTTGATAATTATCAAAGTGAGATGCTGGGAACATGGAACATGGAGGTGTCTTACACAATGCTATTTTGTGTGTATATCTAACATTTTTTTATTTAACAAAAAAAATTTTTTAAACAAACCATCCATCTTGGGATGCCTGGGTGGCTCAGTCAGTTAAGCGTTCGACTTCGGCTCAGGTCATGATCTCACATCTCATGAGTTCAAGCCCCGCATCGAGCTCTGCTGACAGTGCAGAGCCTGCTTGGGATTCTTTCTCTCCTTCTCTCTCTGCCCCTCCCCCACTCACTCTCTCACTTTCTCTCAAAATAAATAAATAAACTTAAAAAAGAAAAAGGAATAGAGTACTGCTACATGCTATAACATGATGATCCTTGAAAACATCACGCTAAGTGAAAGGAGCCAGACGCAAAAGACCACATATTGTGTGATTCCACTCATATGAAATGTCACAAATCGGCAGATCTATAGAGACTGGAAAGATTAGTGGTTGCCTGGGGCTGGAGGATGAGATGTGTGAGAGTGATGGCTAAGAGGCATGGGGTTTCACCTTCTTTCAATGAAAATGTTCTGGAAGTGATTGTGGTGGGAGATGCACAACTCTGAATATACTAAAGCCACCGGATTATACACATTAAATGGGTGAATTGTGTGGTGTGTGGCTTATAGCTCATTGAAGCTGTTTTTTTTTTTAATCAATAAACAGTAAACTCAGTAAGAAAATAAGCAAAAGCCATGTCCAGACATTTCACAGAAGAAAAAACATGTATGCGCCATAGATACTTGAAAAGAGGCTCAACTTCATTCCTTTTTTTTTTTTTTTTAAGCTTATTTATTTTGAGAGAAAGAGAACGCGCATTGGGGAGGGTCTCAATCTCACAAGTCTGGAGAGATCTTGACCTGAGCAGAAACCAACAGAGGCTTAACCTGACTGAGCCACGCAGGCGTCCCTCAACCTCATTCCTAATTGGGGAAAATGCTAATTAGAACCACAGTAGGACACTTGCCTGGCAAATATTTTAAACTCAGGCAACACCCCTTCTCCACCGGTAGGTGAGGCAGAGAAGCAGGGGAAGCCCATCCAGTGCTGTGGGGGTAGGGGGTGAACTGGCGCAACCGCTCTGGAATGTAATACGGCTTCGTTTTTTAGAGAGTTGAAGAGGCAAGTGTCGATGACCCAGCGGTTACGCTCCTAAGTATATAACTGAAGAAATTCTCCCAGCTGTGTGCTGAGATCACATGTAATAATAGTTATAGCAGCACTGGGAAATTGAAAACCACATAAAACGAAACGACATATATTTAGGGATATGAGTATATGTGGTGAATAAACCTGTTTTTAAAAAACAAACAGGGGAAGGATAAACACAAAATTGAGGAGAGTGGAAATGGGCAGGCAATGGGAGGGCCTCACAGGGGACTCGGGGTAATGGTAATGTCTTTGTCTTAAACCGGGTGACGGGATGTAGGTGCATATATGGGGGATAAGGACAGGGGTACAAGGCAGAGTGTATTCTGACAACCTGCTGTTCGGCAGAGTTTTAGACACGCTCAGAGGTGTGCATAGAGCGGTGTTTCCATGCAGTTCGATACTGAATGCTAATTGTGCTGGCCCTACACTTCTAGCAAGGATTCACATATTTTAGCATCTTCTGTTTAAGAAGCAAAAGGGATAAAATGTTCTTATGGGGCGGGGGGGGGGGGGGAGAAGGGGGATGAAACTAAGCAGCACACAAAAAAAGCAGCAGCAGAACCGGAGTGTGTTAGAAAGGTTTCCAACAAAAGTGGTTAAAATGACAGGTCTTCAAGTTCAAGGTGAACTTCATTTATTTGGCCACAACTTCCTTAGTCTTCCGTAATGCTGACTAAACCAGACGTTATTGTAAGGAAGTGAAACCCCATGTCCTCATTTAGGTCACTTAGCGGTTGGTTCTTTGTTTCAGATCCTGCTCACACTAAAAGATGAGCCACAACCGCACTGAGGAAGAACCTATTTGCTGTCCCGCTACTGCCATGGGTGTGTCGGAGGCGCTGCAAGGGGTCCATGGTATTTTTTTTTTTTTTTTTTTTTTTTTTTTTTTTGCTGCCTCAGTCCCCAGAGCCTTCAAGCGGCGGTGGCAGTAGATTGTTGCCATTCAGCCACTCCAGACTTTTACTGAGACAACAGGAAAACACATCGGCTGGGTTTTGATTGAACTTGGCAGTGGGGACGTTCCACTGATACGTTATGTACCCCATCAGAGCACACATGTATCTTTTACCCCTTTTACCTCCTCCCCCAACCTGCTTAGGTCTTCTCTGTCCCTCTCCTGCTACCACACAGAGACGATATAAAAGAGGCTCTTTGGCTATTTGCATTTTGCTTCCTCTTCTTTTCCAGATTGCAGTATTAAGCTTTACTTCCTACAAGCCTAAAACCCCAACAACAGTATCTACCAAAGTTGTTCTTCCCTTTTCTGAGGGTTTGGGGGAAGGGGGAAGCATACATCACAAGTTTCCCAGAGAGCGGAGACAAGTCGGTGTGCTGCTGACCACATGAGCCATGGTAAGGGCACCCTTTGGAATTACTGATTTCTAAAATTAATAAAGTAATTCTATTTTTATTTTCTTTTTTTCCATTTACTAATTTCCCCCCACAATCAGTACTCACACACGAGCCTGAAATGGGGCCAACTTGGTGTTTTATGCCCTTGCTGGGCAAGTTTTGAAACTCTGTTTTAGAAATGCGAACTCGGAAAGAGAGGTTTTATTCTTCCATTTGGTTTCAGCAGATGGCGGGCCCAGGCCGCTCCCCGCGGGCAGCTCCTGTACCTGGGAAGCTCGTATGTGCAAATGTGTCCATTGTCAGCCCGCAGCAGACGGGTCCTCTAGTGGCCAGTGGATCTGCACCCGTAAACAGTTCGTCAGAAGGAGGCCGCACAGCCCCTGATGGCTTTCCACTTGACCTCTGCTCCCTTGCCCCCTCACCTTTCCCCGGCCCTCTCTCTGGCTTCTGTGGAAGAAGAGGTTGAAAGGTGGGCTACAGAGCCCACCGAAGGACTGACTTAGCTGCCCTGGGGAGTACTGGGCGAGGATCCAGAGTCTGGGGTTTCTACAACAGGGTGCTGTAGACTCAGCATGGAAACCCCAAAGGAAGAATGACACCCAACAAGGAAGAGAGAAAAGGGACTTTATTGACTTCTTAGCGAACGAAAACAGGTTTGAGCACATTGAAGCGTCTTGTTTGCGTGTGAGGGATGAAGACCGTCACTTTGCGGGAGAAGAGAGAACGTATTCATGGGATTTCTGGTTAGTAGCTTGAGGTCCATCTTAACCGTTTGCTAATTTGGTTGTGAATTGGTTAACGGGAGACAAATCGGAGTTCCTTCATGATTCCCTAAGTGATGTGTAGAACCAGGAAATGAGATGTTTGGGGAGACTCAGCATATGGATCTTGTGGGAGAGGATAAGAGGGTATGAGCCCGGTTTAAAAACCAAAAACCAAAAAACCTTTGAGACCTACTAGACCACTTGGAATTGCCCTAGGTAACCGTCAGAATTGAGTCCTCAACCTGATCTCTTACTGCACTCACCACTTGCTTATCCGGTGTGAGACCGGACTCCAGATCTCTCCTTCATTTAACCAAGTACTTTTCACGTCACCTCTCCTGTACTGGACTTCTCGTGACAAGTCCAAGTCTTGGTAACAAACAAAACAGATCATACGATCCGCCCCGCCACCTCCAACAACCGTGTCATTTCCACGTGTCCCTACCTCCCTTCCCCCAAAACAAGCGTGTATTTTTTTTAAGACCTACAATGGTTCAAGTTTCTGCAGTGCCTATAAGTGGCATGTGGAATGCAGAGACTGGACTTCAGACCCCCGTCCATATTTGTATCTGCTGGTAAAGATAAGAATAGAGCCCTAATATAAAAAGAACATTTGGAATCACAGTGTGTTCTGTTTTCTTTGGGATACTTCAAGAAACATATCTCATTGCCTCGGTTCATTAGGATGAGCCACAGGCCAACATTTTAGTGATGTCCTATGAGGTTGGATAAGAAGGAAGGTTTATTCCAGGGTCAGAAAGAGTACTCCTTTCTTCCTTAAGCCTTAAGTAAGGACCAATGATGTCAGGTATAAGCTGCTCAAAAGGGAGCTTCTAGGCAGCCTGGACCTTCCCCCAGGCCTAAAGACACCTCCAGAGCTGCAGCCTGAAGTTGCACATTTTTAGTAAACCCTTGGGTGCTTCTCCTGCCCACTGAAACTTGAGAACAGCTGCCACGAGTGAGTAGACTCTGAAGCTTGGGATAGCAATGGCCCATGGCCACAGGGCTGGCCCCTCTCTAGGCCCACTAGCTTCCCTGGGTAGGATGGACCACAATCCCAGGAGCCATGAATTTAGGGCAGGGACACAGCCCCCAAAGTACAACGGGATCAAGACCGCAGGGGACAAAGCCTTAGAGAAGCTCTTAGGATTGGTTGAGCATGGACAAAGCGAGAAAGAAAGACTTAGTGACCAAAGTCAGGAGTTCAATCCGGGAGAACTCCAGAAGGAGCAAGATACATCTTCACACACACACACATACCACACAGACCCTTCGACCTGCAAATTTTAGCTTCAGAGAGACTTTTTCACCAATGGCACGGTGATTTCAATAGAGGAACATGTTTTTGGGGAGCTGCTAGGTGGTTCCTCACTCATTGCAGATGGTTGCTTCAGGTGGACGTCAACGCCCCAGTGGAATTCTGCATTGCTCTGGGATCTGGGACCTCGAAACAGAACTGTGGGATTGTTCTTTCCCTGCCCTCTCCCATCCCTAAATCATTGACAAGAGGCCCTCTGTCTGTAAAGGGTTTCCTGGCGAGCTTAACCTGATAACAGAATTAGCCTCGTCTTCTTAGGCCATTTGCCAGACAGTTTCTCTCATTCTCCACTGATGTGGCAGGTGAGATCAGATTTTCAAAAATGATATTCTTCATGGATAGTGAATGTACAAACCAACACACTTCCACGTACAAGGGCTCACCCCAAGTGATTTTGGCCCACACTTACACTTTCTGCCCGTCTGAGCCGCTGCCACTGCCTCTGTGTGTGTCTGAGAGCAAACTACTTCACGAGAAGGAAAGGAAGGAACACCAATAACAGTTGAGTCTTCTCCCTCCGATGGCAGAGGCAGTGCAGTTTACCGGTGTCCAGGGGACTCACACTAAGCCGTGTGCTCGAGATTCCCTGCCCCGGGCTCCCGTTCCCTCTAGTTAGTGGATATGAACAGGGAATTAAGAAAAGAGTGATTAAGGATATTCATCCAGTCAGACTTCCTCCTTAGAAAAGGCTTTTTACTGTTCTAGAAACAATCTTCCAGAAGATGGAAATGATCCAAGATTCCCCAAAAATATTTATTTATACGAAGATTTTGAGAGTAATATTTGTATTTGTCTTTATACCTCAGTCTATGTGTCTGGGGCCAAGTCGTGTGGCGCATTTGCTGCTTCCCCGCATGCCTCACCCGTTCTAGCACCTGCTTCCAGGAACACCAGATGAACACAGGGTCTTGGGGGATAGAGGGGAACCCATAATGCCCCAAGACTGCACAGACCATAATCCAGATACGTGCACCCTGACCTGGACGGTGTCTAGCCAGATGTCCAAGGGGAAATACGGTCGAGGAAGAAGGCGAGAGGAGGGGCCCAGAGGGCGGGCAGGAGAGCGTTCATCCCACCCTCCGCTTCTGAGTTCGGCGTGTCCATACGGCCCAATCCAGTTGATGGCCCGGGAACGACATTACCTGGATTTTCTCCCTGTAATGACCCTCGGTGCTGACTGATGTTGAGAGGACCATTTGCAAAAAGCAGATTCATCCTTAATCCCAGGGAGTATGAGCTACAAATCTGGGACGCTGTCTAGGTAACCTGCCTGAAGGAAAATGCTTGCCTTGTCTAAAGTGATCCAGGTTCCCTAGAGCGGATGTGGGGCAGCGATGAGCCAATCTGACCTCAGAAGCGTCTTCCAGCCTGGCCCTGTCCCGGCCGTTCTCTGCCCTTCCTCCTCCCTAGGGTTTCCCAGATCCATTGCCACACCATGTGTCAGGTGCCGACTCGCCATCCCTCTTCCTCCGTCCCCACCACGTCTGTCTAGGTCACAGAAAATCTGTGTATTCTGAAGCGTTGGGCCTTCCCCTAACCAAACCCACACTTTCTTTACCACAGTGATTCTCAGAGCCAGCAAGAAGGAGAAATGTCCCAAAAGGGAACTTCCGTCTCAGCCATTTGCCTGGAGCTGAAGGTTGCGGGCTCCAGGCCTCTAGGTGAGGAGTGTTGCTTTTGTGTGTCCCGAGGAGCAGGCAGTCAGGCAGTGGCAGTTCTCTTTCCTCTCTCTCTGTCGCAGGCGGGCTCTCAGCTACACTTACAGGACTTGACCACCATGTTAGAGAGCTGTTCCACCTTGGGGGTCCTCCCGACATAGTACAGGATGGTCAGGGGCTCCAAGTCCTGGGGCACACAGCAAGGTGAGGCAGAGGCTTCGGGATTCAGGGTGTTGTACAGTCCCAGCACCTGGGGAGGACACATCATTTAGAGGTTGGCAAGCCAGGCCCCGGGCCGAGAGCCCTCCGCAAGTTCTGGGGGCCGCTCCAGAGACGGGGCGAGTGGTAGACTGGCCAGCCAGGCTATTTCGGTTTGGGGGAACATCTGTACCGGTTTGAGCATTATCAGGTTAAGCTTGTAACAATTATCGGGCGACTTTAACGGGATAATGAGATTTTCTCTGCTGTTAAGAAACACTCCTGTATCGGTGTTCCTAGCTGCGACTGGCCACTTTGGTGAGAAGTGATCTCACTAAACGCTGCTTTGGGCCATTCAGTAAGCGCCAGAGTGTGGGGCCCCAGACCGGATGCAGTAATCATGAGCTATCCGGAAACACGTTCCACAAATTACTGCCCTAGCTTTGATTCCCCTTGAGGGAAAGAAAGGCCAGCAGCTAGTTTCTCCCTTTCTCTTCCCATTGTTGCATATTAGCTTCTTCTGTGTGCTTTGCATTATCTTTCAAAGTAACTTTTCTGCATCCAAGAGGCTGGAATTATCAGAGTGTTTGAACGGATGGTAGAAGCCTCTTTTCCCCAACACTCCCCGCTAGCTGTGTGCGGACATCTTTGACATACAGGGTGGGGTGTGACCGTGAATTTCCAGAATGGTACAAGAGCTTTAGAACAAATTTTAAAGTCTGGTGGAAACCGTGGAAGAAATTTTAAAGGGCACAATGTGACGAAGTAGAGTCGGGCCAGGGTGCCAAGATCAGAACCTTCACAAAGGGATTTTACTCGCCCTGGATCATCATTCGCTCATTCCACATTCAGTCCTTCACGCATTCAGTTGAACCAGTGGCCGGGCGGCTCCGCCCCAGCGCCCCGCCTGGCATGAGCCCCGCCCCGTACCGTGCTGTGGGTTGTGTCCGCACTGCGGAGGTAGGGGCAGGGGCCTGAGCAGAAGTTGGCATAGTAGCCCTTAGGTTCGTGGACCCATTTCCAGCCCAGATCTTGTCGGAAGTCAATGTAGAGAGGGCGCACACAGCAGTTCTCCTCCAAATTGCTACAACGAAAAACATTTAGAGACAATCAACCTAAAGGAAACCACCCATGTAAAAGAACTTCACCAACGGCCCTCATATTTGTACCTGGAGTCCTTCCAGGTCATCCTAAGAGGTGGTCCTAATCGATGGAATCCCAGGTTCAAGTGCATTGAGCAGTATATACCATAAAGGCATTTTCTTGGTCCCAAGGACACAACAGGCAGATACAGATGATGCATGAGGAAGAGAAAAAAGGCAAAAGTGGACCTGCCCCCTTTTTCATGATGGATCAAAGCAGAGCCTTAAATTGCTTCACATAGAACCAAGCACTGAATGCTCTCAGCCAGCTCAGTTTTCTTGAGGTTGGTTTCATTGTTCCCTTCCTAATGTGCACCCAACCAGACGTGAACTCTAAGCTCATGCCGCTCACGTACAACCTGAGACTGCTCAGACTAAACCCAGGGGCCATCAAATAAAAATGAAGGGTATCCTTCCATTAGACTCATGATTCACCCCAAGTGCGATTATCAGGCCATTTCAATTCTGTTCCCTGCAGAAATCCATTTGGCGGTAACTCTTGCCAAGTGGGCGTCTAGCCTGTTCTTCAATGTCTGCTGAGACTTAAAACTTACCACTTCCAAAATCTGGCTTGCTGTGGGTTCCGTGAACCATGTCAGACACTCTTGGTTATCTATTCAGTAGCCATCCCTACCTCCCTTCTCCCTTGCCACCTCCCATCACAAGAGTCGAGAGCACCATTTTCCTGGCCTCTCTTGCAGGTAGGGGTGGTCATGTGACCCCACAATGACCAATCAGACATAAGGAGAAGTATGCAGAGGGTAAGGGCAAATGCTGCAAAAACATTTTGATTCTTTATAAAAGTCACGGATGGGAGAGGAGAGCTTCTGGCTCTGCCTCTTCCCCCTTCTTTCTTGTCTTGAGCCTGGACAAGATACCTGGAGCTTTAGCACTCACTGCAACCATAAACAAGAAGATGAAAAGCAAACCAACATAGTAATCGTGGTGGCCTGCAGAGAGAGAAAGCCCATATTCCTGATGGCATAATTAAGCAGCCAGCCCAGCCCTGAGCCTGCTGCTGTGGTCCTATTGTGAACAAGAAATCCTTTGGGGTCTAGGCCACTGTTACTTGCAGCCAAGAGCATCCATTCCTAACTGATTAAGAGCCACACAGAACAAATCTACACGCCAGCCTTCAGACAGTCGGCGCAACGTCACTGCTTCTGTTACACCTTCAAGCTCAACAGCCTGAGTTCACTCAGTTGTTCCTCGTAAGACGTGGTCGTAGATCTGAAAAATTTTCCTAATTCATTCTCCCCCAGCTCCATTCAGGCATCCCCCTCTCCAGCCAGACTGACCCATGCGTGCTCCTTCCTTCCTCCGCCCATATCCCTACAGGTCCAAGCCTCACTCACCCACGGAGGCTCAAATTCCACACCCTTCCGAAGCCTTTCCTGCATCCACAACTTCTTGCTCCAAATTCTTCAGGCACTCGATCTTTCAGACCTTCTCATGGATGTGGGCATTTTCTACCTTTCAGTAATTGCTGTGTGTGCTTTATCATCCCCTCCCTTATGAATGAAGAGCTAAACTAGATCAGAGAAGAGGCTCTTTCTTTTCCTCTCTTCCCAGTGGCTACGTAGTCCTTCTGAGTGAATTCATTGATTTCTCCAGCTCAAATTCCCCCGGAAAGGGGAGGCTGCCCTACTCCCCTCACCCAGGAGCATCCTTGAGCAGCTCATAGGGAACGGAGCACTTCTTGCGTGGGAAGTTCTCCACTCATCTCCCCCATGCACAAACACCCCCTACAAGTCCTTTAAAACACGAAAACTGCGGGGAGGCTTCGGCCAGGTATCTCCGATCCAAACTGTCTGAACAACACTCTCCTCATTTCCTTCACCTGGGCCTTCACAGAGCTGGGCTGTGGAGAAACAGTAGGGCTCCCAGAAAAACAAGGACACCTCTGTAAGAGGGTTTGTGAATCGCATCCAGGACCCCCGGGTTAGCACCGCTTAAGCCTAGGGACTGAGCCACAGCAGGTGCACCATAAACGTCTCAGGAGTCCCGGGTCGTGAGAGGGCCCCAGCTCACCGGAAGCAGTAGTTGGTGTCCAGGGCCCGCTTCTTCCTCTGCCCGCCCTGGCCCGGGTTGTCCAGCCGGTGCGGGGGAATCATCATGAGGATGAGGTGAGGGTTGTGGTGGTCCTTCTGCTTCTTGAGGCGCCCGAGATCCCCACGGCCATGATCATCCTCGCTGTCCACACCTGCAGAAGGGAAACAGGATGACAGTCTCCTGTCTAAGGAAGGCAGAGTGGAGGCTGTGTTCTCACCCCATCCCATCTCCGCCCCGGAGGAGGGGCAGTGCAATCTCTGCGGAAGGTGTTGGGAGAAGCACGGCTTCATGCTAACATCCAGCTGCAGGAAGGGGAGGACCGGGTGGAGGGGCTGGTCGCACAGGAACTCCCAAGACACCCGTGGTCGGATCCCCTGATGACTCCTGTGCGTACATCTTTCAGAATGCAGACAGCCCTTCCAAGAGGCTTCCTGGTATCTCAGGGACCCATGAAGCTTCCGTAGAGAATCCCAGACACGTTGCTTTGTGCTGTCGGTGTAGATTCTGAGACTTAGAATCTTGGGGTGTGAGTTTCCTCTTATCATCTGAATCGGTCAAGACAGCACAGAAGTCCTACCCGTAAGGTAAGGTGTCTCCATTGAAGGTAGCTTTAACGGGAGCCAGAGGAATGAGACTGAATCATCGTTAAACTTGCACGTGCACTAGTCGTTTCACAGAGTTCTCACTGTCACGCTCAGGTGAGATAATGAAGTATATGGCACACAGATTAGCAAATAAACTCTCAGGCTGGGGGGACCTGCTATTTCATCTAAAAAGGAGAAGACTGAGGACTGAATTAGTCTCAACTAAAAGGAGATCCATTTTGTGACGGGCAGCTGCCAGCTGTTCATCTCCACCAAGGACAGGAGCACGAGGAGCTTAATTTACACAGTGACGGAAGGGACCCTGGACCCCACAAAGGGGCACTAGGACCATAAGAAGAATGGGAGGCCTGGATCTAAAATTCCCTTTTCTCCACATTGAGAAACCACCTCACACCGGTCAGAGTGGCTAAAATTAATGGCTCAGGAAACAACAGATGCTGGCGAGGATGTGGAGAAGCGGGAACCCTCTTGCACTGTTGGTGGGAATGCAAACTGGTTGCAGCCGCTCTGGAAAACAGTGTGGAGGTTCCTCAAAAAATTAAAAATGGAACTACCCTAAGACCCAGCAATAGCACTACTAGGAATTTATCCAAAGGACACAGGAGTGCTCATCCATAGGGGCACATGGACCCCAGTGTTTATAGCAGCACTTTCAACAATAGCCGAAGTTATGGAAGGACCCAAATGTCCATCAAGTGATGAATGGATAAAGAAGATGTGGTATATCTGTACAATGGAATACTACTTGGCAACGAGAAAGAATGAAATCCTGCCATTTGCAACAACGTGGACGGAACTGGAGGGTATTGTGCTAAGTGAAGTAAGTCAGTCAGAGAAAGACAGAGATCGAATCTTTTCACTCATATGTGGAACTTCAGAAACTTAACAGAAGACCATAGGGGAAGGGAAGGGGAGAAAGTAGTTTCAAACAGGGAGGGAGGAAAACCACAAGAGACTCTTAAATACAGAGAACAAATTGAAGGTGGATAGGGGGATGGGGGAGAGGGGAAAATGGGTGATGGGCTTTGAGGAGGGTGCTTGTTGGGATGGGCACTGGGTTGTTGTATGTAAGCGATGAATCATGGGAATCTACTCCCGAAGCCAAGAGCACTTTATGCACTGTACGTTAGCTAACTTGACAATAAATTATAAAAAAAAATTTTTTTTAGTAAAAAATAAAATTCCCTTTTCTGTGGCACATGGGCGGCTCAGTCGGTTAAAAGTCCAACTCTTGTTTCAGAAGCTCAGGTCATGATCTCCCGGTCATGAGATCCAATCCTGCATCAGACTCCATGCAGAGCACGGAGCCTGCTTGGGACTCTCTGTCCCCCTCTCTCTCTGTCCCCCCCCTCTCAAAATAAACTGTAAAAAATAAAAAATAATAAAAGTAGGCTCTGAAATAGAGCCCATGAAGGGTAAAAGCCCAGGGCTGGGAGCCAAGAGAGGCCTGCACCTTTTCCCAGACAAGACTCTGATCTCAGGCTCTGGCTTGGTTGGTTTGACCTTGAGGAACCACCTGGCTTCAGGCAAGCCTCAATTATCCAAAATGGGACTATGAAAGGAAAAGAGAACTTCGCTGACATCCAGAGATTGTCCACAGATTGCACGCCTTAGAAACATATTGGAAGACCACAGAAGACTCTTAACTATTTCTCTATCTCAATACAAACACCCTGAGCCCCAAAGCGATCATTCACACCCAGATGACTCCTGGGTGGGAATCAGGGTGCCTCTGTAACATCTGGAAAGTTCAGTAGTCAGATCACCACAGTTCATTTCTTTTAGGGAAGGGAAAGACAACAGCGATTTGTTGAGTGTTTGCGGTCCTGGGTTTTACATTTGTTATCTCGTTTAATTTGTGTGATAACCCTATGAAAGAAGCATTCTCAGCTCCATTTTACTGGCTGAACTCAGAGAGGCGGACCCGTTGGCGTCCATGACTATACCCCTCTTCCCAATGTAATACTGTCTTCCAGATGTTAACATCTTCTATCTATAAACTGAAAGTCACGCCCGTTGTCTTTGGGGCGAAGCAGAATTACTCAAGTACAAAACAGTTGGCCATCTCTGTGAGGGAGCTTGGTTGCTTCTCTTGGGGCCTGGTAGGCGTCTCCTGTTCTATCCCATCTCATCAACTGCCCCACCCCCACTATACACATCCATTTTGTTACCTTTGAATTTGATTTCCATCACCTCATGAATGTTTTCCAAGATGTCTCCATTGGGCTGAAAGGTGTGACACGGACAGTGAATGCTGATTTCCAGACCTAAGTTAGACTCTGCAAAATAAGACACGGAGTCAGTGAGAAAATTCTTTATGTGATGTGGAAGTGTGCCCATCACCGTGCCTGTGGGCCAGGGCTCTGCTCCCATAGGCAGTCACGGGAGCTGAGTAATCCCGAGGGTCACCGAGGACAGAAAGTGCTGCGAAAGCTACAGTGGACCTCCACACATGCGTTGCCGCACTGCACGTGTTTCTGTTATGTCATGAACAACCAAATAAAGGCATAAAGGAAAATTAATGGGAAGGAGAATTTTCAAGGTCATCTATTTTCAAAGGATGGTAGTGGGAAAAACTGTCACCCACCTCCTTGGGGGGAAAAGAATGAGGACATAAGAGGAAGAAAAACAGCCATCACACCCTCTAGGTGTTTGTTGGAAGAGGGGATATTCGAGCCAACCTACTGAGGAAAGATAAAGTAAGAGGCAGGGGGACTAGGAGAGGCCAGGGAAAGAGGCTGGCTGAAGAACTTTAGAGCAGAGAGGCAGTGATTCAAAAGGCCACAAAGTCCACCAGATGGGAGGAAGATGGGACAGTCTGGGCCATAGGATTAAGTCAGGAAGCAACGCTAGAGGCAAGGTCACCTGCACACAAGCAGCGGTATCAGTCTAGGTAGAAGACGCCAGCCTTTCTACCAGGGCCATGATTGTGGGTGACTAGTAGATTCCAGAGGAGATAAGATGAAAATCACAGTTACCCTTGGCCATATTTTCTTGAAGGGATAAGGACATAATTGGGTCAAAGTTACTTGGAAGTGTCTTCGCTGGGAATCTTTGTTCACTTAACAGCGAAGCCGGAGATGTGGATGGCTCGCTGAGGGAAAACGAACAGCTCAGGAAGACAATTGTGAAATCAGAGCACAGGCCACAGAAGATGGCCAATGGCCAAGGCCAACGGCCCAGATGATATGAGCTCAGAGAGAACCAGCAGGAGGAAATCTGGAGGTGCCAGGGTTTGTGGACTGAAACTCGGTGTAAGACTTCCAGCTGTAGCCCTTACTCCTATTAGTTGTGGGATCGAGGTGTTTTGGTTACTAAAATTGGGGAATCAAGGAAATTAGTAAAAGGGGTTGGGTAAAGTGGAGGGTGGGGGGGGTGGAAAGGAAGAATAAAAGGAGTTCAAAACATTTGAACTGGGTCCAGGAATTCTGTGCAGGGAAACCAGGAAGGATCGGTGTCATATCAGTTCTGCAGGGTAAGACTCAACTAGGGAAGTTCTGTTAACCCGGAGGCAGCAGCAAGCTGTGGTGTAGGAAAGGTCATGAGGAATGGACCCTTCTGCATTCAGGGTCAGCATCTCAGCAAGCTGATTGATTTACTGCATCCCGAGCTGTAGGGGGGCAGCAGTTCTGTGTGAGCATCCAGCCTTGGGACCAACCTGTGGTCTTCCCGATATCTGGTGTCACCAGGGAAAACCCCAGAGCCCAAACCAGCTCAGCACCCTTCTCATGCACAGAATGGCTCAAGTTCAGAGGTTCTGGTCACTGTCAGGCAGGCTTGGATCCCTTTTTCCACAAACTCCAGAACCCAGTCTCATCTGTCCTGCTCCAAGCCAGGGCAGCCTCTAGGACATACTGACCCTTGCTGAGCTTGAAGACTTCTATACCAGAAAGTTAGCTCTGGTGGGGAGGGATGGGACTAATATAACAAGGAAGCTGAGGCCCAGCCAGAGAACAGGGAGTGAACAGAGACGGAGCCATAGCTGTGTTCTCTTCCTGGTTTAAGGCCATTGAGGGAAGGAGCCAGGGAGGTTGAAATGGGCTACAGAGTGTATTTCCTAGTATTCAGAAGGGGCCAAGGCCAAGAGAGACCTGGAGTGGACGAGTTCTGTGATTCTGTGAATTAGAAAGTCAAGGTGCAGACAGATGTGCTGGGGATAGTTAGGTCTTAGTGTCAGAGATGGCAGCCTGGTTTGGCCAACAGGCTCTGTCTGTGTGGAAAACTCACCGTGATGATAACAATTACCAACATTTCTTGGGCATTCTATGTCCAATGCTGCTTTAAGACTTTACATGCATTAATTCATTCAATCTTTAAAATAATCTACAGGGGTGCCTGGGTGGCTCAGTGGGTTGAGCATCCGACTTCGGCTCAGGTCACGATCTCGCGGTCCGTGAGTTCGAGCCCCGCGTCAGGCTCTGGGCTGATAGCTCAGAGCCTGGAGCCTGCTTCCGATTCTGTGTCTCCCTCTCTCTCTGCCCCTCCCCCATTCATGCTCTGTCTCTCTCTGTCTTAAAAATAAATAAATGCTAAAAAAAAATAAATAAATAAATAAAAAAGAACTTCAAAATAATCCTACAAAGTAGAGACTACTACTACCCCCCATTACATAGATGAGGACCCTGAGGCTTAGAGAAATTAAATGGCTTGCCCAAGATGCCCAAGCAGTAAGCAGTAGAGCCAAGATTCAATCACCTGATGCTGGAACCATCCTAATTGTTTGAGACAAGGAGGGATAAAAAGTGGGGCAATAGAGACTACCAAAGGAAGATGCCTGTGCTCTTCCAGCATCCGCGCCGCCCCCCCCCCCCCCGCCCCCATCCTAAGCTATGAGGCTGGCTGTGCTCCCTGACAGGGCCCCGGGGGGATGCCTGACTCTGCACCTGGAGAAACTGCAGAACTTGTAGAGCAATAAATAGCCCAAGGGTCTGAGGACCCAGGCCCCTAACTCTGGGTAGGGCTCCAGCCGGCTCCAGGACCTAGAAGGCAGCCTGGGAACCTAGCGCACGGTAGGCTCTCGGATGTTTGCTGAATGAATACAAGACCCTATACGTGACTCGGCTTCCTCATCAGTCCACACCACCAGTCGTTCCATTTGGAGTCCATCTGCTGCCTCGTTTGGGGCCACGAACTCTGAAAAGACTCCTGAGCTCTGCATAAGTAAAGGTCTGTGTGTGATTCCCCTGTACGAGGGGCGGGAAGCATCTGCCTAAGTGGGAACTGAAGGTTCCAATGAAGGACTAACCTCAGAATTGGCAGCAGTGGGGATGGTGGGTGGGGGACCCACAGGTTTTATTACGAAATTATCTTTTTGATGTCTCAAGGAGGATGGAAATCATTCTCCGCGCAAACTTCTCATTGAGCTCTGCAGCTGGGAAAATAAGAACTCCTTCAAGTGCCCAGGGCTTCAAAGAAATCCAGGTGGAGCTGATCAAAATCAGACAAGGAAGCTAAGAGATTAATTTCCCCGGCCTCTCCTTTCTGCAGCCATGTCAGGCTCTAGGTGGAGTGCCGTCTGAGTCAGAATTCCCAACTGCAGATCCCTGTCCCGTGGGTGCTCCTAGGCCTCTGGCTTTGTGCTCAGTAGGGGAGATAGGATGGAGCTCCCAGGTACCCCTGGGGGTGAGGCAGGACCTCCAGCCCACGATCAGCCAGCTCAGCCATCAGGTGATGCCCCTTCGATGAGGACCTATAAATTCAGACGCCTACAGAGCCTAGGCAGGTGACATAAGTGAGCGGAGCTAGCCAGCGTATCATGCTTAATGGGCACTGCCGGCCTCACTCTGGGGGGTAACGGTGGGGACCGGGAGGGCCTACAGGGGTGTGAAGAATGTGTGCCCCACCTCAAGAGGTGGCCACTACTCCTCTCCCATGGATCGTTACCAGGAAATCTTCCCACTTTTCTAGAAAATCCAGAAGTCCAGGTTTTATGTGAAATCTCCTGACTTAAAAAACAAAACAAAACTGCAGGCCATTATTTAATTTACAACATTACGTGGGCCGAGCCTTAGTGCGTTAACCCCTGGTTTCCCAAAACATCAAGGACAGGGAAGGACCCACCAGCTCCAGGGACTCTGGACATCAGGACGTGGATGGACTGTGCCTCTGTGGCAGTGATGATGGAAGAAAACTCTTGGCAAGAGGGGGAGAAGGAACAGACGAGCCCGCCATAGGCACCTGCTCCCCACTGAGCATCATCCAGACAGTACCACCAGGTAAAGAAGGGGAGAAACAGCACAGCGTGATGTTACGAGGCACCACGACTGCCAGTCAGGACACTCTGGTTCTGATCCAGCCTGGATAACCCTGGTCATCCGGGCTGCTGCAGGGTGATTTTAGATCTTTTCCATCTTTAAAAGGTCCCTCTGGTTGCCATGAAGTCAAAGGAAGGAGTAGGAAAACCAGTTTGGGGGGTGCCTGGGTGGCTCGGTCAGTTAAGCGGCTGACTCCGGCTCAGGTCGTGATCTCACGGTTCGTGAGTTTGAGCCCCGCATCGGGCTCGCTGCTGTCAGCGCAGAGCCTGCTTCAGATCCTCTGTCTCCCTCTCTCTGCCCCTCCCCTCCGCGCGTGCTCTCTCTCATAAATAATAAACAAAACGACCATGTAGGGGCCCCTGCAGCAGCCCGGATGACGGCAAAAGGGGCTTTGGCTAGGGTGGTGGCCGTGGGCATGGAGAGGATACAGATTTGTCGTATATTTTGGGCGGGCTGGTGAGGCATGGGGTGTGAAGACAGGAGAACGCCTTCTCTGATTGCGGACGGAACCCCCCCGGGTGGCTAATACTTACTGACACGGGGAAGGCGGGGAGAAGAGCAGATACGGGGGCAGGTTCTGCTGGGGCCAACTAAGCTCGAAAAGCGTGGTAGTCATCCAAGGAGAGCTGTCCCATCGCCGTATCACACTTCACCCATCCCAAATTTCTCACCCACTTGCTGTGTTCCCTCACCTGGAAAATCAGGTACTGGTCCCTTCCCTGCATGCCTCATGGGGCTGTGTTAAGGATACAATGTATTTGAGAGAACCTCATGGCTTTCAGCCTGTTACACAAGAGTAAGCTTTCATTAGGTCAGACGAGGACACTGGGGCCCAGAGAGGTTAAGTGCCGTCATCCGGGCTGCTGCAGGGGCCCCTACATGGTCGTTTTGTTTATTATTTATGAGAGAGAGCACGCGCGGAGGGGAGGGGCAGAGAGAGGGAGACAGAGGATCTGAAGCAGGCTCTGCGCTGACAGCAGCGAGCCCGATGCGGGGCTCAAACTCACGAACCGTGAGATCACGACCTGAGCCGGAGTCAGCCGCTTAACTGACCGAGCCACCCAGGCACCCCCCAAACTGGTTTTCCTACTCCTTCCTTTGACTTCATGGCAACCAGAGGGACCTTTTAAAGATGGAAAAGATCTAAAATCACCTCAGTCCACATCCCAGCCCTGCTTGGAATACTCCAGGGCTTCTCACCACACGTGGAATGAGTCCTAAAACCTGACCATGGCCTCACAGGTCCCAAATTAAATGGCTCCGGCGACCTCTGGCCCCCCCAGCTCACTCCGTTCCAGCCACATCGGTCCGTGTACTACCAGAACAAACCAAGCCTGCTCCTGCTCGGGGGCCTGGGCCTCACTACCTCCTTCGCCCAGCATATCCCTATTGAAACCTTTTCATCACTCAGGCCTCGGTGCACACACTCCTTGTCACAGAGACCCTCCCTGAGCATCTCATGTCAGACTGCGCCCTGTCATCACCACAGTGCCCTCTATGTTTCATGCTACTCATCACTGAGATTCCTGTTCATCGATATGTTGCCTTGTGTAGTGTGTGTCTCTCCCACCAGGAAAGAAGCCCGATGGGATAGGGACCTCACCGGCCTTGTTCCCGGCTGCATCCGCAGTAAGCCACACTTAATTTTCTTCGTAAGTATCTGTTGCGTGAACAGATGAAGAACACAGCGAATCGATGGCAGAGCTAGCGTTTGAACCCAGATCTGCGACTCTTCTGGTTTTGTCCTCTTCCTTCTGTTTCGGAAATGACCAAGGGACCTGAGGGATCCTTCCCAAATGCTCAGGCTAAGAGTCAACCTACCTCTTCGCAAGAGCCATTCCCGCACGGTGTCAGTGACGTCGAAAGACAGCCATTCGGCGGTGCCCCGTGTGGGCAGATTTTTGCCACCGATATAGCGCTGTTTGGCGATGTGCTCATCGGGCCGGAGTATCTGGAGGGCGGAGAAAGGAGTAAGCGGCCCAGGCCGGGACAAGGACGGCAGCCCATGTCACAATGCAGAGGGGCACGTGAGGGGAGCAACAGGAAACTGAAAATTCCTGAACGCTCCTTCAAACGCTTAGCTAATGCTTAATCCTCTCAGTGACAGACGCGTACAGAAAGCAAGACTCCAAGAAGGTAGGATTCACACCCAGGCCTTTTGAACAGTGCACAGAGCAGAGGCCTGCAGGGGCAGGGGAGCCGGCTTTCCCCATCTGTCCCTGTCCGTGTGGCTTCTGTTCTGGGAGGGGCTCACCTGGAAGAGCTCGATCCTCTGCTCACTGCGCTTAGAGCTGGGGTTGGGCACCCGCAAGACCCGGAATTCCGCTCGGAACAGGTTGGTTCCATTTTTCTCCACTGAGGACACGTTGAAGCGGAAGACCTTGGAGGTGATCCCTTTGGGGCAGACGGCCAGCTCATCTAGGAGATCAAGCAAGCAGGAGAGGTGCTGTAAGTGTGTGAGTGAGACCCCGCAGGAGCAGTGTGTGGCCCACAGACACCCGCCAGGCAGCCAGGGTCCCACCCATGACCTCCCTAGAGGCGTGAGGCCCCAGGCCTGAAGGCGGAGATGGGAGGAAGATCTTGGTGAAGGCCCCAGTCAGGAGCAAGGAGCCCCGGGAGTCCCGGGAGTCCCGGGAGTCCCGGGACCGGCACTAATGACTGGCCGGTCAAAGGCAATCGCCACTCCTCCCACGGCCTCAACATCCCAACTGTGGCAGGCTCTCCAGCCTGCTTTGCTACTCTTTTAGAAAACACACGTCCTCAAAAGATCTCAGCAAACCCCCTGGCGGTTTGACCATCTCACAGCTACCTGCCCCATGCATGTGTTCATTCCTTTGGGCGTTCATTCATGTATTACTCGTGCACTGAGCACATACTATGTGCCAAGCGCAGCGCTGCCACTGGGAAGCAAAACTGAACAGACGTGCCCCTGCCTTCAAGGAGAGTCATGTCGGGGGGGAGGGGGGGGGCGGAGGGTGGCTCTTAATACAAGGGCCCACATAACGGGATGAGCGGAAAAGGGTTGAGGGCCTTTGGAGAAGCCCAGGAGTTGGGAGGGACCAGAGTAGGGAGACAGCAGGGAGCACCTGATGGAAGAGGTACCATGTGATCTGGGTCCTGCAGGAGGAAAGGGTTTGAGGATGGAGAGGAAGGGATTTTCCATGGAAGGACTGCTGGAAACGAAGCAGGGACAGGAGGAGATGCGAGTAAGAGGAAGCAGCCAGGGGAGGGCCCGTGAGACAAGGTCAGCACAGCAGGCTGGGGAGGCTGAAGTATCAGCCCGAGAGGCTGGATTTTATCGCGTTAGCAGTAGGGAGCCATGGAAGGTGTTAGAAGAGCAGTGCAGTGACTTAATTAACACTGTGTTTTAGACCCAATGAGGCAGCATCGGTATGGCAAAGAGCCCACATCTCAAGTCTGGCAGACCCACAGATGTTTCTTCAGAGCTGGGCCATCCCCCCTGACTCCTTTCTAAGGATCTCTGACTTTGACAGCACGTGCTCTGCCAGCCTCTGTCACCATGCTGGCCTCTCCGTCCCTGTCCAGAAGACACGAGGCAGCAGATGCTCTTTCCCCACACCTCGGAGCCAGATGAAGAGAAGAGAAAGATCCTGTCTCTTCTCCTGCACGCTTTACAACCTCAAGGTCGGAGCAGCATTAACACCCAGAGAAAAACTTTCTACCCAAACGGCAATAATAGCCAGAACTTGAAATTCAAGCTCATAGACCCAGATTCCACACATAATGGACATGGCTGGAATGAGCTCATAATCACCCCGAGGGGCGGTGTAGGAAGTCACGGACAAGGCGGGAAGGATCAGAGGCTTGGAAACAAGCAAATGCGCTACTGATCTTGAGGAAAGGATGAGCGAGTGTTTCTGGAAATTGCCATCTGGTGGGCCTGACATTGGTTCTTAGAAAATTAATGGAACAGATGTTAGGAAAACAAATGTGTGAATGCCGGCTAATGAAGCCCTGCTTAATAACTGGCTTCGAAAGAACAAATATTGCCAACTACTCCCTAAATTATTGCAGATAGAACCAGAGAGAGGCACCAGCGTGAGCAATTTAATTTTCAAGTTTGCCCGTTTGAAACCCTCTGGACCTGGGTAGGTTCCTCAGACTGGCCACCCTCTCAAGTACTTGCACGCTTGGTTCCTGAAGGACCTGTCATCAGTGTGGCTTCAGTTATAATAGCACCTCCAGCAGCTGCTGAAAGGGGGCATAAAGCGTATGTCCACACTACGTGTGCACTGCTGTGGAAAAGAAGATGGAACAGAAGACAGCGCATGCCAGTGAGGAGAGTCAGAGGGGGGTCAAGACAGCAGGAAGCCAGGACACGCGGGCAGCGATGAGCTAAGAGGGTCTTTAGCACACCCTTGTAACCATCCCTCCTTTGCTTCTTCCAGCCCATCAATCAGATATCTGTTCCCTACGACGGACTCCTCTTGGTGGGAACTTCAAGGAGATTTCGAGAAGGAGGTGGAAGGGTCATTTTTTATCACTGGGATCTACAGGTTTCTAGCAGAGGTAGAACGGACACTGGGGCGGGGCGGGGGGGGGGGTTCCTTGGTTGACACAAGGAAATTGACCCTATTAGTAAAGCTCAGACAGACTCGTTGGGGATTACAAAAGAACTGCCTAGGAGAGAAAAGAAAACGTAAATATAATCTTGGCAATTAAACCCACTGAAGAATGATGCTGTTTTAAGTAATTTGTGGAACGAGACTGTAAATCAACTGTGATAACACCACCTTACATTGCACAGAGCTCTTATTAACTCATCTGACCCTCGAACAATCCTCGAGGAGGACGAGAAGTCAAATTGACCATGTTACAAATGAGAGCGGCGCCTGGGTGGCTCGGTCGGTTGAGCGCCTGACTTCGGTTCGGGTCACGATCTCATGTTCATGAGTTCGAGCCCCACGTCGGGCTCACTGCTGTCAGAGCAGAGCCCGTGTTGGATCCTCCTGTCTCCCTCTCTCTCTCTCTCTCTCTCTTTCAAATAAAATTTTTTAAATTGCAAATGAGAAAATTGAGTATCAGGAAATTTAGCGGGTAGCACAGGTGGTATTTGAACCCAGGTCTTTGGACCATACCTCTTTTATTGAAGTGGGGAATCTGGAAGTTGGGGGGCCCAGAGAGATCTAGTGGAGACACAGTTTCACCAACAAAATGAAGGCTTCCCTGAAGTGGGCCCAGAGTGCCAACTTAGGCCTAAGCAACAGCCAAGCCCCGCTCAGTTCTGTGGGTAAGCCGTGCTTCTGCAGGATGCTGGTATTATTGGGAGCTGGACTAGAGGATCCACCTTTCAAATTACATTATGACCAACTTTTTCCACTGCGCAAGAAATACATATATTGGTGGAGGCCCTTCCCCCCCTTTTTTCCTACGAGGAGAGAAAAATAAGCAAAGAATATTCACGTAGAGTTTTCACACAAAAACGTGGAAACAGCTGACCGTGTTTCGACCATGCCTTTTAAAATGTTTTCAGACACCGGGGCTCCTCGATGTGCCTTTGCTTATATACATCATTTCTGCATGTAAAACCCTGCAGGTTCCAATGACAGCATGCATATTTCAGTGTGGCCAAGCTTCTTCTGGCTACACGTTAGGATCACCTGGAGAACCTTGAAAATACATGATGCCTGGCCCCACTCGCCAGAGATGCTGACATGCTGACTACCTTGGAGTGGGTGGGTCCGGAGTTGTTTTGCTTTTCTTTTCTTTTCTTTTCTTTTCTTTTCTTTTCCTTTCTTTCTTTCTTTCTTTCTTTTCCTTTTCTTTCTTTCTTTCTTTCTTTCTTTCTTTCTTTCTTTCTTTCTTTCTCTTTCTTAAAGATCTCCAGATGATTCTGATGTGTAGCCAGAGTTGAGGGCCACAGTTTATAGTGCTCTGCAAAGGGTACCATGGCTTCCAGATGTTCTAGAAGTATGAGAAACCACACTCCAATGATTTCACCATTAAACAGGTTAACCTTTAAACGTATTAGACATGCAGTTGGACCAATGCATCATTTGAAAAATTTTTGAATCAGAAGCCCATCAACATGTTAAGCCCATGTTACAAGTTGGGATATTTCACAAAAAGATCCAGATTTTCTGCTCTTCTGGGTTAACGGCAAGGTCGAGGCAAGCTGGACCCACATTCCTAAATGCAGAAATCAGCAGGGACTGAGCAGCGGGTACCCTCTTTTAACAGGGCGTGGGCGCTTCCAGCTCCCCCCACCCCATCAGCCTCTTGCACACCCTATTCTCTCCTCGACCCCGAGGCCAAGTGTCCTGTGTGCTCCGTCATGGTGTTGGCTTTTCTTCCAGATCCTTCGTATTAGCTGGGCACTTGTGTTTTCAGCTCCTTAAGGAGAGGTTTTGCCCTGCAGTTCACTGAGTCTTAAGCCTCAGTGAGCTTAAGGATCAATGGGGTGCTTTTCGGAAACACAGATTCCCCAGGACCCCACGCCCAGATTCTGATTCTGTAAGGGTGGGCTTGGGCCTGGGAATCCACATTTTTTACATTTACCTAGCCCTTCTAGGAGAAACACTTGACCCAGCGTGCAGAGGGCACTGGCCCTTAACACAAATGAGTTCTTGTGATACAAAATATCTTTTAATTTTCAGAATGAAAAAATCCAAATCCAAAAGTAGCATCCAGGAAAGAAAGGCTAAAACATCAAGTTTTCTCTTGCTCAGGAACTCTGGGTTTGCCGGCTGTCTTAGAGCCACTGCTGGATGAAAACAAGGGTGTCCCGCCAGACACAGATAATTACGAGCCAGAAGTTAAAACAACACCTATGCTGGTGATATCTTGATAACAAGGATGACAAAGGAATGGAAAAGCCTGTGTCTTTCCCCACCACGTGGGGCAGAGACAGCCTCCACAGAGCCAACTCCTGGTGAATTATAAAAGGATTTCCAGAGTCTTGCCTTCACTGCTGAGGCTGTTGAATCATCCCAGATGTATGCATAAAATTGCTTCAGCTGCAAGAGAGCTTAGAGATGATCTCTGACTTTACAGATGAGAAAACTGAGGCTCAGAGAGGTGACCTGACTAATGCCATCTGGTGTGGTTGCTTAACCAGCTTGAGGCTCTCCGTTAGATAAAGAACGCCCTTCCGCTGAATCTGGGAGAACGTCTGTGACGATATCAATCTCCTGGCCATAACGATAGGTGGAGCTAAGAAAAAACACACCCAGTGGTCCCTGTGCGGTCTGCCACCAGGGTTACAAAGAGCTCCTACCCGCTCCTGCTTGGTCCGATAGGTGATTTGCTCATGTTGTAAATCAAAGTGCTGTTGGAGCCTTGAGGTTAAAGGTGGGGCTTAAAACGTTTATTTTCCACACTTGGGTTAGTGCCGAACAGCATGCATTCTGCAGGCAGAACAACGTCTAGGTTAGAGCCCCTGCTCTTTGAGGCACATTACTTAACTGATGCACGTTTCTGTGTCCTCATCTGTAAGGCAGAGAATCGGGGTTCCTCTCTGACAGGGCAGAGCCAGAAGATGGGCCCTCTCCTCTGTGCTCACCGTGGTGCCCTTTCTCCTGCACACGGGAAACGATTCCTTGCCATACTTTGCTCTCCAGGCTCCCCTACGTCCTTACGCCAGCTCCTGCTGTCACTTCCAAGTGCCCCTCCACTGGGTACAGGAGCAGGCTGGGAATGATGAAACGTGGAAGCGAATGCGATCTCATCACTTCCCCCCAGAAGCTCTGGCACCCAGACCCTGCTAGGGTTCCGCCACGGACCCAGTGCCACTCTAGGACACAGCCCTCGTGAGCTCAGGATGGGCTTCCCTCACCCCAAGCCTCTGAGGATGGCCTTCTGCTTCTTCTCAGCATCTGCCCCGCTGCCTCCTTTATAATTAGTGTGCTTTCTGCGTCTGCCTCTCTGGGGCTGGCTCGGCACCTGACCAGCTGCAGGGCGGGCCCAAGCCGCGTCTGCTCAGCCTCTGTGTCACCTCCAACAGCTGCAGAGAGTCTGGGCCTGCTTCCTGTTTGCACCTGCAAGCCTCCACGGCATCGCCCGTGTCCCACTGTGCCCTGGCCCCTCCACAATATCCCAAATAGTATCTTGCTCCCTGTGCCGGGCTTGCTCCCAGCCTGACCAGGCTCCGTGTCCCGAGGGTCGCCCCTACCTGCTAGGGTTCTGCTGCTGCAGGCCGAGCTGCCCAGCGTCCGTGGGCCCTTGCCCTCGCTCTCCCCAAGACTGCTCGCTACCTGTGTCCTGAGTCTCTGTACAAAATCCACATCCACTGGCACCCATATGCCCTCGCATGCGTCTGGCCCATTCATTCTCGGCTCTGGATTCCAGGCTGGATGCGCCCTTGTGACTCAGAATCCCTCCTCCCTGGGACTCCACCTCCTGACCCGGATCGTAAGGTCCGAGCCCTTCTCTCTCACCCTGGGCTCTCTTCAGACCTCTCCTGCAGGCCTCAGTTTTCCACCCTCGTGGCCACTATCTCCGGACTTGGTGGTTGCCCAGGGGGTTGGGGGTTCAGCCATCCAGGAGCTGGTGCCTCTGGGAACCGTGGGCCCCTGGCAGAGGCTGAGCCAGACCCACGGGAGGACCCTGGGCAGGATGCACTAGCCCTGCCTCTTACTCCGGCTTTCGCCCCGCACGGTAGCCACATCCTAAGGCAAGGCGCTCCAGGCGGCCACAGGAAACGGGAGTGGGAACCCCTCGCCAGTAACCACAGGCTCCTGGACCTGGCATGGGCCGGCTCCCAGTAGGGCCTTTTGCACCTTCAGCTGGAGCTGCTCCACCCACCAGTCACCTACTCCTCTTCCTCCTCTGCAGCCAGGTTCCTTTCAACTTCCCAAGTTCCCCCACTGACCCCCCTCACCCTGCCTGCTCCCTCCCACTCCCACTCCCCACTGCCAGGTGGGCCTGGAAGAGGTAGTCCGGGTGGTGAGGACACCTGCTGGTAGGAAAAGCAAACAGAGCTGCTCCCAGGGTCCCTGGCCCAGCGCGGCTCACATTCCTCCTTCTCGGGCTGTCAGTTTCTCAACATCTGCCAAATCTCTCTCTCTTGTATTGAGGTTTTTTAAAGGTCCGTTCAGTAAACACACATGACTTCCACACGTGTACAAACACACACACGCAGACGTCTCACCCAGAAGCCTCCCAGCCTCTCAGCACAGACGGGAGCCTCCTGGGAGGACACACTCCCAGACATATGTCCTCTCTGCACCCACGGCCACACCTCCCACCCACTCTTCCCGTGACACGCAGACACAAAAGGGCGGCCAGCAATCATGTACACGTCCAGAGCCACAACCCTGCTCTCTCCGTGTCCACAGGCCTGGAAGACGCCCATTTTGAGCACATGAATCTGTCTACTGTACAAAGCCAGACTACACATCACCCTGAAGCACTTGTACGTGTGAACGTAGGTGCGTGCCTTTCAACCATGCTCACAGCTCACGTGGGTCATGTGTGTGGCATAGACCGAAGGGCCTAGACAGCAAGAAGCTGGATCTTGCCTGGGCTTCAAAAAGCTTGACAGACATTAATCTAGGGCAAGTGTACCCTTCTTCCCAAGGACTGGAAAAACTAAACCAAAGACGCGTCACAATGAGTGGCGAAAACAAGGGAGAAGACCGAGGTCTCCAGACTCAGGGAGCTATAACGGCTTTCAAGAGACCCGGCCCTGTCCCTCTATGGCATCCGTATGCTCGCAGTCGCCTATCCCATCACATGGGCCAGAGCACAGATGTGAACAGGACGGCACGGTGTAATTCCAAAGTAAAATCAGTCGAGGATGTGATGTGAGTTCAGCAAGCCACTCAACTCCAGGGCGCCTGGCCTCCCAGAAGCCCCCGGCTCTTCCCACAATGGCCCGGTCTCCCTCCCCAGCCACCCACCCGGCCCCAACTGTGCATCACGCCTCCTGAGCCTTGGTGTGGGTGATCTCGGGGCACCCTGCTGTGAGGCCCCCGCTAGGGCCCCCCCCCCAAGGAACTCCCCACTCCTGCTCAGACCCTCTAGAGCAGACACCCCAGCGAGAACGTGGACTTACTGTGCTCCGCCAGCCCCTGGATCATGTCGAATTTATGGATTTCTTTGGCATAGTACTCCGACTCGGTGTTTTCCTGAGTGCAGCTGTCCTCCCTCTCCCCCTGCATCTCCTCCAGCAGCTCCCGGGTGCTGTTGTAAAGGGCCAGGACCTGGTAGGGGACGTGGGTCATCACCGATGGCTCGGGGGGACTGGTGAGCCTGAGCTTGCTCAAGATCTGTCCCCTAATGGCTTCCACCCTCTTCTTCTTGATGTGGCCAAAGTCCAAGGTGGTGCAAGTGGACAGAGAGAGGCTGACCGTGGCAAAGTTCAGCAGGGCCAGGACCACCAGAGCCCTGTGCAAGTGCATCTTCATGCGCAAGCTGGGGAGAGAGGCCAGGGGGGCTGCGAGGCCTGGCGAGGAGGAGACCCCAGCAGTCGTGCAGAAGGAGGGAGGAAAACCAGGCGGCCTCCCTAGATCCCGAAGACTGAGGCTTGGCAAGAAGGTGCATGAACTCACTGCACTGCGAGAGCTTCAGGACTTCCAGGAAGCGCTGGCAACCCTGAGCGCGAAGAAGCCGACTGTGTGCCTTGTAGCTCTGGGTTTCTTCTCCATGTGTCTAAACAGGTTCTGCTGGGCTCTGACTCCCAGCAGGCCAGGTGGAGGGCAAGCAGAGGGCTGGGAGGGGTGGCGAGGCAGCTGGGAGTGGGAAGGGAGCTGGAGTTTTTCCTTAGGTAAAAATAAATAGAGCGGATATCTGATATTGCCAAATGCCGCTTGGCGATGGGGAGAAAGTGGGTATTTTAAAGAAGGAGCAGAAGGACCGTGGCTGGGTCCCAAAATCAAAATCCTTGCCTTGCCCTGAAGGAGGGTAAGAAAAGAGAATGGAAAAGAAAAGGAAAAAAAAAATTGTTTAAAAAAAAAAAAAAGTCAGATCACCAGTGAGTAGGTGGGGAGAGGCAGGGCTGGGCCGTGCTGGCCCAGCTCAAGGTGGGGGCAGCCCGACACACTTGTCTCTCGGGCACACCATTCATGCTTTCTCTTTTGTTTACACTTCCTCGGGGGCTTTCTAAATGACTTTGTTCACGCTGCCTCTCCTCTTCATTGGCTGGGAAGTGGGGGTATGTGCAATTGGAAGGCAGGGAGAACAGGCCCCAGGAACAATAATCCACTTGGACGCCCAGGGTCACCAGCACCTCGGCTTGTCTTCTCCCTCGGCCATTGCTTCTGTTCCCTGCTTCTCTTTAAAAAATAAAAAGGCAAAGAAAGAGAAAATAGAAGCCAGTTCACTGCACGCCTGCTCCGGAAAGCTGTTATTCCTTCTTTCTCAGGCTTCTTCCCCTATCTCTCCCCTTGCTTGCTCATTCCCTTGGCCTTGGCTTTCTGCTTCCCTCCCTTCCTCTCCCTGCTGCTTCTCCCTCTCCTTCTCCCTCTCTCTCTCTCCCTCTCCCTCGCTCCCTCTCGCTCCTCTCCCTCTCCCTCTCTCACACACACATGCACACACACTGCTTTCTCTATTTCTCTCTGCTGAAATTTTATACCTCCCTCCCATGACGTCTCTGGCCCGGGTGGGGGAGGGAGGGACCAGCGCACGCAGCCTCTTTTGCAGCACGATTTTAATGTTTTAAACAGGCACAGGAAAAGCCGAGCCCATTTGAAAAATACTTTGCGAGTCCTCTCGCTCGACGTGGTAACTGAACTTTTTTTCCCCTCTTGGAGTCACTCCTGCTACACGTTGACTGTTTTTCTGGAAAGTTACTCCGACGAATCCCTTCCCTCCTTCTCCCCCAGCTCCTTCGCCCTCTCGCCAGCTGTCAGTCCGTCCTCTCGCCGCGGGGCCCGTCCCTCGCTCCGGCCTGGGCCCCCCGGCCCCCGGGCCGCCCCCGCGCCCGGCGGGACAAGGGGCAGGGGCAGGGACTGGGGCAGGGGCGCGCGCGGGGCCCGCTCTGGGGCGGCCGTGCCCACCCTCGGGGGGTGGGGGGCGACGCCCGGCCAGGGAGCGGGGTTGGAGGTGGGCTCAGCTCCGCGGCGATCCTGGCCCCGATTCTTCACTGACAATCCTGGAGTCGGGCGGCGGGCTGAAGCTTGGAGATGCTCCAGGGCCATTGAAAATGGTGGCGTTTTCCGGCAGATCGAGGGTGCCCTCTGGCGAGGCGAGGCCGCCAGTGAAGGAGCGCGGCGGGCCGGGGCCCGGACGGCGGGCAGGGCTGGGGCGGGGGACTGGAGGGGGGTGGCTGGAGAAAAGGGGCCGCGGGGGAGGGCGAGGGCCGCGGGACCGGAGCCTGCGGGGACGGCCTCCCTCGCGGCCCGACGTGCGCACAAGTGCACCTCTCTCTTCCCCGGGCCCCGTTCGGCAGCCGCTCTCGCAGAAATGTCCTCCAGATGTTCGCAGCCTCCCTCCCCGCCGAGGGTTCCGCAGGGAGCCGCGCCAGCGAGCGCAAAGTCAGCAGTTGGCCCCAGCCCATTTCCCAGATGGGTGAGGGGAAGTTTTCCCTCCGCTCGCTCTCGTTCCTCTTCTCCAACTAAGCTTCTGGGTCTTTTCCCACGAGAAGCTCAGAGAAGGCAAGGCGCGTTGCTTCCCAGTAACACAGCCTCCCGATCACTCCTGGGAATCAGTGCTGCTTCCAGCCACCCCACCCCACCTCACCCAGCCTTCCTGGACCCTTCCTGTGAGGTCAGTTCCGTGCTCCTGGCTCCTAGGCCGCTGGGATGTTCACAGAATTCCAGTCTACTGTTGAGGAAACTGAGGCAGTCTACTGTTGAGGAAACTGGACAGGCTACTGTTGAGGAAACTGAGGCACAGAGCAATTTTTTTTTTTTAAAGGCCACACGCTTATGGGTGGCGGAGGTGATAGTTAACTCAGCCCCTCTAGTTTGGGTAGGCATTGTTGTCATTTGAGTAACAAGAGGAAATCTAGGTGTAGAAAGCTTAAAAGTAATTTACCTACAGTATATAGCCAGTAGGTGCCAACCCTGAGATCTGGAGGCAGGAAGTCTCTTGCCAGAGTCTATGCACGGCCCATGCAATACTGCCTCTGAAATTCAGCCATCATTCGAGAAATATTTATGACATTCACTGCGTGCCGGGCCCTGTTCTAGGCTCTGTGGACGCAGCAGTGAACAAAACAAACTAATAAACAAAGCCCTTGCCCTTAATGGAACTTACACAGGGGGTGGGTAGGTGCATGGGAAAGGCCATAAACCAAGTAATTTATGTATTATGATAAAAGAGAAGTGGCATGGCAGAAAATAAAGCAGGGAGGTAGCATATGGAGTGCCTGGGTTGGGACTGCTGAAACTTGAAATAGGGTGACAGCAGCAACACAGCTTGTTGCTGTGTTACTGAGGCCTTTAAGCAAACACTTGCAAGATGGGAGGAAAATTAAAATTATATCCTTCTGGACTCCACCTCTACCAAATCACCCTCCGGGGGTGGGGCCCTGGCACATGTGTTTTTAATAAACCTCACAGGTGGGGCGCCTGGGTGGCTCAGTAGGTGGAGCATCCGACTCTTGGTTTCGGCTAAGGTCATGATCTCATGGGGTCATGGGTTCGAGACCCGCGTCCTGCTCTGCTGACATCTCGGGACCTGCTTGGGATTTTCTCGCTCTCCCTCTCTCTCTGCCCCTCCTCTGCTCTCTCTCTCTCTCTCTCAAAATAAATAAACTTAAAAAAAAAAAAGAGTAGTATAATAAACCTCACAGGTGATTCAGGTGCTCAGCAAGGTCTGGAAGCCACCATTCTAGAGCTTCTTTCTGCCCAGAGTGAGCACCAGGCACCTTTTGCTTTCAGCAAGGCAGGGAAGAAGTGAGAGTAAAGGTTTGAAAACTGGCTTTAAGGTGGTGGCAGTGTAGCTATGAGCTCACACAATGCAGGGAAGTAGGTTATGGATTTTGGAAAAATCCAAAGAGTAAGCCCTTCTTCCTCATCTGGTACCAAGGAAGAAGAAAACAAAGGATTCATCGGAGCCTATATTTCATCTGTCTCAGATTTTGGCAATGGATGTTTCTTCAGGTTAAAATCTAACAGGGTAGTTTCATTGAGAATCAGATCTTAGGGTAATCTCTAAGAGCAATTACAAGGGAGGAGACAGGTCCAGAGGGCTCTGCCTGGCCACACAGGTAGTTATCAGCAGAGCCAGGATAAGACCTCAAATCTTCTGACATCCAAGCAGTGCTGTTGCTGTCACAAGGCATGTGAACACACGGCCCTACCCAGTAAACATGTGTGGATGACCGGTTGAATTGAGTAATTTATTGGGTATTGAAGAAATGCTTGCAATCCACTTTTAGGGGGTGCCACTTCCACTCTCAAGTCCTCACGTTTTAGCAGTG
This sequence comes from Prionailurus viverrinus, assembly GCF_022837055.1. NCBI lineage: Eukaryota > Metazoa > Chordata > Mammalia > Carnivora > Felidae > Prionailurus > Prionailurus viverrinus. The sequence continues at coordinate 116,614,176 of NC_062566.1, forward strand.
GTCATCTTGACCTTATGCCCAGCATGATATCGGGGCTCTTGCTCACTTTCAGGACCATGAGACCATCTCTCTGGGGGTTCCAGATGATCAGGACCAGGGACCTGGCCAGTGGTGTTGACTTGGGGATCTTACATGAAGAATCAATGAAGACTCAACTTGCTTGCCCCATTAGGCTGGGAATTGGAGGGATATCTTCCTCGGTTAGCCTAGGAGAATGGCTGGTACCCAGTAATATGTGCAGGAGAAAAGTACTCTTGTAAGATCTGGTATCACAAAGGCACCTGGCAGGGGCACCTGGGTGGCTCAGTTGGTTAAGCCTCCGACTCTTGGACTCTTGATGTCTCATGGTTTGTGAGTTTGACCCCACATCGTTGGTCTTTGTGCTGACAGCATGTGGCCTGCTTGGGATTCTGTCTCTCCCTCTCTCTGCCCCTCCCACATGTGCACTCTTTGTCGCTGTCTCAAAATAAGTAAATAAACTTAAAAAAAAAAAAGGAACTGGCTCTGCTGCTTAGCACTCAGATGATTTCCCTCAAGCCACATCTTTGCACCTTAGTATCTATCCTCAATTGTTGAATGCAGATATCACTGGTGCTCACTTTGTGGGGCTGTTGGAGAGATTACTTATGCTTTTGAATGTTATTACTACTAAGGTATTTGACATCTTCGTTCAGCCTCTTCGTAAAGTTCTTGAAGGCAGAGATTATATATATTGCATTTTCTATTAGGAACTATTTATTTGCATTTGACACCCCCCCCCACTCCCCCACCTGTAAGCCTGTTTTCTTTACTGTCCAATGGAAACAATACAACTCATCTTGTCTTTCCACATACGGTTATTATGCCCTTCATGTGAGCTAATAACTGTGAAGGTCGTTTGTACATTGCAAGGGCTATATAGGAAGGATAAATTTAATTACTACTATTAGCTAATGCTTTGCACTTAATATTTAAATTAAAAAAATTTTTTTAATGTTTCTTTTTGAGACAGAGCACAAGTGGGGGAGGGGCAGAGGGAGAGGGAGACACAAAATCCAAAGCAGGCTCCAGGCTGTCAGCACAGAGCCCGATGCAGACCTCGAACTCACAAACCTTGAGAGAAAGGGCCTGAGCCAAAGTCGGACGCTCAACCGACTAGGCCACCCAGACAACCCTGCACTAAATAATATTTAAACAGATCTACAAGTGTAGACAGTTCCTAAAGACTAACATTTTTTCACTGTCCCACAGGAGCAGCCTTAGCGGGATTTAATATCTGGAGGTTTCTTCCAGAACTGTCAAGCGAGGAAGTTTAGGGAAGTTTTGGTTTAAATTCAAAGGGGGCACACGGAATCCAGGAATGATGCCACGGATCCTTTAAATATTGAGATGAAGGGGCGGAGCCATCGTCAGGGACGCGACTGGGCCGCTTGGTTTCCAGGAAGTGACGTCAGGCGGCCGCGGAGATGGAGGACGTGCTGGACTTAGGCGAGGAGCGACGCCGCGGCTCGGCCACCTCCGTGAGGATTGACTTGGGGATTTGGGGCTAGGATTTGGCGGGTGGGGAGGAGCGACCTAGCCGGCTCGGCGTCCCTGAGTCGCCTCGGCCTGGCCTGTCCCCAGCGGCCGGGCCCAGAGCCGCGCCGGGGTGAGGCCGAGGAAGAGGCGGCCTCAGCTGCCCCGCCCCCGGCCTGGGGTGTGCTTTCTTTAAAATTCTCCAAAAGCAGAAAACAGATCCTGCGCCTGCAGGCCTCCGGAACCGGTGGGAAATTTCCCAGCCAGTCTGCGCTTTCTGGAGCCCCGAGTGCTAACTCCCCTAGAAAGGACATATCTGAAGGGTGATTGGGGCGGGGTGGCGGGGAGATCCTGGTCAGGGTCGCACTTGCACCTACCCTAGGGCTTTTTCCGTGGGACTTGACCTGCCAGAAGTTCATGTAAAAACCGCAGTGTTTTAACGCATGAAAAGAAGGCAGGCAGGCTGGAGTGGCCTTTTCTTGACCGGAGTTCCCACGAGGAGGTGGGAGTTACTTCAGTTTTATGATTTAGGAAATCAAGATTCGGATTTCTAACACGGAGGAATGGCTAGGAGCTGGGGGTCCAGAGGTCAAATGGAGTATGAAGCTGCTTACTGGGTTAAAAAAAAAAAAAAAGTTAACATTGTGTGTCAATTATAATAAAATTTTTTTTAAATTAAAACAAGCGAACCCTCCCGAACCTCGGTTTCCTTATCTCTAGAATGGAGACGTTGATATTTACTTCAAAGTGCTGCAGTGAAGATGAAATGGAATAACGCATGGGAAGCATTTAATCCAGTGCCTGACATGAGATCTCTGTTCCTTCTAGAGGAAAGTCTAGCTGCATTTCTTTGGGTAGGAAAGATCTCTGGTAGTTAAAAGAGAAACTTGTGATCGTTAATCCAGGAATTTCATATTTTCCTATTAAATAGAAATGATGTCAGGTGCTTTGTTTTCAGGGTTTGGAGCATTTTTGAGAAATATATTCAAGTTACTCAAATCCCATCCTCCACCACGTCTTCATACATCATGTCCTTGCTTACCTTCCCAGAATTCTTGTCCTCATAGTGGCTCGAAGATGTTTGGGTCAGCAGCACTCCCCATCTCTCCTTACAGGGGCCCAAGATGGGTCGCCGAGCTCAGCAGGAGTCAGCTCAAGTGGACAATCATCTCAGTAACAAGAACTCCTCTTCGATTCTGACTGGAGAGGTGGGTGTTACAAAAAAATGCTAAGAGTTAGTAATTGCTTTTTTTTTTTTTTTGCAAGTTTATTTATCTTGAGAGAGAGAGAGAGAGAGAATGATAGAGAGAGAGAAAGAGAGAATCCCAAGCGGGCTCCGTGCTAATAGCACGAACCGTGAGATCATGACCTGAGCCGAAATCAAGAGTCGGTCACTTAACGGATTGAGCCACCAGGTGCCCCAGAGTTAGTAATTACTTAATCAGCAAGGATTTGGTATTCCATATGGCTTCTCGTTAACACCAGCCCTTCCTCCTGTCTTGATTTGGGGATTCCCTTCCTTGGCATTTGTCCTATTTGCAAGAAATGACAGAAGAACCTTTTTCTTTGATGCCAGAGTAGTTTCTGCATTGCTTTATATTCTCAGTGGAGAATGTTCTTCAGCTTACTGAGGCAGGGGTAACTGGGAAGTCTGAAAATCCCGGAGAAATCCAGGTTTTTATTTCTACCGAATAAATGCCAGTGAGGCATGCTGATGACGTAAGGTTGGATTACACAACTGGACGTTTGCTCTCAGCGGTGACCTGCAGTTTCTACAGTTTTCAGGCAGGAAGGGGATTAGTACTGGCCTTACTTTCCTGGAAACTTCTCCGAGTGCCCTGGAATTGTGGGAATTTATCCAGCTGCTCTGTGGAGGGTGGGTAATCCTGATGAGCAACACTTTTAATGCCAGGGCGCTATTTTTGGAAGTTTACGCAGAGCCCCTTTGCACTTTTCCTCTGTTCATTTGAGCAAACTTTGCCCTTTTCAAGAGTCAGTTTCAGGGTAATCCCTCCGTCAGTTCTTCCTAACTCCTCCAGGCCATCTTAGGGCTCCTTCTTCTTGGTGCCCGTGGTACCTATTATAGAACGTGTATATGTTCTCACGTCGTGTGCTCATTTTCTTTTTATGGATCTGTTTGCCCCACGAGACAGTTCCCAAGCAGCAGGAAACCTGGCTTCTCAGTTATCCAGCTCGTTGGCCCTAGCAGGTATAAAATAGATGAAGGGATCTACGCGGCAAAGCTGTTATAATGGGCTCGGCAGGTGCATGAGCAAAGCACGCTGGGGACGAGACACAGACACAGCTACTTACATATCACATATGTTGGGATGTTCTTCACCTTTCTAGGAAGCAAGTTCTCCAGCATTTCTGTACATGGCCCTTTCAGTTTATCTTTCCCTTTCTCACTTACTGTAGAAGTGTGGGTACCAATAATTATTACTTGAAAGTAACAGTCATGCCGGCACAGAAAAGTGGTAGCCAACCCTTGGCCTCATTGCCTGGAGCAGTACAGAGAGGGTGGGAAGGGGTTGTGGGAAGGGGGGGTGGTGGCTGTGTGTGGCACATGTTCCCTGTAAAGAGGTAACCACTGCCTAGTGAAAGCTAGTGATACTGGAGAATACCCGGTATTGCCGGATCCTCTGATTCTCCAAGAGATGCTGGCCATCTAAAATGTGGTGAGAAAGCAACACATTTTTACAGGTTAGCAACCAATTATGACAACTCATCATATGGACCAGATTGGGCCTGAGGGTTGTCAGTTTGTGACTTTGGCCACAGCACCTACATTATGGCGCTTCTTATGTTGTATTCTAATTGTTTACCTGCCTGGCTCCGTCACAAGTTGTGAGCTTTTGGAAGTCAGGTTGTGCTTTACCATTGTACCCCTTTGTTGATCACAGTGCCCAGCGTGGCACAGGCATGCAGTTGACAGTGCAAAGACTCGGGGTGGAGTACACCGTGTGCGATGGGGCCCTTAGAAGCTGAGAAGGAGTGTTGCAGGGTGGGGGTTGCAGGGTGGGGGTTGGGGTGGCACACTGGAAGCACAGCTCAGGGGAGCGGTGGTAGAATCTAGGAAGACGGTGAGAGAACACATATACCCAACACTGGGTGTCGGGGAGCTTGAACTGCGGTCGTGGATGTCTTTAAAGAGAACTGTGTAAGCACGTGACTAGGTTAATGGAAGTCTCCTCTTGGCCTCTGGCCGCTTTAGACTGTGGGTCTAGAAGGATGCATCTCAACAGCAAATCGTTTATTCCTTTGTCCAACAAATATTTATTGAAGTTTACTGTGTGCCAGGTACCATTTTAGAGGGTTGGCGTATCTCAGTGATCAAAAGGGACAGAATCTCCTGCCATCATGGAACTTCTATTCCTGTGATCACTGGCAGCCAGAAGGACTAATCACACGTCTGCTTAACTACTTAACTGTGAAGGGGATTCTAGCCGCCCATCATGGTTAGGTGGTGGGCCAGGAAGGACGTCCTGGAATGACCTGACGGCCTTGAGGCTCTGGGTCACCCCCACACCAAATCAGCTTCTAGGCTGGGGTAGGTAGGCGTCGTTCACCCGCCCATCGCCTTCCCCTTGGCTCCCAGGTGAGAGTCAGTCCTGTGAGTACCTAACTTCAAAGTTGCAGACTGGGATGAACTTTTCAGGGTTTCAGCCCCTCTGGAATACCTACTGATTTCCCCAGGGATACCTACCTCTGGGCCTTAGCATTTTTCTGGGAGAACATGATGAAAAGTCATTCTGTTCTTCACCCAACCGGTGCCTGGCTGTGACATGCGCATCAGAAATGCAGCATTCCTGGTCTCCCTGGGCTGACTGAGGTTTAAGGCCATGTGGGCAGCCTCCCTCAGGGCCAGATGCTCACTGTGCTGTGTGGGACATTTTGGCTGTTTCTTTCTAAAATTAGATCCTGAGACTTGTGTGTGTGCCCATTTACATTCCGATTCAGAGTGTATGACTTGATATATTTTTCTTTGCCCTCTCGCTGACTATATTCTAGGATGGAGCTATCCATGAAAACGTACTTAATGGTACCTGGGGGCGGTCAGACAGCTGCAGTTCCTGTAGAGTTAAGTAGGAATGATGATTTTGAAGCAGGGTGGTGGAGTTGGACGCTCTGGTGGAGGAAGAAGAGGCGCATCCTGCTAGAGTAGAGAGAACACACGGCTTGGACAGACCAGAGCCTGAGACCCGGCTCTGCTAATGGCCTGGATCTCGAACAAGTCCACTCCTCTCTCTAATCTCCCATTTCATTTTCTGGCAGGTGGTGGCAACAATACCACCAGGTTGCTGCGGGGATTACGAGAGGGATACATTCGACGGTGCTTTGGTAAACTGAACAGCACTACGCACACGTGCGTTCGCTCGGTAAACTAGGAAATAGACGGGCACTGGCCAGTGCTTTGCCATTTCTATTAAAGGACAGCGACGTAGGAGGATGTGAGCCTGGGTCTCTTGTCAAACTGACTTGGAATTCCCTTCGAGGGCTCTGACTGATTTATCCATAGGTAAACTAGTAGTGATCGAAAGCAGTGTTTGTACTTCCTGGGTGTGTGGGCATGCCTTAGGAAGAGCGGGGAAGAGCGCCGGCCTCAGGGTCATACGGGCCTGGGTTGAAATCCTGGCTCGGCCACCCATGAAGCCTAGGACTCCGGGCAAGTTATTTAACCTCTTTCAGCCTCAGTTCCCTCATCGATAAGCCGGGGATAATCATTTCACATCCTCCACAGGCGGCTGAAAAGAAAACATGAGATAATAGATGTAAGCCCTTCACACAATCTGGCACATGGCTCGCAGTTTGTTACTAATCATTATTATCTCTCTAGAACTTGGATGTTCTTTTTATTTTGCCTTAACCCCCTCTATTAAGATTAAAACCTGGGAGCCTTTGGGTTGAATGTGGCATACAGTCATGTCTTGTTTGATCCGCACAGAGTTTAAAATGTTTTCATTGGGTTGTCTATGAGTTAGGAAACTTCACGTGAAAATCCAGATTCTGGGCTTCTCTTTAAAATCAGAAGTTCTGGGGCGCCTGGGTGGCGCAGTCGGTTGAGCGTCCGACTTCAGCCAGGTCACGATCTTGCGGTCCGTGAGTTTGAGCCCCGCGTCGGGCTCTGGGCTGATGGCTCAGAGCCTGGAGCCTGTTTCCGATTCTGTGTCTCCCTCTCTCTCTGCCCCTCCCCCGTTCATGCTCTGTCTCTCTCTGTCCCAAAAATAAATAAACGTTGAAAAAAAAAAAAAAAGAACTGCTTTAAAAAAAATAAATAAATAAATAAAATAAAATAAAATAAAATAAAATAAAATAAAATAAAATAAAATAAAATAAAATAAAATCAGAAGTTCTGGCACAGTGGGAGTGCTGGGCCGGCATCCCCCCATGGCGACAGCTGGCCGGAGCTGGCTGGCGCCAATACCGGTGCTTGCTTACATGCGGCCTCCCTTGTCCAGTTTGCCACTCCTTCCTTTCATACACCTGCTCAGATTTACTCACGTTTCGTCTGCCGTGTGCTACTTCCATTGAAGTTTAAAACTCCTGGTCTTTCAGGACGGATTGATTTTCAGGTACCCTTGTGTATCTCTCAGTATTGAATTCGGCTACACGGGTCAGAAACTTGACCCCAGTTTTTGAATCAAGCAGGCATGAGTCTTCTAATAGCAGGAAGTCCAGTGGAGGGCAGAACAGGGCAGGTGCAGTCACTGGGCAATATCCTGCATTACCCCGGCGCCTCCTGGCTTCTGACTCTGCCACCTGCAGCTCGAGGCTTGTTCTCACTGTTATGGTTGTGAGCTGGCTGGTGGTTCCCCGGGCATCAGATCTGCATTCTAGGTAGGAGGAGGGGCCATAGTAGAAGAGTTCAAGGTGCATGCCAGCTAAGTTTGTTCCTTCTTAGGAGGAAAACAGTAGCCACAGACCTCACCAAGTAGACTTCTAGTTACGTTTCATTGGTCAGAACTGGCTCTTAAAAACCACTGTAAATTTCAAGGGACTTTTCAACCAGGCATGTTGCCACAGCCATAACACTGGGGTTTGGAGTTAGGGAGAAGAGGAGAAGGGCTGTTGAGTGGGCCATTTGCAACCAATGTGTCATCATTTTTTCAAAAAACAATTCATACAGAGGTTTTATTCAGAGATTTGGGTATGACAGGAAAGAATTATTTTTAGTAACAACAACAACAAATCCACATTCCTCTCCAGATTTCTAATTTAAAGTTGTGTAGAGTTCGGTGGAAGATTAGATGCCCTGAAAGCCCAGGATACCTGCCTGAGTTGCCTTTGTCAGCTCTTCTGGATCTTTTCCTTCTGCCCATTTTCTCTGTAACCATTTGGGCCTTTCTGCCTCTAGGATCCCGGTGGCGCAGTCCAGGTTGTTAAATGCTTCCTCCCTCTCTGAGAGGAGAGGGAATGTCTCTTTATTTGCTTAGTCATTCTGGAAATTTCAGATAATTTCAAAGAACTTCAACTGTCTAGTTGTACTGAGTCACCTGAAAGATGAGCTCTTGGTGAAGTTTTACTAGCTCGGAGTTGGTTAGAGTTCTACTTCCTGCTTTAGACGAAATTAGGTAACGAACATAACGTGCTTAGCCCAGTACCCGGCACACGGGAATCTCTCAAAAAACAGTAAGCACCAAGAAAGTTTATGACTGCACTCTTCTCTTTTTGGGGGTTATGGGGCCACCTGTCACAGATCAGGTGTGGATCGTAGATGCCTAGTTCAGCTGGCAGTTTGCTATTGGTTTGGTATTTGGTATGGGTGCTGAACAATTACGGTTGCTGAGAATTGTACTGGAAGATGATTCCATGGTGAGTGTCTTCCTGCCTGCAGTGTCTAACTTCCTCCTGTCAGGGCAGCTCTGAGAATTGAACTGGATTTCTCTGTTTGACCTTTCACCTTCTGTTGATTCAAATGATTCTGCTCTTACACAGCTCCTTCAAGAAAAGACCAGGGCGCTCTCTACCATGATGTTACATTACCCGACGATGCTGTTGGCGGAAAGTAATCTCGGGCAAAACCTGCCCAGGGCTGGCCTGTCTTTTGGATGAACCCTTCTCACTTGGGTCTAGACCTCTTTGCGGCTTGACTTTTGGCTTGCAGATTGTCCTTTTAATAATAAGTTTGGTTTGCATTGGAACAGCTGCTACCTCTCTGTTAATTGCACACAATGTCCTACGTAAGCCTCACGGGAGCTCTTGAACTGGGTGCTCCCCTGACCTCATCTTACTTTGAAGACACTGAGACTTTGAGAGGTTGGGTGACTGGTCCAGAGTCATTCAGCTCATCTCCAACTCTAGCCTCGTCTCTGTGACTCCAGCCAGGTGCTTCTCCACCACCTGACCTCTTCTACCTGCCGGACAGGTCGGCGCACAGAGCTCCCAGCAGAGAGTGGCTTTTGGGTTACTCCCCGGGAATCCTTCTGGAGCGGGGGTTGGTTCTCGCTTGACGACCCTTATTCATCCACTTGTCTGGAGAAATGTTTGAGTCACAGCTGTTCCCTTTCTCTCCACCCCCCATCCCTTCAGTGTTCCTCCTAGGACGCAGAACTGAAAGTTAGCCAGATTCTCTTGCAGGAATCTGAGCAATGCCGTTGGGCTCATGTTCCCAAATTAGGCCAATTTCCTCATCCCTCGGCCGCTTCACTCCACTGGAGCTCCCTCAGCGCTCTGCATTACGTCTCTCGTCCTCCGCCTGTTCCCTGACGGCTCTGCCAGCCGGGCAGTTATTTTCAGCCCAGGAGGGTTATCTCCTGACCCTTTTTGGTGACATTTTTCTTCTTTCTCACAAAAATAACTTTCCTGATTGGTCACATTTTTCAGCCTTTTTCGTAGGCGCGCTCCAATGGGCCGGGTTGAACGATGCTCCTGATAACGTCGTCGAAGAGGGATGCGGGGAATTTGACGGGGAACCGTTCGCGAGGAATGCGTTTTCCACACTTCATGTTTGTGTCATGCTTCGCATGCTTCGGTTTTGAACTCTCCCTCAGGGTGGGCGATGTCCGTCGCTCACCATCCCTGGGGCCACCACTGTGTGGGAGGGAATGTCAACTGAGGGTAGAGGCCGCCATTAGAAATAGCATCTTGAGATTCTCCTCCAGCGCTGGCTCAGGCTCTTTCATTGTCCCCGCACGACACACTTTAATAACTCGTGACTCATTTTGCTATCTGGAAAGCCAGAGGGAACCGCTCTTGCTGACTTCCTGCGGGTCTCGGGGTGAAAGATAGTGCTTGAATGCCACTCAAAGGTTCTCTCAGACACCTGTGGGCAGGGCTAAATTCGAAATAAGTGTGAAGAGTTTAGCCCAGGGCCCCGCTAAGTTAGCTGTCGTTCTCGTGATCTGCACAACCTGACAAGTGGACAGGATTATCATTTCGTCTTTAATCCCCGCTCTGCCAATTACGAGGAGAATATCCTGGGCAAGTTCCTTACTGCCCTAAGCCTGGCTTCTCATCTCAACAGATCATATGGAGATAACAGTAGTAGTTCTCTGTTAGCAGTTGTTGGAGGATTAAATACGAGCACATACAAAGCTCTTGGCCTAGTGCCTGGCACACGCCAGCCATTATTGTCATCCACGTTAGATGAGAATTAGGAGGTATTGTCCATATATCTTCAATCGCATTTCTGTTTAAGATACGGAGATATTTATATTTCGCAGAACTAACTGGCCCATAGGACCAGAAACATGTGGATGAGGAAGGAGCCTTTTGATGAGAATTCTTGGTGCCACTTGAGAGCTATTTTATTGGTCTCCTTTAGTGGCCTTTCTGCCTGTGCCACAGACCAGTTATCCGCTAGTCTCTTTCCATCTCCTTCTCAAAACCCAACCCTCTGTCTAGAGGTTGGCGGTCTTTCCAAAGAATCATCTTTAATTGCTAACGTATATCATTCTGTCATTCTGGAGAAATGTGGGTAGAAAGTGCGGAGGGCAAGAGTGACCTTGGTGACCCCCAGTGACCTTGGAGTAGAAGGTAATTTCTATTCATTTATTCATTCATTCACTTGTGAAACTAGACTGAGGATTTTCTACGTGCCAGGCATTGTGCTTAGAGCTGGCAACCCAGTGAGAAACCGGACATGCTCCCTGTCCTCTCAGAACTTTGATCCGGGGGCTGCAGAGAATTAAGTGCCAGGCAGGGGTGAACACAGCAAAATACAGGAATACCTACATTGCGCCCCTTTGAGCCCTGAGGACATCCAGAACGGTTGTCTAGGGAAAAATCACATCTGAGCTGAGACTTGGAAGAGTGAGTAGATGTTAGCCCAGGGAAGGGGCAGAGGAGAAAATACTCCCAAGCAGAGGGATGAGCATGTGCCAGTTCTGGAGGTGAAGGAGAGAGCGTGGCCTGCTGGCTTTGTTAGTGCGGCCATTGACCCTACCAGCGAGGGAGTAATGGTTGGGAGGGACATTTGCCAGCAAAGAGATGGTTTTCAGATCGTCCCAACCCGCCCCATCGTCTTTTTTAACAAAGAACCATATGAGGCCAGTGTTTCTTATATGACGCTGAAGTAACTGGTAATATTGTGAAGGGGAGACTGACCTTTCCATGTTTTTCTAGCCTTTCACTGATGCGTCTTCAGTGCAGCCATGACACTTCACTGCAGGCATTGGTGTTGGCCAGTCAGGAAAATCTCAGAGATGTGCTCAAGTGTAGTACCCCTGCCTTGTAACTCTCCAGGCTCATCCTTTATGAGGGGGCGCCTCATAGTCCAGCGGTTTACAGCGTTCACCCTTCATTTACGTCCTGAAAGTTCTTAGCTTTCCCTGAGGATTCCTCTGAGCATAGATCCTAGTGACCCTGGAGAGAAATCTGTCCATAATGGACGTAACACTGAATTAGTCGCCATCTTCTAGGATTTAGAAAATGTCCTTTAATTTCACAAAATAAGAGACTAAGTATTCAGAACTCTGCTATGACAAGAATATGCTAGATGCTTAATAAAAATATGTGTACAGGAATTGGTGACACAAGCCAAGTTGGTGTCCGTGACGCATGACTGTTGCATAGCCTCAGGGAAGACAACCCTCAGCTCAGCATCCCTAATTTGCATTAAAGAACATACATGTAATTTAACAACCCAGGTCATATCTGCTTACGACCCAATTCAAAAGACTTCAGATTCTGTTGTAACATTAGAATTTGATGTGACTCCTGTTTGAAATAAGTAGAATACTGGCATGTGCTCAGAAATCTTTTTTTTTTTTTTTTGTATGTAAAAATTTTCACGATCGTGATACTTTTGTTGTAATGAGAATGGACTCATATTCAGGCAAGGTTCCCGGAGCAAAGACTTAGCAAAATCTATGACCATCAGTGCCATTCTGTTAGGGAAAAAAAATTATCAAGAATTGGCGAAATGGCTTAAGCCACTGTTAACTTACCTGAACTGTGGCAGCCACCTTATCCCTGGACTCATCTTTTGTACTTCTGCCCTCCTGCAGTTCAGCTAGAGTGGGCTTATACAGAGGTGCCTCGTTCACTTCATACTCAGGACCCTTTACTAGACACCCCTTGCACTTAGGCTAAAAGAAACCCTAAATCCTTACCTTGAACCTGTGTAATTTGGTGCCTGCCTGCATCTGCAGATTCATTTCACGCCTGCCACCTGCTTGTTGTCCCATGGAACGAGCTTCACTTTGCCTAGAAGTCCCCTACTTATTATAGTTTCCTAGAATACTACAGAATGGACTGGACTGGAGTGGGTCCCTAGAATATTCATGCCTCCTCTTTGCTGGGCTGACTCCGACTTCTCTTTTCCACTGTGTTCAATGTGAATATCACTCCTTTTTAAATTTTTTTTTTTAACATTTATTCATTTTTGAGAGGCAGAGAGAGATAGAGCATAAGTAGAGGAAGGGCAGAGACAGAGGGAGACACATAATCTGAAGCAGGCTCCAGGGTCTGAGTTGTCAGCATAGAGCCCTACCCAGGGCTTGAACCCATGGACTATGAGAATCATGACCTGAGCCGAAGTCAGATGCTCAACCGACTGAGCCACCCAGGTGCCCCTATCACTCGTTTTTAAATGAGAATATTACCCTTTTATTTAAATTACCTCCCTTTATTATATTGTCTTTAGCTTTTTTTTTTTTTTTAGCTTTTTCTATCATCTTATCCACAGTTTGTAACTGTGTGATTATTTAGGTCCTTGTCCCTCACTAATTTCAAGCTCCAGAAGTAGTGCCTGAGCCTGTCACTTTGTAGGCCCTCAGTAAGTCACTTGTCCAGTGAAGCTGAAGTGGGTGTGGGAGGGATGATACATTCACTTTAGGGGCAGGTTAGCTTGAGATGCCTCTGACACCCCTAGCTGGACACATCCAGGAAGCTTTGATGTGTGGTACACCTGCTCGGGACGGGGCCCTGAGCTGGAACTGGAGATTTGGAAGTCATTAGTGTTGAGGTGGTAAATGGAAGCCCAGCTCTGTAAGGGAGAGTCTGTGTAATAAGAGAAGAGGCCCTTGGACAGAACCTGGGGAACATCCATGTGGAAGGAACACACAGCCAAAGAATGTCTCGCAAAAGGAAATTGAGGACGGGCCAGTGAAGGGAGGGGAAACACAGGCATGTGGCATCCAGAAGCCAAGGCAAGAGAGTGTCAAGAAGGAGGGAGGGGTCGAGAGTGCTTGATGCCACTAGGAGAGCGGGAGCAGGGTCTGTTGGGTTTAGCGGTGTGGAGGTGTCTGAGGTTTCACATTAAAATGCACGACTGTTTTTAGAAGGCACATCAGCAGACCACCTCCAGTTGTCTTGCTTATGGTGGCGTATGTACCTTACTGTGGGGAACAGCAGACTAAAGCCTGGCTAAGGGGGTGAAGAAGAGAGGTCAGCGCCCATAGGCATTTTTTTTTTTTTTTAAACTTTTATGTTAGAGAGAGAGCGCACACCTGAGTAGGAGAGAGGGAGAGAGAGAGAACATCTTAAGCAGGCTTCTCAGTATGGACCCTGATGTGGGGCTCGGTCTTATGGTGAGATTATGACCTGAGCCGAAACCAAGAGTCAGATGCTTAACCCACGGCCACCTAGGTGCTGCCCCAACCCATAGACATTTTGAAGGAAAGATAGATAAGATGTGGTAGCGGACTGGCTGTTGGAGGTAGGAAGAAGGACAGTCTGGAGTTTATCCCACGTGTAGCTAACATGACTGAATAAATATTGATATTTTTGAGACTGATGGTTTTTTTAAATTCAATTCATTTTATTTACAGGTTTTAGGAATTTAGAAGAGACTCATTTCTCTTTTTTTAATGTTTCTTTATTTTGAGAAAGAGAGAGGAGGGCGGAGGGGCGCAGAGAGAGGGAGACAGAACCTCAAGCAGGCTCTGCAGCTGTCAGCGTAGAGCCCGACACGGGGCTCGAACCCACGGACGGTGAGATCATGACCTGAGCTGAAACCGAGAGTCAGCCGCTTAACCGACTGAGCCGCCCAGGCGCCCCCGAGACCGAGGATTTCAGAGCCTCAGCTGAGGGGAGCAAGAAGAGATCATTATTTCAGTTTGGGGCATGTTGAATTTTTTTTTTTTAATTTTTTTTTCCAACGTTTATTTATTTTTGGCACAGAGAGAGACAGAGCATGAACGGGGGAGGGGCAGAGAGAGAGGGAGACACAGAATCGGAAACAGGCTCCAGGCTCCGAGCCATCAGCCCAGAGCCCGACGCGGGGCTCGAACTCACGGACCGCGAGATCGTGACCTGGCTGAAGTCGGACGCTCAACCGACTGCGCCACCCAGGCGCCCCTGGGGCATGTTGAATTTGAGTTACCCTCAGGATTTTCAAAGAGGTATGTCAGGTAAACAGTTGAAAGTTTTGGTCTGGAGCTTAAGAGGGAAAGTTGAAAACTAGTGATAACAGATGTAGGAGTCATCATTATATATTCTGGGGTTTCTAAGAGGAACATATAAGAAAAACTTCTGATTCCTTTGGGTAGCTTACAGACCATTCACGATCTCCAGGTGCCAGTGTGTGAGTTTTAAGCAGAAAAGAGCTATGATCAAATTTGCGTTTTAGAAGGAGCGCTTTGGCAGTCAGTGGTCAGGGATACTTCCAGGTTTTGTGGGCCCCAAGCTTACACAGTTTGGAGGCCTTCTTTAGGAAAAATAATTCAAAGTTATGTGTTCAAAATGAGCTATGAAAGTGAATACCTATTTATAATGAGGAAAGAAATCATAGCGCATAGTTACAAGAGCCCTGGGTATTCAGATGCCTTTCTTCAGAGAGCTTGTTAGGCAGTGTACCAGCAATGCTTACGTCGAAAATGCCTCCTGATTGAGACCTAGCATCCCTTTCCTGTGTAGAACTCTCCGTAATTCCCAGGGGCCCATCCAGGTAAGGAGTACAGGTTGAAGGAAAGTAAGGCCGATGCAGGGAGACCAGGTAGGATCCAGCCAGAAGAAGGCAGAACACGAGCCTGGTAAGCCTTACTTTGCATGATTGTGCAGGTTCCCAACAGCCCTCAGCAGGTGGGTAGTGACAGAGTGGAGGTATATGGGTGCCTTGATCCAGTTTTGGGGTAGTTCTCGGGGGAAATGTGCTAAAGAGGCAAGGGAGGGGGGCGCCTGGGTGGCGCAGTCGGTTAAGCGTCCGACTTCAGCCAGGTCACGATCTCGCGGTCCGGGAGTTCGAGCCCCGCGTCGGGCTCTGGGCTGATGGCTCGGAGCCTGGAGCCTGTTTCCGATTCTGTGTCTCCCTCTCTCTCTGCCCCTCCCCTGTTCATGCTCTGTCTCTCTCTGTCCCAAAAATAAATAAAAAACGTTGAAAAAAAAATTAAAAAAAAAAAAGAGGCAAGGGAGGGAGGCATAGCGTGATGGACCTTGGGAGTGAGCTGGGTTGATGGAAAAGGAAGTGAAACCAAGGAAGAAGTTCTTAGATAAGGAAGGAGGGAGGGGATTAGATATTTCAGGGATGGAGCAGTTCCAGGTTATGACATGTTGGAAAAAGTAGCAAGGTCATTGGTATTTAAAGAGTCAGGGACCTCTTAGCTAAGCATTAGATGAACTGTTGATGTGAGCATGGACTTTGCTCAGAATGGTGGGGCAGGTTGGGGAGCAGTCATGCCCTAGCGTCTCATCAGTCTGTGCTCATGCATTGTTAGTGACAGACATGAAGAAGGAAGGAGAGGCGATGTAGCTGAACAGTACAAGTTTCAAGAGAAGTGTTCCATGATAATTTAGAAGAATAATCGTCTCAAGGAACTTTGGGGAAGTGAGCCTCACTTGGGACCCTGTTTCGTGCAGTTTTAAACAATGAACAGGCTCTACTTGAAAGAACTGCCAGAGAAATGGTGTCCACGGGGGAACGCCAGGATTCGGGAGAGGTGAAGAGATGGAGAGGGTGTGCCGTGAACAGAGACTATCTAGTCGGTTGGGAACCAGGAGACTGATCAGAAAGCCTCATTGAAGTCATTAGCCAGGTTAGATTTCTTCTCATTATGTAGCATGGCGATAATTACTGAGAAGGAGCGGAATGATAGTAAAATATTCTTTTCAGAATGATATTTTACAGGAAAAGGGTACTGACTGGTGTTGAATGTCACTGGTGATAGACGGAAACATTTCTGGTCACGTGCCTTTACCCCATGTAACAGAATTATGTCAGTTACTAGCTGATTGCTTTTTATATTCCATTCTAATCCCTCCATTGGCTTTTCAGGTATAGGTTTTTTTTGCTAATTTTTTTTTAACATATATTTATTTTTGAGAGACAGAGAAAGGCAGAGCATGAGCAGGGGAGGGGGAGAGAGAGAGATACAGAATCTGAAACAGGCTCCAGGCTCTGAGCTGTTTGTTAGCCCAGAGCCTGATGCAGGGCTTGAACTCACGAACCGCAAGACCATGACCTGAGCTGAAGTCGGACGCTCAACCGACTGAGCCACCCAGGGGCCCCTCAGGTATAGTTTTTTTATACTTTTTTTTTTTTTTTTTTTTTTTTGGTCCCAGGGACTAGAATATGCATCTTTAACTCCTCCCTGGCTGTGTGGAGTTACTATAATACCCCTTCACGGAACATGCGAGAGCCTTGCAGCGGCGTGAGTGTATCTGACCCCCTCTCTCCTTTGTGCTGGTGACGTCACATACTTTAAAACAACCTACTTCAGAAACTCCACAGCACCATTTGTCATTTCACTTTAAATAGTTGTCATTTGGAGAAATCAAGAGAAAAAGAGACTCTTGTATTTCACCCACATGTTTACCATTTCTGTTCTTCCTTTCTCCCTGTAGGTCCAAGTTTCCATTGGGCATCATTTCTCTTTACCGTGAAGAACTTTCCTTAGCATGTCTCATAGTACGGATTTGCAGAGAACTGCTCCCTGCTTGCTCGCTTGATCTGAAGATAGTTTTATTTTACCCTCATTTGTGAAGGATATGTTCTACCCACCTAGAGTTCTGGGCTGAGCATTTTTTTCTTTTCAGCGCTCTAAAGATCCTCTTTCCTTTGCCCTCTGGCCTTCATTGTTTCTGAGGATGGGTTTTATATATAAATCTTTTCTCCTGTCTTTGCTGCTTTAAAGATTTCCTTTTTATCTTCTTTGGTTTTCAGCAGTGTGACTATGACTGGCTAGCTGTGATTTTCTTTGTATTCGCCGAGGTTCTGAGATCAGTAAGTCAGTATTTATAGCCGAATTTGGGAAACTTTAGGCCATTATTTCTTCAATTATCTTTGCCCCATTTTCTCTCTCCTTTTCCCTCGGACTCCAATTGCAATATGTGTTAAACTGTTTCATATTGTCCCATTAGTTTGTCATGTGTTTTTTGGTCCTAAAACTTTGGTAATTTTTTCCTATCTTGTATCTTTTTTTTCCCCTTCAAACTGGATATTTTCTGTTTTCACTGATAATTTCTTCTGCTGTCTTCCAGCTAAACTTTTCACTGCAGCTACTGAACTTTTGGGTTCTAAATTTCCATTTGTTTCTCTGTCTTTCGTTTTTACGTCGCTTCTGTTAGATTCCCCGTTTGTGCATTTATTACGACCATCTTTTCTTTTAAAGTCCTTGAACATATTTATAGTAGCTGCTTTAAAACCCTTATCTGTTAATTCCGTTATTTGGGTCATCTTGGGGTCAGTTTTTGTTGTCTCTTTTCTTTTGCTTTTGGGTCACATTTTCATGTTTCTTCACATGTCCAGTCATCTTTATTTATACACAGGACCTTGTGGACAGTACATTGTGGAAACTCTGGATTATGTCACTCTCCTCTGAAAAGTGTTGTTTCTGTTTTAGTAGGCAGTTTCATTCTTTGCAGAGCACCTTGAATTTGTCAAGACTTGGTTTGAGGCTCTGTTAGGTCAGGTCTATTTTGGTTTTCCCTTTAGTCGTAGAGCGAATCCCATAGTCCTGGGACATGAACTTCACTCCTAATGTGTGATTCACTTGGGATTTCACTGGCACACTCAAGGAATGTACCAAGTACCTCTAAGTTGCTGGAACTCAAACCAATGTCTTTCCCCTGCGGGGAGCAGCAGCTGAAATCTCATCTCCACTCAGTGGTTTGGGGGTGTTTTTTTGTTGTGGTTTATGTTTTTGTTTTTTTCTTTTTATCTCTTCAGCAGTTGCTTTTCACTGGGTTTCATGATGCAGCTCAGGTAAGCCTAAAGGATTTTAGGGGAGTTCAAATGCAGATCTGGGGCTCCTTTCTTCACAGGATTTCTCCCTTTCTTTTATTTTTAAAAATTTTTTAAATGTTTATTTATTTTTGACAGAGAGAGAAAGACAGAGCATGAGTGGGGGAGGGGCAGAGAGAGAGGGAGACAAAGACTCTGAAGCAGGCTTCAGACTCTGAGCTCTCAGCACAGAACCCGATGCGGGGCTCGAACCCACGAACCGTGAGATCATGACCTGAGCCGAAGTCGGACGCTCAACCAACTGAGCCATCCAGGTGCCCCAGAATTTCTCCCTTTCTATGTTTAGTGACTCTGGCAGCCCCCAAGTTTGTCCTCAAGCCAATACAACTGCAGCTTTCTGCTTCAGTTCTGTGCTGCTCAGTTGCTGCCCAGACTGGAAAGTGCACTCAAGGGGAAAATCCATTTTAACATGGACTTTTGGCCAGTACAGTTTTTCTTTTTTCTTTCAAGGGTCAAGTC
The DNA here is from genome assembly GCF_022837055.1 of Prionailurus viverrinus. NCBI lineage: Eukaryota > Metazoa > Chordata > Mammalia > Carnivora > Felidae > Prionailurus > Prionailurus viverrinus. Next base: position 116,632,750 of record NC_062566.1, read on the forward strand.
CCTTCCAGTTTCTGCTTGCTTTTGTTTGCCCTCCGGTGCCTTCGAATAGTTGTTTTACGTATTTCATCCAGAGTTGATAGTTGTTATCTGTGTGGAGGTTAGCCGAATACAAACTACTTGCCCATTACTGAATCCAGAACCTGCCATTTGCTTTTGGATTGGTTCAGAGTCACTGTGGTTTTTTTCAAGTGATAACTGTTGCCAAGAAAAGAATGAGAGTGGTTGTTTCAGAGACAGAGTGTGTCGATTTTCTCTCAGGGTAACCGACGGGGCGTACAGGTACGTTAGCTATTCAGGCAGGAAGCGTTCTGACATCAGTGGTGCCCTCGGAAGTAATGATCAGAAACACGGGCACGAGAGAGACCCAGAGACCTGTGATGCAGACACTAGGATATCAGTACCCATTCAGGCACACGCTGTGCTGAGCACTCTGAAAAGTTAATCTAGAAAGGCCTCTAGAGTTGGAGAAGTTGGCAGTGGACGATTTGAAGGGTGGGAGGTTTTCCCGTACAACTTCAAACTGAGTAGCAGAATTTCTAGATTAAGGGACTGCACCTAGGTCATGCCTTTCGTGTCAGAGCATCGTCACCTGGGAGGAGTAGAGTGGCTGGCCTTCTGCCGTTCTTGTTCGAGGAAGGGTGGGATGAGAGCCTGGGATGAGAAAAGACAGAGAACGTAGCGTGTTTTAACCCTGGTCTGGGAGGAAGTTTTTACCAACACGAGAAAACCAAGAACAGTGTAGTAAGTTTTTCATAAGCGGTTCAAATTAAAGGAACATTCTTGGGGTGCCTGGGTGGCTCAGTGGGTTACGCATCCGACTTGGGCCCAGGTCATGATCTCACAGCATGTGAGTTCAAGCACTGCATCGGGCTCTGTGCTGACAGCTCAGGTTCTGGAACCCAGAGCCTGCTTTGAGTTCTGGGTCTCCCTCTCTCTCTGCCCCTCCCCTGCTCACCCTCTGTCTCTGTCTCTCTTTCAAAAATAAACATTTTTAAAAATTAAAAACAAAAGAAAGGAACATTCTTTATCCTGATTTGTGTCCTTCCTAACTTGGGGAGATTGAAAAGGTCCCTTCTTTAGTGAAATGACCATGAGAGTGTGTGTGTGTGTGTGTGTGTGTGTGTGTGTGTGTGTGTGTGTGTGTGTGTGTAAGTTTATTTATTTATTTTGAGAGTGAGAGAGAAGGCAAGCAGGGAAGGGACAGAGAGAAGGAGAGAAAGAATCCCAAGCAGGCCCCATGCTGACCATGCAGAGCCCAACATGGGGCTCACACCCACAAACTGTGAGATCATGACCTGAGCCTAAATCAAGAGTCCAAGGCTTAACCACTGAGCCACCCAGGTACCCCAGAAATGGTGTTTTTTTTTTTTTAAAAAGAGCCCTAACAAAATTAAAAATTGTGAACTCTGAACTGCCAACCACTTCCTACTCCCCACAAATCAGTTTTTTGAAATATTAACAGCCCATGAAATTTAGAAGCTTGGGAAACACAGTTGTAGAATTTTTTTAGATTTTGGGATTACTGAGTTCCTTGAAACATTGGGGGGCAAAGTGGAGTGGGTGCTAGCCCGCCAGCCATGACCTTGTGGTGTGCTAGCGCCTTCTCCCCTTGCTTCCACAAGTGAGTCAGGACAAAGTCGGGCTGCAGCGGGAGACCTGTGGTGTGTGGCATCTCACCACAACGAAGAGAGGAGTGGAGCCCGCCATCGCGCTCTCTAGGTCACGTGATGGGGGCCGCCAGCCCATGGTTGAGTACTTCCTTCAGACTCCCTCCATTTCTTTTCCGTCATCACCCTTGAGGAGTCTTGTGAGAGATCAGGCTTCTTAAAGCGTCAAGGTCACAGCTCACTCCTCTGCTCTCAGCTTCCTCCAACTTATCCCGCTCTGGATTTGGTTGAGGGAGCAAGTCTAGACCGTGCTTATACAAACTCACAGGTGCCAGGAAGGGCCAGCCTCTCGGAGTTCTGGGAATTTACACCCTCAGTGTTGTACACGTTTCTGGCTCCACATGTGCCGGGTGGATTTTTAGCAAACTGAAAGGAGTTAAGAGAATGACAGAAATGTATCGGTTTTAATTTATGATGAAAGTTGGAAGGAATGTTTATTTTAGCTGAACTGCAAAAAGTATGGGGGAACAGGGCATTTCTTTGTAAATGTCTGGGAGGTATAGACCTGAGGAGAGGGGAGAGCTGATTTAGCAGGACCCAGAGGGGTAGAGCTGAGATTCAGAGGATGCCATCCAGGGTGGAAAAATCCAGGACAAATTTTAAGAATGACTTTTGAGGCTGAAATCTGTTCTCTTTGGATCAGCTAGTTCAGCAAACTGCCGGCAGCCTCATCCCATGAGTCATTTGAAGTGGGCAGTTTGATGGCCGCACATTGAGATACGGGATATGGATCTTTTATTATGGGGTACGTGGGAATATTTGGGGAAGTGTGACCCCGCCAGAGTAACTGGCAGACACTGTGGTCATCCTGAGCATCACGGTTAGTTGCCAGTGAGCAGCGGAACTGTGGTTTCCTCTTCTTGGTTAAGGCAACTTTACAGGATTTCTGTATCTTCGGGCAGCAGGAATAGGTAAGAGTTGGCTCCCTGGAACAACACTTGGGCAAGGTCCCTGCAGTGTTCGCCTGTCGGAAACTTCCTATTGTTGCAGCCCTAGGCATTCCAGATCTTGCCGCCAGGGTGTGTAGTTTAGTACTATCATGATTTCTGGTAAATAGTATGGCCGCCACCGTCACCACCGTTTACTGTGTGCTCTGTGCCAGAGATGGTCTCCAGTGTTCACAGTGGATCAGCAAGAGACTTGGGACCACTGTTGTTCTTCCCCCGAGGAAAAGGAGCTTAGCGAAGACACGACTAGCCCAAGGCTACACAGCTGGAAAGTGGTGGTTCTAGGATTTGAACCCAGGACTCTCTCTCCTCTCCTCCAATCTGTCCCTCCATCGCTCCTTTAAAATCATGGCTTTTCCCCTTTCCTTCTTTATGGCAGATGCCCTTCTCCCCGCATTTAGTCACCCCTTCTTCAAACTGCTGTTCTGTCGGTATGAAGAGCACATCTTGTGACATGAGGCAAAGACAGCCACTTTCCAAGGCCCGAGACTTATATTGAATTCCTCTTAATACACTTTGGCACAATGCTCACTAACGGTATATTGTTGGCATCACTTTTTGACCCTGACTTGACCCTTAACCCATCCGTTGCCTGACCGCTCTACAGAGGTTAAGGGTTAGGCTGAGTTCCTTTTTGGTCCTCCCATCTTATTGAACACACCTGTATCTTGAGCAGATGTATTTACTCTGTGCCTAGAAAGTGAAGGAAGGAAATGGTCCTTTGGTTTGGTCTTCCCAAATCTTCCCCTTGTCATTCTAGTCTCTCTTGTTATTGGGCAATTTTTTTTTTCTTTTTCTTTTTCTGTTTTTTTTGTTTTTTGTTTTTTGTTTTTGTTTTTTTGTTTTGTTTTTTTTTTAGCCTAGACAGGTTCTTTTTGTAGTTTCTCTGTCGTTTCAAACCTGTTCCAGCTGGCATGCATCTAGTGTCTAGGAACTCACCTATCACCTGGTTCAGTGCGAAGCTTTGGTGTCAGAGACTTGGACTTGAATCCTTGCTCTGTGACTTAGAACAGGATGATTTTAGGGGAGTTAGCCTCTAAGTTTCAGTTTCCTTGTTGGTAAACTTGGTGGGTGGTATTGTCCTTCGCTGGGGCACGAGGATTCTGCATAGCGATTCTGCTAAAGCTTTGGCGTATAGCAAATCCTCAAGGGATGATGGCTAATACTATTACCATTCGTTAGGAATTAGCAAGGATATTCTTTGTCATTGTGTAGATTGGCTTATTCACCATGGATGAAGTCTTTTTTGCTTATTCTCATTTTTCTCTGTACCTTTTCTTCTCTCTCTCTCTCTGTCTCCATCTCCTTCATACCGGCTCAAACCGATGATGAATGTCACATATCATCGTTTACATCTCCTTGCCCAGATACCCTCTCCCAGAATTGAAAATACTATAATTCATAGACTCTTAGAATCACAAAATTGTAGAACCAAAGGGAATCCCCTCTGGCTTGACTGAAAATCCAGAATCATGGAGCCAGTCAGTGGTAGAATCAGGACGAGAGCCTGGATTACCTGGTGTCCAGTCTAATGTTCTTTCCGCCATGTTTTTTCCTTACCCACCTTTCACATATCCATATGTACACACAACTACAATAGAATCCACGGTCAATTGAAGTGGGTGAGGGTGTGAGGAGGCATCTTGTATAAAAGGCTCTCTCCTGTCACTTGTAATTGTGGCGGGGATGTCAAGACTGGAGGTTTTAGGTGAAGAGTTGTTTTCTGGTCCTCAGGGCATCGGTGTCAGGAATTCCCAGCTGCCAGGTGGAAAGTGACTGTCACATCCAGCCCAGTTCTTCACTGAGCATATAGATCCATGAACAACCCCCATATTGGTGCCACTCCTCTTCATCAACCCTGCCTTTGGCCTCTTTTGTTAACCTGAACTTTATGCGTCTGGTTTCTTTCATTTCTTAACTTCACATTAAAATCAGAAACATCCAGAAAAGTAGACACAATAAACACAGTAGTCCAATGAATAGCATATGCCCACCACCTAGCTTCAACTGTTATCAACATCAACGATAATTTGTCTTTCCTTAAATGATAATTTGTAAAATATCTGTTAATTCTATGCATAAGTGTTTTATATTTATACATTTTGCTCAATTATCTCAAAGCAGACCTCATGATGTGTCACTTTAATACTTCAGCGTGTATCTCTAGAAAAATGGGGATGTTTTCCTAGAAATCCACAATTCCACACCTCACAGTATTAGCAGTTCTCTGACATCATCCATACTTGGTCCATATCCATTGCCCCCTGTTATCATCCAAATGCATTTTATGGTTATTTTTTCAAAGCAGGATCCAATCCAGAACCAATCCATTACATTCCTCTTAAGTCTCTCTGAATTTAGAATAGTCTACCTTTTTAATGGTGTTGACTTTTTGGGCCAGTTGTCCTATAGAGATCCCCCCACACCGGATTTGTCTGAGCCTTCCTTCCTGCTCTCACTCTTACTCTTGCAACAAGCTGGAAACATCTTGGAGGGCTCGATGGACATTGGCAACAGGAGTTTTTCCTGGGTGATGGTGCGTGCTTCAGGTGAAGCACCTTACCTCCCACTGGTAGTGCTGCTAAGTCTGACCACTGAGTTAGGGTCAGGATAGTATCTCTGTTGTGAAGGAACATTTTCTCCCTTGTGCCTGCATGTGATATATGGGGCGATTCCTTGGCACCGTGAGAATGTCTGGTTCCCCGTCAGTCAGTCTTTCACCTAAGAGCTTTAACATCTAGTGACCATCAAATTTTATTTTTACACTTAAAGCAGATTTTGCATTTTGTTACGTCCATTTCCATCTTAAAAGAGCTATGCGTACTCACAGGGGTCGATTTACAAGTTTGGATGGTCCATTACCTTCATGACCTTAAATCCGTGAGGGAGAAACTGAGGTCTGTGGTGAATTAGTTGTCACACCCAGGGCCGAGGCTGGAGGAAGAAGGGGACAGAGATGGAACTGGACACAGGTTTAAGGAGCACACACCAGCCCCTGTGTTGAATTCACATCTTTATCAGTGTTAGTCTTCTCTCTCATCAAGCATATAAGAACACCTGTCTTGGATCTTCTGTCCGGTTCTTAGAGAAAGGTGGGGAAATTTGCTCTCAGCCCATAATCGCGTTGAACACCGGAGCTGTGTTGCCCCTAGAAGCTGGGAGATGGGTGGGTGTGAAGTTTGCGAGGGATCTTGCTTAACCAAATGTCTCTTCTGTTGGGAATCCATGCGTGTGTTTGGACTGCATTTTTGAAACAGGTTGCAGTTTGGATTTGGGAGTGACTCATATTGTGGGGTTTCTCTGGGACTTTCGAGAGTGTGTGAGAAGTTTCTAAACTCAAAAGGCTCCTTTTTTGGCACTGCAGCATCTTTTCTATTTCGGCATCTTAAGAATCTGGGGGAACCATATAAAGATCAGAAACAAGTCTGGCCCTAAAGGCTCCCTGTGACATAGTAATTCCAGTTAGTTGAATCTTGGCCCATTCGGATGAGACCATATAAAGAGGCCGCTTCCTGAATTTCCCGCTCTCTGTCTCTCACAGGCTCCTTTTTGTAGAAAGCTGGTATTTCAGGACCGCAACCGCCAGTCATGTGCTTTCAACTCTTCACTCTCAGTCTTTCCTGCCCCCTGTTTATTTTTGGAGAGAGCACATTTTTGCTTCTCTCCAGGAGCTATGCGGGGTCCTGCCCCCTCCGTCCATCAGGCGGCAGCCCCAGCAGGCTGTGCTCATTTCCCACACTCGGAGACGTGACTCTAGCTTTCAAGAGAGAACACGAGGGATGCGCCGCCTAAGGGCTCCCGTCGCCCGATCCTATTTCTGGCCCTCGTGCTGTTGCATGTTTTAAGACTCTCCTTCTTAAAGCACATTTGGATAATGTTACCTGGCAGTAAATCTGCCCAAATTGGAAATGGTTTTCCCAGCAGATGTTTTGAGGCTGTGCTTCTGAATTTCAGAGGCAGAACAATGAAAAGAAGAAACCAGGACCTTTTGAATTCTAGAATCGGGTCTTCTTTTCGCTTTTAAGATCACTTGAGTTTTCCCCTCTTTTCCCGTCCAGGGTTTTGTTTGTTTGTTTGTTTATTTGTTTGTTTTGTTTTCCCTTCTCCTAACACAGGGGTAGCAAACAGACTTCTTCCAAAGTCTTGATTCAAACAGATTGGTGATGTCTTCCTGAGTGCTTGATTAGGGAGGATTCTGGACTTGGTGGGCTCCATGGAAAAAAGAGAAACAAAGGCCCCAGCTGACTGTCTTAGCCTGTAAGTTTCTAGTTTAGAGGATGGAGCAAGAGCTAATTCCTTTTCCTTTAAATACCCAGGCCATTATACAGAGAACTCAGACCCATAATATTTGAGAGCAGATAAATCACATGTTCATGTCCTCTTGTCCTGCCCAGACCTGATGGGCAGGAGAGGGAAGGACCCCTGGCCCCAGTCGAAAGGTTTGTAACCAAAGGGTTACAACTTCTCACCACACCAGGCAGGGACTGGAGCTCTGGAAGTCAAGCTTGGGAGCACCGTGCATGTCTCTAAAGCACCCACCCCCCCCCCGCCCCCCCGCCCCCCAGCATTTCATCTGTCACCCAGGGAAACTGAAAGCTGCGTTCCCGGCAGCTGGTCCTAAAAGGACAACAGGAAGGGTGTGGCCTGTAAGTGTGTTTCCTATGAGATCACTCTGTGAGAAAGCTTCGACACTCTTTTTGAAACAGGACCTATCAGGTATCTAGGTGTCTTCATAGCTCGTAGGAAGCGAAGCCAGACCCTCACGGGCTGGACTATCCATTCAAAGGACCCGCCAGACCTTTTAAATTATATTGCTAAAAGCCAGTGAGCCACTTACATTTCAGACAGATAGCTTGCACTTAATGTCAAACCGCTGCCTCATGAACAAGTTGCAACAGCTTCCACTTAACAGCCTGCATTGGAAAGTAACAGGTGCCAAGCTGCTCAGACCCCCCAGAGAGTTCTCCCAGGGACTCCTACCAATATGACGATCAATGAATAGCGTTTGCTGCAGCCCAGGTGTTATTTATGTGCTCTCCTGGAATCCCTGTCCCTTGCATCTGGTTGCTTCAGGAACGCTTTTCCTTTTCACCTCCATGTATATTTCAAATCCAGGGCAAGCTCCACTTTCCCCATGAAGCTTCCTCGCCCTCTCCTTGTCCACAGCACTTCCTGGCTTGCACAGTTCTGTTGAATCTTCAGTCGTGTGCTGCCAGCTTATGCACTCTTGTCACAGTTCTGTCTTAATGATGCGCCAGGGGAAAGTGGTTCCAGTAAAACCACCGGAGGTGGCAAGAAAACTGCAGAATTCGGTGGAACTATCCCGTGGCGGAGGGGATCCCTCCTCAGCTTCGCCTTTGGACTATGGATGCAGCCTGTCCCTGGAATAACCCTTTCCCTCCACCCCTGATGCCTGCTTCCCACCTCCAGTGTGGCCTCTTCAGTTTCAGAGTAAGCCAGATGTCCCGTCACGTAGATTTCATACACACCTGATAACACTCTGAATTTGGCCTCTTCTCTACCTCACTGAACAGGGGTAACATTTGAGGACAAAGGTGCCATCTGTTTTTTGTTGTTATTGTTTTTTAATCTTACCCAGTGCACATAGGACAGTGCCCAGCTCCCCACAAAGGGAACGAAGTTGGATTCTGGGGGAACTGCCTTTGTAACTTAATAGGGGTTAATTAAGTCTGTTTCATCTATTTGTGTGTGGCCATAACAAGACTTACAGTAGGGAGTATTACAAAGAAGTTTTCTTACCCTGGGACCCAGGGTATGAGACCAAAACTAAGGATTTTCCATGAGGAGGGAGATAGCTCCCGCTTCGTGCCAAGCCCCAGCTTGTGGGGAGCGGGTTCTGCCTGCCCTTCTGGTCTCCCCTCTTCCTCTGCACTCTCTCCCAAGGTCGAGGTCGGTGACGCTCCTGGTGGGGAATGGGGAGGACAGTCGCAGCCTCTGCCCCACCCTGCGCATCTCGGGGGAAGGTAGCTTACACAGTTTTTACAGCCTTATGTCAACTCTTGAAGTCTTTAGTCACTTGTGAAAAAAAACCCTTTGATTTTGGAACTAGGTTTTCAGTCTGTTGGATGCGGAGGTATGACTCTTACGTGGTGATCTTTTTGTTTTGATGCTGCGGTCCTAATGTAGCAGCTGGTACGCTTTCCTAACGGGAGGAGCGTGAGAGAAAATGCGTCTTTGTGCTACCGCTGGCCGGCTGGAAAGGGCTCGCATCAGCCCCCCGACAGCCGTGGCTTCCTGGGATTTGTGGTTAAAGGAGATAAAGCAGGTCGTTTTGGTTTTCAGAGTCTTAGGGAACTTTATTAACCACACAATGTCCCTTAGTAGTCAAAGTGACGGCTCAGGCCGGGCTCAATTTTTTTCTCTTTTTTTTTTTCCTAATGGTGGTATATTTTACTGCCCGCAGTCTAACCTTTCACATACTGACATTAGTAACGCCGCCGGTGATGATCACAGGGGAAGACAGAGTGCTGGCGTGGCGGGCACTGCTCTAAGCGCTGACCGTGCAGCCCCTGATTTAGTCTGGCCGTTTAGCAGTTACTCAAAGGAGCGCATTTTGACGGAAGTATAGGCTGCTGGTGCCCCTTTTCCGAGCCGTCTTATCTCCCAGAGCCCCTTCCCAGTTCAGTCTCTGCTCCCTCCGTCACCGTTGTCACCCCACAGTGGAAAACCGCCGGGACCAGGAGACAAGTGGCGGAACCCTGCCAGTGCGACCCGAGTTCTCTCCCTTCTCGCCCACTCTCAGCATCTCACGGCACTGGGAGAGTGCCAGGGGGCCTCAGGCACCCCGACCTTGTGGCGCCCTGGATCTGACTTGGTTCATTCTGTGCTTCCCAACATCCAGAGCGAAGAGAAGAGAGCAGAGGATGCCAGCTCTGAGGCCGTAGCTCCGGGGTCACTTGCACGCGTGACAGCGTGGGCCGGGCAGGTGTTCTCGCTGAGTGAAGTGGGGCTAGGGGTAAGATACGGGCACTCCTTCGGTGCACATCCGGAACTTGTAAGATAAGCTCACACTTCCAGCCGAGAGATACGCTCAGGCCTGTCTTTCTCAAAACACCTGACCTGGCTTTCATTTTCCATTAGACGTAGGAACAGAGAGAGGATTCTGCACTGCAAGAGGAACAACAGCACAAGAGCAGTAGTAACAGAGGGCAGCTGCACTTGACTTTAGCAGGAAGGAGACAGAGAGGGCGGGTGGGGACTGTGGCCAACTGGAATGCGCCGGTCTTGTCCACAGGGGCAACTGTGATCTCAGCCCCAGAGCTACTGGACCTTAGAGTTTTTCAGGAGAAGCCGGATTTTGTGTGCAGATCTTCCAGTTTTTTAAATATTAATTTAAATTTACAAACCAAAACACGCAAAAAAAAACCCACTGTGTGGCAAAACACAACACGTGGCTATGGGTCTGTCACCTCCAAATTCAGGAATGTTCATTCTCACAAGATGGTCCTATCCTTGGGTAAGGAAGTAGGGAATGTTACCTGCAGAAGTACAGGGAAGACGGCCTGTAGGCCAGACTCGTTTAAAACATCCTCAAGGGGGCCCCCTGTGGTTCAGTCTGGTTCTCTTTAACATTTCAAGTGTCCCCAGCACAGTGCCTTACACACAGTAGAAGCTCAGCCAGACAGGGTTGTTGGTTTCTGCTTATATGCAAGTTTGGTTTGTGGTAGTTTGGGGCTATTCCGCTTCCAGGTAGCTGGTCCTTCGACAGCTCCTGCTTTCGAAACAACTTAACCTCTGAGCTTCAGTTCTGGATTCCTGGGACAGAGGAATCGATTGGTCTCCTGGTTCATCCAGTGTCTGAGGGAAGTAGGGTTGTGGAGTAGAGGCTTCCCCTTCTGGCCCAGGGGTGGGTGGGTGTGGGTGGCAGGGACACCAGACATGGATGTGTGGACTGGGGAGCAGCGGTGGGCATCTCCTTGCTACATCTTCTTTGGATTGGGATTTCCCCCCTGATAGAGACAGACAGTAGCTTGTTTTCCACTTCTGCATTTTTGTCATTTCTAACAGAGTCCCCCAGATAGCTCCATTACCTGCCTCTAGCTTAGAAAAGTCAAGTTCGTTTTCTCTAACGTGGCACCTAGCATGTCCTGGGAGCTGAGTTGGATAGAGGCATTTTAGGGCTTGGTTTCTTCTCAGTCATTTCCGGAAGGTTCTGGCTCACCCTGGTATCTGGATGGAGCATGTCCTTGGCAGGCTGGGGTGCTACTAGAAAAGCCAGAAAGAAAGTATATCTTGGTGCAAAATAAAACATCAAAAGTATAAAGGTATTTTGGCACATTGAGAGATGTTTTCTTAAAAAGCTACAAGTTAGGGGGAGCCTGGGTGGCTCAGTCAGTTGACCATCTGATTTCAGCTCAAGCCCCACGTCGGGCTCTGTGCTGACAGCTCAGAGCCTATAGTCTGCTTCAGATTCTGTCTCCCTCTCTCTGCCCCTCTCCTGATCGTGCTCTGCCCCTCTCTCTCAAAAATAAACAAACATTAAAAAGAAATTTTTTTAAGTTACAAGCTAGGCTTTAAGTGATAAATTTAAAGGATGTTGCAATGGCACATTTTAGTCTAAGGTTCTACAAACCACATCCTTCCTGCTAAATTTGACTGCTGCTTGTTTTTATAAAGTTTTATTGGAACACAGTGACACCTGTTTGCTTACTTATTGTCTGTGGCTGTTTATTGCCCTACAGTATCAGAATCGAAGAGCTGCAACAGAGACTGTGTGGCCCGCAGAATGAGAAATATTGAAAAAGTTGGCCAACCTATGTTTTTAGTCATTCATCAAAGTATCTCCTTAGACTGAGAGCAACAGTTATAAGTATATGCAGTTCTTAGAAAAAGGAAGTTGATATTTCAAAAAACAATCCTAGGTGAATGCTGGGCAATTGAAAATAGGAAATGTTGGGGCGCCTGGGTGGCGCAGTCGGTTAAGCGTCCGACTTCAGCCAGGTCACGATCTCGCGGTCCGTGAGTTCGAGCCCCGCGTCAGGCTCTGGGCTGATGGCTCAGAGCCTGGAGCCTGTTTCCGATTCTGTGTCTCCCTCTCTCTCTGCCCCTCCCCCGTTCATGCTCTGTCTCTCTCTGTCCCAAAAATAAATAAACGTTGAAAAAAAAAAATTAAAAAAAAAAAAAAAGAAAATAGGAAATGTTCTCGTTGCTGTTTTATCCACCTTGACTGACTCAGTGGATTGCTTGATGTTCCCTTGGTATTTCCAGTTGAGATGTGCTGGACCAGAATGCCCACACTTGGGTTCCTGAATGCATCCTTTGCAGGTGAATCCTTCTTCCCCAAATAAGCTGAGTAGATTTTTATCCTGCCAGTTTAGTTTATGTTTTTTAAGCAAACCTCTGTTTTACATCTTTTTTTATTACCTTTCAATTTATAAAAGATGAAGTGATTGTAAAGAAAAAAAAACAGAAAATAGACAACAACACAAAGAAGGAAATTAAAAATTGTCCATAATTCTGTCACTGGGGTCCTCTCTCACTCGTGTATTATATAGCTCATTAGACACTTGATATTATGTATTAATAGTTTTTTCACCAAATTGGAAGCATATATGTACTGTTCTGCAACATGTTTGTTTGTTTTTAATTTTTTTAAGGTTTATTTCTTTTTGAGAGAGAGACAGAGTTCTAGCAGGGGAGGGGCAGAGAGAGAGGGAGGCACAGAATCCGAAGCAGGTTCCAGGCTCTGAGCTGTCAGCACAGAGCCTGACGCAAGGCTCGAACCCACCAACCGTGAGATCATGACCTGAGCCAAAAGCGGACACTTAACCGACTGAGCCACCCAGGCGCCCCTGCAACATGTTTTTTAAAAGTTAATATATACTGAATATTCTCATATCATTAAGTATCCTTTTTTACCATGTTCTTCATTATTACATAGTATCTTCATGTGTGTATTCCATGATTTACTTCATTTCTTATTGCTGTCTATTTTGGTTTTGAATTTTTTACGATTCAGAAATGACACTAGGTCTCTCTCTCTCTCTCTCTCTGATTCTTTCTTTGGAATAAATTCCTTGGATTAGAATCACTGGCTTAAAAAGTATGAAGTACTTCTAAGGCTTTCACTAAGCTTTGCCAAATTGCCCTATAGATCTTGCTTTTTTACATACCCACAGAAGGGCATGAAAGCACCCAGATTTTGAAAGTAAATTAGAAAGGCTACCGTATTTTTATTTGAAAGATTTCGATAGGCAGAATATTGGTTTAGGTGGCCTTAACCTCATCCACTGCATGCTTGAATGTCAATGGTGAGCGACTGTTATTTTGGCTTCTCCTTCCCTTTTAGGCTCCCCCTCCCAAGCCGCCGCGCAGGCAAGGAGGCTGGGCAGATGATTCCACGAAGGCTTCAAAGTAAGTGCGGCAGCTCATGAGGGTGGAGGTGGGCATTTTGCTCTTGTGGGTTTTTTCTTTCAGTTTTTATAACAACTTGATTGAGGTGTAATTCCAATTCCATGTAATTCACCCATTTAAAATGGACAATTCAGTCCTTCCTGGTGCCTTTAACAGAGTTGTGCTACCAGCACCTCAGTCAATTTTAGAACATTTTCATCACCTGCCCCTTTAAAGAAACCTGGTACCCATTAGAGTTATTTCCCATGCCCTCCGCCCCCCAACATCCCCAACCCTAGGCAGCCACCATTCTGCTTTCTATCTCTGTGACTTGCCTGTTCTGGACATTTTGCATAAATGGAATCGTACATCATGTGGTCCTCTGTGACTGACTTTTCACTTGGCTTGACGTTTTCAAAGTTCATCCATATGTGGCATTCTGTGTTCTTTTTGTTTTATTTCATTTGTTTTGTTTTGTTTTAAATGTTTATTTATTTTTGAGAGAGTGAGAGAGCGGGGGAGGGACAGAGAGAGAGGGAGACAGAATCTGAAGCAGGCTCCAGGCTCTGAGCTGGTAGCACAGAGCCCGACGCGGGGCTCGAACTCACGAGCCGCAAGATCATGACCCGAGCCGAAGTTGGACGTTCAACCGACTGAGCCGCCCAGGCGCCCCTCTGTGTTCTTTTCTTAAAAAATGGAGGGGGGCGCCTGGGTGGCTCAGTCGGTTGAGCATCTGAGTTCAGCTCAGGTCACGATCTCGCAGTTCGTGAGTTGCTAGCTGCTATCAGCACAGAGCCGGCCTCAGATCCTCCGTCTCCCTCTCTCGCTGTCCTTCCCCCGTTCACGCTCTCTCTCAAAAATAGATAAAATATTTAAAAAAAATTTTTTTAAATGGAGGTATAATCGACACACATTATATTGGTTCCAGGTAAACAACATAATGATTCGCTATTTGTATCTATTGCTACATGATCACCACAATGTACAAGTTAACATTCGTCACCATACATAGTTACAAATTTTTTTTTCTCGTGCTGAAAACTTTTAAGATCCACTCTCTTGGCAACTTTCAAATATACAATACAGTATATATATTTTAATGTTTATTTATTTTTGAGAGAGAGACACACACACACACCATGTGAGCAGGGGAGGGTCAGAGAGAGAGGGAGACACAGAATCCGAAGCGGGCTCCAGGCTCCGAGCCGTCAGCACAGAGCCCCACACAGGGCTCGAACCCACAGACCGTGAGATCATGACCTGAGCCGAAGTTGGACGTTTAACTACCCAGGCGCCCCCTGCAATACAGTGTTATTAACTGTAGTCACCACGCTTACATTCCATCTTCATGACTTAAGTCATTATATAACTGGAAGTTTGTACCTTTTGACCCTCATTCTGTGTTCTTAAAGTAACTTTCTAAACAGAATGGAATGGCTGGTTAGTAATTGCAGGATTACAAACCACTTTGGTCTCTAATTCCTTGCACTAAGTCTTTGATGGGAAGTAAACCAGAAAAAAAATATTTACTACACCAGCAGGATGGCCAGCTTTCAAGTTTAACTATTTGAGATATACTTGGAAAAGGAATTTCTTTTTCTTGAAACACAGACATTACTTTTTTTTTTTTAAGGTTATTTATTTATTTTTGAGAGGGAGAGAGAGAGAACGCAGGAGGGGCAGAGAGAGAGGGAGACAGAGAATCCCAGGCAGTCTCTGTGCCATCAGCACAGAGCCCAGTGTGGGGCTGGATGTCACAAACTGTAAGATCGTGACCAGAACCAAAATCAAGAGCCAGTTGCTTAACTGACTGAGCACCCCAGGCCCCCCAGACATTACTCTTGTCGAGAAATTTCCTTCAGCACTTATTGCCTTCAAAGTATATATTTTTCTAATTCTTTTACTCCCTTCATTTACACACACACACACACACACACGTTTCCCCCTCTGGATCATTTGAAAACAAGTTGCAGACATCATGACATTTCACCTCTAAATACTTCAGCATGCATCTCTCAAGATTAAGGACATTCTCCAGATAATCACAGTATGATTATCACATCCAAGTAATTTCATAATGAATTAACAGTTAGTATATAGTTTATATTTAAATTTACCTGGTTGTCCCCAAATGTCTTTTATAGCTCCAGGATCCAGTCAGAGTTCACACATTGTGTTGAGTCGTTCTACCTCTTTATCTAAAATCATTTTTATTTAAATCTATCTGGATGAGTGCAGTTAAAGATAAATTTATCTTCTCTAAAATCTCTCTCTTGATCTGAAATAATTCCAATTCCTCCCCCGCTCTCCCAGACTTTTTTGAGGAATCCAGGCCAGTTGTCTTACAGAATGTCATACATTCTGGTTTTCTCTGATTGGTTCCTCATGGTTAGGTTCAAATTGTAGGTTTCGGGCAAGAACAGGTGATTTTGTATACTTCTTATCATATCAAAGTGGCATAGAAACACGTACTCAGAGACGCCTCACTCCCATCCTTATTCCCTCCTCCTCATTCCCATCCACCCCATCCAGTAACCTCTGTATTAGTTTCTGGTCTGTCCTTCCTATCTTGTCTTTTTCTTTCTTTTGCAGAATTAAACACACACACATGCAATTTTAATTTATTCTTCTTTGTTTCTATACATTAGGATTCAGCAAACTTTGACCCACAGGCTAGCTGCCAGTTTTCATAGATCATGTCTTACCAGAACACAGCCACACCCTTTCATTTCAAAAATTCAGATCTCTGATCTGTTTGGAATTAATTCTAGCCTACGATATAAAGCATGGATTCAGGTTTAATCTTTTTTGAAGTGGCTATTGCCCCCCCCCCCCGCCCGCCATTTATTTAAAAATGCATCTTTCTCCAGGGAATTTACAATCATCTTTATCATATTCTCCATCTTTGTACCTGAGTCTCCTTTTGGACCTGTTACTCTTTTCCGGTGGACTTTCTGTCTGTTCGTATGCCAGTAAATGCCACGCTCTTTGCCTTATGGAACACAGCACTACTTTTCAGCGCTAAGCGAGAACAAGAAGGTAACGCTGCAGTATTAGTGAGAGTCTTAGAGAGTAGCCCCATTTTTCTAAGCTATTAGGGGATTTTAGTGCTTGTAATAGCTGGAATTTATTTTGAAGTACGGAGATGAGACAAATCCTGTATCTGCTCCTTCGAGAACAAAAGAGGATCTCAAAAACGGATCTATGCAATGAATGTATCAACGTACGTATTAAAGATTTTTCCAGATCAGATCAGCTTGCTCTTGGAAAAAGATGCTTTTCCATTTCGTATATTACTTCTCAAAGTATTGTCTTGCGTGGCTCCTTGGTCTGTGGCCTAGTCCTGAAGCTGCTGGGAGGCCCAGGCCTCCTCCTCGACCTCCTCTCTTCGGCGTCAACCCTCACTCTTGCACGATCTCAACCCCGTCTCGGGAGTTTTATTATCCCCTTCACAGTGACGTCTTCAAAATATGTATCCCTCCAGGCCTTTCCCTGAACATCCAGTTAGCCACGTGATGTTTCTGCTTGAGGACACAACTCAGTCATAGCACGTCTGAATCAGTCCTCTTAATTGCCGCCCCTTCCATCCCATCCCCTAACCTGTACCTCCCAGAGTTTCCCTCACATCTCCGTAAATGGTGACTCTTCTCTTCCCCATTTCCCAGGCCATAAACTTTGGAATCCTCTTGGACCCTTCTCTTGGTCTCAACTCATGTTCAGTCTGTCAGCAAACTGGCTCAGGTCTACAGATGAAATACATCTGCTGTGTGTCCTGCCAGTGCTTGGCTACAGTCACCGTCATTTTTAGCATTGACTCAAGTGAGAACGTCCTGACTGGTCTCCTCCCTTCATCCTTGCCTCCCTCCGTCTTATCTCTACGGAGGCAGAGTGACTTTTTTAAAACATAAGTGAGATCATTTCACGTCCGTTGAGAACTCTCCAGTGGTATTCCCCGTAGTCAAAGTACATCACAAAGCTTTTACCATGGCTTACAAGGCTCTACCTGACCTCACTTTATATAAAGTAGCACCCTGGTCACTCTGTGTTCCCATCTCTTGCTTTATGTGTCAGCATGTGACATATATGCATACATGTGCGTGTGTGTGTTTGTGTACACGTGCATATGTTACCTTTTTCTCTCTACTGTGATATAAACTTCTTGAGAGGGGACACACACTGATTTACCTATGCCCAGTACCTCGAATAGTGCCGGTCCATAATAAGTGCTCAGTGACTGTTTATTGAACTTACGAGTGATCGCATCAGTGTTTTTGCTATCCGATCGAGCCACTCTGCTATCAGTGTGGAAAGTGGAGGTCTGAAAGGTTGGAACCGCTTTGGGGAAGGTACTAGTCTGTATGAAGGATGGTTAGAGCTGAACTAGGGCACTGGTGTGAGCACGGAGAGGAGAGGAGCTTTGGAGACGTTTCGGAGATAGAGTTCACGGACGTGCCATTGGTTGGAGGTAGGGCAAAGGAGGGAGGAGGGGAGGGTCACCACAAGGCGCCTCGCTTTGATGGCTGGTTGGGTAGTGGTGCCGTCAGATAGGGAATGCAGGAGAAACCTGATTTCTAGGCTGGTGGTGGTCCACATAGATAATTTCCACAGTTTGGGAGTCTGGAAGGGAGGTCAAAAGAGAGGGGCAACTTGGATCATCTACGCAAATAGAAGTCAAGGATGGAGCCTTGGATTTGGCTGTTTGGAGGTTACTAGGGACCTTTGAAAAAGTGGTACTGTGACTTGCACTGGGGCAGAAGCCAGATGATGGGCTGAAAAGGAATTGAGGCGGGAAATGGTGAACTGGTCTCCTTCCCTGAGAAAGAAAGGAGATAATGGGACGGTATTTGGAAAAAGTAGTTTGTGTTGAGAATGATGTGTGTTATACGTGGGGAAAGAGTGATTGCAGGTGGAATAGGGATTTGACCAAGCAGATCCTTGGAAGGATAGGACCTTCCAAGAGAGATTAATTAACCTTGGACAGAAGGAGGCGAGGATGTTTTTCCTCCAAGATAGGGAGCTTGGAAAAGTTGGGTAAGCGATCAAGAAGAATTCAGGGAGTAGGGAATTGGGGGAAGTTCATTTTGGATTGGCCTCTTGGTTTTCTTCTTTTTTCAAAGTAGAAATGTACACTGTTGAGTTCACTGGAGCAAAGGAGAGCTGGTCTCAGGAGGCAGGGGGAGTAGATGTGAGGCAGGAAGAGGATGGGCACCGACTAAGGGTGAGAGAGGCCGTTCTTGGGCTACATTGAGAAGCTGCCTGTTCGGGTCTGAAAACAGGGGCTCCTGCTCCTGCAGGGCACCCCAGGGAGTACAGAGTGCCCCCTGCCCTGCAAGAGCTTCTGTTCAAATTGCAGGGTCAGGCATTTTCATTCACAAAAATGGTGAAAGGATCACATCGCAAGTGAGAAACAGACTGGCTAACACTGGTGATGTGACCTCAGAGAAGAGAGTAATCACAGTGGTCAGGGTCCCTTGCAGAGGAGATGGGGGTCTCACTGGGTGGATTCTCACGCACAAAGAGGATCGGGAGGAGAGCACTGTAGTTCAAGGACATGTAGGCAGAAGTGTTGGGGGGGGGGCAGTAACCTTACTGTCAGTCTGCTTAGAGTAGAAAATTCACACTGGAAATACTCGACTTAAATTCTTCTGAAAGGATAATAATAATGGCATGGACTCAGTTCAGGCTGCTAGAACAGAATGCCCTTGACCGGGTGGCTTAAACAGCACACGTTTATTTCTCACGTTTATTTCTAGTTCTGGAGGCTAGAAGTCTGAGATCAAGTTGCCAGCATGGTCTGGTCCTCACTGAGGGCCCTGTTTCTGGATATATCCTTACGTGGCCTTCCTCGGTGTGTACACACAGAGAGAGGCAGTTCTTGTGTTCCTCCTCATTTTATAAGAGTACCAATCCCTTCCTGGGGGCTCTACCCTCATGACTTCATCTGACTCTGATTAGCTCCCAAAAGCCCCACCTTCAGACACTGTGACAATAGAGATTAGGGTTTCAACATGTGAATTTGTGGGGGGGACACAAACATTCAGTCCATAGCTGCCCCTTATATGTGCATTACACCGACTCTCTTGGGTAGGTTCCATTCTCTAAGGTAGATATCCCTCTACAAGGGAAGGAGGAGGAAAGTGAGGCTGACAGAGGTCTACAGCTCTGTTGTTGCCAGTGGGAAGTAGAAGACCTATTTCCAGACACGATCCGGGAGCTCATAGTCGAGGGATACGAATTTCTGGGATTATTTTATTTACGTCAACACCGCCCAAGGTAGAGAGCAGACCGTGTGTCAACCACCACACTGGCTAGAGATGTTGGTGCCGGAACTCAGGTGCTCACTCCTGAGCCACAGGAAAGGGCTATATTCAGGAATTCCATGGGACCTGGGATCACTACCTTTCCCTTCTCCCGGCACCACAGTCACAGCCGTGCCGAAGATTCCATCTTGGAGCCAGGCTGTCCTGGGCTCTGAAGTTGCCTGAGGTGGGGCCCTCATGGCCTGTGGGTCGCTGACTTGGCCGTGGAGAACAGAGCTGAACAAGAGGCAACCGGACTTGGTAAAGAGAGGAAGGAAAGGTAGAGTGATTAAGTTTTGTCTCAAAGTGTCTGTTTTTGGGTTTGTCCCTGCATTGATCTGCAAGGGAATGAGGCAAGTAATGGCCCCTCAGGGACTTTCAGGACTTTGCTCTCAATGTCAGCCGTCATTTTCAATCACCCTCTCCCTCCCAGCCATTAATTTTGGCCCAGGATCATGGGGACTTGTCCATCTATCACTCCTAATTGACACTAAATGATCTGTCAGTTTATTGATGAACGGCAGGAGTGGAATTGTCACAATATATTTTACTTTCTAACAACTCCTCCTGACAATTTTACCTTGTCCATCTCACTCTCCTCACATAAATCTCCATTGGCCGCTCATTCCTTCTCCTGGGCTGTTCTGGTGCCAGCCCTTCCACACCATCTGCACGCGTCAAGGGCATCAAGATGGCGGGAGAACAGCCGAGTGCTGGTCCTGAGGTTGCCCCCTTCCCTCCTCCTTCCCTCCCTCCCTCTCTCTCTCTCTCTCTCTCTCTCCCCCTCTCTCCCTCTCTCTTTTTAATGGCATAGATGTTCCAAGAATACTAAAGGGCTTCTGTCCTCTCTCTCTCTGTGTCATTGCCATACCGGAGTCTCTCTACCGTCGTGTTAGCAGGGAATAGTTCATTCTTATTAGGCTACAAAAGTGTGAAAGGCAAAAACTCAGAGCTGCCAGGCACCTAGGTCTATAAGCACAGTTGCAAACACGTTTTGTCCTCTCACACCAGCATCGTAACAGGCTTTCTAGTCCCACAGAAGTCAGTTTCTTAGCCTGGAGGGTAGGTTAGCTGGAATTTCACCACTGGTATGCCCTGGGCTGCACTGGGAGCACAGGTGTGCCCAGATGCTTGTGCTCTGCCTCTGGGCCAGACCCAGAGTTGCCAGGGCCCGAGGCTGGTCGCGTGTAACCATGAGCAGTCTTGTCTGTCACCTCAGTTTTCCACTAAAATGACAGTTTTAAGTGGTTTTTTTTTAAATGTTTATTTATTTTTGAGAGGGAGGGAGGGGCGGGGGACAGAGGATCCAAAGCAGGCTCTGTGCTGACAGCAGCGAGCCTGATGCAGGGCCGGAACCCACAAACCATGAGATCATGACCTCAGCCAAAGTCAGATGCTTAACGGACTGAGCCACCCAGGCACTCCGAGTTTTAAGTATTTTAAGTTTTGAGAAAGATGAAGGAAATATATATATATATATGTGTATATATATATATATATATACACATATATATATATATATACATATGTATATGTATATATACAATATACATATGTATACATATACATATACATATGTATATGTATATCCATGTACACACACACACACACACACACACATATATATATATAGTACTGGGTTTTATGTCGATATATGTATATGGATGTATATATGATGTAGTTATTTAGTCTTAAGAAGGTACACATACGGGTGTGAAAAATCGTTTATCGTCTACGAGGTCAAGGATGACTAGAGAAGCTTGACAACATAGAAAGAATGTCATTGTTTCCCCTCCCTCCTTCCTCTCCTGCTGCAGGTAATTTTTATTAACTGATAAGGACTGTTTTTGTTTATTAACTGCCATCCCATTATCATGTTTTTCGAAATTCAAAATGATTCCTTAATGCCATCTCATATACCCAGATATTTCCATTGTCTCAAAGATGTTGTTTTACAGTTGGATTGTAAGAAGGCAAATCAAGGTCTACACCTTATATCTAGTTACCAGATGTCTTCAGTCTTCCTTGCATTCTGCGACATGCCCCCCACCTCCCTTTTATCCCCCATGCCGTTGGTTTTTTTGGGGGGGGCGGGGGAGACTTGTCTCATAGAATGTCCCACCTTCAGGATTTGGCTCATTGCTTCCTGCTCATGGTGTTTAGCTTGCTCCTCTGTCCTTCATGTTCCTTGTGAAGCTGATAGTTAGATCTAGATTAACTGCAGGTTAGATCCAGGCTCACTGTTTTGGCAGGAATACTTGGCAAGTGGTGCTGTGCCCACACTGCGACATCACATCCGAAGGCACGGGCAGGCATGAGAGGAGCAGGTGTGCGGGCGGTCCATGTGACACGAGGCTGCAATTGATCAGCGGGGTCAGGGGCGTGCCCCGCATTTCACATTGCCCACCAGACTCCCACCTAGAGGCCACGGTGTCCATTGGGGATCGTTGCCTAGAGCCATGATTTCAATCGAAGGATGTCAAGTGGTGATTCTCCAATTTCCTCTTAACAAAACTTCTTGTATAAAGAACTTTCTCTTGCCGATTATCTGGCTGCCTGAAATACAGTTTATAATCCTGCCTCCTTGCTCCCTCCAATCTTTATTTCAAAAAGTTTCAAACCTGTAGGAAAGTTGGAAGGGTAGTACATCAAACACTTTGCCGGGTAATGTTTTACCCCCCATGGCTCTTTCTCATTCTCTGTTTATTTTGAGTTTTTCTCTTTTACTGAACTGTGAGAGAGCTGCAGCTGCCTCTGCCTTCGCATTAGTAGTAACTAGTAAACAGTTACTTTATAAGAGACTTTGCCTATATTTTTTGCTTCTGAGTCTGTAGTGCCTGGCACATTTAGGTGCTCAGTACACAGTTGATCGGTGAGTGAGTTTTAGACAGTAATTAAAAAGAGACCAAGTATCCCTCGGTCTACCGAAGTAAAAGATCTTAATCCTTGACCTTCAGATTTTCATCAGTAAGCATAATATTGTTTATTTAGTTTTTCAAGAAAAACAAAACGGATTAGAAGTACGGAGAATTAATTTTCCACCTGCGGTCCTCAGTCACAGCAAACCCAGAATCGGTATGGCTGGACCAGGGGTCCTGGGCACCGTGGGTGAACAGTTACTTAGTTCTCAGTGAGGTCAGCCATTAGAGAAGAATGTCTACGATTGGGTGAAATCGGATGAGGCCGTCGCATATGAGGTGGTAAGAAGGGAAAGTCCTCAGTAGCGAATTGTGCACCCATTTCCAGCGGCTGTATCCAGGGCTCAGGTGCCTTGTCCCTGGAGATGCCCACAAGTGCCCCCTGCATAGTTGTCACACCTTTCTATCACGTGCCTTCTCCTGCATTTACGCGTCTCCTCTGTAGGGCCTGCAAGATACAGCAGATTCAGAAAAGGTAGCCTCGGGGCTCAGCAACAACAGATGGCTTAAATGTACACTGCACATTTGCTTGTTCTGTGTAGGCTCCCCGAAGAGTCATTGCTGGCTTTGCTCTCCACTTACATTCAGAGCCTGGACAGAGAGCTGATAAAGGAAGGTCTGCATACATTTCCATTGTAACTGAACTTGGAGAATTCACAGTTGTTGTTGTTTGTTCGTTTTAATGTTTTTAGCATTTTTTTCATTTTTTGAAAGACAGAGCATGAACAGGGGAGGGGCAGAGAGAGAGGGAGACACAGAATCCGAAGCAGGCTCCAGGCTCCGAGCTGTCAGCACAGAGCCCGACGCGGGACTCAAACCCACAAACCGCGAGATCGTGACCCGAGCCGAAGTTGGCTGCTTAACTGACCGAGCCACCCGGGCGCCCCTGTTTTTTTTTTTTTTTTTTTAATTAGAATTTAATTGCATTGTTTGTTGCTAGAAATCCAGTATGTTCAGTAGGATCTGAAGAGGAAAGAACACCTGGACCGTGTTCGTTGAAATAACTCACCAAAAAGAAGTCTCCTCCCTGAAGTAGTGGAAAGTGTGGACTGTGCCGAGCTCACTCTATCCTTAGGCCTTTCCTGTCTTCACACACTTGTACCGTTTTGGTAGATTGCGTTTGCCTTGGTGGCCGGTAGGTGGGAAGGAGCAAGAATAATGGGCAGATATGACAGGACTTAGCAGAGCTGCTCTTTCCCACTCGGCCCTGCAGCACACAGCAGTGAGGTCCTTACTAACGTCCCCCTTCACACAGATTCCTGCGTCTGAGTTCCTTGTATAACCCCGTGTCATCTTTTGAGACATTAGAACTCCTAGTGAGTCTTAATTATATTTATTTTAAATACATTAGAAACATGCCTAGCACAGAAGGGTAAGGAAGAATGGTAGGAAGCTACATCTCTCTTTCCCTGCCCGCCCCCCCCCCCCGCAAAGGCACTCAGTTTCCCTTCCTGGAGGCAGCCACTGACTGTTCCCCAGTATCCTTCCAAAGATACTCTGTGCACTTACAAAAAATATAGATTAATATATCCTCTTATCCCCTCAAATGGTAACCTATCTCCTCTGCGTTTTTCTCTTATCATATGACAGTATTTCTTGGTGACCTTAAGAATCTCAATACAGAATAGAACCGCCTCACTTTTAAGGGCTACGTAGTACTCCAAAGTTTCCTATCTCAGTAAAAGCAATCATAAGCCGCCAATAGGGTGATATTTTCCCAGGTGGAAAGCAGACTTCCGACGTTGATTCGTGTACTAGCCATCACATGACCCTTTGGAAAGTCTCATAAAGCCTGGAGGTAAGGTTCGTATAGGCCCCGTGGGCTAAGGAAGAGATACGAAGCATGGATCAGCCTTTTCCTCTTTGAGGTTCTGGGGGGGGGGGGGGGCATTTTCGTGCACTTCCACTCAGCCTGATCCAGTGATGTTCCGTTCAGAGCAAGCAGAGATGTTCTGAGTGATAGTCGCTACAGGTTAGAGCCCTGGATGGCTCGTCTGGTGTCGCAAAACCAATTTACTTATGCAAATGACTAAACATGAAATAATTGGAATCTTGCAATTCTGTCAAGTGCCTCCCAAATGAAGGTGATGGCAGTCTGTTCCCGTAAGCCCCACGTGGAGTAGCATTTGGCCACCTCACTCCCCACTGTGAAAAGTGGAGCAGTCTCCATGACACGTGGCCCTAATCCGTCCTCTCCCTGGAGCAGAAGTGAGTACCTGGCACCCAGGGAGGAGGGGAGGAGCACGTGCGGTGACTTGAGGTAAACCTGTTGCCTACGTTTGTGCACCAGGGGAGAGACAGCATCCAATGGCTGTTTCCAAGGGCTTGGGTCAACAGAACTGCTTCCCAGTTGGCTGTGCGACGGCCTGTAGGGAGGCCTGTGTGGTGGCCTGTGTGGCGACCTGTAGGGAGGCTTGTGTGGTGTGGTGGCCTGTAGGGAGCCCTCCCAAAAGACTACAAAGTCCAGGCCCTGATCCCCACCTCCCCTGAAGCTGCTCTCAGCTTCCTTTCAAGCCCTCAGCTTTTCTTAACAAGTCCAGCTACTGTTGAATTTTATTGTCGTAACTGAAAACCAGGAGTGGTTCTAGAGTGGGTTCTTCACATGTCCTGTGAGTGAAGGCTTTGACTTGTGGCTCTTTGTCATTTCTCATTTTGCAGAAGTACAAATTCTCCTGTGACTAGAGCTGCTCATTTCGTAGAGCTGGGGGTAGGATTGTAAAGCAGGAGGGTCTCTGAAGGTCACGAAAGAAATGATAGGCCCACAGGAGTATCCCTTAGATAACAACAGCCCAAACGCCCACAGCGTCCTGTGGCGTATTCCTTTGTCTCTCTGGATTATCACCTAGTGCAGAGGTTTGAAGCTAGAAGGTTAGGGCCAGTTTCATCCCATCTCCTGTCAAATTCTAGTGCCTCTTCTTTTTTTTAATTTATTTGTTGAGAGAGCACAAGCCAGGGAGGGGCAGAGAGAGAAGGGGACAGAGGATCCGAAGCAGGCTCCGTGGTGTCTGTGCAAAGCCCAATGTGGGGCTGGAACTCAGGAACTGGGAGATCATGACCTGAGCTGAAGTTGGACGCTCAACCGACTGAGCTACCCAGGTGCCCCAAATTCTAGCATCTCTAGCAGTGTTGGTGCAGGGTCTGTGTGAACCCCTCCATTGCTGGGGAACTCAATGGAAGCATATGTTTTTACAAAGACTTTTTAAATCGTGCGAGCAAACCAAAAGCACTTTAATGACGTAAAAACTCAAACAAGACAGATAAAGCTAAATTTGCCTGAAGCCGCTATCTTGTCCAAGCCTAGTCATCTCTCTGGAAGTAGCTACTGGTAACAGTTCCTTGGTTATTTTTTACCAATAACAGATATTCAATATATAATTGTATACAATAGATATACTTGTGTGTGTGTGTGTGTGTGTGTGTGTGTGTGTGTGTGTGTGTATTTTTAGCATAAATAGGATCATGCTAAGGGTGTTCTGCTCCTAAATTTTTTTCATTTTTCACCTAACAGCACATCTGGAAATCTTTTAGTCCAGGTAGATTTTCTTTATTTTTCTAACTGCTACATTACTATCCCGTGGTATGGATGCACTATTCCTCTGTTGGTGGGCATTTAGGTTGTTTCTAATTTATATGCCATTATCAACCCCCTGATTTCTTTTTTTTTTATTTAATTTTTAACATTTATTTATTTTTGAGAGACAGAGACAGAGCATGAGGGGGGGTGGGGCAGAGAGAGAGGGAGACCCAGAATCCGAAGCAGGCTCCAGGCTCTGACCTGTCAGCACAGAGCCCAGCTCGAGGCTCGAACTCACAAACCGTGAGATCATGACCTGAACTGAAGTTGGACGCTCAACCGACTGAGCCACCCAGGCGCTCCAACCCCCTGATTTCTTGTCAACAACTCGTCTTTAGGAAATTTGTAGCCTCACCCTCTGATCCAGATTCTGCCTCCCGGGGCCCCACTGCAGAACCCGTGTATGGGTAGCCCACATATCTTGCCCACCCTCCTTGTTGAATGGATGAGACACACACACTATTTATTGTGGCTTTTGTCCTGGGCACTGTCCTAAGCATAGTTGTTTTGCTTTATCTTCAAAACAACCTCAGGAGCTGGTACTATTATTATCCTAGCTTACAGATGAGGAAATAGAAGTTCAGAAAAGTTAAATAACTTGCTCAAAGTCACATGGCTAGTAAGGAACCAGCCAGGACTTGAACCCAGGTGAGTCTGACTGCGGGGTCATGCTCTTGTTCTCTGTGTCTCGCTTCCTTCCATTTTTATGCCCTTGGCTCCTGATACGGTGCCTTTGCACGTGGTAGACCCCCAGCAGACGTTCCCCAAGGGCTGCTTGGACATAGCTCCAGCATGTTCAGCCCGTGGGAAGAATGGCAGGGAGTGAATGCTTGCCCTTAACCTCCTCTGGCCTACCTGTGTGCAGAGCGGGGCTCCAGCCAGCCGCCTGGCCCTGGGAAGGTGAGTACGGAGGATGCAGCCTGCACTTAGGGGCACGAGCCAAGGCCGTGCCAGTCCTGCCATTAAAAGGCCTAATTAGGCTGGTCATTAAGTTCAATTAGGCATTGGAAATGATCATTCCTTCTAACCCTGCGGTGCCCTCCAAGAACTGGATCCATTCCCAGGCAGCCAGCTCGAGAGCCGGCTCTAGTTACCGGTGCCCCCAGCAGCCCCGCCCCTGGTGTTGGGCCTGTGACTCCCCTTCGAGGCTGAGGGCAGAGTAATCTAGGAGGCCTTCAGCCCAGAGCAGGGTGCTCCAAGTACATGTCAAATACGGTCAGGTGTCTGCCTTGGTGGCCATTTCCTGAGCTCATTCTGGTCACCCTCCTTTCTTAGGGCCACCCTTTCGCCATGCACCTGTTAGGAGTCGGGACCTCTGCCTGTGTCCTGGTCCCCTTCTGCCACTCACTCGCCATGTCAGCCTAAGGCCAGTCGTGTGGACTCTTGGGGCGGAGGCTCCCCTGAGGGGTCTGAACTACATGATCCCAGAATTCCCTTTTCAGCACTGGAGTTTGATTCTAGGAAATCCCAAATAGATAAGCCTTGGCATGTACGAGATTTCTCCTCACTGAGCCCTGAACCGAGAGCAAGGAGGAGAGGGCCAGTGTAAGCCTGTCCCACTAGCTCAGCACGCTGGGGCCCTGTCTCTTCAGCATTAAAACAGAGTGGTCTCCCGGGCCCTCCAGAACTCAGAAAGTATGTTTAAACTTCTGAAATCTGCTTTCTAGATGGCTACTTGAAACCTTTTAGTTTGGGAATCGTTGCCTTGAAATGAAACCGCTAACAAGCACGGAGGCGGGGGCAGGCCTTCCAGGCACAGGGCCGGGTGTATGCGGACTGAATGTCCACAGTCAGTCTGGAGTGAACAGAACTGGCTGGCGACAGCCCAGGGTTTGCCTAGAGAAGGAGATGGCAGCAGACGGTGAGGTAGGAAATGGGCTGGAGCACAGGACCTTGAGCTCCAGCACATGGGAGAACAGGAAGCCGCTGAAGTGTTGACAGGTATGTGACCAGTGGTGCGAGGGACACATCACACCTCTTCTGAATGCCTTGTTGATGTGGTATGAGCTTGGGGTATTTGCAGGGGTAAAAAGACACCCATTTCTCCCTATGCAGAGTCATCTTCTTAAAGGTTGTCTTAGCTCCATTCTCCATGGCAGAATGTTGTCTTTTTAGACCAGACAAAGCTGTAGAGAGAGTCTACTCACCTTTTCTCCCCAAGTTTGATGGCTTTTTTCCCCAGCAGACTTTGGGGACATTCCTCCTTCCTATTCTGAGAGTGCATTATTCTTGTATCTGACTCAAATGCTTGCTTTCTCCTAAGAGAACTTAACTAAATCTGATTGTGTGAGGTTGGTTTTTCCACAGGATCTGTGTTCCTTCTCAATTAGGATGACTTCTCATTTGCCACTGGATGTGCTGTGTTTGTTGAGGCTGCATTTTTATCTGCAAGCCACAGGGAACCCCACTAGCAGAGGCTTAAACAGAAAGCAATTTGTCTCAGAAAACAAGAGGTCCAGGCTTCACAGTCCTGGGCTGGTGTGGCAGTTCGGTGGTAACGACAATGACGGAACCCTTTCCATCGTCCTGCCCACCATCCTTCACACATGGGCCTTCGTCATTGTGTTCATGCCTCATGGTTGTATGATGGCTGCTGTGTCTCCAGCCCTCACGTCTGTTTTCCAGGTAGGAAGAGGAGAGAATGACATGGAGGTGAGGGTGAAGGCTGGTGAAGGATGAAGGAGGTGAGGGCTCTTTCTTAGCGGTAATTTGTCTTTTGGAGGAAAGGAAATAAGATCTGCTTTCCAAGGATGGCCGCATCTTTCTCATTGGTCAGAAATGTGGTGTATGCCCACCCCTCAGTGTGGAGTAGGCTGGGGAATTGAATGTCTTTAGTTGGGCTCATTGCTGCCCCAAACAAAATTGGGGTTTGAATCCAGAGGAAAGGACTTGTTTTCTGTGGTCAACCCCATCAAATGGAGCTACAGAAGTCACTGGGTGAGACTGTCCTACCATAAGGAATGTATTGTACGATATGAATTTTTTAATGTTTATTTATTTTTGAGAGAGAGAGAGAGAGACAGACAGACAGAGACAGAGCATGAGCAGGGTAGGGGCAGAGAGAAAGGGAGACACAGAATCTGAAGGAGGCTCCGGACTCTGAACTGTCAGCACAAAGCCCAGTGTGGGGCTTGAACTCATTAACCACAAGATCATGATCTGAGCCGAAGTCAGCCACTTAACCTACTGAGCCACCCAGGTGCCCCAAGAATGTACTGTGGGATATGGAGGGTCAAGTGTGCTAAGGAGCATAGAAACAACTTCACCTAATTCTAGAAGCTCCCCAGCAGTGGAGAATCCCTTCAAAAGGATTTGAAAGCCAGCAAAAGTTGCATTTTAGACAGGGATAATGAAGGAAGGGAACCAAGAGGTAGAGAAAGTAAAGCAAGGGACAGGAAACATGAGAAGGGTGCCTGCTGAAAAGCCTGGAGGCTGACACTGGAGGCGAAGTTAATGTCGTAGCGGGCAGTGTCCAGCTGGCGGACAGGCCTGGGAGCCAGGCAAAATGTTTCCCGTGTGGAGGTGGGAGGTACCAGGCCAGGCAGTGAGGGAGGGCCGCTGGGTGTGTCCACTGAGAGCTCCAGGCAAGTCAGCAAGGGGTAGCAGGTGCAGGGGGAACAAGGGATCTAGAAGCAAAAAGCCTGAAGCAACTCAGCTGGGCAGCCAGCCAGCACCCACCTTGGGGCTGGGGTTCAGCGGTGGGACCAAGGAGGAGAAGGACAACATGTCGAGCATGGGCAGCATAGGGAGTAGAGACTGGGGTCAGAATAATAACAGTCATAATAACAGTAGTCACGATAGTAATGGGGGCAGCAGCCACTGTTCAGAGGACTTCCCGTGTGCCATGTACTACACTAAATGCTTGGCATGGATTATAAGCTCATTTGATTCTTTTTTTTTTTTTTTTTTAATTTTTTTTTTTCAACATTTATTTATTTTGGGGACAGAGAGACAGAGCATGAACGGGGGAGGGGCAGACAGAGAGGGAGACACAGAATCGGAAACAGGCTCCAGGCTCTGAGCCATCAGCCCAGAGCCTGACGCGGGGCTCGAACTCACGGACCGCGAGATCGTGACCTGGCTGAAGTCGGACGCTTAACCGACTGCGCCACCCAGGCGCCCCAGCTCATTTGATTCTTAAGAGCAACCCTGTGAAGCAGAATGTGGTGTTGCCAATTTTGTGGTTTTTTAGTGGCTGGCGTAAGGGCACACACCTAGTGAATGGTAAAACTCTGCTTTGAACCCCCGGACTCCAGAGGCCTGCTCAGCCACTGGTTTTTAAGCCAGTGTTCAAATCAGGGCCCCAGATCAGAGCTCAGCACTCACACGTAGGCTGGCTGGCTGGGTCCCAGGTGGTTGAGCCCAGGGCTGCGAGTCCCCTGGGACCCGGAGAACAAAGGGCTCCTTTCTGAGAAGCCCGATTTGGAGGTTTGGAGAGTTCAATACGAGCCGGCAGATACCTCTTTCCAGCTGCTTGGAGGGAAAGGAAGTAGAAAGGAGTCAGTGAGCAGGAAGAAACCAACGGGAATGTTAAGAGGGGGTTAACTGTTCAGAAGAGGGGGGTAAAGGGAAAGTAAAACTGCCCTGTGTGATTGGGAAGGTAGTGGCTGCTTTGACAACCCCTAAGGGAAGACTGCAGTGGGAAGTGTACTAGGTTCTGAAGTAGGAGGGGAGCTTGTGTTTATTGTCCCTGAAAATGATCGACTAAAAGAAAGAGATTTTCCCTTCCTCCCTCCCTCCCTCCCTCCCTTTCTCCCTTCCTTCCTACCTTCCTTCCTTTTCTATTTTTTTCTTGCCATGTTGACATTGGGATCTGCACACCAGCACATCCCAATAATTGAAATTTGGGGACCCGATAAGCCAGTTCCAGGGAAGGTGGTGAGACTAGGGAATGAATGGTGTAAATGGGGAACAGGGAGGGTGGGGCCAGGACGGGGAGAGGCAAGGTCGGTGTCATTCACAGAGCCAGGGAGGGACCTGAGAAGTCATGGCCCCTTCACGTTACAGATGGAGACAGTGAGGCCTGGGGTTGGTGAAGCGACTCAGGTGTAAAATCTCAGAGTTAGAGAAGCCCTTACATGTCACCTTGGCCTGCTGCCCAAGGTCATACAGCTAATTAGTGTAATAGGAGGTGCCACTCATTCTACAGCCATGCCCGTCCACAAAGCTCCCGTGCATGCATTTATCAAGTTCACGGAAAGGCCATGCACTATAGTATTTGTGCAATAGCTCTGTTAGCATGAAATTGCCTTGGCCGCAATCCTCTGGGACCCTTACAAAAATGCAGTGTTGATTGTATGAAACAATCCGATTGAACAGAAAAACTTTCAGAGAAAAAAGTTATGGACCCCCAAGCCAGCCAGTCCCCTGAGGGGCACTCGCAGCTCTGCAGCTTGAGCAGGGAAACGCCAGGAGGAGGTGACTAGGGACGCCAGACACTGGTTAAAATTCCCCTGACATCAATGAAATGATCTCCTTGTCCTCCCTGTCATGGATTCAGTCTCTCAAAAATGAAGTGCATGTGTGAACGTCATACCTAGCCCTTCCCTTTTCTTTTCAGTTATTTGTGGAGAAACAACCAAGAACAGTCTTGGTGCAGAAGCAGCAGCTTGGGCATCCGTGGGTATGAATATATGCACGGAGTACAACCCCGTCACACGATCTAGGTTTTTTCCTGGTCTGTTGTATGTGCCAGGGATTTTGCTTTGTGACCCATTCTTCTCTCACCACAGCTGGTCACCAGTGGCTACACTGGGCTCTCCTGGTTTCGTTGGAGAGGCCATGTTTAGAAGCGCCAGGGTGTTCTTGGCTCACCTGTAGCAGGAGGGCACCGGGGTGGGTGCTGGGCCTTCCAGGAAGCCGCCCCACACGGTGGCCCTGCACTGCCTCGATGGCCTGGCATACCGATGGCCAGCTGGAAGAGGGTCCCCTGTAATGGCACGTGCCACCTTCTCTTGGAGCACCTCATCACTTGGCTGAGTCTGAATGTATTCATGGGGCTTTGGGGACCACAGGATATAACAGAGGGGCAGAGAAAACAGTGGGGAAGTGGCTGGAAGGGAATGTTTAAAGGTCGCTCCATTACAGAGCGGAAAATTCTCTCCAGGAGAAGCAAAAGATGCAGCCCATTCAGTGATTTAAAATGGGCTGAAATCCAGATTTCCAGAAACACCGGTAAAGTTTTGCCCCCGACTTGTGGACCCATGATTGCCTCTTGTTTCAGCCCCCGAGCCCTGTGCCGTTTTGCTCTCTGCCCTCCCAGTCCCACCTCCCAGGCACTGCGTGCGGCTGCACCGTCACTCTTTGCCACTAGCCTCCGGTCCCTCCGGTCAGGTCAGTGAAAGTCCCTGTTTGCAGCTCTTATATCGTTAGCACCTTTCTAACCCTGCTAATCTGCCCACCTAACAGATAAAGAATGCACTGTAGGTCAGACTTTTGGCAGACGGCGATACCCAGCTACGATAAAATAAACTCTGCGATGTTAAAAAACTCTTGTTTTTCGCGGTTAGCCTTCTGTCTGGCTGGTAATGGTAGCTTTCCATTGAGGATGGAAAGCTTTTTCAAAAATAAGTTTACGAAAGTAAAAGTAAGGAGCCAACTTAAAATATGAAGCAGGCACAGAAAATGCATGGCTGTCGCACAACCCACGAAGGTGGCATTTGGAAATGACAGCCTGTTGGGAAGCCTGTGCAGCCGCACTTCTCCGTGACCCGTTGCCGTAGCCGGAGGGCGAACACAGCCTCACGCCCCTAACCCCTTCGTGTGCCCCCGTGCCACACGGGGTGTGAGGTGAGCCGCACTTCATTGCCACCTCCCCTCTCTTTAAATTCTGGGCTTGGATCACTTGGAGGGACAAAAGGAACCCAGCAAAAATGCATATGTCCGGGGCCATGATTCCCTCCTAATCCCTGACCGGTGCCCGTGCACATGTTTTTATAGCATCGGTACCAACACGTCTGCATGTCGGCCACCCCAGATCCCCCGCTGTCTCCCGAACACACCTGGCCCTTTCCTCCCTCCTCCCTCCTCCCTCCTCCCTCCTCCCTCTATTCGAATTGTGTCCTCCGGCAGGAGGAGCCTGCCTGGGGCTTTTCCACCTGCCGCAAGCCTGCCCATCTTTCAGCGGGCAGGCCCTCTGGAAAGTCTCCCCTGACTCTTGGAACTGGCGTGGCTAGTTCCATCTCTGGTGCCACCGTGATGTTTTGCTTCCGTCTACCTCACTTGTCCCGGTAAACTGAGGCCAGCAGTTGATGAGGAGTGGGAACTTTGGTTTCTGGCGCCAGCTCTGTGTCCGGCTAGTCCCAGGGCTGGAACTTCGGTTGCTCTAATAACTAACTCCTTGTCTCCGTTTCCTCCCGTTGGAGGTGCACAGGGAGGGCGGCGGTAGTTTTTCAGGCCCTGCCGCATATGTCTTCTGGAGGTATTACTGTTATTTCTAGAATGTTCTTTTCTCCAGCCAGATTGTCAAATCCTGAGCAAAAGATCCCCAAATCGCAACACCTAGTCATGCCAAAAGTTACCTAGTAAGCTGTCCCAATAAAATAATGTTCGTTTGAGACACCAAAGATATGGAGTTCTCAATTCTTCCATTCTTTAACATATTGATATCAGGCATTTACATACATTTTATATGTTCCCACAATTATTTTTCGCTATTACAACTTTCAACCTTTTTCCCTCCTGATAAATGCTCCTTAGAATTTGAATCAGAACAAAGATGTTATTTTGAATCTTACCAGCAGGGGGCAAACTTCACCCAGGAATTGCCTTGTAATTCACTATGTGTTCAATTTGATAAGGCTTGGTAGTCCATGGACATCCGTTTTCATCTTTCTACTGAACACCTTGTGGACGATACCAGCAGAAGCTAAATATGATATAATATGACCTAAAACCCCAGAGTGCCAACATTTGAGTGCTGAGGAATTCTTGCTTGTCTTTAAAACAAGGGCGAAATACAATACCTACAAATATATGCCGGACTCCAGACACACGAATGGCAAGAACTAGGAACCGAGGGGAAAAACAGTGGGGGCTTTAACTTTCAGGAGTGATTTTGATGAGGAAAAACCTTGTGGCGAAGCAAAATTGCATGACAGATCTCTGACTTCTAGTAAGTGTTATAGGTGCAGGGACATCTTAGAGCAGAGGAACCCCAGCTGCCCAGTCGACAGCCTGATACTGAACAGACACGGTGGCCGTGATTAGTGGCAATGTCTCCTGTGCCCAGATTTCGGTTTTCCCTGTGAAGGCTCTTTTTGTGGGTCACGGGGTTCATAAAATAGAGCCTCAGTTTCTGATGTGCTAGTGATGTATGTGATCTGGGACAAATTACCTCCCTTTTCTCATGCCTTGGTGGAATTGACCTCAGTGAAGTTTGGAGGCACTTGTGAGATTTCTACTGGACAGTGAAAAATTATGAAAGTAGAGGGGCGCCCGGGAGGCTCAGTCGGTCGAGTGCCTGTCTTTGGCTCGGGTCGTGATCTCGCGGTTTGCGAGTTTGAGCCCCTCATCGGGCTCACTGCTCTCAGCACCGAGCCCACCTCAGATCTTCTGTCCCCCTCTTTCTCTGTCCCTCCCCGACTCGTGCTCTCTCTCTTTCAGAAATAAATTTTTAAAAATTTAAAAATTATGAAAACAGAAAACCTCACAAGAAAATGGTATTTTCGGCTTCTTTTCCTCCGGAAGAGTGATAGTTTTTGAAAATGTAAGGTCGCTTTGGCTCCATTTCAGCTGGTGTCTCATTCTTGCTCTTCCCCTTGCCAAGCGTTTATGAATTTAGCCCCTGGCTGCGGACTTTCTTCTTTTCGTCATGGGAACCCTGTGGGCTACACACCGTGGCTTTAACTTTTTTCTCCCAGGCAACAAGTTGCACTAGTGAACCATTTGTCCGAAGCCTTCACATCCGGATCAGAGGCCGCGGCCCTCGGGGACTAGGCTCGCAGAGGGCCTTTCCCTGGGACAGTCGGGCCTCCAGATTCCTGGCACTTTGGTCTATTTTAAGCCTGTTCTGTCTTGCAGCAGGAAGGTGAGTCTAGGGTCCAATGTGTGCTGTGGTTATTAAGAGACTTCAAGGACACTTCCCCCCATTTATCCCAGTTATGTCCCCTGCTAAAATAGGTTAACGGTGTCTAATTAACCACTGAACATTGTCATGCTGCATAAAGATAGCATCCGGGCTGTTCTCTGAGCCGTGGTACTTTATCTCCATTTAGATCTCTGCAGTATTCCATTAAACTCGAGAGAAACATTTTAACTGAGATGATGTCTACATTAGGGCTGCCTTTCACCCTTCAGCACGTAACCTGTGTAAGCAGCAGCTGAGGCCTTCTCGCTGCCGCAGTGGGGAGGACAGAGGAGACGGACTGCAGGCAGGAGGCTTTTTACGTGGCAGCGTTTCCTCACCACGGAGCCCCAGAAGGAAACTAAGGCCCCAGGGTTCAGTAGCGGTCCCGCGTGGCCGCGGTCACAGGCGGGGCAGTGCCATCCAGCCGGTCCTCGGCTGCCCGAGTCATGCCCATCGAATGGCAGTGTGGTCTGTGAATGCCGAGAGAAAAGAACCATATTTGAGCAAAAGAACTCAGGAAAGGAGCGTGTGTGGAGGGAAAGGTGACTTAGCTGCATGGGGTCTCCTTTTTTGGCACGTGCAGGCTGTCCAGTTGTAAAGAAAACATACACGATAAGTCTCACAGAAGAGTTAAGGCGGCGTTAACTACCAGATCGTCAGGCCAAAATGCGGTCCTGCTGTGGTTGCAAGTGTGTGGTGGGAAATAGTCGCTGGATTTGAAGCACAGTCTATGGGACAAGCGTTCCCCATCGTGTAGAACTAGCTGCGTGTCCCCATTGTCGTGTAGAACTACCCGCGTGTTTCTATCGTGGAGGGGCTCAGAACTGGACTTCGGTGCCAGCCGCCCCAGAGCTTGTATCCCGGCCCGACAGCTTTCTAGCTGGGTGGCCTTAGGCGAGCTGCTTTACTTCTCTGAACTTGTCTCATTTGTAAAATGGAGCAAATCAAAAGAGATAATGTGATAGTTCAATAATGTTGTATCATACTACATAGAGAGAATATATAGTATTATAGGATGGTAATATATGTAAGGATAATATAATAGCATTGCGCAGCATCCAACAAGCTCAGGAAATGTTAACTGTTGATATCATCAGTCGCCAGCCTTCCTGTGACAGGCTCGCGGGAGCGGGGCCTGGGAATGGGCCTCCCCCTGAGGGGTGAAGGTCTCTGTGTGGAGCCGAGGAGAGGAAACCTGGTGTGAGTCCGAGGGAAGCAGGGCAGTAACCAGGAGGGATTGGTTGAGGGTCGGGCTGAAGACGAGGCTTTAAATGGAGGTAGGGATACCGACCAGGTATGTCTGTGTCACTCGCAGGAGAGCAGGAAGCCAGAGTGCCCTTACTCCTGTCTCCCTGTCTTCACAAGGTGGGAGGTGAAGGAGAACATTCCTGTCATTGTCCAGAGCTAAAGCTTCATTCTGCAAAATGGCCAAAGCAATCAGCCAGTGATGGAGTAGCTCTTCAAAAGAAACCTGGCATTTAATTAACTTTTCAAAGCGCTGGTTCAGCAACCTCTGTGTTCTACATTTTGAATATTGAACAAGCATCTCTAATCGGATCTGAACCGCTTCTGGGCCTGCCGAGACGAAGAGTGCCTGCTCAGGTTTCACGGGCACCGTGGAATCTTGTCTGAATTTCGGGAGAGCCAGCTCAGGATCCCTCAGGAGCAGAGGCTTCAGCTATGAAGGCTTTTCCTGCCTCCCCTCAGCCTTCCGGTCAAGGCAGAGTTCATTGACACTGGTGTTAGAAGACAGCGGGCAACTCAACAGCATAAGGCGACAGGGTTTCCGTTTTGCTGCTCGGTACCTGTCGTTCAGCACACTGGTTGAAGTGAGCTTCAGGGCACTGATTCTCATACGTGTGACCAGGTCCCGTCTCTGGAAATTACTTCCTCGGGGGGCCTGGGGTGAGGCCCAGCACATAGACACTGGGGAAAACAACAAAAAAACTCAGTGATTCTCTTGTGCGCCGCTGGTTGAGAGCTGTCGTGGTAAAGGATTCTTTCTAGTTCTCTGTATCCGCCTTTGCCTCCCGTAAGTGTGGCAAGTCAGGAACGGACGGTCTGCACGGTGAACGCACACAGGTGTCCGGGGGCCCGAGGGGCGTCTGAAAGCCAGCGGGTACCCGCTTTTGAAAAGGCCCGGGCCAGAGTGTTTGGAATCTAGGGTGCAAGTCAGGAGATGGGGTTTCTTGCGTCAGCCTCGTGACTGACTCGCCCCGTGACTTGGACGGAGCGCACGCCTCTGTCACATAGCGTCTCTGAAACCCGCTCGAGCTCATCCCCAGAGCCGGGCTGAGCTGGCGTTAGTGTTGGCAGAGCGCCAGGTGAGGAACACCGAGGGACACTCCTCCTGTGGAAGGTGGTCGGGCTCCCACCCCCCCCCCCGGCCCCCCCTCAGGAGCCACTTCTGGGACAGAAGGCACGTGGGCTGGGGGTGCAGCAAGAGACCAGATGCCCAGGGCACAGCCGACTACAGCCCTATGGACAGTCTACGCTGAGGCTGGGCCCGGTCACGCTGTTTTCTCAGAAGTACGTCTGTAAGGAGGAGATGCCCCGGAACCCTCCGTCCTCTACCTCAGCCTCCACCTCCCCGCAGTCTGTGGGAGCCCAGATCCTTCTCTAGTTACCCCACCCTATGGCGCTGTGATAAACCACGGTGTTTGGGTTTTGTTGGGTTTTTTTCTCTTTAACCTGTCACCGACAATTTAAAAATACACTTTACGTCATGACTGGGTTTGTCTGTTTATAAACCTGGGCGGGGAGGGAATGTTTATGTAATACATTCCCTTACCACTTGCAGGATACTCTCTTTTCTGTTCTACTCTATGCTGTTAAAAAAGAAAAAGGAAAAGACCAGAAAGGCTGGCGATGATCCACTAAATTGATTTTATGACTCACGGTGGGTCATGACCTGTAGTTGGAGGATCGCTGTGCTCGAGTCTGTGTCCTTGTGCCGGACTCTGTCAATGTGTGACTGGAGGTGCCTTTGGGGACCAGGCAGGTAAAGTAGATCTGCGAAGTGGGTGGGGTCGTATATCAAAACGGCACCTTAAATTCTGTTACTGAGGTGCACGTACGGATTAGTTGCGTGTTCGCATTTCCGTAAAGACACGTACGCTGTCACTTCTGAGACGTTCTTCCCACTTAGCCTTCCTTTTGCTTTCTGGCTTTTGGTAGCTGCGAAGCTCCGGGAAATGCTTCTCTTGCTTCTTAATTCCTATCTAAGAGAGCCAGCAGTGCAGACTGAACGACAAAGACACTCCTCCTGACCACCTGCCCCAACCCTGTGCTGGGAAGGGCTGGGGGTTCAGGCTCGTCACAGCCACACTTCACTTGAGTTTTCTGTAAGGGAATGCAAGCCCGGCCTCGCAGGCTTTGTCTCTGAAGAACTCAGAAGTCTGGATTTTTGTACAAAATCTCCCAGTGTGGGGGCGCCTGGGTGGCGCAGTCGGTTAAGCGTCCGACTTCAGCCAGGTCACGATCTCGCGGTCCGTGAGTTCGAGCCCCGTGTCGGGCTCTGGGCTGATGGCTCAGAGCCTGGAGCCTGTTTCCGATTCTGTGTCTCCCTCTCTCTCTGCCCCTCCCCCGTTCATGCTCTGTCTCTCTCTGTCCCAAAAATAAATAAACGTTGAAAAAAAAAAATATTAAAAAAAAAACAAAATCTCCCAGTGTGGGCAACAAATTCATGTTGAAACCAACACAAAAATGAACACCAGTGTGGTCCAGACAAACTGACACGCTCCTGGGTAAGGCCAGAAAGCGCTCAGCTTTATCAAATGCAAGGCACTCCCTGGTCCATTCTCCAGGGCCTTGCCCAAGTTCCCACTGGCCTTTCCATCTATCCCGAGCAGAAGGCTTGCCCAGAATCTGCTATTTCAGGCAGAGAGAGTGAGAGAGAGGGAAAAAAACAAAACGAGAGAGAACAAGAGAACATGCCACCCGAGGGCATCCCCACTCTCTGTTCTTGAGGGCTCCATTCTTATTTTTATTATTTTTTTAAAGGTTTATTTATTTTTGAAAGACGGAGAGAGAGAGCGCTAGGCATGCGGAGCAGAGAGAGAGGGAGACACAGAATCCGAACCAGGCTCCAGGCGCTGAGCTGTCAGCACTGAGCCCGATGCGGGGCTCGAACCCACGGGCCGTGAGATCATGACCTGAGCCAAAGTCGGACGCTTAACTGAGCCACCCATGCGCCCCAAGGGCTCCATTTTGATCTTGTTCCTCCTCATGGGGTGAAATGAAATTTTGAAGGAGTCCTTAGGCCACCCTGGAGTGAGAGAGAGTAGGATGTGAACTCAGCAGCAGTTATGCTGAATGTGAAACTCCTCCCCGTTTGGATGTGGAGTGGATAAATGGCAGCTAATCGGCCTTCCCCTGAAGATTAGTGGTGCCATTATTGCTTCCTTCAGACAAAATCACTGCTACTTTGGCCATGGCACGTTGCTTAGGAAGGGACGATATAATCACAACTCTTCGGGGTAATCAGAGATGCTATGTCTCTGATGTACAAAATGCAGGTGCTGGCCGGCCCGCCTGGCCTCTTTAATCACGTTGTTCTTCTCTGACCCTGTATTCGGCCAAGCCCTTCTGCTGTTGGTGACGTATTCCTGAGGCATTTGGATGGTGGGTTGTAAAGTTCAATTTCACCAGGACAATGAGAGGCAGTGGTTCTGGGGAACGTACATGAGCTGAGAGTAGAGCCTTCTGTCCTCCCACACAAACAGGTGGCTTTGGTGGCTGCTAGGTGCTCTATGTTTAGGATTTTCTTGACTCAGATGAGTATTGAAGACAAATATCCTCCAGCAACAACATTGGTGGTGATGCCTCGGGCACCCGTCTGCAGTTTACGTGTGGTGCCTCCCTTCCACCTTTTCTGTCCCCCGTGCCCTCCTGGCCCTCCCTGCTTGCTTAGTCTCTTTACTTTCTCTTTAAGAGTCAAAAACTACAGCCTGAGAGATCCCCTTAGAGTTGTTCCATCCAGTTCTTACCCATTCTCTTCTTGCCAGCAGCAGCCAAAACTCTCCCCCCCTCCCCCTCTTCCTTCCTTAACAGTGCGGTTGATGTGGTCCGAATTTCATGGAAACTAACCTATTTAAAGTTGGGCTTAATTTCTGATTACACTCAGGATGGGGGTGGGGGTTGTTTGGATTTTAAGGGAATTGTGGGTTGGTTCCCATGTAGCTCCACTGGCAAGGCTAGTGGGCCCAGCACTGTTGAAGGCCTTCTCATGCATCCTGGCTCTTGGCCATTATGACATTGCCACCACCCTGTGCCCATGTTCATCATGGTGGTTGATTTCTGACTTGCAAGAATTCATTAAAACACACCACACACACACACACACACACACACACACACACACAAAACCTTTGTTATTGTGGAAATTTTCGGACATACAGAAAAGTAATCAACATGTACCCAATACCCAGCTTTAATAATTGTCAACATTTTGTCAGTCTCATTTAGAAGACTTTAGATCAGTGTTTCTCACAGTGTCAGTAGTGATCAACTTACATTAGGATTATCTGGGGATTTGTTTAAAATGCATATCCTCGAGCTCCCCTTTTCCCAGAGCAACTGATCCAGAAAGTTCTCTCTGCCAGGTCCAGTGATCTGCATGTCTAATAAGCTTCCCAGATAGTTCTTTTAAAAAAAAAAAAAAGTTTATTTCTTTATTTGGAGAGAGTGTGTGCACGCAAGGGAGGGGCAGAGAGAGAGAGAGAGAGAGAGAGAGAGAGAGAATCCCAAGCAGGCTCCGAACTGTCAGCACAGAGTCCGACGCGGGGCTCAATCCCATGAACTGTGAAATCATGACCTGAGCCAAAATCAAGAGTCAGATGCTTAATTGACTGAACCACCCACGCGTCCCTTGAGATGGTTCTTATGTACGTTGAAGTTTGAGAACCACAGCCTTAGATAAATGTCTGTATAATTAGGCTTCCTGTTCTCATGGAATGTCTTAAGGGCACTACTTGCCCAACATCACTCACAGGGTCTTCTGATTCTTCAGGTGGAGGCTACAGAAAGGCCCAGAGCCTGCAGCTCGATCTGTATGGCTGGTTCATCCATTTTTGCTCCTGGGAAGCTCCACATGCTAACAACTAAAGCTCCAACTAAGACTCAAGGCCTCAATCCTAAGAAAGTGTTCTATAAATTGGTCTGTTAATTGTTGAAAGGAGGGCACCGTATCGTCTCTATCCTTTTGCGTTTTGAACTTCCTAGTCTGCCCTTAAACTCAACGATTTCAGTTGGAGTTATACTGAAATAAGCCTAGGCATTACAGGGGCGCCTGCGTGGCTCAGTTGAGCGTCTGCCTCTTGATTTTGGCTCGGTCAGTCTTGTGGTTTGTGGGTTCGAACCCCGTGTTGGACTCTGCGCTGACAGTGCGGAGCCTGCTTAGGATTCTCTCTCTTTCCCTCTCTCTCTGCCCCTCCCCCGTGCTTGCTCGCGCTCTCTCTC
This sequence comes from Prionailurus viverrinus, assembly GCF_022837055.1. Lineage (NCBI taxonomy): Eukaryota > Metazoa > Chordata > Mammalia > Carnivora > Felidae > Prionailurus > Prionailurus viverrinus. Next base: position 116,674,034 of record NC_062566.1, read on the forward strand.
TTTCAAAAATAAATACAAATAAAATAAAGTAAAATAGAGAAACATGACAGTGTCTGTAATTCTCTCATGTGGGTTATGGGCCTTGGTCTAGAAAGAGAAATACAGATAAATAAAGCACTTGGAATATGCTAATTTGCCCTCACTTTTGAAACCCCCTCTCCTCCATACCCCACCAAGACATGAGTCTAGTGGGTTCTCACAAACCCTGTTTTTCTGTTTTTCAGGTCAGGAAGGAGGGCTTCTGAAGAAATAGAAGAGTATGTTCCCAGCATATTCTTATGGCATCCTTTGGGGACCTTTGCTAGCCGTGCAGGCTTCGCGGGCATCATCCGTTCAGGCTTTGTTGGACTTAACGTTAGAAAATGGAACACATCTGACCACAGTCTGCCCCTTTAGTTATGCACGTTGAATCAAGAGTTCAGTTAATGCTGCTTCCTCAGCTGGAGGTCTGGACCCTGGCACTGACGTCCCCGTCCCTCTCCCACCCTGTGGTTTTTAGAATTGGACGTCCAGGTATCAGAGTGCTGACCCATGGGTTCTGCTTATTGGTACAGATGGGAAGAAGCAGCACCGGCTTTCTAAACCCAGCCTTCTCCTAAGACTTCCATCAAAGAGAGAGAAAGAAGGTTTCTAGGCAAAGATAGAGTGTAAAGGCAGAGCCACTGGGCGCCAGTCCCCCCGGGGGTGAGAGGAGCATCCGTGTCATAGTCTGTGGAACGGTCCCCCGCACAGCTTGTGCCACTGTATATGGCAGACCCGGTTGCCTAATTAGGTCTGACCAAGCTGATGGAGGAAAGTGGGTCCAGAGACAGTTTCATCTGGGAGAAAGGATACCCACAGTGACAATTTGGGCGGTTTCTTTCTGTGTCTGAAGTTGATTTTCTTCTTTCCTTTCCTTCTTTTTGGGGGCAGTCACCGCCTCAGACAGCAGAGCTTGGATGGATCAGATGACGGAGGAGGTAAGATACCTTTGGAGGAAATCAAAAACGCTTCCAGAGAGGCTCCACGGCCCCCAGAGCATTTCCTGGGTGGCAGTGAAGGCACTGTTTGCCGCAGCCTTACCGGGCTGCAGTGGCCGCATCCTGTCATGTCTCCGTGCCTCGGGGGAGTGCTGCTTCCTCTGCCTGGAGCACCTCGCCTCCGGGGTTATCCTCCAGCCCTACTTGGCCTTCACAACTCTGCGGAAGCATCACCCGCTCTCACGTGTCCCCCCCCCCCCCGTCCCCACGCCACTGCCTCTCTGACTCAGAAGTTTCTCCCCTGTGCTCCCACAGCGTGCTGGGCAAACTTAAGTTATAATAGCTAATGTTTATTGGGTGTTTATTCTGCCGGGCGCTATTCTACCAGTTTATATGTGTTAAAGCGTTTAGTCATCACAACGACCCCGTGAGATGGCGCTATTCTCCCCATTTTACAGATGAGGAAACTAACATACAGAGACATTAAGTAAGTCTTCTTTCCAGTTCGTTTTAAACTCTGTGGTCCAGTGAGGATAGTTTCCACTGCTACGTAGCTACTCTTTTCTTCTATGGTGTCTAATCTGCCATTAAGGCCATTCGGTGCATTTGTTCTTTCAGATAATTGTATTTTTCACCTCTAAAAGCTCCATTCAGTTTTGTGTCTTCCAAAATTTGATTACGTTTTGCTTCATCGTTGACGGTAGCCTTTATAGTAGCTGTTTTAAAGTCCTTTTCTGCTAATTCTATCATCTCTGTGTTTCCTGTGTTTCTTTCTACTGACTGATTTTTCTTCTGGTTACAAGACATATTTTTCTGCTTCTTCGCGTGATTGGTAGTTTTTTTATTGGATGCTGGTCATTGTGAATGCTGCTATGTTGAGTGTCTGGACCTTGTTTCTGTTTTAGTAGGCAATTATATCTGTTTTTTGTTTTTGTTTTTTTTTTAATTTTTTTTAATGTTTATTTATTTTTGAGACAGAGAGAGACAGAGCATGAGTGGGGGAGGGTCAGAGAGAGAGGGAGACACAGAATCTGAAACAAGCTCCAGGCTCTGAGCTGTCAGCACAGAGCCTGACGCGGGGCTCGAACCCACGAACTGTGAGATCATGACCTGAGCCGAAGTCGGAAGCTCAACTGACTGAGCCACCCAGGCGCCCCGGCAATTATATCTGTTTTAGGAGACAGTTAACGAATTTGTTAGTCAACTTGGTCATTTTGTTTTTAAGCTTTATTAGGGCAAGTCTAGAGCTAACTTTATTGTTTTCATACTTTAAAAGGTTTATTAGAGACGGTATTAGCAAAATGTCAGTTCTTAACAACTATAGGCGCAGTATAATCCTAATCAGACTCCCAGCAAGTTTCTGGATATTGACAAACTAATTCTAAGGTTTACATGGAGAAGAAAAAGAACCAGAATATTCCCTCTCTCTCTCTCCCTCTTTTTTCCCATAGAGTTAACTTTAAACAGTAAGATCCCCAGGCATCCCTGCCTGGTGGTTCACAGGACTCTCCACTCTGCCTGGGTGGAGCTGAGCATCTTCCAGTTCTCTGTAAGCTTCGGGGATTGTTCTTTCTTGGTAGTAATTCGTTGTCCATCCATGCGGAACCTGACCCTATACACACACAGCTTAGAGTGCAATCAGTCTAGATTTCCGCGGCCCTTCTGCCACATAGGTCCCTCTCTCTCATCCTCTGCTTCTCCGGTTCCAGCCACCTTCGCCTACCTAAATTTTGACCTCTGTCTCCTCAACTCCACGAGATCTCCATGATCCACTTGGCGTTCCCCCTCCCTGGGCCAGAGTCCAGGAGGTATACACCCAGGCAGGAAGCCAGGGCGGATGGTAAGGTCTCACTCATTTCCCTTCTCTCAGGGATCACTGTCCTGCACTTCCTACTGTCTGCAGTCCGCGCACAGTTGTATCTGTGTTATTTCCAGGTTCCTAATTGTCCCCTGCAGGAAGGTATGCCCGGTGCTGGTTACTCTGTCATGGCTGCAGGTGGAGCCCCAAAGCTTTCAGTAACTAACCTTTGCATGTGACCACAAAGTGAAATGGAGCATTAAATCTAGAAAGCTTAGATTACCTGTGTTTCGGCTGCCTCACAGGATTGGGGACATGTGAGACGTGTCAACTGTACTGGGATAATGGTCGAAATATAGATTCCAAGGCCACCAGCAATCAGAAGCTGGAGTTGGGGCCCAGAGATCTGTATTAATGTAAATACACTCCCTGGACGAATATTTTGCACACCGAAGTGTGTCAGGCCTGCCGTAATGCCTCAAAAGTCAGGATTGAGGACAGGAACGGACAGGAAGTATGAAAAGGTACTTCTGCCTTATTTCCTGCCAAAGGGGTTTTAAGGTAAAAAGGTAGTCATAGGAGGTCAGGAATTCAGCTTCCGCTCTGAGATTTAGAGAGCTCCTGAGCACGGCTTCATCGTTCTTAAGTATTTGACTCTTCTTTTTCTATTATCTCTTATCGACAGGGTCATTTCTTTTTCACCAGATCTTCTTCCTTAGCTCTACTCACTAAACTCCTTGTCGCTGGCAAACTCGTCCACCCACTAATGATTCCCAGTTAAATGAGCCCCTGTTAAATGAGGGATCCTGCGTTTCTGTTCCACAAGTCTCTTTCCCAACACGTGTACCTGGGTTGTCTCGTGTCAGTGCCAGATGTGGTGGCTCCGTGATTGGTGGCTGCTGGCCACACTTTTGATCTGCCTGTCCTCACAGATTGTCTCTCCGGACGTTGATTGCACAGGATAGCAGGGTGATCATCCAGGACGATGGGTCAAAAAACTCAGGGAGGCAGGGGCCCCCCTGGACATTGACAAGGCTGTTAGGTGGTTAAGCAGCAGTGAGTGTGGACATTATGATGCTGCTAACTCTGAGGTGCTCATTAAACTCATGGTCTACAGAAGGTTTACTCAACTGGTATCTTTTCCCGGCCTCCTCCTACCCTAAACCTTAAACCTCTTTCTAACTCCCTTCAAAGGACTTCTGAAATCCTTCTTTCTCCATTTTTTGCGACGTGTGAAAATGCTACATTTCAAGGAATAACTGTTCAACATTACAGCACTCATTACCTCTGAATGTTGAAGTTAACACACATCATAAACGTGTGTTATTAGAAGGTTGCGCTGGCTGCCGTTGTGACGTCGTCACATCGGAAGTAAAGGATTTCAGCTTTGAGCACCTCTGCAGGCCATCTCGTCCCAGCCTGTCATTTCACATGTGACAGCACCGAAGCTTAGAGATCATCATACAAAATAGGGTTCTGAGAGGGACTCTGGTCTTCCGACTCACAAAAGAACGCTCGCTCTCATAGCGCTTATCCACCGGTATCGCTGCCATCACCACTCATCACCAAACTCCTTTAATTCTCAAGACAAATCTATGAGAAAGTTTTTAAAAATCACCTTCATTGAGGTCTAATGTACATACAAGAAAATGAATCCACTTAAAATGCACCAGTTGAGTTGTGACAGGTGTATACGCCCCATGAAACCGCTTCCGTAATCAAATATGGAACATTTCTGTTGCCCCTCCAGAATTTCTCATGCCCCTTTCCAGTCCATCCTTCCTCTGCCCCTGTCTCCAGGCGACTACTGATTCGTTTTTTGTTGCTCTGGGACGGTTCGCATTTTCTGGAGTTTTATGTAAGTTGAATCATAAGTACATATGCTGTTGCGTCTGGCTTTTTTCACTCATTGCAACGATTTTGAGTTTATCCAGGTTGTTGTATATATCGTTAGCCTGTTACGTTTATTGATGAGTACTATTCCGGTGTATGGACATACCACATTTTGGTTATCTGTTCACCTGGCAGTGGACATTTTGGATTGCTCGCGATCTCCATATTAAAGATGAGCTGACTAAGGCAAAGAGAAACATCCTTGCCCAAGGTCACACAACTAGTAAGTGATGACACTTGGAAGGCGGCTGTGCTCACCTCTATACCACCAACACTACACAGCCCAGCACCAGGATTTGAATACAGATCTTGACCCCAGAGTCCTTGCTCCTGGCCTCTGGGCTGTCACAGATGGTGTGACCCTCAGCTGTGTTGGTGTCTCCTTCCACAGGTGGGTTGTATTCATGTCAGCTCCCACGTTTGTAATGCAGAGTGCCTAGCGTGACTGATAGGATACTTAATACAATTCCATGAAGGAAGGAGAGAAGAAAGAAATCTATTTTCAGAGAATACTCCTAGTATTTCTTTTCCCCTTTCATAAACTTGAAGTGTGAAATTAGTGATTTGGCCTTTATTTTGGCTCTGGAGGTTTAACACGTAAAACCCCCTTCCTTGGCACAGTGTACTTGATTTTACCTTCTAGGAGGGATGCCTCTTCCCCGGCATAAATCTGTTTTCCGTGCAGTTATGCCTGAGTCCTTTAATGGAAAATCAGTTCATATGTTACACTTCACACTCGACTTCGTCTATTTGACCGTATGTGAATGTTTAGAATCCATTATGCAGTAGGAATCATATGTTACCTATCACTAGTTTTTAGAATTATCTTTGCTCAGAGAATTACTTGGTTGGCTAGTGAAGGCTGCTCCTTTGAACTTAGAATAGCCAGTGGGTGGGGACACTCCATGAATGATTGCCCTGAACCATCCATGGATGCTCATTCAGCAATGCCATTAAGCAGATCTTTGGGTGCCTTGTGAGGGAACCTACTGGTGCCCATAATAAAATCACACCCAGGTTCTTCAAGGTCACTGGTGCGAGGAGCTTTGTCACCTGGGAAGAGGCTGCTGGTTTCCTTGTACTTGGTAGGAGTGACAATTGGCCAGCAATCCCAAAGGAGACGGAATCTTAGGGAGTAGATACGGGGATCCAAGGTCTAGGATCCAAGCAGGCGGTCTTGTTCCACTACCAGTCTTAGAGGTTAGATTTTATTGAAGAAAGGCAGCAGGTGTTCGTACAATGCCTCCTGTGGCCAGGACTGCCCTGATGCCAGAGATAGTGGCGAGTAAGGCAGCCCTTGCCCTCTGAGAGATTCTGATGTAGTGAGAAATACCCCCTCCGTTCCCTCCCTGTCTTGTCTAGGAAATTTCCAGGAGCCATGTTTCTGAGATCTGTGTCTCAGCATTCAGCCTCCCAAGCTCTGGGTACGTGTTCTCCTTCTTCCCTGGGGAAGATGCCCAGGGAGAGAAGAGAAATGCTTCTTCCATCGATGTGTCAGACTTCCAAGGAAGAGAGCAGGAAAATAGAAAAAGAAAGGGGCTTTTAGGATAAGATTTGTTTTTAGAATGAGAAACGGGAGTGAGTGACGTTTGGAGGTGGCTTAGAGTCTGCTGGTTAGCTAGAATGTCCTGCACGGGACTGTTTGCAAGGCCGTGGTGGACCACAAGCTTGCATACCCTGAGGGGCCAGACAGATACCATACGCACATGAAACAGCACACATGTGAGACAGTAAAGGATGGGGGGGGGGCCTGTGGTAAACGTAGAGAGAAGATGGCATAGCCTGAAAGTTCAAATTCATATTTCAGAAAATGACAAAGACTTTTCGAAATCACTTCATTAACAGAACAAAATGCACCTGCAAGTTGGATTAGGCCTTTGGCAAGTGATCTGCGAACGTGTCATCAGACTTTGTAGGGCTGTGCTCAACGGGAACACAGAACTTTGTTGGGAAGACGAAACAGAAGAGATGAGAAGCGTTATGGAACTAAGACAGCAGCAGTATACTGGATGGCAGAGGCAGCCAGTGGTGGTTGCTGTGTTCATGATTTCCATTAGGGCCACAGTTCAGGCGACAAAGAAATCCCTGTGGGCTGAGGATGCTTCAGGAGGAAGGAAGAATGAGCAGTAGGTCCTGAAGGCCAGGCAGGATTTGAAGGAGGAGAAGAATTCGAAGGGCCTTCCTGGTGAGGCCTGGCAAGACGAGCTCGTTCTGCAGAGCAAAGCCCTGATTCTGGTCCGTTCTCAGCTACAGATTTTCAGTGTCCCATATAAACTGCCTTTAATGAAGTTCGGAGATTGCCATTCATCTAATTTGCTGATTCCAAGTGGAATCACTCACAAGAGTTGACACAATGTTTCAGGGAAGTTGGGAGTCATGAGTATGAGAATAGCTGAGAATGATGGACAGCCAGAGCCCCCAAATGACCCCAGGGTCCCCAAATTGTAGGATGGCCACACTTATCTTTCTTATTTAGATGGCCATCCTTTAGTGGCACGATTATCCATCCCGATCCTTGGAATCGAGTTTCTGGTTTACACTAAGGCGTTCGGACTTCTTCTGTCATGGAAGGTTGTGTGGTGTTAGAAGAAAGAACATCAGATCTGGAATAGGATCGAACCCAGGCTCTACAAGTGACTTTGGGTGAGTCATTCATTCAACCACCATTTGTTGAGTACCTACTCTGCGGTACTCAGGGCTGGGCTCTGGGGCTATGGTGTTGAAGAAAACGCGCGGTCCTTGGCCTCTTACTGTTTATAGCTTGGTCAGGGAAACAGGAACTACGCAAATGGTCACACAACTAGATAAGTAAGGACCAAGTGATGATTGAGCCCACTAAAGGCAGAGCTCAGAGTGCCATGAGAGAGAATAGTGCAAAAACCTGACTTGGATTGGGTGATGAGGGGAGGCCACTCTGAAGCAGTGGTTTTTACACTTCAACCAGAAGGAAGAGTGGAGTTTCCAGGAGGGAGGGTGCGAGCAGGGGGCTGGGGGGACCCTGGTAGAGGAGACTGCAGGTGCAAAGTCTTGTCACCTCTCCCAACTCCAGAAGGGTTTCCAGCTCCAAAACACAGCTCTCAGAAAGTGAACTCTGGATAGAGTGTGAAGCTTTGAAGACGAACTTTGAGAAGCACAGAAATGGGGAAGAGCATTTTCTTGTCCTGAGAAAAGATGGATAATATTCAGGGTGAAACAACTTCTGAAAGTACAATTAGATACAGACTCAAATTTCCAATAGTTTGTCTCAGAGTTAAGGTCAAGTTAAGAAGGAACCTGTGAGCCCCCAAAGATGTCTTTCACAAGTAGAAAGTCTCTAAAAACAGGAGCTTTAAAGGAAAGGATTAGCTCTTTCTCACATTTAACCACTGCAACTTGGCGTGATCCAGGACCATGGGCAGAATTCTCACTGCCTCTTCCCACCATCTCATCCCCACTGGAGAGGGCTGTGCTCTTTGCAACTCGGATTCCGTTTTGACAGAATCGAATACCTCCAAACCTCGGGAATAATAAATCCTTATGGCCGACCAAAAAGTGTTTAATTCCTAAAGGACCAGCCGGGTTGAGCCACTTCTAGCCAGGGGCAATTGGGGACTTAATTCTGTAAGTGTAGCAATCTGGATGATCTGAGAGCTCTGAGTTTAAGGGTAATTGCTCAATTTTCTGGCCATGTCAACAGGGAAAATAGGTAAAAGTGGCTGAACACAGCCAAGCAATGAGGCCGGATGAGATGTGAGATGCTGGACTGTCAGTGGAATTAGAAAAATGCCATCTGTAGAGGGCTGGCGCGCCCTCACCCCTGTCTTCCCCTCTCCCCATTCATCGCCTACCCTGGGCTTCCCATCTCTCTTTTGGGCTGCTTCTCACTCCTTACTTAATCTTCCCCCCATATTCTGTGTCCCTTCTGCAAACAGCAGAGCCGCTATGAGACTGCACAGCTTCAATGTGGAGAAAGAGAAAGTGGAAAGAATTAAGTACAGATAAATTAGAACCCTGACATCTCAATTCCTTTCTCTTGCTTAGTAAGAACATTCCATTAGGGCAGCATTCAGCATACGGGACTTCTTAGTTGGTTCCCAAACCTACTTCCTTTGCCTCCCTAATCTTTTTAAACTATTACAGTCAGCACTAATTTTTTTATTAAATAACGTTCCTTAAAATCTATTTGTTTTTTCTAAGTTCAGAGTCAGTAGAAGTGGACACTAAGGTTTTCCTGAACTCACGCCTGCCCACCCTTCCCTGACACACACCCAAGCAGGGACTCCTTTATATTTAAAATTTTTTTTTTCAACGTTTATTTATTTTTGGGACAGAGAGAGACAGAGCATGAACGGGGGAGGGGCAGAGAGAGAGGGAGACATAGAATCGGAAACAGGCTCCAGGCTCCAAGCCATCAGCCCAGAGCCTGACGCGGGGCTCAAACTCACGGACCGCGAGGTCGTGACCTGGCTGAAGTCGGACGCTTAACCAACTGCGCCACCCAGGCGCCCCAAGCAGGGACTCCTTTAGCTGAACATTTGCATCACAGGTGTGGGGTCTGTTGGGGGGGAGGCGGCGGGGCGGGGGGTACTCACTGGTGCAAGGGTTGACTGTTGTGTCTGTTGTGCCTCCGCTTTGGTCTCTGTATATGAGGTAACAAATTTGGAAAAGGAGCCATTCTTTTTTTTTTTTTTAAGTTTATTTATTTTGAGAGAGAGAGAGAGCGCACACGAGCAAGTGGGGGAGAGGCAGGCAGAAAGAGAGGGAGAGGGGGAGAATCCCAAGCAGGCTCCTCACAGAGCCCAGTGCAGGGCTCAACCTCACGAACGACGCGATCATGACCTGAACCAGATTAAGAGTTGGACGCTTTACCAACTGAGCCACCCACGAGCCTCGTCTTTAAATTTTTTTTTATTTTTGAGAGAGAGAGAGAGAGAGAGAGAGAGAGAAAGAGAGCGCCTTAAGCAGGCTCCATGCTCAACACAGAGCCCAGTGCAGGGCTTGATCCCACAACCTCAGGGTCATGACCTGAACCAAAATCGAGAATGGGATGCTCAACCGATGGAGCCCCCCCGGCACCCCAAGAGAAGAGTCATTCTCGTGGGAAACGGTATTGGTAATTCGTGTTTGTGCTCACTGCGAGCCAGGCCCTGTGCTTTTACCTGCAGTGGCCCTCACGGCAGCTCTCGGAGGAGACACTGATTATCACCCCTGTACAGAGGAGGAAATGGAAGCCTTGGCACGTGAAGCCGCTCACGGAAGTCACATGGCTGTTTCGCAGCGATGTGCTGGTTACTGTTTGACCACTGGCTGTCCAGGGGAGCAAAGTCCTCACGGGGTTAGTGTTTGCCGATTTCTGTGGTGTCAATATCCTCACCGTGACTGGTCTCGGGCTCCCAGAAGGACATCACTGACCACAGAGCTGGGAAGACATGGGCAGGAGCACACCAGTAGACCCTAGTTCTATCCTACAGGTGTAGAAGAGAGAAATTATCACAGGAGCATGGATAAAGTGAAATGTAAAATTTAGGAAGTGCTGAGTTTTGACTATTGATTGCCTTTGTTTTTAATATAATTTATCTGGTTATGAGGGTGTATAGCTTAGTCCTTAATGATGTTTACGTGTAACAGCTTGCAGGCAGTATTCCTAATAATTTAGCCGTTGGCTCTTACAGGCCAGGATGAGCTGCTGTGGCACAGCCCCGCTAGCTCGTAGGCGGTGGAGCTGGATTGCAGACTTGGTCTTCGGGACTCCCAAGCACTCTGCTGTCACAGTTGTCCTCATCCTTGTTGAAGCATCGGGTTGGTGTCTCAATCCTGCTTATTGAGGAAGCTAGTCTCCACTCATTTTTCTAGCCCCCTGTTGCAGATCCCTTCCCACCCTGGTTCTCAGACTAGCCTGCCGGCCTGTGTCCTCAGCTCTGCCGACCCTCCCACGCTCAGGTTTCGCCTACAGGAGTGGCCCGGCTGACAGGCATAAGCCGAAGAGACCAGGCTCATACAGCTCCGTGACATGAAACAGAATCTTTAGGCTTGACTGTTCCTCTCTTGTTATGCTTCGTTTTTTATCAAATCCGTGGAAATCGCTTTTAGATGATGATTTCTTGTGCCCGTGCTGAGTCTTCCAGAGAGGAGAACCTGCTTTGGAGGTTTCCCTGGGCTTCGGCGGGTGGCAGCAGGTGTATCGGGTGTTTGGGATGTTTGTGAGAACCAAGGCCCCACAGGGCTCCTCCTGGGGCTGAAGGGCCATGTTTGTAGTTTTCACACCAACCTGCCCCTTTGAGGTGGAGCAGAGGAGACAGACTGACACCTCAGAGACACGGACACTTGAAAGACTGTGTGGGACGTGGGGGAGCCCCAGCCAAAGGTGCTGAATCATGGTGTGGGCTGAGGGCATAATGGGGCTGCAGGTGGAATCTGTGCAGGTTAGTTGCATTATGGAAAATGAAATTTATTACAGTGATTCTAAACAAAAGATTTGCTGTGCTCTACCAGTAGGCCACAACTATGGCTGGAACATTTGAAAAGACTCCTCTGTAACCAAATGTGACAGAAAGGGTTGGGCAATATATATACATATATGTACATATACATATACATATACATATACATATATATGTATATATATCATGAGATAAATTCCTTTTTTCATTTTCTAACATTTACTTGTTTCTTTTTTTTTTTTTTAACATTTATTTATTTTTGACAGAGAGAGACAGAGCATGAGTGGGGGAGGGACAGAGAGAAAGGGAGACACAGAATCCGAAGCAGGTTCCAGACTCTAAGCTGTCAGCACAGAGCCTGACATGGGGCTCAAACTCACAAACGGTGAAATCATGACCTGAGCCAAAGTTGGATGCGTCACCAACTGAGCCACCCAGGTGCCCCCATGAGATACATCGTAATGGACACCCCAGAATAAGATTGTCTTAGAATAGTCCTTCTTCGTTGATAAGGAAACCTAGGACCAGAGTTGCTAAGTAATTGCCTGAGTTCAGCAAATTGGGGGCAGATCTGGGACCCATGTTTCCTGATTTCTAATCGGGCACACACTGCCGTACAACTCTGCGGACCAGAAATCTGGGAATTCAGTTCTTCCTTGATAGGCAGTTAAAGTCACATTCTTGGCAACAAAAGAAAAAGGGGCATTAGTAGATACAGACTCTAGAGGCCACAGGGTTAACTTCTCTATTCTCCAATGTGGGTATGGCCAGTGCTGGTCCCCAGAGTGAGTGAGACACCAGAGCGGGTCACATGGAACTTGCCAGAAATTTCTTCAATGCAGTCAGAGAAGTTGCTTTTACTTACTTACTTACTTATTTATTTATTTGCAGGAGGTGATTCAAGGTCCCATGACCCTACCCTAAGCAAAGTATGCACTCCCATAGAGTAGGCGTCTACAAATTGACTCCACAAACATGGGAGAGACTGGTTTGGCTATATTCTTCTGGCATCCCCAAAAGGCAGGGGCGTCTGTGAGAACCGAGTTGAGCTTTCAGCAGATCTTAGTTCTGCTTTGTCAGCTCGGTTACATCCTACCTTATCCCCCATCCAGCTACAAAGCAGAGCCCAGTGTCTTGACCGGATCTCTTGCTCTGTTGGCAGAGCTGGGACCGGGTGCTTTACACCACGCGTGGTGCCCTAAAATCTCTAGGTCTCACCAGACTTTCCAGACTTACAGTCACGGATGTCTTTACCTGAAACGTGGCTGACAGTGACTTTTCTGGGTTCCATTTCCTCTGTTCCTGTGCACAGCCTGCTTCCATGTGCCCATCTGAAGAGGCAGAATAGGAGAATGGAAACCAAAGCCTGGTGCCATGCATGCGCACGTGCTTTAAATGAGGCGCATTGTATTAACCTTCCTCCAGGAACACACACGGAGAGAAAGCTCCGTCAGCACTCTGTCATGCTATAGTCAGTTTAGGGGAATGTGATTAATAATAAATCATCCAACGTTAACCACTGACAAAAGTAAAAGAGAGCTAAATCTCCCTGAAATCATTATAGAGATCAAGGTATTTATTCTGTAGCTCCTTGGATTCTGTCCCGGTTGAATACAGGAGACAGGATCGGGATAGGACAAAACTAATCGCATTTAGTTTTGTGAGACCGTGGGAGAAGTGTCGGCAAGCAGTGTTCCAGCTTTCGGGGAGGGGCATGGGGACTTCACACAATTGTGAGGGGAGCGGACAAATAAGGAATCAAAGGGCCCGAATGCAGCAGACAGGCCGTGTTGCTGAGAACTACTGCCGGAGGGAGCTTGTAGACAGCTCAGATTTTTATTTGACTAGAAAGAAATAGAGGCTCAGTTTTCTGGGAGGTCTGTCTCAAAAGATGGGACTGTATACATAGGCATCATGTTCCCTGCGTGTACAAAGACAGGTAGAGTCGTGGAGTTGTTCCAGATCGTCTTTGTGACCCAAACACAGCGAGTTGCGCCCTGGGATAGCTGTAGACTGTTCTCCCAGAGAGATGGCCAGGGTGCAGACCTGACAGCCAGGTGTCGCTTAGGGGAGATGGGAAGGGACAGGCATGCTTATGCTCGGAGGTTGGACTTAGCTCCCCTCTTAGCCCTCAGCTGGAGAAGTCTTTTCTTTCTGACATATCACACACACACATTCTTTCTAAAGAAGGATTAGGTAGGGGCTCCTGGGTGGCTCAGTCGGTTGGGCGTCCGACTTCGGCTCGGGTCATGATCTCGCGGTCAGTGAGTTCGAGCCCCGCGTCAGGCTCTGTGCTGACAGCTCAGATCCTGGAGCCTGTTTCTGATTCTGTGTCTCCCTCTTTCTCTGACCCTCCCCTGTTCATGCTCTCTGTCTCAAAAGTAAATAAACGTTAAAAAAATTTTTTTAAAAAATAAAAAGAAGGATTAGGTATAATAGAAATCTAGGGGAAAGGTAACGGGGGCCTGACTCTCTTACCCCAGTAAGAGATGAACCTGATATGGCCAAATGGTAGATCTTACTCTGTAGCTTTATGTTCTGCCAGTTTTCTCAAAGTTCACAGATGTTGGGGTGTGTGTGTGTGTATTCGTCTATATATACACACACAGGAGGACACACACTGGGAATGTGATTCCTGAGTCCATAAGTGTGGTTGACGGACTAGGTTTACCTAAAAGACCCTTTAAGAGAAGGCTCTTGAAAGATGATTACAGAATTGAGACACCATCATTTAAAAGTGCCCGAGGCAGACGCCTTTGAAAATTGCAGCAGCGGAGGGACAGAGAAAGAACCACGCAGCCCTTGATTGTTGCGCTGTTCCCTCAGGACCCGTTCTCCCCCTCCCCCTCTGTTTCTCATCTGATAAGAGAGAGAGCAGCACTAAGACTCCTCATCTATCTTATGAAAATCCGATTCGGAATGGCTGTGATCAAAACCAGCTGGCTGTCACCAGCAGTGCCCTCGCGCGGAGGGAACCGCTCAGAAGCGTTCCGTATGTGGGAGTGTCACGGGTGGCACCGATCAAAGTGGCATTTTTTTAATAAATATATATAAGGAAAAACACAAAACCTAAGGATTTAGAATAAAAGCGGTGTAGTTTGTCTTGTTTTTTTCAACGTAACACGAAGAGGATGAAATAGAATCAGATATGCCTGGTTTCTAACGTCCCTACTTCCACGGGCGGCTCTGAGAAGGCGCTCTGTGTCACGTTAACACTGTATCACTCATCTTGGGCCTTACTGAAGAGAGTGGAAAGTTCCTCAGTTTCCATTCCTTCCAGCCACTTTTTCCTCGTCGCTTTTAAAGTCCTTTACCCCTCCTTGTCCTTAGCACATCTCTACAGATCAAAGCTGGAAGCGCCAGCGACCTCCGAAAGCTCACAGAGTGGCAGGGAGCGTTCCTGTTCATCGTCCTCCGTTTCCTTCAACTGTCAGTGACCGGTGGGTGTGATGTTCCCTGGGGGCCACCTCGGCAGGTGGCAGCGGGGTCCTCCCCGTGTCGGGCTCCTGGGCTGAATGGTGTCTTTCTCCATAGAGAACTCTTGTGCTCGTGAGCACTACCTTTGAATTGCTCGGAAGGCTCGATCTTGTAAGCACACCGTGGACTTGGGTGGGGGGATGCGGCCAATCTCATTCTGGGGTGTTGCGTTCATGGCTCCTTGCGAAATGTGCAACCATCCCGCTGTGGGTACCGGAACACAGCTCCAGAGGTCCGGCCCTCACGCACCACGACGTACCACGAGCCGCGTTGCCACTCTTAGCGAAGCGCCCCCTCTGCCCGCGATCCGGCCAGCACCACGGCGTGCTGGGGCCCGGTTTCTCTTGGAAACTGAAGTCAGTCCCAGCCTTCGTCGTCAAACCGTCGTCCGCCAGGAGAGCCACCACAGCTTGGGGGGCCGTGAGGAACAATCGGCTCTTTTGATCTTCGTGAGGTCTGTGATCTCCTTGCCCGGCGACATGAAGAGAGATGCAGTTTGGCAGGAACGTGGAGGCATTTCAGGACCTCAGCACCTCAGGACCTCAGGCTCCGTCACACGCTTCCCCGGGGACCTGCTCGTGCACAGCGCCAGAGTAGACATTGGCCCTGCCGTGTATTTCTCGGCGTTTTAGGTGCGGGTCTCCAGCGAACGTCCCAGTCTCCCGACTCTTTTCTGCCGTGTCCATTGCCTCTCTCCTCCCCTGCCAGTAACGAGTGCGGGCCGGGCCAGCTTCGATCAGGTGAAGTCACAGGGGACAGGTCTTCATCAAGCGGACCTGTGGGGACCCGCAGACCTGTTTTTGTCCCTCGAACCCTGAGTTGGGGAGTGCGGGGGACCGACGGTTGCAGGGCCCAGGCTCGCTCAGGAGCTCCTCTGAGACCGTCTCTTTCTCTTGTTCCTTCTGGTGTTTGAAGCCTGTTGCCTACTGCTTTCCCCTTTTCTTCTCCCTTTTAAAAAATTCCCCATTTTTTCACTTAGAAAAAAATTATTTATACGATTGAGATCCACTAATTAAAGCCATTTTCTGGTATTTGGTTACTGGAGCGTTTGATGTCTCTCTGACAAGACCATGAAATGCACAGAGTGTCCACAGGGACAGAATTTGCTGAACACGGCTCTTTGTAAATGAGGGGACACAGTGTCGCAGCAGCTCATGAATATGGAACGCCCATGATGCCACCTCAGTGGACTTGGGAACACAGATGAATCCTGTCATGTGCTAAATGAGACCAATTTCTTTCACTTAACTTCATCTTCAATCAGACCTTCTTCCATTTGCCTGTTTAAAATTCCCCATACGTGATGCAGAAGGTAACAGCATTCAGTAAAACAAAGTTTTGCAGCTGCAGAGAAAAATTATAATGATCTCTGGCTTCAAGTTGCCATCTCCCGAAAACATGGACATTGTTTCACTTAAGAGCTCTGCTGAGGTCTTTTGACTTTGGGCACAGAATTAGGGGCTGTGTGGACCACTGTCTCTGCGGTGTCCTTAAGCAGTATGTCCAGATCCCCCTCGTGTGGATTAGATATTGAGGTTGGCTATGGACGGTGGACGTGAGCCATGAAGAGCCTTTGGGTGCTCTGTGGTGGCCAGTGCGCCGAGTGGGAGAGCAGCTCGGGGAAGAGATTGCATGTAACCAAGCAGGGCCTTTGCCAGAGGGAGCTCAGTTAGTGGATGGAGCGAGAGGGACGGATGTCATCAGAAGGCACCCGGCGGAACCTGGCAAGGTAGGCCAACCACTTATATCATTCACTAAGAGGTCAAGATGAGAAGGTGCTAGAGTGTAGAAGAGACTTTAATGGAGCTCTCCAGAAACGCCTGTGGATGCGACCAGGAAATCCCATTCAGAAATCTCCAAACAAGAAAATCGGCAAAAACCTCAAGGGACACAGAGAAGAGGGGCTCCCGGGTGGGACCCAGGGTCTGGATTAGGGGGCCCCCTTTGTTCTCTTCTTCCTGCAGGACTTAGCTTTATATCCCAGGTAAAGAGTCGGAGTCATGCTCAGGGTGTATGCTGCGTGCTGAGTCCAGTCTTCGAAAATCACTTTCTGTTGTAGTTGTACCAAAACAGGCCAACGACACCGGGGTTTGAACGCGGGCCATCTCGCACACAATGCATCACAGAGATCTGGAGCCAGCTTTATTGGACGAGGCAGGCTGGCTTCTTACTGTCAGGCCACAGGGGCTGAAAAGGAGCCCTCTGGGACTTCACTGGGTAGTTAGCTTTTTAGTGTGTGCGTGTGATGATATTACCCATAACGAATGTATTTCGGGGCAAATGGCAGCTTCTCACATCTTTGAAACCAGTTGCAATCGATCCTGCTGATGTTCCCACATGTTTCTATTATTTATTTAAGCACCCCTCATTTCTGTGGTTTCATCCGGTAGTTGGTTTGTTGGGTAGATCTGTTGGCAGACGGGTGTTCTGGATCGTAATGAGTTGCCCATTTGGCAGTCTGTCTCTTTGAAGTAACTTCTTACGATTGGTGCTATGCACTGACAGACCTTTACTGGGGTCTTCCAGAAGGTGGAGCGATACAGGGGAGCACTCCAGAAGTCCAAACAGAAAGAAACACGGGTTAGTGAAGAGCAGTGTGACCCAGCCTCGGGATGGGAGCCCTGTGGTCCATACTGCCAAAATATGAGTGAGTCTTCCTCTGTAACTTTGTGCCCACTCATCCGTTGTTTCCTGTGCAGACACAGGCCCTTCCCAGGCAGGCCTTGCAGCTGTCAAGTGAGGCAGAACCTTTGCTAGGATGTTATCAAATCCAGGAAGTATCCAAGGATTGTGTCCGTGTCGTGTATAGACAACTATGGACTCGGTAGCACTTACAGCATAATTGGAACGAAACAGATCAACGTGGCTCGTCCCTGTGTGTGACTTTCAGATGGGAGGAGAATCTATTGATTCGGTTCTGTTCGGTTGTCCCTTGGTTTGCTAGTCCTTGGGAATGCAGAAGTGACTGGGAACTGCTCTCTGCCCTCTGCTAGCGGGGCATCTAGGGGGCAGACCCAGGGCAAATTTCCTGTACTCTGCCCACACAGTGGCCGCTACCTGTTGGATTCCAAGGTGAGTCACAAAGGAAGGGATTTTACATTTTCCTGATTGTGCTTGTATTACTATTTTTTTTTAAGGTGTGGTCCCTCCCTCTGCCACTTTGCCATGCTTCATTAATCTTGGTTTTCCTGTCATGTGCCCTAGAAGGTCTTGTGTATAGCAGACACCCAGCCCATGTTTCCTGGCTGGTCGACACAGGTCCTTCCTCACCTGCCACCAAGCACCCTCTCTCCTCCCCCCCCCCCCCCCCGCCCCATCACTCTCCCCTGGCCCCTGGGCCGCCGACATTGGCCTTTTTCCAGTTTCTTCAGTGCTGGGAGATGCTTCTCACCTCACAGCGCCTTTGCACCTGCCATCCCTGCCTGCTTTAATCCTGTCTGTCCTTCGGCTTTGAGCTGCGTCGTCCCTCATTTAGAGACCTTCCCCAACTCCCCACCCCACCTTCCAAAGTTCTAAATGAGATCTCTGAACCAGATTAAATGCATTATGGAGCACCCATTCAATAGAATCCTAGGTGGCCATTTAAAAGAATAAGATTTACAGTACATTTATTGATAAGGGGAGAGAAAGCAAGTTGCAGAACCATGCATGTGTAAAGTGATCCTCTTCACAAACATTTTTTAAAGGACATGTGTGCTGCAGTAGGTACACATTCTTTTCAGTAAATACAAGAAATTGTTAATAGCACCTCTAGGGAGACAGACTGGGGCTCACATAAGAATAAGAAGTTTTTCATTTTAACCTTTTCTGGAGCATTTGAATTGTTACCACATATGATATTTTACATTCGAAAAATAAGACAATTAGTTGTTTCGGCCCTGGTACTTTCCGGCGCTCCACGAAGACAAGGACTGTCTTTTATTTGCTGTTGTTACTGGCACCGCGTGGCATTGCACCTTTCAGATGCTCAGTGTTCCTTGGATGAATGAACGAATAAACAAGCAAATGCGGTTTCCCCACGTGCGGCTAACCAGGTGACACATAGGGAGACAAGCAGGTTGAACAGGCAGGAGAGATGGCTAACAGAAGAGGTGGGGAGCAAGGGCAAAGAGCAAAGAGAACCCGTTCAGTTGAAGGAGTCGGAGCTGGGAAAGAGAAGCACGTGATGGTGGCCTGTGTCCGGGTGGCGGTCCGTGTGAGGTCATAGCCCTCCTGCCTTGCTCCCCTTTTCTGAGACTGTTTGAGTGCTCAGTCACCTCCATGGGGCCAGTTTAGTAAGACACGGGCCGCAGGGAGGAGTCCCCAGGGCTCCGGTGTCACTGCGCTCTTTCCATTCTGTTCCATTTGGCCTTGCTGAGGCAGTGGTGAGTTGGGGCATATGGCGAGGGAGAGACTTAGCTTATTTGTGGTGATGGGAATCAGGAGAAATACCAGAACAGAGGTCGTTGAATCTTTAGAGTAAAAGCCGTCCAGACTCCGCTCTACGAGTGCCTTTGAGGGCACTGTTATTTGCAAAGAGAGCACGAGTGGGCGAGGATGAGCTCATGGGTTGCAGTCGGACGGAGCAGGAAACCTGGCGCTGTCCGTTATTGATGATCTCAGCTCACGCCAGCTGCTTAATCTTGCTGAGCCTCACTGTCCTCGCCTGCAAAATGGGCAAGAGTAAATGAGACGCTGAAGGTGGAGCATATAGTTTCTCTGCAGGCTCAACACTTGATCTGTTAAGCGAATAAGAATAGCTCTAGAATCTTTATTATGCACGGAGCAGAGTTTGGCATTTTGTTTGGTGAGTATTTTGTAAAGATGGTGGCATTTAATGCTTGTAACAACCGTATGCGGGAGGTGAAATTCCCCCTTCTACAGATGAAACCACTGAGGCACGGAGAGGATAGTCACACAGCTGGTAGGTGGGGAAGCCAGGATTGGAAGCCACCCATCCTGCCTCTGGAGCCTGCGTCTTAACCACGGGATGGACGTCCTGCCCATATACTTAACCCACTCACTGTTTCTGTTCATGTTCTTCTTGCTTTTAGCAGCGCAGAAGAACAGGAGAATAAAGTCAATAGAACCATTACATTTTTTCACAATAGCGGTAGCTTTTCAGCAGCGCTAGAGCAGACCCCCTGTATTCCTCTTACCGTCTCTGTTAAAAATCACGTGCTTTCTATTTCATCTTATTAGAAATTTGTCTTCTATTTGAGCACCGTTGACATACAGTGTTACATTAGTAACGTTCCGAGAGTCACGCTTGGGGTCCTGAACCAGACTGGGTCACCGGTCCAGACTTGCAGGCCAAGCGGCCATAACCGAGCATTCCCGGTATATACTTTTGTGAAGAAGCGGATTTCGCAAGTCCGTTTTCTGAAATCTTCTAGGGGAAGACGAGGTGGGAAGGAGCAAGGCCGAACAAGTTACGTATACATGAAAGCTTGTCTGTGATAGTAAATCAGGAACTGTAAAACTGTGAAGTTCTTTGAAGTTTGCCCCAAACCGGCTCCACGGCCACCTGTTCCACGGGGGCCGGGAGTTGGACGGCCCGACTCTGCTGCGATGGCTCAAGCTGTCACCGCACCGGAATGGTCCAGCTTGCCTCAGCCTGGCTGTCATGGCTGGCTCTGTCCCACTCAGGCGGTTCACCGGGTTCTGTTGGGCACCGGGCTTCCAATTAGAGAGAAATCCCACTGTGTGGCCGGCCTCACCAGTGCCACTCTGAGAGGCCCCTTTGCCAAGGCCCGGGCTGACCTCTGATCTGTCACAGATGGGCCAGCCCCACACTCCTTTGTGCGCATTTGGAGAAGGGGGGCGGGGACGAGGAGGGAAGCCCATGAGGAGTCGGAGTGGACATTGGGCAGAAGTGCAGTTCCTCAGAGCCGGGAGGAGCGGGGCGGAGTTGACAGGACCCAAATGCTAACGCTGTGGAGGGAGAGGGGACTCGGGGAAGACCCCGTCCTGAGCCCTAAGCCCAGCGTGGGGCCTTCTCTTGCCACCTTCTGAATATTCATCTCAGGCTGGACTCCACACCGAGGCGAGCCGGGGGCAGCTAACTGGCTCGCTCCAACACTGTCACAGTGCTGATGGCGCGTGGCACAGCCAGCTTCCTCCCTGCCCCGCCGCTCGGCCCGGGCTCAGGGACGGTGCTGTCAGCGGCTCTCACCGTGGACGGCATTAATCACGCAGAGCGAGAGTGAACAAGAAGGCAAAATTCCTATTAGCATAAGAGGTAGAATCTTAGAGGACTCCACGTCTAATTCTTCAGCAGGACGGAGAGGCAGAATCTAAGCCCTCCACAGCTGCTTTCTGGACAGAGGACCTGCCGAACATGGGTCGTTATTTTGGGGGTGGTGTGTGAGTGTTCTTTATTTCCCCTCTCAGCCATTCCTTTTCTTAAGCCCTTTTGATTCTTTTAATCACTGCCTTTAACTCTCGGTCTTATTTTCTGTGTCTCCGTCTCTCCCTTGCCTACCTCCTCCCTCTCTCTCCAGGTGCGGCATCTGTAGCTCTGCAGTCGGAGGCCGTAATAAAGACACCAGGCTCGGAGTTGACATTTATATACTCAGGCTTAGCTGGACCAGAGCAGTTGCAAAGTCTGAATAATGAATAGTCTGAAAGTGGCAGAAGGGTCTTCCCAGCTGTTCTTGGAATGACTCTGCATGTCTTTCAAAAATTAAATTGGGGGGGCGCCTGGGTGGCTCAGTCGGTTGAGTGTCTGACTTCGGCTCAGGTCATGATCTCGCAGTTCGTGAGTTCGAGCCCCGCGTCGGGCTCTGTGCTGACAGCTCAGAGCCTGGAGCCTGCTTCAGATTCTGTGTCTCCCTCTCCCTCTGCCCCTTCCCCACTCATACTCTGCCTTTCTCTGTCCCTCAAAAATGAATAAATGTTAAAAAAAAATTAAAAAAAACATATTTAAAAATTAAATTGGGGGCGCCTGGGTGGCTCGGTGGGTAAGCGTCCAACTTCAGCTCAGGTCGTGATCTCACAGATCCTGGGTTCGAGCCCCGCGTCGGGCTCTGCGCTGACAGCTCGGAGCCTGGAGCCTGCTTCGGATTCTGTGTCGCCCTCTCTCTCTGCCCCTTCCCAACTCATGCTCTGTCTCTCTCAACAATAAATAAACATTAAAAACATTTTTTTAATGAAATAAAATTGAATTTAGTCCATGGAAGCAAAAACAAAGAGTTTCTTCACTATTCAGTCTTCACTGGGCTTTTTCCTCCTGATGTTTGTGGTTGGATTGGGAATTCTAGGATGGTATCTCTCCACTTGGCCTTTTTTTCTGCCCCCTCTCTTTTTCTACTCCGACCGGTTGAAACAAAGAAAACCCCTCAACCAGTCAGTGATGCTCATTTGGAAAAGGAAATACTTCTTTGGGGCATTAGGTTGTCCCCGTGACAAGAGGGGCTGTTTTGGGGAAGTCGCCACTTGCTTCTCTGCTTCTCTCGGCCTCTCTGCTCGCGTGACTCTGTTGGACTAATGAACGAGATGTCCTCCTGTGTCTGGACGTCTGTCTCACATGTACAGTTTGAAGAAGGGAAATCTCCATGACCCGGCAAGAGACGTGTCCTCTTTAGAATCGGCATTCTTTATTACATCAGACCTGGCAAGACTGAGCCCAGGGACACCGCTGGGGAACCACTTCATCTCATTAGGTGTGAAATGTCCTTCAGAGTCAGGCTCAGGGCCATGACAGCCGTGACGATTGCAGGGATTACGACGAGCTAATGCACGGGTGGACCTCGGTCATGAGGTGGCTCATTCTCCGGCTCCTCCAATGTAAACTTCCCCAAGTACAGTCGGGGACTCTCTTCCCATTTCTTTACATTTCTCATTGGGAGGGCCACTCCAAGGGCTCCTAACCTGGAGCGTACAGCAGGATCACCAAAGAAATCTTAGGAAAAAGGACAGAATCCTGAGCCCCGCCCAGGAGGTTCTAATCCAGCAGGTGGCTGGGGTGACGCCTGGGATTCGGAAACGGTTGCAGCCCACCTTTGGTTTCAGGCACACCTCTAGTTCAGTACCGCAGCCCTAGATGGGGACCCTGGAGGCCAGAGACTGTGTCTGAGTATCCGTCCTACCCCCCGCTGGCACGTTGGAGGTGGTAAATACACGGAGAAGCGGGCGAGATCCCTCCCTATTCACAGTTCTTTCTCCTCCTCTCGTTGCAGATATTCCCGTTATTCCGGATCTGGAAGAAGTACAGGAAGAAGACTTCGCTTTACAGGTGGCAGCCCCCCCCAGGTACGTTACATTAGGTGTGGAGTTGGCGGGAGGCGGAGAGCATGTGAATGAACACATGCCCAATACCGCGTACAGCGGGGCTGCTTCCCTGCCCCCCCCCCCCCCCCGCCCCGAGTGGAGATGGGAAGTTGCTGGTGATGGGTTCCTGCCTGGGTTCCCGTGTTACTAGGCATATTCTTCCCACTTTGGTCCTTCCTCGCTGCCCGGGAGGCTCTGGGGATGGTGACCCGGCAGCCCGCCTGGAACCCGTCCTGCCTGGGATTCCTCCTCACCTTCTCTCTTTCCTGCAGCATCCAGGTCAACCGGGTGATGACCTACCGTGACCTGGACAATGACCTCATGAAGTACTCAGCCTTTCAGACCTTGGTGAGTGCGGCAGCTTTTGTGCAGAGGGGCGGGCTCCGGGCCTCATCTCCTCCGCGGGTCTCTGGGGCCGCCTGGCGACAGTCCCTTTGCCGGAGGCATTCCCCTCGGGTATTACGGCATCCCTGGGCCTGACCTGTCCCAGTGTGTCCCGGGGCCAGGCTCCCACCTGCTTCCATGCCCCCCCCCCCCCCCCCGGCATCAGGAGGTACCGCAGCCCTATAGATCCGGCGCTGTCACGCCCTGCCCTCTTGGTGTTGACCTTCCTGCAAAGAATGTCCAACCTGTACGATGCTGTGGCATTCCCTCATTCCTCAGTGGCTACGAGGTCCACTCACAGTTTTCCTCTTTTTAAGGCATTTCTGCAGGTCTCGGTTTGGGAAGTTCCACCACACACAACCTGACCCTCCTCACTTTGCAAGACATAGGTGTCCGGAGCGCGCCCCCCCCCCCCCCCCCCCCCGCCCCGGAGAAACACAAGCCGGTTTGTTTGCTTGCTCGTTTGTTTGCATCCTTGCATCCACAGGATGGAGAGATTGACCTGAAGCTCCTCACCAAAGTCCTGGCGCCAGAGCACGAAGTCCGAGAGGTCAGTAGCAGCAGAAGCTCCTTCCTGTGGGCTGCGTCATCCCTACGACCGGCCGGCTCCCCAGCGTGAGCTCTGCCTCCCCGAGGCCGAAGGGTGGGGGAGGTCGGCTGTGACCGCGGGGAGAGGCCTTCTGCCTTCATCTTACCCAGCGCTGCCTCTCCGGGCAGGATGACGTCAGCTGGGACTGGGACCGTCTGTACACCGAGGTGTCCTCAGAGCTCCTCACCGAATGGGACCTGCTGCAGGCGGAGAAGGAGGACCCCGTGGGACAGCCCACGCACACCTGAGCCCTCGGCGGTCAGCAGACTGCTGTCCCCGCACAGAGTAATTTCTGCTTCGGACTTGAAAAAACGCGATAAGCCTACAGCTGAAGAAGCTTGCCGGTAGCTTAGCATTTTTGTATGGAATATTTTGTAATAAAAATGCTTATTTTCAGTAGACCATGTTGGATCATTCAAGTGTAATAAATTGCTTTATGCTGTGGCCATCTCTTCCTTTTCTTTCCAGCAGCCTCTTGGAAAGATTCGTCAAGAGTGGAGGAGGGCAGCTTTTAAACAGTCTGACGGGTTTGCTCCCCGCTGTTGAAGAGCATGAGGGAAAGCTAGACTCAGGGGGAGAGGAATGGCGCCCCTTCTAGAAAGTGTTCGGTTCACAGAAGCCACAGCATTTCCCGGGAGCACCTGTCTACTTGGAAGCACCTGGAAGCAGGGGTATGGGAGGCTGCAAGCCGCTACCTGCCGGGGTCCGGGGAGGGCCTGGCAGGACGCCTTTCTTACTGCGGACGTTCAGTTACGTTAGTGAAATTTTACTGTCTCCTTCGTGCTGTCGGGCAGCTTAGCTGAGGAGACGGCAAAAAGTGGGCGCGCTAAGGCGAGCCATTCCTCACAGCGGGACTCGGGAGCTATTCTCACAGCACCCCCCTTTCTCCTTTCTTCTTGCAGCCCATGCCCAGGGCTCCCCAGGCACGCCCTTCCTTTCCGCCACGGGCTCCCAGAGCCTCGATGCTAGCTCTCATTAGAAGCGGCCGGCTTGCCCGCTCCAAGCATCCCACAGAATGCCCTCTCTCGGGGAGCCTGGGACCCCCTCTGACCTTTCAGATACTAGCTGCTCGTCTCCACTGCCCCCCGAAGCATCATCGCTGCCTGTTTGCAAACCATGCCGACATCTGGAGCAGAGCCCAGCCCTCTTTCTAAACAGAGACATCTTTTGTTTTTGTTTTTCTCTCTTTCTCCCCCAAGACCTCTCATCTGAGGACAGGGACGTCTCCCTGCCCGCCTCCCCTAGATGCCACCTTGGATCAGGCCCATGCAGGCTGGCAGCCGCTGACTAAGCCCCGCTCCTCGGCCACGGCCACGGGGAGCTCGAGTGCTGCTCTCATCCAGCCTGGAAAGCCCTTCATTAAAATTCAGTACGACAAAGAGGCTCAACACTTCAAAAACCCACTGGGGGGTTATTTTTGTATGACTACTAGTGCCCTTCCCCAGTGAGCCACGAGGGCTCCAGAGCCAGCAAAGAGACTGTGTGGCTGTTAATTATAAACGCAGGGATTTAGTGGCTTTGGGGCCCCTTTTCCTCCTCTTCCAGAGTCACACGTTTAGCCCGGCCAGCCCGTCTTTGGAATAATTCCCATGGTCACTGAGAACTTTGTGTCCAAGCTTGTTTTTCTTGAGCACCATTCTGAAACCCAAAGGAGAAAGGTCTTTCTAGTACCTTAATTACTAGCAAATTCAGCCGCCTCGGGACTCTGATAACCTTGGAGGTCTGTGGCCAGCCTGAGCAAGTGGCTAGGGGTCGACATCCTTCCTCCCTTTATTTTACGATTGCAGTGGCAGCAAGGTCTAACGTGTCATGAGCCCTCACCACGTGCCAGGCACGGGGTTCAGCACGTACGACTCATCCAGCTTAATCCTGACAACCACCCAGTGAAGCACATAATGTTTGTTATCCCATTTTACAGATAAGGAAACCGAGGCTCAGAGAGGTAAAGAGATTGATTGCCCAAGATAATCCAGCTACTTAGTGGCGGTGCTGGAACTCAAAACCAAGTTCTCTGACACCTCTGTACTTTTAACACTTGTGTTAAAAGGAATCTTCTGCCGCCTCCAGCTTGGGAACGTCCTCGAATTTCCAGCAGGCCGAATTCGCAGCGTGCTGACCAAGCCCCGCCCCCCACGCCAGGCATCCCTTCTTTCGGTGGAGAGAGCACAGGGCAGAGGGGGGCGAAGCCTCTCAACACGGCTGAGCTGCAGAGTCCCGGCCCCAGGAAGGTACAGATGACCTGGGTGGGGAACAGCTCTAAGTCATATGAGCTGAGCCCGGCTGAGAGTCACGTTCAGGCCACATGTGGCCAAGTCTCCTGTCACCTGTCGGCTTCGTCCTTTACACAGCATTTCAGGGGTCCTAGGGAACGACCTAGTTCTTACCCGACTTCTGAGATATCTTCCTTATGTTCCAACCAGCAGTGTCGCCCAGCCCAGCCTCCCTAGAAGAGGGCTCAAGAGGTGTGACAGAACGGACAAACGTCTACAGGTACCCACCGTGTGGTTTTCTGCAGGCGCGTCGGGGAGGCGCGGAACGGGTCCTAGGGATGCTGCCTCCTCCATGGAGCACCTCGGCGGGCTCCCGTCACCCCCCGAGCAGCTGAGAAGCGCCAGCTGGTCTCTGACAAAATCTCCCGTGGCATCTTTGGCATTGGGTGGTAGCTGCAGAGATGCTATTCGCGGGCCGGGCCCTGGCGGGGGAGTTTGTTCCTTTGTGAGATCTGGATTGCTGTTTAGCCAGGCTCTGTCGTAGGTGCTGCAGCCAGAGAACTAGGTAAGCCACACTCCCTTCCCTCTGCTGGGGGGGGGGGGGGGGGGGAGGATGGACAAATAAATCAAACACATGGCCTGTCAGATGGTGATAGATGCAGAAAATTAAAGCTGGGATCAGGAGTTACGATTTTTTTTTTTTTAATTTTTTAATGTTTACTTTTGAGAAAGAGAGAGGGAGACAGAGTGCAAGCAGAGGAGGGAGAGAGAGAGGGAGGGAGACAAAGAATCTGAAGCAGGCTCCAGGCTCTGAGCTCTCAGCACAGAGCCTGATGTGGGGCTCGAGCTCACGAGCTGTGAGATCATGACCGGCGCTGAAGTTAGGTCGGATGCTCAACCGACTGAGCCACCCAGGTGCCCCAGGAGTTATACATTTTAAATGGAGTAGTTAGGGGAAGCCTCACTGAGAAGGTGACATTTGAGCAAAGACCTGAAGAAGGCGAAGGGATGACAAGACTGGTAAGTGGATGACAAGACTGCACAGTGTTCTGAGCAGAGAGGACAGTACGTGCAGACCAGATGCTGGCAGGTCAGCGTGCATGGGGTGGGGGGGGGGGGCAAGGGGAGAGCAGATGTTCTGTCTGGCTGCAGACAGATACGCCCGGAGCCTGGGCGTATCGCAGAGAGGGCATCAGGGGGCGTGGGGTCCACTCCCTCCAGTGCCACGAGCATTTCCAGGTCTCCTCGGCCTCTCCGGGCAGCCTTTGGGAAACTCAAGCTGCTGTGTGGCCTGTTGGTGCCTCTGCCTGGAAAAAGCAGGACAGTTCTTGCTACGTTGAGAGAGAGGGAAACCATGAGCTCTGTCTGCCACGGAATGAGGCCGAGGAGGCCTGGGAATGCTCGTGTCACTGGAGGGAGTGGACCCCACGGCACGGACCCCTGCGTGGAACACGCCCTGGAAACTTGCAGCGCCGATGAAAAGTCCAAGCAAGAAATCCATGTGGGCAGGCCTGTCGCTGAACCTGAGGTCATCTCTGTCCCTGATCGTTGGCTCGCATTTGCTGAACCCCAACGCACTCCAGACAGGCTTTAGGAACCATGTGCTGCAGACAGAAACTGATGCTGGTGCCTGCTCGGTGTTGCCTGACCGAAATGTGTGGCTTCCGTAAATCAGGGCCTTTCTTGCTTAGTGGTGAGGGCGGCTCCTCGCAGCGTTGGCCCTGCAGACCTGAATGAAAGGTAGTGTTTGCTACAGTGAGCTGAGGAAGGTGAGCATCCTGGCTCGGCTTGTCCAAGCAGTGCTGTGCTTCTCTCCTAGGGCCAAAGAGCCATTGGGGGTGTGAATAGCTGGGGAGGGGTGCGGCGGGGTGGGGGAAGGGATAGGGCACAGGAGCAAAGGACACAGATTCCAGAATCAGCCTGGGTTCCAGTCCCAGCTCTCCCACTGGTGGCTGTGGGTCCTTGAGTGAGGTGCTTTCCTATTCTGATCCTGTTTTCTCATCTGTAAAATGGGCGTGATGCCAGCACTATCCTCCTGGGATTGTGATTGCCCAGTTAAAGCTGACTACTCTTCGAGTTTAGAACTGGACGGGCTCAAAGAGCGAACATAGGTAGGGGCGCTTGGGAGCATAGTTGACCATCTGACTCTTGATCTCGGTTCAGGTCATGATCTCACGGTTCATGGGTTCGAGCCCCACATCAGGCTCTGAGCTAATGGCGTGGAGCCTGCTTGGGATTCCGTCTCTCCTTCTCTCTGCCCCTCCCTGGCTTGTGCTGTCTCTCTCTCTCTCTCTCCCCCAAAATAGACAAATTTTTTTAAAAAAAAGAAAAGAGAAAAATGAACATAGGTTAAGTCGCATTGGATGTTTTATTGCAACGACAGTGCATTTTGCTAGGGGATATCACCTTCATTTCCTCTCCTGCTACCAGAATGGTTTGCCACCAGGGTCTTTTGTTTTTGTAGCAACTTTATTAAGGTACAATATGCACGCCTTAAAAGTCACCCACTGAAAGCACACAACCCATTGATTTTAGTAAATTTACAAAGAGGTGCCGCCATCACCATCGTCCTGACGTTCATCACCCTACAACGTTCCCTCCTGTCTGTTTACGGTATATCCCTGCTCCCGCTCCCAGCCCTAAGGCAACCACTCGTCTGCTTTCTGACCCTGTCAATTTGTCGTTTCTGGAAATTGCATTTAAATGGATATGATGCGGGGCTGCTTTCACTTCACAGGTTTTCACGGTCCATCCACGTCATAGCACGTGTCAGTGGTTTGTTCTTTTGATTGTTGAACGGTGTCCCATTGTAGGGGTTCACGCCACACTGTGCTTATCCATTCAGCAGTTGATGGGCTTTTGTCCTGTTTCCAGTTTGGGGCTATGATCAATGATGCCCCTGTGGACATCCAAGTACGTGTCTTTTTGTGGACCCCTGGTTTCATTTCTCTTAGGTAGATTCCTAGGAGCAAAATTACTGGGTCTATGCTGTGTTTAACTTTTTTTTTTTCTGTTTCTTTACATACTTTATGTAAAATTTCAAAAAATGTGAAAGGGCAAACAAAATAGTTTCAGAATTATTTACGTTTAACTTTTTAAGAAACTGCCAAACTGGATTTCAGGGCATCAGTTTTATTTTGTTTGTTTGTTTTTCAGTGCTTTAGGGTATCAGGATTAATAAAGTACTCAATTTTTTTCTTGTAATTTTTCCTTAAGTTTTTAAAAAAAATTTTTTTTAGTGTTTTTTTATTTTTGAGTGAGAGAGACAGAGTGTGAGCAAGGGAGGGGCAGAGAGAGAGGGAGATACAGAATTCAAAGCAGGCTCCAGGCTCTGAACTGTCAGCACAGAGCCTGACATGGGGCTCGAATTCACAAACCATGGGCTCATGACCTGAGCCAAAGTGGGACACTTAGCCGGCTGAGTCACCCAGGTGCCCCTTAAGTTTTTCAAAGGTGGTAGTTCAGTTTATAGGAGGTGCAATCTGCTCCTCCCTTCCTTCCTTCCTTCCATCCTTCCTCCCTCCCTTCCTTCCTCCCTCCCTTCCTTCCTTCCTTCCTTCCTTCCTTCCTTCCTTCCTTCCTTCCCTCCTGTCATTGAACTTATCTCGGTTTTGAGAGTGAAGAGCTCATCTGTCTGTTTCCCCCACCAGCCTGTAAGCTTCTTCAGGATAAGAAGGGGTGTTGTTTGAGTTTCTATGGAGCCCCTCGCGCATTCCAAGAGTTCCACGTCAAATATGACGTGGTCCCGAACCCAAGGGGCTCACAAACTAGTAGAGAAATAGATAGGTCTCATCTGTGTTTTCAAAGCACTGGCGCTGAAAACCACAGAGGCTCTCCAGAAGAGTGGAAGAACCCCAAGCCATCCATTGCAAAGTGCAGATGAAAATGGGGACAGAGGGAGCTTTGTATGTCCACCGAGAAGTACAGAGGTGGGGTTGGTTTGCTTAGAGCAGGGTCCGCAAACCACAGCCCACGGGCCAAATCCAGCTGCCACTGTTCCTGTAAAAGTTTTCCTGGAGCACAGCCATGCTCTTTCGTTTACATATTGTCCATGGCTGCCTCTGTGCCACGATCGCAGAACTTAGTTGCGACAGAGACCATGTGGCCCACAGAGCCTGAAATATTTACTGTCTGGCTCTTTACAGAAAAAGCCTGCCAACCCCTCCTTAGAGGACAGAATGAACACGACAAATAACAACACCCACATGCTCCCAAAGTTCAGCTGTGTGGTGCTATGCAGAAAATCAATTGTAGTAACAGTGATTTGAGTTAGACGTAAGGGAAGACTGGACGGGTGGCAAGATTCTGGCTCCTGAAAGAGAGAGACGAACCTCCCTTCAGAAAAGGGGAAGACAGCACTCATCAGTTCCAGCACAGCTGAGGCATAAGCTATCTGGAGACGAAAAGCTGGAAAGAGCGACTCTGGGCTTCTTCTCGGTCCTCTGATGCTCTTTCAGATGCGGGCAAGGAGGGGCTTCTCCAGGAGTCGAATACCTTTGGCAGTGGGCTCAGAGTACTGAAGAGAAAGCCTGGTGGAGGAGACTTAGGAGCAAGTGAGGGTGGAAAAGTCGGACTTTTCTTCTGGCGAGGTAGAAATCAGAAAGCAGGGGTGGTGGAACCAGATGGAGGAAGCGGCCGTCCCTCTTGCGGCTGTGACGCAGTGAATTAATTCCCGGCATATGTTCCCGGCATCTGTCGTGGTGGCCTGGACCGGAGGGGTCAGCGAGAGAGGGGACCATGCCAGGGCTGAGCATTAGCCCAGAATTCCCAGGCTGCTGGGGCTCTTGGCTCCCGCAGAACGGTGGCTGGCCAGCACGCCCAGGAACATCTGCTACAGCTGCAGCAGGCAGCACTGCCCTGGGGAGGAGGGGGTCCCCTCCGCAAGAAAGCACCTGGCTGTGAAGGGGCTGAGAAAAGACCAGTGAGAGTCCTGCAAAACCGTCTCTTCCAGATCTCGGCTGCGGTGGATTCCACCTGCCAGCTGGCTGGAGGTCTGATGTAAGGGAGCACCCCTGGTGAAGCAGGGCCAGGGGGAGCCACAGCCCTGGGTGGACACAAGGCAGAGATCTTGGGACGCCCTCCTAAGTACCAGTCGCGGAATCCCCCTGGATGCTGTTGGGGCTGCTGCCTGCAAAGTGTCCCTCGGCAGTCCGTGATCACCCGAGAGGAAGCAGGGCAGAGGACACGGGGGCTAAGAATGCAGGCGATGCCGCGTTCGCATTTCTGCTCTCCCATGCTGTACCTGCACATTCCCACACCTCTCTGTGCGATGGTTTCCTCGTCTGTAGAGTGAGGTAGAAAGTGACTACAGCCTCATCGGCTCTGGGCTGAGCAAACGACCTGCTACACGTCAGGTGTCTGGCAAGAAGTGAGCACTCAATGAAGGTTAGTTCTGATCACACCTAGGGACAGTCAGTGGTGACTTGTTGTCCCTGACAGGAAGTCACTGAGAGGACCTACGTGGGCATCTCCCCCAAAGCCATGAACTGGAGGCCTCTCGGCTGACCTTGAGCCGTAGGACATTTGATTTGGCCTACACACTTCTTAAATTGTTTAGTTAATTATCAGCATTAAAAATGGAAAGGTTTCGGGTGCCTGGGTGGCTCAGCCGGTTAAGCGTCTGACTTCGGCTCAGGTCGTGATCTCACGGTTTGTGCGTTCGAGCCCGCTTCGGGCTCTGTGCTGACAGCTCAGAGCCTGGAGCCTGTTTCGGATTCTGTGTCTCCCTCTCTGTCTGCCCCTCCCCTGTTTGCACTCTGTCTCTCTCTCTCTCTCAAAAATAAATAAACATAAAAAAAAAAAGAAGGAAGGAAGGAAGGAAGAAGGAAGAAGGAAGGTTGGTTTCACATTATACCCAGATTTCCGGCTTCCCTGAGGAAATTAGGGGATCTGGAGCCATGGCTCCTATGGTGGTGATTGGCTTGAGCAAAGAGACGACAACTCCTCTAGGTTGGGGCGGTTCAGCATGTCCCCCCACTGACATTTCGAACTGGCCGCTACAGGCATTGACTGTGAGACCCCTGCCCGACCCTCCCCCTCACCAATGAGAATTCTGTTCCTCAAGAGCCCTTGCACAAGGTCATGTTCTAAGACTGGAACCTGAGTCCTGACTTGCAAGCCGTGTCCTTTGTCGGTAACCAGGACCCTCTGGCTGACGTGTGACCTAAAATCACGTACGTTCCGGAGAAGACCCAGTTTGCCTGTCGTGAGCTTATTCTCCTCTGAGCAGGAATCCTGACCCTGTGTCCAGCATGGCTCTGACTCGAGTTTGAGCAGAGTCCTGGGATATTTCCTGGGCCAGAACCTGGTTAGCCATTTGCCCTCTCCTGAACCGGTTCAACTCTGCCCTGGAGCTAACGGTGTCTGCTCTGGAAGAGGGTCCAGCTCGGCAGTTAAGAAAGGGAGAAGGTTTGTGCCTTCTTTCTATAGCAGCCACCAGCGCCTCAAGCACCCCGCTGAGGCGTTAGGAGGACGTGGGCAGCTGAGGGCGCAGATCGCGTGTCTGGCTTTCGGGCTTTTGGGCAGGAGGGCGCCCACATCAGTCAGCCAGGAGGGTCTCCGTGCGGTGCTCGGGAGGAGGGACAGCCCCGAGGGCGCACCCTTCAGCTCACCCTTCAAGAGAGGACGTGGCGGACAGCCTCCAGCGATGCAGCCTTCAGGGTCTGCCCCAGTGTCTAGGCAGCACCCAGCCAGTTACTAAAGCCCGTGGCGGCAAAGCCATTCCTGGCCGGCAGAACACTCCTCTCGGGCCATCCTTCCTCCAGAACTCTCCCTGGGGCTGGCTAGGACTTTCTCAGAGCTGCACCATGGTCTGTGACTCTCACTACCCGGCCCTCCTTCCTTCCGCCTCTCATCCCACTGGTGACACACCTTCACCACCCCCTGTAGGTTTTCTTATTCCTCCTGCTCCTCCTCCCCCACCCCGTATCTCTCACAGGCATTAATGACCTGGCGCCTGCTTCCTTGAGGATCCAAACAGTGGGCCTGGGGTGGTCCTGCTAGACGGGTCGGGCAGACTCCTGGGCAGGGCGGAGAGGTGGCAGCTCCTAAGGAGTATGGCTTCTCCTCCAAAGCCACATGCCTCATGGGCCCCAGCGGGTCAGCTGGAGTGTGGGATCCCGCAGAGGGATAGAAGGTTGGCCAGAGGTAGAGTCCTCTGTCACTCGTGTAAGTGCCAACTTGGAAACTAATCCACCTGGGTCAGCCTGGCAGGCACTTGGCCAAAAGAATTCGGTTTCCTTGCAGCAGGGAAAGGAAACAGCTCCCCCCGCCCCTTTTTGTTTTGCTGAGGGCGGGCAGGAGGGGCCTCTGTTGGTGGCTTTAGAGGCAGAGAACAGGGATGTCATGGCATACCGGGCCTTCTAGGAGACGAGGCTGTGCACTCTAGAGAACTACATGTCGCCCGTCGGGATCTGGCGGCATCCCCGCTGAAGGTGGGAAAAGAGATGGAGTTTGGGCAACTGCACCCCAGACCTCGGCAGCGCGGGGCCGGGTGGCCAAGCCCCCTCTGCCGTACGGCGGTACGGGTGACGCGTTCTCTGCTGGCAGAGGGGAGGCTGCTGCGGGCTTGCAAAGGGCCAGGCTGTCGCTCTGGAAGCCGAGTGGGTGGCGCAGGGCCGGCCAAGGTGTTCTTGCAGTTTCAAGGACAAAGACAATGAAGCAGAGACCTGACGGAAAAGATGCCTCACAGGGCATAGACGACAGCGATAGTACTTAGTAGGGAAGGCTAAGTAAAGAGAAAAAAAATAGCTTAGCTCTTTGAACAGGGAACAGACTAAAACAAACTCAAAACCAAAACCTGGGTGGGGCAGGGCGGGCGGGGTTTGGTGGCAGAGGACAGGAGGGAACTTCTGGGGCTGCTGGAAATGTTCCGTAGCTTGACTGTGGTGGTGGTTACATGTCTGTTTATGTTTGTAAAACTCA
Source organism: Prionailurus viverrinus (assembly GCF_022837055.1). Taxonomy (NCBI): domain Eukaryota; kingdom Metazoa; phylum Chordata; class Mammalia; order Carnivora; family Felidae; genus Prionailurus; species Prionailurus viverrinus. The sequence continues at coordinate 116,707,936 of NC_062566.1, forward strand.
TCAACTATCCACTCTGAAAAGAGTAATTTTTATTGTATATAAGTTATACCTCAGTAAGTGTGACTTTAAAAAAGATTTTCCCTGTCACTCCACACCATCTTAGGAACACGAGTTGGCAGAGTTTCTGTTTGTCCCACAGCATCTGACGGGTTTTTGCAGCGACCCCCTGGGCTGTGGTTGTCCCTGAGAACAAGGCCAGGAAGGAGAGACCACCTTAGCCCCTGAGCCCCCCGACCAGGGGACTGTTCAGAGTCCAGAGCGAGCTTTTACGTCCTATCTGCACTTTGATTTTCCATGAAAGGAAAACCCAGTAAATTTGACTACTGGGGACAGCAGATGGTCCAATGTGAAGGAAAACACAGGCATCCGGGAATCAGTTTTGACAGTCTAACAGAAGCGTGGGTTTGCTGAGCCCAGACTAAGGAAGGACGCAGAGAATCTTGAAAACCCAAGATGGTTTAAAGGAGATCTGACCCCAGGGAGAGCAGGCCGTGCCCTCTTCTGCATTCAGTAGTTCTTTTGACCTGGGAGATGAGCAGGGATAGAAAAACTTTGGTGCCAGGTCTTAAAAAAAAAAAGTGTTTGTTCCTTTAAAAGTTTACCAACACGATTTTAGAATATTATCTTCTACAATGAAGATACGTTCACGAAATTAAAAACTATATAGCTAAATATAGTGAATATTCCCTTTCACTCTGCTCTGCCCCGTCCATTCCGCAGACCTCCCCCCAGGTGACGAAGGGGTATTCTGCCAAACGTCTCGGTGCGTTTATCTCCACGTGGATGTACAGACACCTAGACCCTGGTTTTATTTATGTAACTGGGACCATTCTGCAAGTATGGCCTACATTTTGCTTTTTCTACTTAAGAATACCTATTGCAGAACTTCCCTCTCTCTTCCTCATTCCTTTTGTTTTGTTTTGTTGTTGTTTTTTTTTAATTTTATTTAAATCCAAGCTAGTTAATATCCAGTGTAGTAACGGTTTCAGGAGTAGAATTTAGTGATTCATCACTTACAGACAACACCCAGTGCTCATCCCAACGAGTGCCCTCCTCAATGCCCGTCGCCCATCCAGCCCATCCCCCCCCACCCAACACCCCTCCAGCAACCCTCAGTTTGTTCTCTGTCTTTAAGAGTCTCTTATGGTTTGCCTCCCTCTCTGTTTTTATCTTATTTTTTCTTCCCTTCTCCTATGCCCATCTGTTTTGTTCCTTAAATTCCACATGTGAGTGAAACCATATGATATTTATCTTTCTCTGACTGACTGATTTTGCTTAGCATAATACACACTTTTGAGAGAGACCGGGAGAGCCCGCAGGGGAGGGGCAAAGGGAGAAGGAGAGACAGAATCCCAAGCAGGCTTCATGCCGTCAGCTCAGAGCCTGACACAGGGCTCGATCTCCAGAACCGTGAGATCATGACCTGAGCCCAAATCAAGAGTCCGATGCCTCACTGACTGAGCCACCCAGGCGCCCCTCATTTGTTTTTAAAACACTGGTGAGTGCTCTGTGGCCAGACATGGTATCAGGTGCCTGTCACCGTGACAGTTCGTACCTGGTTTCAATAAGAGCTAAGTCCCTGCATTGTCCATGTCACCCATGTGCCCTTGTTCCTGTCACCCTGCCTCCAGTAATAGTAATATCTAACGGTTAGGATGCCCTTACCAGATCTCAGGCAGTGTACCAGATGCTTTCCGTACATCATCTCCCTCAATCTTCTCAACTCCCAGGAGGTGGGTACTAAATCCTGCCCACTTCAGTAGTAAGAGAAACTGAGGCTTGAACCCAGGCCTTTCTCATTCTGTGCTCATGAGGCACCCAAGGAGGGGAGTAGTGTCCATTCCTATGTTGTGCATCATCAGCGTTCTGTCGCTACCTCCTCCCGACCGGGGGCACAGCAAGGTTCTGTCCCCCAACGGGGGGCTCTCTCAGTAACCCTTGATAAATGTGCCACAGCAGTGCCAGGAGACTCTGCCCACTGGCCGCACGATGGGAGCACCCACTATAGGGAGCTCTGCCTTGGAGACAAGGACCTCAGGTTGTCTTTCTGGCCTCCATTAAGTGGGCTGTTTAAAGTGTTTTCCTTGGGGCGCCTGGGTGGCGCAGTCGGTTAAGCGTCCGACTTCAGCCAGGTCACGATCTCGCGGTCCGTGAGTTCGAGCCCCGCGTCGGGCTCTGGGCTGATGGCTCGGAGCCTGGAGCCTGTTTCCGATTCTGTGTCTCCCTCTCTCTCTGCCCCTCCCCCGTTCATGCTCTGTCTCTCTCTGTCCCAAAAATAAATAAACGTTGAAAAAAAAATTTAAAAAAAAAAAGTGTTTTCCTGAAGTCTAGAAGCAAAGTGAGAACATCTGCAAGGCAGGATTTCTCAGAGGCGGTCACCTGGCATGGAGCACCTCCATCAGAAGCATCTACAAAGCTTATCAGATATGTAGCTTCCTGAGCCCCCAACCCATCGGATTAGAGTCTGGGCAGGGAAGACCTGAGAATATGCATTTTAAACAAGCCCTTCCCCAAACCCTGACTCTGTTCAAGAACCTTGCACACTGCTGGCTCACGGGCTGTAGCCTGTACTCACCGCTCTGACCGAAACACTTCTGTTGCCCTTTTTGTGTTAGTATAGTGATCGATCTCGAAAAATCCAGGGTGCCATAGGAAAACCACACGGACCTCCGCTTTTTGGGAAAGACCCGGCAGTGCCGAGGCCACTGACAGTTGAAGCGCTAACTAGAGAAGTACGGCAGGGCGTGGGCCGCCCCGTCCGCCCCAGTCCCTGCCTCCTCCCTCTGGCTTCCGTGGACGTTTTGCTTGTGACCACTGGTCAAAGGAGAGGGCAACGCTCGTGTGTGTCAGCGCCAGGTGGCCAGGGCTTGACAAGTAAGGCCAACTCTGGTGTGCGCTTCCTCCCTGCACGCAGGCCCGCCTCTGCCCTGCTTCGTAGAGCTTGTGCAGACGGCGTCCGTTCACTCCCCTACCCCCCTACCCTCCATCTGTTGGCAGCTGCTGCCAGATGCGTTTTGGGAACGATCCAAACATGAGACATGCCCCCTCTTTCCGGGTTGGCACGAGATCCGTGTTTCTCAAAGCGCGGTGCACAGACCACCTGCGGCAGATCCCCCAGGGAGGCTCACAAAACACAGATGCCTGGCTTCCACCTGCACCTGGGCAGTCAGGATCCCTAGACTTGGGGAAGCAGAACTGCCAGGTGTGGGCCCGGGAATCTGCATTTTAAACGCAGTGCCACAGGGGGTTTCGATGTACTTCAGGGCATTGAGACCTATACGCATCTGGAGGAAAGAGGGTGCACGTAAGTTCAATTGGGCCTCGGGTCAGATCAGCCTCCTGGGTTTTTGGCCTCCTGGTGAGAAGCAAGTCCCTTCCCCAGCCCTGAGCCTCCACGGCACACTCAGCTCCCGGGGCCTTACCCCACCCCCAGGGCAGCAGGCACCCAGGCCGCCTTCTATCAGATTCAATCTCCTGTCACTTTCAGGACCAGTTCATTATTCCTTTATTATTCCCATTCTCCTGCTTATCATTATTAATAATCACTCTCACTGGCCAGGGTGCTGACAGCTCCCCCTTGTCCATTCTTTCTGTCTGTTTTAATCCTGCCTGCTTATCTGGCATTAACCTGATCTTTTCCCCCCGTTTAATTAAGCAGCCCTGGTCAGCCCACTACTGGCCACGTGGAGATGGGAATGATGGGTTCTCCTGATAGGGCGGAGGAGTGACAGGCTCTGTGGCCTGGACCTTTTATTTCCCAGAGGGGCCCGAGGGCAGGGGTGTGAGTCCCAGGAAGGGCCACATTGGGTCTGAGGGCTGGGAAGGCAGGGACGGTCGATGACTAGTATGTACCCCTGAGAAACCATGCTTCACAAACCTTTAGGGGAGTCTGGCCCTCGCTGGGAGGGCCTGTTGGAATGCAGATTACTGGGCCCCACCGCAGGGATTCTGATTCAGTAGGTGACCACGAATCTGAATTGCTAATAAGCTCCAGGGGTCACTCTCTCTCGTGAGCAGCCCTGCGTCAGTGGGCCAACCTCAGATTCGCGCTGGACGCCGGCCGGGCCCGAGTGTTCCTTGGTGGGAATGGACTGAGGAGGAAGAGACTTGGGCAGGGGGTAACTATTACAGATGTGAGGTGTGAGGGACTGAGCCTAGGGGGTGCTGGGACTGCAGGGGGGTTCCGGTAGAGGCAGTGGAAGAGAAAAAGTAAAGGCACTTTGGTTTTGAGCAACCGGCAGTGTGCTTGGCAGAAATAAGTACAGAGGCAGCATGTGGGGGTAGGGCAGGGATGTGCTGAGGTCCGGACGAGCTGTATAACTTTCAGGGACTACAGAAAAATGAAAATTCTGGGACCCTTCTTCAAAAACTAGTGAGAATTTCAAGGCAGGACAGCAGAGCATTAGACTAAGCCCGGGGCCTTTCCAAAGTGCAGGGCTCTGTCCAGTTGCACAGGCCACATGACAGGAAGTCAGCTCTGGCTGACATCCCATGTGATTCTTTTGCCCTTGATAGCCAGACAGAACAGGCCATCACCTTGGTGGCCAGTCGGTTGCTCTGCGGGCCCTTCGGTGATTGGCGTGTCCGCCTCTAGATGCCATGGAGACAGAAGGGGAAGTCATGGGGCCCAAGACTCACAATTCAGAGTCCTGTAGTAAGAGCCCCAGTAAGAAAACACGGGTAAGATCCTAAAAGAAGATGCTGGTAAGTGAAGAGTACCATGGTACTCTTTTATGGGAAATCACCCACCTTCAGGAGAATCTGATGTTTTCTGTGCGCGGACCTTTCGTGTTTTAAGTTACCACTTATTATGTATGTATTCTGTTCCACACAAAGAGAGAGAGAATCTTGAGCAGTCTCCATGCTCAGTGTGGAGCCCAACGTGGGGCTTGATCTCATGAACCGTGAGATCACGACCTGAGCTGAAATCAAGAGGTGGATGCCTAACTGACTGAGCTACCCGGGCGCCCCCACACAAAGCGCTTTAATATCTTTATTTCGTCCTGGCAACAACCCTGTGTATGAACTATGTGTTATTATCCCCCTTTAACAGATGAGGAGACTGAGGCGGGGAGACGCACAGAAAGCTGCCTCATGAGGGAGCGAGCCAGCCCATTAGGCTTGTACGTGTGTGTCTGGAGTGGGAGATCCTCAGTGCACATGACCAGGGAGTTGGGGGGCTGATGTGGATGGGGGCGCGGGAGGTGTTACAGGGAAATGCAGATACCCAAGCCAGCCAAAGATGGAAGGATTTAGAGCAATTAAAATGTTTTGCCTGGGAGCTGTTTGGAGCCTTTTTTTTTTTTTGAAGTGAGAGTTTCCTGACTTCAAGGTGTTAACAGGCTTTCTAAATGGTTTTGTTTTTTAATTGCAGCAAATGACTGTGGAGCCATTAGATTTTGCCTCTCTGCGTTGTTTCTGAGCCCGTGAGGTCCTCCTCCTTCTATTTATTCTATTTAATTCAGTCAGGTAGCTCCAGGGCAATGGAGATCAATACTCCTCTTTGATAGAAAAGAGTCAGGTTTGAAACCCAGAGATAAAACTGACACATTTTGTATAAATTTAATTAAAAATGCACCTTTAGTGGCTTGTTGCAGGCACAAAGCCGAGTGTCTATCTCTCTATCTCCCTGTCTTTCCCCCTCTCTTCCTCTCTCTCCCTCTGCCTCTCTCTCTCTGTCTCCTTTCTTGTTCCTAACTAGGAGATCTCTACATCTGCCTCGCCACAGTCTTGGTTCATGATTTTGGACTTGAAACTTCCGTGCTGAGGGACGCCGAGGGAAGGGTCTGAAATTCTAAGCAGATGAGCCCGGCCTCCTTTTGTCCAGAGCCGGCTGGGGACAGGGCTTCTGAGGGGAGAGGACTGGGGAGCAGAAGCCTCCGAATCGGTTTGCTTTTCTGTTTCAAACCCTTTCTCTTCGAGCGCCGCCGTCTGTAGGCTCAGAGGCTCCTCTGGCCGGACGTTTTTGACCCGCCTGCCGGTGCACCTGCTCACACTTCCTGGGGCCCTAGTGGGGTCCCGGATGGAGGTGCGGGGTGTGGGGTGGGGGAAGGCACAGAGCCCGGAGCCCCTCTCTAGTGACCCCAGGGCTGCTGCACACATTCGTCTTGTGTTTTACAGCCCCCCCCTTCACCTCCTTCCCCGCCGGCTCTCCCCCTTTCATCGCCTCAATCCCATTTGGCTTTCCTCATTTTTCACTTGAGTGCGTTTCCTATCCCCGACTCTGCTCTGGCCTCACTCTGCTCAACACCAATAAAACACACTCAACACAGGTAGAACAAGGTGCCCGGGCCCGGCGTGACAAATGACTCACCAGCCCTCGCTAAGCGCGGCTGTAAATTGCCCCTCCCGTCGTGAGCCGGGGCCTGTTCTCCCGCGGCCCCTCAGTGGGCACCACAAGGTTGCAACAGCAAGGCCTCAGACCCGGAGTCTGGTCAGCCCCCGAGGCCTTCCCTGGGATCCTGGGCGGACGGCAGGGTGGCAGAGGAGGGACCGCTGAAACGTCTACACCTGCAGCTTTGGCTGGAGCAGCTCAGGCTTCTGAATTTACTGGCCGTGAACTCCAGCAGCTGGCATTTACTACGCCCTTGCCATGTGCCAGGCACCGTGCTTGGGTTTACGTTACATTTTCTTTGACCCTCACAGCAGTTCAGTGAGGTGCAGTTCGAACGGCTGCCCCCGTTTTCACAGATGAAGACCCCGAAGGAGGCCCTGCAAGGTCACAGAACTTGTCCAAGGTCATCTGGCTAGTAAACATCAAGGCAGCATTAGGGCAGACCTCCCAGACTCTACAATCTGGGCTTTTCATCACCACATCCTGTGTGTGTGGCAGCCCGCGAGGCACTTTGGGAAGCAAGCTCTGGTCTGCATTCTCCAGTGTTCATGATTTCATGCTATGGGGGCCCGGGCTTACTGGAGAAAGATCACAGAGGAGATGACAACTGATTTCCTTCCCTACCTGATGAGACTCCTCCCTTCGGGGCCCCTGCAATCTGTGTACACGGGGGACGTTTGTGGCTCCTTCCCAGGAAGAGCGATCAGAAGCTGGGAAGCCCATTATGTCCATCCTAGGACAGCGAGGGCGCCACCACCATGGAGAAGCAGAGGGGGACGTGGTACCATGGGGCGAGGGCAAGGAGGGCTTCTCTAGCACATTCTGGGGCTCGTGCGTCAGGGCGTGTAGAACCCAGGGCTTGTGCACCTGTGACCTGTGGGTATGAGTCAGGCAACGTGGTGGGGAAGCATGTTCTAGCCGGCCTTCTCTGGAGCCTCGGGGGGCCTTTAATCGCTGCAAATGAATGTTCGGACTGGAGAGGCAGACGTCCCAAGTTTGAGCCACTGGACCTTCCTCTCTCTGCCTACCTCCTCTCTGGCAATTACAAACACCAGCCGCTTTGTGTCTAAAATGGCTGAGATAATTGAAACGGAATTTGGAATCAGGGCCCTGCAGGCAGCACTTGTTGAAAGAAGAAATAAAGATCGTTTGGGTCACGTCTTTGGTAATTTGCGTTTAATAATCGTACCGGGAGGTGTGCACAGAGGGAAAGGCGGCATGTGAGCCAGCTCCCAGCCTGCCGGCCACCCTCCCTGGGTCTGCTGGGGAGGGGTGGGCAGTGGCAGGAAGGCGCTGGGGAGAGGCACGCGAGTTGGAAAAAGTTGGCTCCGTGGGGCGGTGGCAGGAGGCAGGGCGCAGCTTGGGACGGGCCTGAGTAGGCGAAATGGCACGTTGGGTGTCCTCGCCTCTGTCCTGGGCACATCCTCCACACACGGCCATGCCCCTGCCCCCATGTGTGGGGAGAGTGACGGAGTGGAGTGAGACAGCAGGAGCCCCCAAGACCCATACAGTGATTCCATGCAGGCTGCAGTGGGGCTCTTTCTGGATCAAATGCTCGGGACGCTGCCACTATTCAGTATTGCCAGCCACACATGGAGCTGGGGCAGAAGGTGGCCCCAGTCGGAGGGCAGATACAACATCCAGACTATGGGTCTGTGGGTTTTCAAAGGCGTCCTCCAGGAGCCCTGCAACCCACGCTTCCCTGGAATCACAGCTGCTCATGTTTGGGTCCTCAAAGAGCATACCTTTCTACGCTGATACAGCCCCCTCTCCCACCAACGACATGTACTACCATACATAGAGTCACCCGCTCCCCACAACTTCGAAAAACAGTCCCCCCGCTTCCCCTGTGATGCTGCCCTTTCCTGTCTGCAAGAACCTGTATACTCAGGATCTCAAGGGCTCCCCGTCCCCCGTGTCCACCATCGTCGTGGAGTGGGGAGGCTGAGAGGAACTCAGACTTGAGGGGGAGAGACAGTGGTAGGAGCTGAACTGTGTCCCCCCCCCCCCCCCACCAAATTCTTATGTTGGAGTCCTAACCCCAGTATCTCGGAATGAGACTGTGTTTGGAAATAGGCCTTTGGAGGTGATTAAGGTAAAATGAGGTCGAATGTGTGGACCCTAATCCAATAGGACCGGGAGCCTTAGAAGAAGAGGAAGGGACACCAGGGATGCTTGTGCACAGAGGAGAGACCACACGAGGGCACGCTGTCTCAGTGTGCATCCATCTACAAGCCAAGGAGAGAGGCCTCGGGAGAAACTAACCCTGCCCATACCTTCATCTTAGACTTCCGGCCTCCACAACTGTGAGAAAGCACCTTTTCCATTGTTTAGGCCACCCGCTCTCGGGTATTTGGATACGACAGCCCTAGTAAACTAACACAGATGGTCAGCTGCAGGGGGGCACTGGCTTGTGATGCTCCTTGTGCTGCGTCCTCTCCACCCCCCCTTGCCCAGACATGCATAATGTATGCTTCGAAGTACCAGAGAGAGGAGCTCCAGCCGCTTCCCTTTCCCGGTGGCCGGAATCTAGATGACACATGGCTCAAGGAAGGGAGTTTGCACGCCTGTCTTTGCCCTTGATTCTTTCTTGGAGGCCCTGTGCTGTCCGCTACCTGGTCCTGGGCTTGCGATGCTTACAACTCTGTGATGCCCAACTTCAGTGTCTTCCCTCCGTTGTTAAGACCCTTCCCCTTTTGCCATTGGTCGTGTTGATGACACAAGGGAACTCTCAATCCTTGCAGAAGCCAGAGGCCTGGTGTGCCCTAGAGATCTGTCATCTGGAACCACCCAGGCAATCAGTCATGAACAAATTGCTGTAGAAAAGGAGGGATGAATGGGGAGCTTTTCAAATTCGGAGTGTCTGGTGGGAGCACTGTGATTCCTCCCCCTACCCAAGACCCCTGGCACCCCCTCTCAGGGCAAGGCCAGAGGGTCCCAGGACACTGGTGGAGCACACTGAGATCCTGAGCTCTTTGTGGTGCATGTCTTGGGCCGTCAGAGGATCAGGCTCTGGGCAACAGGGGTGACCCAAGGCCAGGGGACACAGGAAGGAGGCAGGAACAAAGGATGGAAAGGGACCAACAGCGTCCTGGGCTTTTCACCATAGAATGGCTTTGTGGGGTGAGAATGCCGGATCGGCCAACGTTCCTGAGGACCACTCCTGCTTCTAAGAGCTGGTTATATGCTCTTGACCCATCTCACCCCTGCTTGCTGGCGGTAGAGGGCAGAATCTCCCTTGTGCCAAGGAGGGAATGGGGTTCAGAGAGGTTATGTAACTGCTCATGATTGCACAGCTAAAAAGGGCAGAGGACTCCATAATTCAAACCCAGAGCTTCCAGCCTCCCAATCCAGCCTGTTCCTTCCAGAGCAGGGGTTGGCAAACTACAGCCCGTAGGCCAAGTCTAGCCTACGACCCATCTTCACTGAGCTCAGAGCTAAGAAATGGTTTTATATTTTTAAATGCTCGGGGGGAAACAAATCCAAAGACAAATAGTGTTTCGTGGCGAGCGAAAGCTATATGCAATTCAAATTTCAGCGTCTATAAATATAGTTTTACTGGAACACAGCCACACCCGTCTGTTCACGTGTTGTCCGTGGCTGCTTTCCTGCCACACCGGCAGAGTTAAGTAGTCATGACAGAGACGGTATGGTCCTCAAAGCCTCAAATATTTACTTCCTAGGCCTTTACAGAAAACGTGTGCCAACTCCTGCTTTAGAGCCACGTGACGTGGAAGGTGGGAGAGATCTTAGAAACCATCTAGTTGAAAAACCTTGATGTCCTCTTACTCTATCCTTCCATTTTCCAAATGACCGGAGCAAGACCCATTGCATCTGAAGAGCCACAGTACCAGGCTGCCCTTGGACCCCGATCCCCCTGCTGTCAGGAAGCCAGGGGCTGGTAGCAGGACTCTCGGCCCCACATTGTCTGCTCCTTTGTGGCCGAGGTGTTTACGGGGCTCCTTTGGCACCTTGCAGGCTCAGGACCTTGCAGCCTGCAGGAAGCATCAAACCCCGGAGCCCAGAGGTGACCATCGCCTGACCAACAGGGTAGGACACAGGTGATGAAACTTGGGGTGCACGTTGGGGCAGCAGCATGCTGGTTGACACAGGCCCAAGTCCTGGCTCTGTGACTGGTGACGTCGGGCGAGTCACTTCAACCTTCTGTGCCTTAGATTCCTCATTTGGAAAATGGAAGAAGTAATAGAATTTACCCTGTGGGTAAATGGCCCGTAGTGCGTATTGTGTGTGATGGTGAGGAGCCCTGGCCGAGTTATTCTAGCCCTAGTAGGCAGAAGCAGAGACTTCTGCCGGGCCTCCCCCTGCAGGGGCTTCCCTCCCCAGGGCCTTCACAGGACCATCAACCGCAAAAAGAAGCAGGCCACGGGTCCGTAGGTTGAGATTTTCTGCCCGTTTCCCTTGGAGTCTGTCTGGGGACTGGGCGGGGAGGACCAGAGGATCAAGGCCACAGGCCGAGTGTGCTGTGTGTCAGGGGGTCGGGGGGCAATTGAAAAACCTGGGTAAGAATGCGGCGAAGGTGGGTGAATTGACAATATGCCTGAATCCCTTAAATATAACACGGAGACAAAAAAGCAGCTTGCGAAAGAAGACGAACGATGTGGTGGCCGTTTATACAGAAAATTAAAACATACAAAACAATGGTACCTTTGGTTTAGGGATACATTCCTACGTGGTGAAAGTCTAAAGAAATTTGCAGGGATGACAAACACTGAACTCAGGGTAGCGGATCCCCAGGAGGGAGAATAGTGCTCACGGAGAGGGGCGGGCGCCCAAGGGCCTTCATTTGAATTTGGGGGCGGGGGACAAAAGTGTGATTTCTTAAGCTGGAAGGTGAATGTGTGAGAGTCCCTCGTATTATTCTTGCTAACCTTTTGAAGGCCTTAAGTATTCTGTGATATATACTTTTTAATGTCGGCAAGGCTAGCTTTGCAAAACCCAGTAGAATCTTGAGGCCCCACATTTTTACCGTGGAGTCCCGAAGACGGGTTCGTAGGGATGAATGCGTCCTGGGGGACCGTGTGCTCTTGTGGTGTGCGGGCAGACGCTTGACACCCTCCGCCCTTCGTCCATGCCCGCTGGTCCCCTCGCCCACACCCACACACCCCCGGCCCCTCTCCTGCCCTCTTTGTCCATGCCTAGCAGCCCTTCCCCATCTGCTGGCTGCGTCGCTCCTGGCTCAGCCATGTGTCCTCTCTAGGCTGTGGAGCGGCAGAGGCTCCGGCCCCCCTCCCCGGTGAGGCAGAGGGACTTCGGAACATGTGTTTCTGGGAGGCAGACACCAGCTGGTTGGGGAGACATTTGCATATTCAACTGAGCCCCCCAGAGCCAAGCCAGGACTGCGAGGCGGAGGCTGTGGCAGGACAGAGGGAGAGGGAAGGCTCTGGTCAGCTAGGGGTCAGGTGGAACAGATTTCAGAGTGCAGAGACAGATGGTTAAAGCAGAAAAAGAAGGAGGGGAGCAAATCCCCACTCCGACATGAGGGAAGCCATTCGAGAGCCCTGAAATAATCTTCTGTCTTCACAGGGCTATGTGGTTTTCAAAGCGTTTTTGTATCTTTCATCGGATGCCTCATCGTAGTCCCGCAAAGTAGGCATTAGCATCATCCCCATTTTACAGATGACGAAACTGAGGCTCAGGAAAGTTAAACCCCCTTGTCCACAATCACAGGACTAGTGTGCGGGGTGGGGGAGGGGGGCACTCTGGACTCCTCGTTGAGTGCTCATTTCCCTATACCTCAGAGCCAACCAGATTTGCTGCCTCTATTTGCCCGTCTGACATCTTTCTCCCACCCCACTCCAGGGGGGTTTCTGAGCCCTCCATTCCACTGAGACTGCTTCTCTCTAGGTCACCAGTGACCCCCCCCCCCAGCCCCCTTCATGTCAAACCATGGTCACTTCTCTGTGTGCATCTTACTTGGCCTTCTTCCTCAGACAGCCTCCTCCTTGGTTGCCATGACAATGTAGGGTCTGGTTTCCCTCCACCTTCTTGGCTGCTCCTTCTCTACTCTTTTGCAGCCTCCGCTCTGCCTCTTAATGTGGGAGCTCTTAGGGCTTAGCCCCGAGCCCTCTTCTCTCTCTCTATGAGCCTCCTGGTCTAGTCCTGGCACTTCAAATGTCATCTGTGCTCAAGGGCCCCAAGTCTGTGTCCACAGTATTGCCCTTGCCTTGGGCTGCTTTGCACAGCACAGACTCCGGAGTCAGACCGGCCAGATTTGGATCTCAGCTTTGCCATTTATTAGTTAGATGATTTGAGGCAGCCTTTCTCTGTCTCCTTCTTGCCATCTGTGAAATGGGGATGATAAAGCCCTTCCTCTAGGTGGCCGTGAGAATTGAATGGAACATAAAGGCTTAGAACATTGCCTGGCATGTGAGCCTCAATAAATGGAAGATACTGTTACTTGGTAACTGTTCTTCCTCATGTCAGGCATCTTTTCACCCCAGGGCCTTTGCACTAGCCCATCCCTCTATCCAGAATGTTCATCTCTGGATGTTCCTAGGGCTTTTAAAAATTCGGATCCCCTGATCCACCAGGAGAATCCCTCTAGTCCGTCCCTGCCACGTCACCCCATTTAAATTTCCTGCAGAACACATGTTTTCTTTATTGTTTTTCTATTGTTTGACTCCCTCAGTGGAACACAGTTGTCATAAGAATGGGGATTTTTGTCTGTTTTGTTCACTGTATCTCCCAGCTCCTAGAAAGGACACATCGAGGGTGTTGGATACAAATTTATTGCATGCATAAAGTGAACGGTGGCTTCAGCTTCTGGCCTGGGGAGGGCCTGGCGTGCACCTCATACATGGACATTCTTGTGATGGGCAGCTGGGGAGGAAGGTGCTTCCAACTGAGAAATCACTAGAAGGCGTTTACTTGTATGTCCAAGCCCCAGAAATGTTGGAGGTATCATAAATTCTGGGGCACCTGGGTGGCTTAGTCAGTTAAGGGTCCAAATCTTGAGTTTGGCTCAGGTCACGATCTCATGGTTTGTGAGTTCGAGCCCTGTGTTAGTTAGGCTCTGCTCTGGCAGTGCAGAGCCAGCTTGGGATTCTCTCTCCCTCTCTCTCTGCCCCTCCCCCCCATTTGCTCTCTTTTGCTCTCTCTCAAATAAATAAACATTAAAACAACAACAATAATAATGAATTGTCCCCCACCCCTTCCCAAAACGTGATCACAGCAACCACACTCCCCCTGTCTTGACCCAGCCTGTCTCTCCGCTGGGGCTCGACAGATGATTCTAGCATGTGGAAGTCAGACAGGAGGGCAGGAGTACAGAGGGCAGTGCCTGGGTCGCCTCCAGGTTCAGATGCACCCCTCAGGCTACCACACCCCAGGAATGGGGTACCACACGAGCTCCTTCATCTGGGCCCCATTGCACTTCACCTCAGCTTTTAGTCTTATCTTTTCTCTTGCCTGCCTCTCTTGCCTTCAGGGCGAAGAACAATAAAAGAACACTAGGAGGCCTGCCTTTGGGTCAGTGCAGCTGGCCCTTTAAGATGCAGGGCGAGTCTCCTCACCTACGAGCCAGTAAGTACCGTGCTTGGGTTTTTTTGTGTTCAGTCAGGAGCCAGCTCCCTTTGTGGACAAGGCATTCCAGACCTTTGCAGACAGCACGAGTTGCAAATCCCTGATCCCAGTGACTGAGTCACTGGAGCACACAGGCTGGTGAGATGTGGGCACTGGCTTTTGATCCGGAAGCTCTGGTCATGGGCAACAAAAGGGTCTGGTCTTCCTGCCCCCGCCCGCCACGGGAGGGAAATGGCTTCAGGCAACAGTAATACAGGAGGAAAGTATACCAAGACTGGGAGCCCCAGAGATCCAGGTGGGTGGCAGTGAGGAAAGGCAGGCTGGGTCAGGGAACAGACACCAGTCCTTGGAACCACGTACGCCGAAGCACGCAGAGGCAGGACAGCAAGATTCTCCTGGGGATGAACCAACGTGTGCATAAAATGGTCACTGATGTGCTGCAGCCCCATTCACTCCATCATCACAAGGTGGCTGTGGTGGCTCCAGTTCTGGGTCCTCAAATCCACTGGGAAGAGACTCTTTTCAGATTCCAGAAACAGACTCATGGGGTACCACTGCCTCTCACTGGGCCATGTGCCTCTTCAAGAACCAATTGTTTGGGTCCGGGATGGGAAGCTGGGGTTGGCTGGGAGCTAGATTACCTGTGGCCGGCTGGTATTGGGGCCTTCCGTGCACAGGGCCTAAGAGTAAGGGAGGGCTGGTTCCCCAGAAGGGAATTGGGGTACAGATACCAAAGAAAGAAGGAATTGAAATTCCCTTTAAAAAAAAATGGTCCACTAATCAAAGATTGGCTTCTTTTCCACTCCGAAAATATGGTCATCTCACATAAGGGCAGCTCAAGAATTTATTACCCAAAGGGAGGTAAGCCAGAAACTCTGACACCCCCAAATTCTCCATAAATATGTACTGAATTGAACGTATGCTCTCATGTCCAGTTGGTGAATGGCTGGGAGATTGGGTGGGGAAGACAAAGCAACAGTGTTCTGTCTCTTTTGCTTTTCCCCACCCTCTCTTTTCATTAAGCAACTATATATTAATTAGTTAAGAGTAGGCTTTTTTTTCGTTGAAAGCTCGGGAGGGCTGAATCACAGAAACAAGAAACCATACTCTTTCAGCTCTTTGTAAAGTGATTGATTCCAACATTCCCCCCAATTTTGTAGGAACATGCAGCACAAGTTGTACAGTTGTCTTATGTTTATGGGCTTTCCCCCAACTAAGTTGTTTTGTTTTGTTTTGTTTTGTTTTGTTTATCATAATGAGTCCATTTCACGTATAGTTTTCCAAAGTGTTTGACGAGTGACTTGGATCAGAGACAAGTTGACACATCAGGACGAGGGAGTATCTAGACAAGGTCCTGTATGAGGAGTGTTCTTAGGAACTGGGGCTATTTGTCCTGCAGAAGAGTTTTTAATAGGTGTTTTCAATAGCCTTTCATAAGAAAGGCTCCATGGAATTTATCATGTGTGACTTTCAGAAGAAAGTTTGAATCAGTGGTTCCAAGTTGAGTGGAGGCAGGTGACAGCTTAGTATAAAGAGGGGTTTTCTGTGAATGTGGATGCCCCCCGTTGGAGTGGAGGGTGCTGATGGCGGTGGCAGTGGGTCTCCATCACCGGAGGCATCCCCGCTGAAACTGGATGCTGTAGAGAACATTCCAACATCACGGGTAGGTGTGCAGGACATTGGAGGGGTGTTTAACTGTCACGTTTTTTAGTTGTGCAGATGGAAATGGACATAAGGGCCAAATCTAGGGGAGCATAGAAATCCTTGTACCCACTCCCTCCGATCCTGAGCTGGGGATTCTGTAAGCTCCTGTGCAAGAACACTAGGGGGAGGCCTGGTGGGGCAGGGAAGGCGCATGTGTGGGCAACTCCTGCAAACGTGGACCTTACACACGACCCTACACACACGTGGACCCTGCACACACACAGCCCCTGCTCACACACAGCCCCTGCACACCCGTGGACCCTGCACACGCACAGCCCCTGCTCACACACAGACCCTGCACACGCGTGGACCCTGCACACGCACAGACCCTGCTCACACACAGACCCTGCACACCCGTGGACCCTGCACACGCACAGCCCCTGCACACATGGGCTCCTTGCTTACTCACACGGAGCTGGCCCTACCTCCTGTACCATGCAGTCACAAACAAGACCCCTGAAGACTGGCCATACCCTAGGAGCTCACCGGTCTCCTAAGAAGTGCTGGTCCCCTGGCGAGGTCCAGGCAGAGGAAGCATGAGGCACTGTGGAAAGGCGTGGACTTTGGATTTGACCCATCTTGACTTGAACCTCAACTCCAGCCCCTTCCAACCTTGTCTGGTACCTTATTTCTAAAATGGAGGGACCAAGACCTACCTTGAGTCTTGAGGTAAGACACGGGGAGTTGTTGGAAAGCCTAGAAGGGGAAGCTGAACCTGGGAGAGTTTCAGCTGCCCAGGCCACCCAGCCAGTCAGAGGCAGAGCCAGGACTCCCATCCGGGCTCCTGAAGCCAGCTGAGCGCCGGCCAGGACACCTCACAAAACAGGCTGTGCTCAGGGGCCATAGGTCATTTTGCAGTTCCTCAAGTCCAGTGCAGCCGTGCCCCTCCTTGCCTCTGCTGTCCCCACTCCGTGTTTCTGAAACAGGGGCCCACTGACAGCCAGCTGGGCAGCTGAGCTCTCGGCAGGGCTCCATCACTAGAGGTCACTCTTCCTCTGTGTGTGTAGTCTGGAGGGCAGAAATGTGCTGACTGGGTACAGGATTCCAGGTGTCTCCTCCGGTGAGGGTACATTCAGGCCTACTCTGCCGGAAGTGAGAGCACCCCCCCCTTCCCAACATCTTTGGGCCTGAGAGGGCATGAGGAGAGTTCCCCCCAATAAGCCAGGTCAATCAAGTGCCTGAGCTTGCCTGGGTGCAGGTGGCGGGGGGGCGGGGGTTGCTCATGTTGTCCCAGGGGGGCCTGGCCGGCCCAGCTTTCTGTTTAATACTTTCTGGTTCCTTCTGAGCCAGTTGCAGTGGGGAACGGGTCTGAGGGGATGAATTGCAAGGCAGGAAGCCTGGACTTCACCTCCTAGTTCCTAAGCTTACTCACTGTGACCTCTGTTGGAGCTCTCTCTTCTCAAGGGGTAACCCCACTTTTAGCACTGTCTCTTCTCCGCCTACACTGGCTGCCCCCTGTGCCTGCCAAGCCCTCTCCTGCCACAGGGCCTTTGCACTTCCCTCAGTCTGAAGGTACTGCCCCAGATCTTCACCTACACTTTAGTCTGAGCTCAGGCATCACCTCCTCAGAGAGGTATTCTCTGTCTTCCTAATCTGAATTAGCTGCCTCCTAGCTTCAGCTGGCTACTTTTTATCTCATCATCCTGATGATCTCCTTCATGGCACTTACCACAACTGTCATTACCTCCTTGGTTCACTTGGCTATTGCCTACTCCTCACATCCCTCTGTTGGCTAAAGCCCTGTGCGTACACAGACTCTGTCTTGCTCTTTCCTATGCTGCCAGCTCCTAGAATGGTGCCTGGCACACAGTAGACACTCAATAAATATTTGTTGGATGAATGAACTAGAAAGTCTTAGAAAGTGGACTGTTATTATTGTCCTGTTTTGTGGGTAAGGAAGTTAGAATAAGAGATTTTCCAAGATCGCGCAGGTAGGAAACCCCTGAGCGAGGAACTCCTCCCCAGGTCTTTGAACTTTAAATCTGTCTCCCTGTCGCCTCCTAACCCATTATCAGTCTCTGTGCAGTTTCACAATCTGAGCCCAGACACCGTGCGAGTTCCCTGGCGGAGGAAGGCTGGCCCAACCCCACCCCTCTCCACCCCAGCCTTCCTACCCGGGGTGGGAGTAGGGTGCCAGTCAGAACAGAAAAGGGAAAATGAGGCCTCGGGTTGAAGAGCACGGAATGGCTGGGTGGATTTGGGGACCCCTGAACCCCAATTTTCCAGGAGAAAATGAAAACCATATAGGAAGGATGCAAACCTTTAAGGTGAAGAGTGTAAACGCACGTCGGTGTTTGTGTGGGTGGTGAGTGCCCCAGTGCGTGCCTGCGGCAGCCCCACCCCCACCCAGAGTGTGAGGATGGGCCTGGGGTCCTCTGCGAATACACACCGTGTCCTGGGGCCCCGAGAACACTCGAGGCCTTACACAGTGTAGATTGTGTAACCAGATTGTCCTCTTTTCACCTGCCCCCTCTAGCCTGGGTTATATAGCTAGGCAGTAAAAATTAGAGTCAAACCTAGACTATTTTCCATCCACTAATTTTCCAAAGGTTGGACGAGTCTCCTCTCCCCTGGCCCCGCCTTCCCCCCACTCACCTGTCCTAACATCCCACAGCAACCCCACTTAGTCCCAAACACACCTCTCATTGCTTCACCTGTTCCCCCACTACCCTTGAAATTGAATCCTGGCATTGTGTTTAGTCTGCCAGGCTTATGGGGGTGGGCTGGAGTGTGATGGAGAGGCGGCTGGGAGTCAGGGGCTGACGGAGTCTCTCTTCCCAGCAGATGGAAGAGAAAGAAAGCAGTTATCTCTGCGGCTGCCAGTAGCATAGGCGTTGAGGATGTGCAGACCAGATGTAAGACTTCCAAAAAGCTCAGGGATCCAGTTTACTGGGGGAGGCCAAACCCAAACCAATAAGCACAAAGGTCATGGAGCCAACCTGTCCTGGCCCTGACTTAGCCAGACCCTGATGGAAGGGTCCTGGAAGGGTCCTGGAAGCCAGAATACCTGGGCTCTAAGCTCAGTCCTTCCCTGTAACTAACTATGAGGCTTTGGGCTACTCACTTAGCTGCTCTGAAAGTTGAGTGAATACAGTAATGATATGATATATGGTATGATATGATATGATATGATATGATATGATACGATATATGATTGACCCAAAAGTGGATGTAATAGAAATAGTTTACATTTATAAACAATTCTGCTATAGCAAGCACCAATAATGTGGTAATGTGTGTGAATAAACTTAGATTATAAAGTTCCATGGAAGGGCCAGGTGGGCGCAAGCCTTTGCCTTGTATTTTCCGTGTTTTTCTGCCACGTCTATAGCAGCAATGAGTCAGGTTTCACCAGGCAAGGAGGGGACTTTTGGTCTCAGTGCTATGACAGGCATTCCAGCTGTTTGCCCATGTCTCACGCTTCTCCTTCCTGGCATGTGGAGGGTTATCTTTCCCCACCACCACCCGCCCCCCCCCCCCCCCGTCCCCGAGAAGTTAAGTGGGCCTATGGTTAGTTCTGGCCAGTGGGTTGTGGACAGAAGTGCTATATGTTGCTTTGAGGCTGGAACATCTCTTTGCTGATGGGAGGCCCTGCGGCCGGGCTCCTTACTGGCATTGTGATCATCGGACTCTGGTTGAGACGGGATTCTGTCAGCCTGGGTCTCTGAGGAATGTCAGTGAACAGGGCCTCCCTGCCAGCTTGCCGTGGGCATGCAGCTTGAGCGAGAAATGAATCGCTGTTACTTTAAGCCCCTGGCTTTGGGAGCTATTTGTTACAACAATACAACCTGGCCTAACCTAACTGATATGTCGCTGCTCCATCAGTAGATCGTGTGGGGGGAACAGCTGTCTCCGAATCACATGGAAGAGCCCTGTTAAAAATGCAGATTCTCAGGCTCCACCCCAGATGCCCTGAGTCAGAATGCCCAGGGGTTCTAACCACAGGGAGTGCATCTGCAGAGGAGCAGATATAGATCCCAGGCCTTAGGAGTAGTGGGGGAGGCCTCTGCCCTTCTGCCCCCTCTGCCCCCCATCCACTTCCTGCGGCTCCAAAGCAGGTCGGCTCACGGTGTAGGCTGGATTCTCCAGATGTCGCTGGGGCTCTGGGCCTGAGGGGTCCCTGCCTTCGGCTTATGGTCACAGTGCTCTACCCCTCTCTCCTGCTCCTCTTCAGCCACCCGGCAGCTCAGCAAATCCCCTGGGCCAGGCCCGGGGAAGGGCGCAGACAGTAGTCTGGGAACGAGAGCTAGAAACCCTGCGTGATGGATTGAAGGAGACGAGACCATTCCCGGCTGTGGGCTGATGTGCAGCGCCAGTGACAGGCGGCGATGTTTGTGCTCTGAACCCGCAATCTCAGCTAATGGGAAAGATTGAGGGATTCGGAATGAGATGCGTCACGGCCGGCAGCCCCACAGGCGGAGATGCTGCAGGCGGACAGCAGCATCGTTTGGTGGCTTCCTGAAGCGGGAACTGGGAGACGAGTTACTGGGCCGGCCCTGGGGCAGGTGGGGGAATGTCTCTGGCTCACCAGGAGCTGGGCTGCCCCTCTGGCCTCCTGTGATGTCAGGAGGTCCAAGCTGAGCAGCTGTGGGAGCGGGAAGGCAAGAGGGCTTCCCTGTCGCACGATGAATGTGTCCTCCCGGCACGTCCCGTGGGGGGGCCGCCCGACACAGGCACACCATGACGGTGTCCAAGGATGGTGACCGCCCCCCCCCCCCCAGGCTAGGGTGACGCAGGGCAAGGCTGAGGGCCAGAGCAGCCCTTGAGTAACTTCCTCCCGGCCTCTACCGGGGCCAGTCTGGTAACAAAATAAGAATCAAAAGCTCAGGAATAGAGATTTCGCTCAGAAACCTCCCATCACTTCTTTCTTGGATTTGAAGCTATACTGCCCTGGGCTCAAATTCCAGCACTGCCCTTTCCTACCTATGACCTTGGATGATGGGCTCCACCTCTCTGGGCCTCAGTTTTCTCATCTGTAAAATCCAAAGGGAAAAAAAACCTCACTCCCCTGGAATGTTGTGCTAAGGACTATAAAGCAGTGCCTGAATCATCAGGGGATCTTGTTAAAATACAGATTCCCACTCAGCAGATCTGGGCGCGGCCTGAGAGCCCTCATTTCTAAGAAACTCCCAGGTGACGCCAGTGGATCACAATTTTAATAACGAGGATGCAGGAGACCAGAGCGGGTGCCTGGCTCAAACGACAACTTTGGTTGTTATACTGTCAATGCACAACAGGTGACGCTGTCCCTTTCCCCACCACAGCCCATACCTTCCTTCTCCACTTCCTGTTCTATTCCAGATATCCTTTAAAGCCACCTGGATACAAATATCGGAGAGGCCCAAAGTGGGTTTCATTGCAAGCCTCACCTCTAGAAATTTCCCTGGGCCTTGGGCCCACCATGGTTGGCCCAGTGGCCAACTGTTCATTAGGCATATTTAGAGGTGGCTGTTTTCCCCCTGATCCAGAGTTGACGGGCCCAGTCACGGGGGCCCTTGACTGGGCAAGCTGGGATGGCAATGGATGTTGCTAAGCAACAACAACTTCTTCATACCAGCCATCACAGTTGCCCAAAGGAATGACAAAGGCCATTCCTGTCCCTATCCCAGACCCCAAAAGTAGATACTTACTCTCCTCTTTTTTCATGGGAGGGAAACTTAGGGGGTCTGAGGCAAGATCCTCCACCAGCAGTGGAAGCAGCATGGCTCACTGGTTAAAAGCTTGGGACCATCTTGTATAATCGCCCAGAGCTTCAGTTTCCTCATCTGTAAAATGGGGCTAACGTTACCACCACATCCCTCTGTTGTAAGCATGAGATGAAATAGTGGATGTGTTGTGCAGCAATGCCCATCATTTTATGATCGTGACTGTCCCCATCATTCTGGGCCCTGCCTCCTCATGACCTTTCCCCCAAAGCCGGCCTGGAAGCACCTGGGCTGTGATGAGGACTGTGGTTTTGAACTGGCTCTGCTTTAGCTCTGAGGGGAAGTGGTTCCTGCGTTTTGGAGCCAAGTTAAGCAGAGACATGAAGCCAGAGGAGCCAGAGGGGGACACCAGCTATTTGCCACTGTGGCTCAGGTGAAGCGGACAAGCCGGACAGGACAAGCTGCTGCTGAGAAACAGTGGGGAGAGGAGAGGAGGGGAGGAGGAAGGGGGAAGGGGGAGGGGAGTAAGGCTGGAGAGGCAGATGCAATGCCACCCTGGCCCAAGGCTGACCTGTCCATTGCCTGGGGGAGCCTAGGGAGGGGTGGGGTGAGGCTGCAGGCTGTGTGGTGGCTGCAGGAGAGCTGGAGGGAGATGTTCACACCAACAGCCCTCTCTGGGGGCCCTTCCTGCAGGCCTCCTGTCCCAAACCCTTCGTTCCATTTGCACTTGTGCTTAAATACATACCTGGAATGTTTAAAAAAAATTTTTTTAAGGTTTATTATTATTTTTTAACTTTTTTAATGTTTGTTTATTTTGGGGAGAGAGAGAGAGAGAGAGACAGAGAGACAGAGAGACAGAGCAGAAGTGGGGGAGGGGCAGAGAGAGAGGGCGACACAGAATCCAAAGCAGGCTCCAGGCTCCCAGCTCTCAGCTCAGAGCCCTGTGCTGGGCTGGAACCCACAAACCGTGAGATCATGACCTGAGCCAAAGTCAGATGTTTAACCGACTGAGCCATCCAGGTGCCCCAAGGTTTATTTATTTTTGAGAGAGAGAGAGAGAGAGAGAGAGAGAGAGAGCGCGAGCGCACGCTTGTGGGGGAGGGGCAGAAAGAGAGGAAGACACGATCTGAAGTAGACTCCAGGCTCTGAGCTGTCAGTATAGAGCCCAACGAGGGGCTCAAACCCATGAACTGTGAGATCGTTACCTGAGCCAAAGTCAGATGCTCAATCAACTGAACCATCCAGGCGCCCCGAACATCTTAATCATTTTTTCTTTCTTTTTTTATTGAGGTATAACTGATATACAACATCATATTATTTTCAGGTGTACAACATAATGAGTCAATATTTGTATAGTTTACAAAATGATCACCACATGAAGTCTGGTTAACATCCGTCACCATACATAGTTACAGAATTGTCTTCTTGTGATGAGAAGTTTGAAGATTTACTCTCTTAGCAACTTTCACGTATACAGTACAGTATTATTAAGTATAGTCGCCATGCTGTACATTACCTCTCCGTGACTTATTTATTTTATAACTAGAACTTTATCCTTTTGACTCCCTTCACTCATTTTGTCCATCCCCCAACCCCCTGACATCTTGCCTCTGGCAACCACTGGTCTGTTCTGTGTATGTAGGGGCTTGTTTTTGTTTTAGATTTCACATATTAGTGAGATTACATATAAGTGAGATCTGTGGTATTTGTTCTTCTCTGTCTGATTTATTTCACTTAGTATCATGCCCTCAAAGTCCATTCACGTTGTCACAAATGGCAAGATTGCATTCTTTTTTATGGCAAAATACTATTATTTATATCTATTTATGTATTATTAATAATATTGATATATTTATATCTTAATATGTTTTACATACATATAAATGTATATAATGTGATATATACATATAAATATATATGTGTAGATATATATATCTACATATATAAATATATATATATGTAGATATATATGTATCTACATATGTATATATATATATCACATTTTCTTTATCCATTCATCCATTGATGGAAATTTAGGTTGTTTCAGTGTCCAGTCTTTCGCCCCTCAGTTAAACTTATTTCTAGGTATTTTAATGGTTTTGATGCAGCTATAAACAGATTGTTTTCTTTTTTTTTTTTTTAATTTTTTTTTCAACGTTTACTTATTTTTGGCACAGAGAGAGACAGAGCATGAACGGGGGAGGGGCAGAGAGAGAGGGAGACACAGAATCGGAAACAGGCTCCAGGCTCTGAGCCATCAGCCCAGGGGGCTCGAACTCACGGACCGCGAGATCGTGACCTGGCTGAAGTCGGACGCTTAACCGACTGCGCCACCCAGGCGCCCCACAGATTTTCTTAATTTCTCTTTCCGATAGTTCATTATTAGTGTATAGATTAGTGTATAGATTTTTTTTTAAGTTTATTTATTTATTTTGAGAGAACGAGAGAACATGAGCAGGGGAGGGGCAGAGAGAGAGAGAGAGAGAGAGAGAGAATCCCAAGCTGGCTCTGCACTGTCAGCACAGAGCCCAACGATGGGCTCCATCTCACAAACTGTGAGCTGGTGATGACCTGAGCAGAAATCAAGAGTTGGACGCATAACTGACTGAGCCATTCAGGTGCCCCACAACAGATGTTTATATATTGATTTTACACCCTGCAGCTTCACTGAGTTTTACTGTATTAGTTCTAACAATTTTTTGATGGAGTCTTGAGGGTTTTCCGTATACAATATCATGTCATCTGCAGACAGTGGCAGTTTTATTTCTTCCTTTCCAATTTGGATGTCTTTTATTTATTTTTCTTGTCTAATTGCCTTGACTAGGACTTGCAGTACTGTGTTGAATAAAAGTGGGGGGAGTAGGCATTCTTGTCTTATTCCTGATATAAGAGGACAAGCTGTCAGCTTTTCACCGTTGAGTATGATGTTAACTGTGGGCTTGTCCCATATGGCCTTTATTATGTTGAGGTGCATTTCCTCTGTGTCCGACTTGGTTGAGAGTTTTTATCATAAATATGTTGAATTTTGTCAAATGCTTTCTCTGCATCTATTGAGACGAGCAAATGGTTTTTATTCTTCCTTTTGTTAATGTGGTGGGCCACATTGGCTGATTTGAGGATCTTGAGCCATCCTTGCATTTATGGTGTAGGATCCTTTTAATGTATTGTTGAATTTGATTTGCTAGTATTTTGTTGATGATTTATACATATATGTTCACTGGGGATATTGGCCTGTAATTCTCTTTTCTTTCTTTTCTTTTCAGGGTAATCTGCCTTCATAACATGAGTTGGGAAGTGTTTTCTCTTCTTCTAATTACTAGAAGAGTTTGAGAAGGATTGGTATTAATTCTTCTTTAGATTTTTGGTTAAATTCACCAGTAAAATTCATCTGGTCTGGACTTCTGTTTGTCGGGAGGTTTTTGATTACGGATTCAATCTCCTTACTAGTAATCAGTCTGTTCACATTTTATATTTGTTCATAATTCATTCATGAACAATGGTAGGTTACATGTTTCTAAGAATTTATCCATTTCTTGTAGGTTGTCCCATTTGTTGGCATATAATTTTTCATAGTAGTCTCTTATAATCCCTTGTATTTCTGTGTTATCAGTTGTAGTGTCTCCTCATTCGTTTCTGTTTTTTTTTTAAGTTTATTTATTTTTGAGAGAGAGCGAGCACGAGAAGGGGAGGGGCAGAGAGAGGGAGAGAGAGAGGATCCTGAACAGGCTCTGTGCTGTCAGTGTAGAGCTTGATGTGGGGCTCGAACTCACGAACTGTGAGATCATGACCTGTCAATTTTGTTTAGCTTTCAAAGAACCAGCTCTTGGTTTCATTGATCTTTTCTATTATCTTTTTAGTGTCTATTTTATTTATGTCTGCTCTGATCTTTGTTATTTCCTCCCTTCTACAACTTTGGACTTTGTTCTTCTTTTTCTAGTTCATTGGAGTGTAAAGTTAGGTTGTTTATTTGAAATTTCTCTTGTTTCTTGATGTCAGCATTTATTGCTATGAACTTCCCTCTTAGAACTGCTTTTGCTGCATCTCATAGGTTTTGATATGTTGTATTTACATTTTTATTTGTCTTAAGGTATTTTTTTCTCTTTTGATTTCTTCATTGACCCATTGGTGTTTCAATGCATGTTCAATGCATGTTGTTTATCCACATATTTACAAATTTTCTAATTTTCTTCTAGTAATTGATTTATAGTTTCATACCATTATGGTTGGAAAGGATGCCTGATATGATGTCAATCTTTTTAATTTGCTAAGACTTGTTTTGTCCCTAATATATCATCTCTCCTAGAGAATGTTACACATGCACTTGAGAAGACCATGTATTCTATTGCTTTTGGATGGAATGTTCTGTATATATCTGTCAAGTCCATCTGGTCTAATGTATCATTTAAATCTGATGATTCCTAATTGATTTTCTGTCTGGATGATATATCCATTGATGTAAGTGGGGTTATTAAAGTCCCCCTATTATTGTGTTGCTGTCTATTTCTCCCTTTAGGTCTGTTAATGTTTGCTTTATATATTTAGGTACTCCTAATTATTATTATATTTACATTGGTATTATGTTATAAATATTTTATATTAGGTGTTCCTAATATATAAATATGTAACCATTTTAACCATTTTTGAGTATACAATGTGGTAGTGTTGAGTACATTCACACTGTTGTACAACCAATCTCCAGAACTCTTTTTATCTCCCCAAACTGAAACTCTGTAAATTTGACTACTGTAGGTATGTCATATGAGTGGAATCATGCAGTATTTGTCTTTTTGTGACTGGTTTATTTCACTTAGTATAATATCCTCAAGCTTTAAAACCATGTTGTATATTTTCTGGTTTTATTTATATTTAAAAAAATTTTTTAACATTTATTTATTTATTTATGAGACAGAGAGAGAGAGAGAGAGAGAGAGAGAGAGAGAGAGCATGTGTGCACATGCATAATAGTTGTAGCCAGAATTTTCCTATTAATCCGCATCCCAAGCAGGCTCCACGCTGTCAGTGCAGAGCCTGACATGGGGCTCCATCCCACAAACTGTGAGAACACAACCTGAGCTGAAATCAAAAGTCAGAAGCTTAACCTGACTGAGTCACCCAGACATCCCTATTTTCTGTTTTTAAATCCAGTTTTGCTAGTTTTCTTGCAAGCCTGGTTGGCCAGATACAAGCTAGTCATCCAGAGCTGGAAGCAGAAGAGCAGCCCAATGGTTGTGTGAGGCATGGGGCCACTTCCCCCACTGCCATCCATCACTTCTAGGAGGTTAGTGTGAAAGCATCCCTCCCACTCAGCACCTCATTTGTAAGGAACAGCTTCTAAGAGCACAAGGCTGGTGAACTCAGCTGGTGCAGAGTGGGCTCATGAAGTCAAGTTCATGTATTTGTTTTCTCCAAGGACGGTATTGTGCGCTGATAGGGAATGTCGGCTCTGAGGTCAGGCGGCCTGGGTGTGAATCCTGGTACTGTTACTCACTCTCTATGGGTTCCTGTATGAAGTGGAGACAATGATAAGGCTAATGTGGAGATTTGGTTATATGGCCCCTCTACGGTGCCTAGCGAAGCCTGACACAGAGGAAGTGCTCAGCAAAGACTCAAAATGACTGGTTTTAGCATTTCATTAGTTAAAACCTCATCCATATGACTTCTGCTGTTGCCCAACTTGGACCAAGATAAGCAAGACATGGTCATTCTCAAGCTAGTCCAGTACTTTTTAATTGTTTTGTATTTGTGAACAGTAGAACCCTTTGGGCAAGTTCATTTATGTAACCTCAGTCTTGGGATGGAAAGGGAGAACTGTTCCCACTGGGAGGGTAGGAAGTCCAGCCCTCTCTGCACCACAGGCACGTGGTGTAACACGTGTGTGTACACACACATACACACACATATACTTTCTCTCTCAGCCTCCCCACCTCTCTGAGATGGATAAAGCCCTAAGCATGAAGCCCTGCCCTGTAGGAAGACCCTTAGGAGGGGTCTCTGAGTCCCTTTGAGCAAAGAGATACTGGGCTTTGTGAGAAGCGGGCAGGGGCCCCTGCCTGATGGGGTATGGACAGGCAGGGCTGGCTGGGCCGCCAGGGGCTGAATCAGGGTCACAAGGAAGGGAGCTGTGGAGCCCCCACCCTCCATCTCTCCTCTCTCGTGTCCTCACAAAAACACACTTTTCCCTCCCTCTCAAGAAGAAAGATAACTTAAGAAGCAAAGTCTCTGGGAGTAGATCTGAGGACACCTGCCTGAGCTCACAGTGTGTTTCTTTCTAGCACCGTGACTGAGCCAGGCAGAGAAAGGGGTGTGTCAGATGTGAGTGAGTGTGTGTGTGTGCGCACGTGTGAACTTTTGTGTGTGTCCACTTACGCGTGTGTGTGTTTGGGTGTGTGCATATATCTACCTGAGTATCTGTGTTCATGTGTGTGTCTGCTTGTGTGCATGAATTCTCAGAAAAGTCCTCATGCTTCGTCATGTTCCCTGCAAAAACTTTTGGTTAATTCACAAATTCGCTCATTCATTTCTTCAACAAACTAAACAGCAAATCTTAAAATGATGGATTATAATTGTGCTAAATGCCACTGTGCCACGAGAGCATACTTCTATGATTCTGTAATTTCATAAGGAATGTATAGGGACCCGAGTCTCCCTGATCTCAAACACTGTCAAGAAGGTGAGCCCTTGGTTTCTGGCACCCCTTGCATCTGTGTGTGTGCTTCCTGAGCTTTATTTATGTGTATAACCCTATTTCCCCCCCATACGTGTGGCACTGGGCTGTCACTAAGAGCATGGCAGTTCCTTTTGCTGCATTTTTGCCACATCAGGCAGCTGTGGATCCCATCAGAGGGTTCCCATGTCAACTCTAGATGTGTGTGTATGTCCCTGGGTAGGTGCTGTATATACTCCCCTGGATGTGGGAAGGGGTCTTTGGGATATGAGGTCTGGAGGGATACTGAGATCCTTCTGTGAGGACATTGCCACGTGTGTGAATGTATCTCTGAGCGTGGTCTGGGCCTGGACCCCTTCCAGCCTGCCCCCAAAAGCCCCCACTGCGTTGTCCTGCCAGTAATTACAGCAGATAAACTGCTCCAGTTGAGGGCTGCTATCCCAGGCTGGCTGCCAGCCGTGCGGCCCCAGGCTGCGCCGTGGGAGTCCATTCATTTTAATAAGAGGTACACCCTGTGTTATTAAGAAGAGTGTTTATTACTGTCGCCACGCACTGACAGCAGCTTCCATCATCGTTAAAGAGCAGATGGGGGGAGGGGCAGGGGGCCGTGCACTGCAGCTCTTCAGAGGCACTGGGCCAGCTGGTGAGGCTAGAGAGGGAGGGTCTCTCTCTCTCTCTCTCTCCCTCTGTCACCCCAGGACTATGTGGCAACCCCTTTCCAAGCAGGGATGGAGCCATTCAGCTGAGCCTGACCCTGCTTGAGGTGGGGGTTGGAGCTGGCAAAGGGGTGATAGAGGGTGCTCTTAGCATCTCAGCATCCACATGCTGCCCCAGAGACAGAAGGGGATCCCAGTTTGGGGCTTGTCCTAGGGGTAGGCAGCGTGACCTGCTGGCCCCACTTGCCCGACTCCCAGTTTCACCTGGAATGCCCTCCCCAGGGCATTGCTTGAAATACTCATGGGAATCCTGCAGTTTCAGCTCAGTCTACGGCAGCCTGCCCCCCCAGGTCCCTTGCCACTGGTCAGTCTCGCCCCACCACCCGCTAAAGATGTCTCCTGTCTCTTTCCACTGAAGAAAGTTCCACGTAAAAGAGCCTCTTCAGTCTGTTCACAGCTCAATCCCAGCACAGAGAGCAGGGCCTCGCACCGAACATTGAACAGATACGTATTCAGTCACTGGATCAATGAAGACTCACCCAGCCCCTTACCCTTCCTATCGTCTTCCAGGACGCTTGGGTGTAGACAAGCATCAGGCGCAATAATGACAAGTGTGGTGGGGTAGAAGAAAGAGCAGAGGTTCCCAAACTTTCCCCGTTCCTGGTGCTTTTAACATCTCAGGAATTTTTTTCATGATGCCCTTTGCTTGAAAGAAACACCTGAAAGTTCTATTTATCAAGTGGCTGGATCTAAACACCTTACCTAGTCCTGTCTTCACAACTAGTGAGCCATTCGAAAACACAAGACACGTAAATTGAAATGAAAAAGACTTTATTTGGTTGTCGCACACCAGTTACATACCAGTGGGATGTGTGTGCCTGTTGGGGCACATCTTCTCAGACTTTGCAATCACATTGGACACTGCCATCCCATTTCTGGTTCCATGTTGATTTTCATCACAGCAACCAATGAAAGCCCAGCTTCTCAGAGATATGATGCCATTGCCAAGAATGTAGTGTGATCTAACGTGGAAGCTGTGAACTACCTCAAGTTAGCAGCCCACATGGTGTCTGACGGATGTTGAGCATCACCACGTTTGCCTGGAAAGTTTAAAATGTCCTGTGGGGCCCCTGGGCACGTGCTTCAGCGTTCAGGAGCATCCTGGCACACGGTTTGGAACCTGTAGTGGTAGAAGACCCGGTTCAAGTCCCAGCTTGTGTGTTTGCTTATTTACATAATTGTTTATTCAACACTCTCATAATACTGGTTATGCCAGCCCCTGTTCCAAAGCCTTACAAGTATT
Organism: Prionailurus viverrinus; assembly: GCF_022837055.1. NCBI lineage: Eukaryota > Metazoa > Chordata > Mammalia > Carnivora > Felidae > Prionailurus > Prionailurus viverrinus. The sequence continues at coordinate 116,737,784 of NC_062566.1, forward strand.
AACCCATTCCATCATCTTAACAACCTTATAAGATAGGTGCTCTTGTGTGATAGTTGTGTCATCTTGTGTGACATCTCATGTGTCAACTCGGTGAGGCGATGGTGCCCAGTTGTTTGGGCAAGAACCAGCCTAGATGTTGCTGTGAGGGTATGTTTTAGATGTGACTGACATTTAAACCAGTAGACTTTGAGCAAAGCATATAGCCCTCCCTAACGTGGGTGGTTCTCATCCAATAAGACGAAGGCCTTTAAGACTGACGTTTCCCAAAGAAGAAATTCACAAGACTAGGACACAGGAATCCTACCTGGGTTTTCAGCCTGCTGCCCTGAAGAACTGGGACTCAAGTCTACAATGTCCACTCTTATCTGAATTTCCAGGCTGCTGGCCTGCCTGCCCTATAGATTTCAGACTTGCCAGACCCCACTATTGTATAAGCCAATTTCCTAAAATCAATTTTTTAATCTTTCTTTCAATAGAGAGGCAGGTAGATAGATAGATAGATAGATAGATAGATAAAGATAGGGATCTATTATATCAGTGTCTATATCCATATCTATCTATATATCTGTATCATTTCTTTGGAGAACTCTTGACTAAAACTCATTTACAGATGAAGACGCTGTTCAGCTACTAACTAGCTACTAACTAGCTATGTGGCCTTGGGCAAGTCTTTTTCCTTTTGGGCCTCTGTTTTATCATAGCCAAATGGGGGAGTTAATTAAACAAGATGAATTCAAGGTTACTACTACCAGTGCTAACATCTGGGCTGTGAGGTTAAGATAACTAGGACTAGGATTTGTTTGTTGGCCACCCAGCAACCATTCCTAATCCACTTATCCCTTGCCACCAGTGGCTATACAGTATTGATAATCTTGTTCCTAGCCTCGTTTGTAGCTAGGGGTAGCCATGTGAGCTTCTGGCTAATGATGTACAAAGAGGAGGTATACTGGGAACTTCTAGAAAATATATTTTGCTTCCCCACAGGAAAAGTTAGAGAAGAGAATTCATTGAAGCTGATCTTTCCCCTTTCTTTGTTCCTCAAAGAAGGCCACAATGTCTGGAACTGCAGTAGCAATCTTGTGACTATGAGGCACAAACAGCCAAAGACAGCAGAACAGAAACAGAAGGAGCCTGGGTCCTTGATATATGGTTAAGCTGCTAGAACAGCCCTAAGACCTGCTGCCTCTGGACTTCTTGGTATGAGGGCTATACAAATCCTGACTGCCAAGTCATGGTGGCTGAGTGCTCTGTTACTTTCAGGTCACAGAATTTTATTTTATTTTTTTAATTTTTTTTTTCAACGTTTATTTATTTTGGGGACAGAGAGAGACAGAGCATGAACGGGGGAGGGGCAGAGAGAGAGGGAGACACAGAATCGGAAACAGGCTCCAGGCTCTGAGCCATCAGCCCAGAGCCTGACGCGGGGCTCGAACTCACGGACCGCAAGATCGTGACCTGGCTGAAGTCGGACGCTTAACCGACTGCACCACCCAGGCGCCCCTCAGAATTTTTAACTGATACAGGTGCTTCCCTTTATTGCTAGAGGCCATGGCTTAGCTTGGTAAGTGATCAAGAGAAGGGTTCTGACTTTGGGGATTGTTGTTTGGGGCCTCAAAGAAACTGACTTTCTCTCTCTCTCTCTTTTTAATGTTTATTTATTTACTTGAGAGACAGAGAAAGAGCACAAGTAGGGAAGGGGCAGAGAGAGAGGGAGACGCAGAATCTGAAACAGGCTCCAGGCTCTCAGCACAGAGCCCGATGCAGGGCTCGAACCCACGAACCATGAGATCATGGCCTGAGCCAAAGTTGGACACTCAACCGACTGAGCCATCCAAGCGCCCCTGAATTTACTCTTCTTGATTGAATACAACTTTGATTGAATATAAAGAGACACTAATACCATGTTGTTTCAAACTTCCAATAGGTGATGCCACCCATTCTTTATTAGTAAGATTGATACTCCCCAGACAGTGTTAGAACAGTGGGCGTATCAAATAGATGGATTTGGAGCTCATAGAAAGGTATGTGGGTCACAAGGGGCCAGCATTGCTCATACCAGCCAAACCTCACTTTCCCTGTTTTCTAAGATGGATGAGAGGAAAGCCAGAGATATCACATTCTTATATTGCAAGGTGTTCAAAAATACCTATCACAGGAGACTGAGGGCCTGATAAAGAAATGTGGGTTGAAGAATGGCACAATGTTTTTGATCGATCAAGTCCCAGCTGTTTGTTTATCAAACACTTTTCTATTATTTACCATGCGCCAGGCCCTGTTCTAAGAGCTTTACAAATACCAACTCATTTAATCATCACGACAATCTTAGGAGATCGGTGCTATTGTTATGCTCTCATTGGATTGATGTCAGCCTAGATGGAGCATCTAGTGGCAGGCCACAGGGCTCTGCTCTTAATCCTGTCTTGAAGCCTTTTTTATTTAAAAAAAAATTTTTTTTAATGTGGCTAATTGAACTTGTATATTTTTTTCTTTTTAAATTTTAATTTAAATTCTAGTTAGTTAACATGCAGTGACAGTGCAATATTGGTTTCAGGAGCAGAATTCAGTGATTCATCACTTACGTACAACACCCAGGTGTTAGCTCATCATAACAAGTGGGCTCCTTAATCTCTGTCACCCATCTAGCCCATCCCCCACACACCTCCCTCTGTCAACCCTCAATTTGTTCTCTATCTTTAAGAGTCTCTTATGGTTTGTTTCCCTCTCTCTTTTTTCCCCTCTTCCCATATATTCATCTGTTTTGTTTCTTAAAATGCACATGTGAGTGAAATCATATGGTATTTGTCTTTCCCTGATTGACTTATTTAGCATAATATTCTTTTTTTTAGTGTTTATTTATTTATTTTGAGAGCATGAGTGGGGGAGGGACAGATAGAGAGAGGGAGAGAGAGAATCCCAAGCAGGTTCTGGGCTGTCAGCGCAGAGACCGACATGGAGCTCGATCTCACAAAGTGAGATCATGACCTGAGCTGAAATCAAGAGTCGGACGCTAAACCTACTGAGCCATCCAGGTGCCCCTACTTAGCATATTCTGTAGCTCCAATCACGTCCTTGCAAATGGCAAGACTTCATTTCTTTTTGATGGCTGAGTAATATTCCTCTGTGTGTGTGTGTGTGTGTGTGTGTGTGTGTGTGTGTGTGTGTGTGTGTGTATACCACATCTCTTTTATCTATTCATCGGTTGATGGACATTTGGGCTTTCCATAATTTGGCTATCGTTGCTAATGCTGCTATAAACATCAGGGTGCACCCTTCAAATCTGTATTTTTGTATCCTTTGGGTAAATACCTAGTAGTGCAGTTGCTGAATCATAGGGTAGTTCTATTTTTATCTTTTTGAGGAAGCTCCATATGTTTTCCAGAGTGGCTGCACCAGTTTGCATTCCCACCAACAATGCAAAAGGGTCCCTCTTTCTCTGCATCCTTGCCAACACCTATTGTTTCTTATGTTGTTAACTTTAGCCATTCTGACAGGTGTGAGGTGGGATCTCATCATGGTTTTGATTTGTATTTCCCTGATGATAGAGACGTTGAGCATCTTTTCATGTGTCTGTTAGCCATCTGGATGTCTTCTTTGGAAAAATGTCTTTTTATGTCTTCTGCCCATTTCTTAACTGGATTATTTGTTTTTTGGGTGTTGAGTTTGATAAGTTCTTTATAGATTTGGATACTAACCCTTTATCAGATATGTCACTTGCAAATACCTTCCCCCATTCTGTTGGCTGCCTTTTGGTTTTGTTGATTATTTCCTTCACTGTGCAGAAGCTTTTTATCTTGATGAAATCCCAATAGTTCATTTTTGCTTCTGTTTCCCTTGCCTCCAGCAATACGTCTAGTAAGAAGTCGCTGCGGCCAAGGTGAAATAAGTTGCTACCTGTGTTCTCTAGTATTTTGATGGTTTCCTGTCACACTTAGGTCTTTAATCCATTAAAAAAAATTGTTTTAATGTTTATTATTTTGAGAGAGACAGAGAGAGACAAAGCATGAGCGGGGGAGGGGCAGAGATAGAGAGGGAGACACAGAATCCGAAGCAGGCTCCAGCCTCTGAGCTGTCAGCACAGAGCTCGACGCAGGGCTCAAACTCATGAGCCATGAGATCATGACATGAGCCGAAGTCGTATGCTTAACCAACTGAGCCAGCCAGGCACCCAAATCCATTTTTTTTAATGTTTATTATTTTGAGAGAGACAGAGGGAGACAGAGCATGAGTAGGGGAAGGGCAGAAAGAGAGGGAGACAGAATCTGAAGGAGGCTCCAGGCTCCAAGCTGTTGGCACAGAGCCCAACACGGGGCTTGAACTCACAAACTGTGAGATCATGACCTGAGCTGAAGTCGGACGCCCAACCGACTGAGCCACCCAGGGGCCTCGGTCTTTCATCCATTTTGAATTTATTTTTGTGTATGGTGTAAGAAAGTGGTCCCAGTTTATTCCTCTGCATGTTGCTGTGCAGTTTTCCCAACACTGTTGGACAGACTGTCTTTTTTCCATTGGATATTCTTTGCTGCTTTGTCAAAGATGACTTGGCCATATAGTTGTGGGTCCATTTCTAGGTTTTCTATTCTATTCCATTGATCTATATGTCTGTTTTTGTGCCGGTCCCGTACTGCCTTAATGACTACAGCTTTGTAATGTAGCTTGAAGCATCGTGATGCTTCCAACTTTGCTTTTCTTTTCAGGATTGCTTTGGCTACTAGGTGACTTTTGTGGTTCTGTACAAATTTTAGGATTGTTCTAGCTCTGTGAAAAATGCCAGTGGTATTTTGAGAGGGATTGCATTAAATGTTTAGATTGCTTTGGGTAGTATAGACATTTTTACAGTGTTTGTTCTCCCAATCCATGAGCATGGGATGTTTTTCCATTTGGGTGTGTGTGTGTGTGTCCTTTTCAGTTTCTTTAATAAGTGTTCTATAGTTTTCAGCATACAGATTTTAACCTATTTGGTGTAATTGTAAATGGGATCAATTCCTTGATTTCTTTTTCTGCTGCTTCGTTATTGGTATATAGAAATGCAACTGATTTATATACATTGATTTTATATCCTGGGACTTTGCTGAATTCATGTACTAGTTTTAGCAAATTTTGGTGGAATCCTTTGGGCTTTCTACATAGAGTATTATGTCTGAAAATAGTGAAAATTTGACTTCTTCCCTGCCGATTTTGATTTGTTAAGCCTTTTTTTTTAAGTTTATGTATTTATTTTTGAGAGTATGTGAGCGGGGGAGGGGCAGAGAGAAAGGGAGAGAGAGAATCCCAAGCAGGCTCTGTGCTGTCATTGAGGAGTCCGACATGGGGCTCAATCTCATGAACTGTGTGATCATGACCTAAACTGAAATCAAGAGTCGGATGCTTAACTGACTGAACCACTCACGCACCCCTTGTTAAGGCTTTCTTAAGATAAAAGACTTGATAGGAAACACATGGCCATAGTTTAGGACTGCAGAAGTGATCATCTGTTAGATGATTCCAACGGGCTTCAGTAATGGGGCTGAAACTATCAAGCTAAGATTGAATAGGATTACATATGAAACCATGCACCTCTGTTTAAAAAAAAAAACAACAAAAAAACTCTAAGGTATTAACACACAGGGGGAGGTTAGTGGCCAAATGGCAGTACCTGTGATGGAAGACCTTGGGGTGATAGTTGCCTGCAAGCTTGGGGAGCCAGAAATGCAGTGTGGTCACATACTAGCAAATGGGTTGCTTCATGTGTGATGAAAGTGGGGGGTGTTCAGAGTGGATATACCTGGGCCTCATTTCTCACAGTTGATAGCATGCATAGGAAATTGGGTTCTGCTCTCTGAACTATACCCCACAGAGAAATAGCAAAACACCAGAAAGCGGAGAGAGTAATTGGGATGGGATGGGCCTCAAAACCATGACGACTACAGCAGGCAGTGATTGTTTTGGTCCAACCACCATTCTCCCGTGTTCTAGAAAGAGCTCCATGACTATCCTTAGGGTGCCCACCCCACCTCACTATACACGTCAGGTAGCTGGAACCAACCCCTAGTGTTGGGTATATGACTCAGGGGTGGACATGTGATCCAAGTCCCGTCAAAGAGATCCCCATCCGTGGTCCTTTCTAGACTTGCTGGGAAAGAGGAGCTCTTTTTCTGCCACATTTGCTGAGCTGGTGGGACTTAGGCTGGGTCTGCCAAGGGCCACCACATTGGGAGTGCCTGCCTAAGAATAGTGTCAGTGAGGAGGGAGACAGGCGATAAATGGGGACAGGTTCCTGAAAATGTTGTTTGAATCCTTGGGTTCCATACCTAGCACTGTATTTTTCCAGTTTCATGAACCAATAAATTCCCTTTGGGGTCAGGATTTTGTCCCTTGTGATTCTGACTGACATAGCACCTGAGCCTGTTTGGCCTGATGAAGGGTCTTCAAATTCTTAAAGTCGATGAGACTTTTCCAAGTGGATCCTGAGAGAAGCAGAAGGGCCAATGGTGGTAGTAAGAGGACCTCATGGATTTGGGCTCCAGGAAGATGAGAATTTTCTAAGGACAAGTGCTGCCCAAGGATGGGACAAACCATCCTTGTGATGCGGTAAGCTCCTTGGTCCCAGAAGTGCCAGCAGGCTGTGTAGGAACACCTATGTTGGGGTTATCATGAAGGCTCTTTGTGCATAAGGTAGAGAACTGGATCAAATAGTCCTTGAACTCTGAAATAGATGATTCAACTATAAATTTATAGTTGGGTGTGGTAGAGGCAACAGCTTAGTAGAATTATGGTCTGGTGGAAAGAGACATGTGGAATCAGAACCTTCGGGTTCTCATCTCTCTTTTGTTGGCCAGCTGTATGGCCCAAAGCAAGCCAGTTAACCTCTCTGATTCATATTCTCCATCTGCCCACGTGGGGATGATGCTATCTGCTGTCCCCGGGAGGTATTGTGAGGCTCAGGGGCAGTAAAAGCTATAAAGGGTTTGAGGAAATCAATGCAACATCCAGATAGATGTAAGAGGCTGGCAGTGGGTGGTGAAGTGGAGAAGGGCTGAAAGCAGGGGGGAGGATCTGAGTGGGACCACCCAGGAACCGTGCCTGGGCAGCAGAGGCATCCTCAGGGGTCCTGCTCCCTTTGGGGAAGAGGCAGGTGATGTAAATGACTGGAACTGGGATGGGGTGAGATGGCAGGTGTCTGTGAGTGTGTCCTGGAGGGGGCCTGCCATATCTAAAGAAATGCAAGTTCTAATTTGATAAAAACAACTGCAGAAAACATAACAGATTCCTGTGTGGCCATATTTGGCTTATGGGGCCCAGTTTGCAGGCCCACAGCCAAATGAATAGGTAAAGAAGGACTTGGAAGATAGCTGGTGTCTTATGAATGAATGTTTTTCAGACGTATCAACTCACACCAACTCGAGGGTCCATCTGTGGAAGGGGGACATGCCTGCCCAACTCGAGGTTTTAGGCTATCAGATTTCTGTTCCTTCTCAGATATCTTAGTGGGGGAAGGTCCCCTCATAATAATCAGTGAAGCTTAGAGAGGCCCTGATAAGTCCTGCACACAACTCATTAAGTCATTCCCTCAATGCCTCCTGTCCAGGTGACTGGGGGCACCACTGCAGGCTTTCTCTAGAAACTGGGGAGATCTGCAGGCCTGATGATGCTCCTGCCCTGTCTACTGCCTGGATGAAGCTCCTGATGGAGCTCCTCAGGGAACCCCATCCAGGCCAGGCCAGGCCAGGCCAGCGGTTGCTTGCTTTGAGACTGGTTCTCCTTCCTCCTTCCTGCCTTCCCCTTGTGAGGCAGTAAACCAGCCAAGGAGCCAGCATCTGTGGCATCCTGCTGCCCTCGCCTGTCCCGCTCTCCCCAGGGACATCAGGGTGGATGTGACATTGGGACTCATGTGGAGCCTGCTGGCTTTGGCAAGGTTGATTGGGACCCACATGTCAGCCTGGGCCGCTGCCTCATCACCGTAACTCTGTGCCAAATAACAAGACCACGGGAATCTGCTAGCGCGGTCCTGGGGAGCGCACTCCATTACTCTCTTTTATTCACTAGGGAGATTTATGTGGCCTATCTCCCTTCCCTTTGTCCACCTGCGAGGCCCTATAAGTCATGTCCCCAGGCTGACAGGTCACAGGGCCTGTGCCGCTGCTCTGTCAGAGTGAGTGATGCTGGGGGGTGATTGAAGGAAAGGAAGGGTGAGAGGTCAGCAGCAAACGGCATGATGGGAGTTGGGGATGTAATTATCACTCTCATGACATACTGCTGGCTGGCTCTCCCCCTTCTTATAATAGATATACACACTTGGGTGCAGCTCAGAGCGGGGGAGGGTGTCGATGCTAAGAGGTGCCGGAGGGACCTGCTGGAGTGGGCTGTGTGCAGTGGGCCTCACAGGTGAGCTTCCAGCACGAAGGCAGAAGTACACCTGAGGCCCCCTGGATGCCAGTCCCTTCCCGGCAGTGCGACAGTTCCCCAAGCCCCAGGCACAAGGCCTGGGACAGAGGAAGCATTGTTAACCTGCGTTATTGTTACTCACTGTGCCAGAAAGTATGGAAGAAAGGTACAGATAGAGCCAGCTCAGGAAGTAACTGAAAACTCCCCAAAATGTCTGGGGCCGACGGTTCACTAATTTTCTGGACAGCTTAGCACTTCCCACTGGCATATAGTCAGTCAGGGGCACCAAGCCACGTGGGTGACTCAGGAGATGTCAAGTCCCCACTTGCTCAAAAACCTCTCCCTCCCCCACTTGCCTTAATGCCTGGACATTTTACCAAAAGAGCTATCCCAGAAGACCGCTCTGAGGGTGGGAGGGACAGGTCCAAGACTGGCTGGGACTTAGCACACCGAATGACAGCTAGCACAGATCAGTATTGTCCGTTGTTCCTGAGGGTAAGTGCTAATGGGAGTTAGGAAAGGTCAGAAAGGGTTATTCTGGAAGGTGGGCTGGGGAGGCCAGGCCTTGCCCAAAGTCTGTGTACTGGGGTGAGGCTGTAGAAGGCTTCGGAGAGAATCCTCAGCTGCACAGCCATGTCACCTAGGGTCAGCGACTCCTTAAATGCAGGAGAGTCCCAGCTTCCAGCTGGCGCCTTGCTGAGTCGGGTATCAGGGCTCTCTGAATTCACAGTCTCCTGGTTTCCCTCCCACGTTGAATCTGGACTGGCCTGTGACTTGTGGCAAAAGTGAGGCTGTGCCAGTTCTAGGCCTGGGCCTGAAGATGCCTTCTGACTTCCACTTTTGTTCTCTTGGGCTTTCTGAGCCACCTTGTAAAGAAGTTTGGGTCATCTGTTAGAAGAGTTATGTGCAGGAAGAGAAAGAGAGAAAGAAAAGAAAGGAAGGGAAGGGGAAGGGGAAGGGGAGGGAAGGGGAGGGAAGGGAAGGGAAAGGGAGGGGAGGGAAGGGGAAGGGGAAGGGGAAGGGAAGGGAAGGGAAGGGAAGGGAAGGGAAGGGAAGGGAAGGGAAGGGAAGGGAAGGGAAGGGAAGGGCAGAGCCTAAAGGAAGAAAGACCAGGAGGAGAGGGAAGTCCCAGTGTTCCAGCCATCCCAGCCGAGGGGCCAGGCATGAAAGGGAGGTCTCTTTGGATCCTCTAGCCCAAACTGCAGCCCTAGGCCAAGCCCAGCTGAACCATATGCAGCAGAGTTGTGCTGTCCCGGCTGAGCGCTGCCCAGCCAGCCCCCAACATCATAAGCAATAAAGTGATTGTTGTTTTAAGCCATGTCACTTTGGGATGGTTTGTTATGCAATAATAGATGATTCTCTTATCTGTGGTGCCCAAAGCCACCCTTCCTCTGCTCCTTGCTTCCCACTAGTCCCCCCCACCCCACTCCAAAAGCCCAAGAAAAGACTCCTTATGGGAGCAGGTACACTTGTATCAGCTAGAATTCCTACCCAGAGGTGTACCAAGGGTGGAGTCGGGGAATGGTCCATCCCGAAGGCAGGCACTTGGAACTTAGGCCAGTGAAAGCTTTTCAGGGAGGAGTATTTTATCACTGGCATGGTTTGGAATTGCTAGGGCATGTTAGTGATAACAAGCAGACTGCCTTTCAGCTGCTCTCATGATTGTTTCTACATTCTTTAAGACAACGCACCCCTTACTGCTGGCATCTGGAGCACACTGTGCTCATTGCCCTACCTGCGAAATGCTGCTGATCCTAGGTCTTCCTGGTGACAATGTGAGCTTCAAGAAGAGAGAACTGGGAGGAGGTTGACTCTGAGAATGGCCCAAAGAAGGAAGCACAGTAAAGTTTTCTTGGGCCTCCATCATATGCAGGGTTTTCGTAGCCACCCCAAGAAGTGAAATCTGGCCCACCCCTCTCCCTTTAACAACATTGACATATAGGTAAGTGGTGCTGGACAACCTGGGTTGAATCCCAGCTCTGCCCATAACAGCAGAGCTTTTGACCTTGGACAAATTTCTCAACCTCTCTGGCCTCGCTTTTCTTTTTTTTTTCCGTAAGATGGGATTAACAATAGGATTTATTTCATTAAAACTGAAGGGGACTGAAATAAGTCGATATGTATAAAAAATGTAGACTCTGGCATATCATATTTTTAATTGGGAACCGGTAATAAAACATTACAGGCAGGCGCTTGAAGAACAAATATTAACTCATTTAATTCTTCCAACAACCCTATATAGTAGGTGCTACTATTATCCCCATTTAGTAGATGGGATATTCAGGACTCAGAAAGGCTAAGGGACTCACTGGGAGTCACACAGCTAGCAAGCACTAGGGGCAGGATTCAAACCCAGATACGTCGGCCTCCCAGGCAGGTACTTGGTAACATCAACACAGGGCTGTGCTCAGTAAGTGTCGGCTCCGTGATTTTACCCAGTGTCCCCTGAATAAACTCCAGTGTTTCCTCTACCTCTGTCTCCCCTTTTCCTCCGTAGAAATTCTGCTAGGGTCCCTTTTCACCACATGAAAAGAAAAAGCAGAACAGTTAAAGCAGGTACGATTTCCAACCATCAAGCGGGCAAACTTAAAAAGTGTGGTGACATCAAGTATCAAGAGCGTGAGGAAGTGGGTACTTTCTTACATTGCTGGCGGAAGTGTTCGCGGTAAATCTTCTTTGAAAGGATTGTTTGGAAGGGATCATTAAAGTTACAACTGTGCGTTCCTTATGATCCAACAATGCCACTTCTTGGTGCCCATTTTAGAGAGGCATATGCACAAGGTGACGTGGGCACAGTGTCCTCTAGAGCTGCATTGTTGACAGTGATAAGCCAGGAACAGACTAGGTGTCCGTCAACAGAGGATGTCTGCACAAAGTCCAGAGTCACATCCTGCCCGGTCCACTGTGGAGCACCAGGCAGTAATGAAAACGACATGGTAGCCCTGCAGGCCTTCACACGAAAGGCTCACTAAGATAGTGTCTGTTCATTCATCCATCCAACCGGCAAACATTTATTGCGACCTACCATGTGCCAGGCACTCTTCTAGGTCCTGGCGACACAGCTGTGAGCAGGACAGACACAAATGCCTGACTTTGTGGGGCTGCCGACCACTGCTGAGTGAGGAAAGCTTAGCTGCAGAGCGACACATGGAAAGCCACTGATGTGGAAATGAAACCACGCCACAGAGCAGTGACGATACTTCTTGTCTAAGGGTATTCACGTTATGTGTGTAAATACAGAGAGAAGGGACTGAAAGGTGACACAGCAAAGTGCTAACAGTGATAATCCCTGGGAGATGAGGAGCAGACCAAGACTTAAGGTTGGTTAAACATTATCATTTTTTATGATAATAACTGATTTTTGTATTACTTTTACAATGTAATTTTAATATTGAAATGGGAAAATATTGATCCTGGAGTGGGCTTTCTATGGCATGGTCCTTGAAATTAAGACTAATGTCTTAGTCTACTCAGGTTACCATAACACAGTACCATAGACCAGGTGATTTACACAACAGACCTTTATATCTCACAGATCTGGAGACTGTGAAGTCTAAGATCAAGGTGCCAACCAGTTGGGTTCCCAGTGAAAGCCCTCTTCCTGGAATTGTAGAGAGCTACCTTCTCGCTGTGTCCTCACACAGGCCAGAGAGAGCAAAAGAGAGCTCCGGTTTCTTTTTCTCTTCTTATAAGGACACTGATCCCATCATGAGGTCCCACCCTCATGACCTCATCTAAACCCAATTACCATCCAAAGGTCCCATCTCCAAATACCATCACATTGGGGATTAGTACTTCAACATATGAATTTTGAGGGGACATGAACATTCAGTCAAATCCCAGCCATTTACTGTGTGGCTTTGGCAAATTATTATTCTCTCTCTGATTCTGTTTACTTAGCTGTGAAAATGGGGCTTACACCCCTCACTCCCCTAGATTGTGATGAATTTTGAAAGACCCATATAAGAAATGCCTGACCTATAAATGTGGGTCCCCTTTTCCTGAACCCTGCTTCCCTACTGGACTGCACCAGACCTCCTCATCTCCCTGCCAGTGTCCCTCACCTCATACACAAGACTTCCTGCCCTTGAGCCTCTGTATTAAGGTTTGTGAGTGGGGGAAACACAATATGTGCGCCAACATCCTCCAGCCAAAGTCAACAAGAATGCACTTGTACTTGAACAAATGTGGGCTTACTGACTTGTTGCAAGGAGGCAAATAAAGTCATGGGGAACTGTGGGTTGTCTGTGGGTTATAAGAGAGTGTTAGAAATGACTTCTTGTAGGATTTGGACTCATGGTAGGTGATTAGGTGATTAGGGGAGGTTTCGAGGAAGTGGGGCTCTGCTGTGGGCAGAATCCTGTCAGGGAGTTAGAGTAATTCTGTGATTGGGTATCTTAATGAATCTTATCTAGAAGAAAACAGGAATAGATCTAGGTTAAAGCTATGATTGATAAAGAAGCAGCAGTCATCCAGTTAGCCTGCATAGGGGAGTAGTGGGCCATTTTATGCTTTGGATAATGTTCTTGTTTTTGTCTATGTTGAAACAGGATCTTGAAGTGGTTTTATTTTCATCTTGATTCATCATGGTCACAGGGTGTCTTTGTCTGATGGTGTTCTGTGAAACTGTTTACAGTAATCAGGAAAGCACCACGGTCTACCTGTGAGTGCCAGGCCAGCTCTCTGATGTCAGAAGCAGCTTTAATCCTTCTCATGTGTGAACAACTTTGAGGTCAATCAAAGTTTTTTGAGGCTTGGGTTAGAGGAAGAGGATGACATTACTAGCCAAGTTTCCCTCCCTTCCCTATCCTTCCACCTTTGCCCAGGAGAACTCCAAGGGCTTCCCTGCCCCAAGCCGTACCCAGAGCACCAGAGTACCCAAAGGTCAGGAATCTGCATTCTCAGCAGCTGCAAAGGCAGGTAGGCCTGAAATCAGAATACAAGTGTGGGGGAGGGGGGAGCGGGGGAGGAGAGATGGGGATATTTTCTGTTGAGAAGGTAGGAACTCTATTCCCAGCTCAATGCGGGACTCAGGGAAGGTGGAGGAAGTGGAGGAGGTCCCGTGATCAGAGAATCAGTGGATGCTCATGCTACAGAGACCATTTGGAGTATCAGGGGGAACACGGACTATTTTTACTTGCAGAACTTTTTCTTCAAATCAAAACCTGTACAGGAATCCAGTATGTAATGTAGACCTCATTGGAGGCACTGGAGCTGAATCAGAGAAATGGGGTGTTCAGAGGCCTGTCCACTCCCCCTCCCAGAGCACCCTTATCAGTGGTCCCTGAATCATTGCTGGGGGTCTCTTAGAACTCTCAGGGTTGCAGGGTTAAAATCCCTCATCTCAGTCCACATTTTACTTTCTAGAAGCCTAGAAAGGAGTGGTTACTTATCAAAGGAACTCCCCCCTCACTGACCTTCTAGATTCCTCTGGGTCCTCCGTGGCCTGAGGGACTTTGTTCAAATCATATCCAGGTCTTCTTCCAACAAGATTTTTACTCTCAAGAACTTCTTTTTTGGGAGATGTTGGTCAAAGGGTACAAAGTTGCAGTTACATGAGATGAGTAAGTCTAGCAATCTAAGGTATAGGCGTGATAACTGTACCTAATGATGCTATATTGAACACTGGATATTTGCTAAGAGAAGAGATATCAGATATACTCATCACACAAAAAATGGTAACGGTGTGAGGAGATGACATGTTAATTAGCTTGACTGTAGTAGTCACCTTATTGTATATGTGAATACCAGATCATGTTGGATACCTTAAACAGATATACTTTTTATTTTAAAATGTATAATTAAAAGCATTTTAAAAAATCTCTCCTTGATGGTGAGGGGGCATGAAAAGGTGTTGGAAACGTTCTAGATCTTGATTCAAATACATGAATATATTATACAGTCTACGGAGGGGAATTGGATCTGACTCAAAGGTGGCTCCCACCTGGCCATAAGAGGTGATTGTGCAAATCTCTTCCCAGCTTTGCATTCAGTGACATCACGGTAGTGACTTGAAATTGGCCATGATGGGATTTACACCACCGTAATGGGCAGTTACAGTCAGGGCTTTTTTGTCCTGGGGAGCCTGTTAAACATTTACCAGAACACTAGGGGTTATATACATATATAAATATTCATTGAGCTGTATGCCAAAATCTGTGCTTTTTACTACATGTGTGTTATACCTCAGTAAAATGATCTGGAGTCTCCAGTCCCCTGGTTCCATGACTGCAACCTAAAATTATCTCACTGACTGTCTGTCTTCTTTCTGTAAGTTCTGCAAGGCCAAGGACCTCATCTGCTTTGTTCATCATCCGATGATTAGTGGTTGCCTGAAAAACACGATTTCCCTGATGCTAATGCAGGTTGGGCCATCCCAAGGGTGTGCCTATCCATGACCTGCCTAGGTTTATGTATGCTGTTGAGGGCTGGGACACACATAGTGGTGCTCACCACGGGCACCCAGGCAGTCAAGAACTGTAAGGTTGGCATGGTTCCTTGTCCCCACTACTCTGCTGTATTTGTAATATTTGCTGTATTTGCCTTTTCCAGTACTCTTCCATCCCCTATAGATAGAATTAACTACTGTTTCCTCTCTGGCTCTTTGCTGGTCTCCATACAGAGCACTTACTTTGTTTGCTTTGTTGAATTGGGGATCATGTCCATTTCAACTGCAAGGCTAGAGGCTGTTTCAGAAGGACCACATCTTCCTGGTCTCTGCTTGGATAAGACTGCAGGGCTTACTCCAACCAGGCTCTTAGCAGAAGCCTGCTGAATGAATGAAATGGGCTTCAGGAGAAGAAAGACAGATTAGGTTTGGAGGAAGAATAACCTGCCTCACCGACAAGGTCACATAATTGCCAAAACAAGGGTGACTCTTCAGAAATCGGAAAAGGCCGGAATGGTTTGGGATGTGGTCCTGCTTGGTGGTGGGGGCTGACCAAGTAGCCTTTGACATCTCTACTTCTGCAACCTCACTATTCAAAGCGGAGATGGCTGTGAATATGAGCACAAATTCAGAAGCCACTGCCATGCTGGTTGCCCCAGGCTGTGTGCTTCCTGGGATCTGACACAGAGACACTCTCTTCCTCACATACAACCTTTTAGACTCTTCTGGATCCTCCGTCCTAGGGGGTTTAGCTCACATCCAATCCAGGTCTCCTTTAAACAAAGGCTTTTTTCCCCCCCTCAAATGTCTCCTTGACTAAAGGATGGACACGAGGGAGGCAGTTGGAGTGTTAGAAATGGTCTATGGCTTGATCTGGGTGAGGGCCATAGCAGTGGCTGTGTCTATAAAAGGTAACCATGCCCTACACATAATTGTGCATTTTCTGTAAGTTATGCCTCAATGAAAAAGTAAAAGAAAGAAAACTAAAATCTTCCCCTGTTGAGGAAGGGGCTAGTCTGGTGGTCATGCCTCCGTCATCTGCAGGGCATCCTGAGTCAGAGGCCAGCAAGGACCTAGGGCCCCCAGAGGCTGGGCTAACCAGGAGAGAGAGAAGAGAGAGAGGTGGTAAAAAGAAAAGCCCTGCAGGCTTCCCTGGAAGGACAAGGGCACCAGGGCCATTTGGGGTCCAGCCAGAGGAAGTCACTGGGCGTGGAGGAAACCCTTGGGAATGCAGAGGGCAGAAAGGAGCCAGGAAGGAATGTCATGGGCTGTGCTTGCTGGGCGGTGGCCGGACCCAGCGCGCTGACTGCAACGTCTCGTCTGAGGATGGCCAAGGCGGGCTGGGGATGAGGGGAGGGGGAAGACAGCGTGACTGCGTCTGATCTACAGTGACGAGTACCAATGTTAACTGTCACCTCTCATCTCCAAACTAAATCACACCTGGAATTGGAGGCGCCGAGGAGCTGATAGAGTCAGCCTCGCAGAGGCTACAAGTCAATCAGTGCGGAGATGCGCGCGGAGACACCGGCTCCACGAGGCCGGGCGCCTTCATTCATTCTGGGATTTACACTTGTCAGGCTGCCGCCTGGGGGTGGACAGGAGGAGGGGTGGGCAGGCTGGTTTCACTCCAGCTCCACTTAAAACTGGATGACTGGCGGCTTCTCCCCAGGGGCACTGCAAGCTAGACCCACTTGCTTTCACTGCCCCTCCACTTCTTTATCCTGTGAGTCATTCTCCAGGGTCAGGGGACTTCAGGCTCATTGGGACAGATGCGTGGTCTCAGAGCTGGGAGTACTGGCTGCCCAAGCAACCCTTGCCACGCTGGGAGCACGTGAAGGGAAAAGGGATCCTATCCTGAGCACTGAGGCATGCGTTTGAAAGGGAGCTGGGCGGCCCTGTGGGGAAAGAAGGATAGATTTAAGCTGACTACTTTGCAGCAATTCTGTCTGTGGTCAAATGAAATGGAAAAGATCTTTGTTTTTCCTTTTATTCATTCCTTTACTCATTCAGCCAGTGCTATTCAGTGAGGCTCTATGTGAAGGGCTAAGAGTCCAATCGTACGGAGCCCCCTTAGCCTTCAAGAAAGGAGAACTTAAAAGTGTTAAGAACTTCTCAGGCTGACATTTCTGACCTAGAATTAGTGTCTGAATCTGTAGCCCGCACCCCTTCATAATCCTCAGCACAGTCATTTATAAAGTGCTTTTTCACATATAAACATAACTATGCTAAGTGCTGTGCCAAGGAAAATGGCTGGAGATATAAATTCCAGATGGAGAGAAAAATATTGAGTTTCCTTTGCTGTTTAAACATCTATTTTATTTTTGTTACTATGAAAATAATATAATTTTGTTACAGAAAATTTGGAGCAATAGGGAGAGAGAAAATCACCTAAAGATAAAGCTGGCATTTTGATATGCTTCCTTCTTGTCTTTTTTCTTGTAGCTCTTTAGCTTTTTTTTTTTTTCTTTCTCAACAGCCCATCACCCAGGTCATGTCCTATGTCACTGAATATGGAGTTAGGGTGGAAGCTTCATTTTCTCCTGACCCCCAATCAGAGTGGCCCCTGAGGACAAGGCTTCACTCTGCCTGATGCCCGGGCACAGAAATGGTGATACAGGCATTCGGCAGGCTGATCTCTTAATCCAGATTGGTGTAGTCATTTGAAACTGAAAGCAGCTCCTTTTTATGTCGCCTGCTTCTCAGCATTAACTTCTCTTTGATGTAATTTTTGCTTCCGATGCTCTCTCCCTTCATGGGTTAGATTAGTGTGAAATTGGCCTGGCTTCTCCAGAGACTGCAGTGTTAAGCTTCAAATACTTGGTCCTTATTGGAAATCCTTAACCCACATCAGGGGAGAAAAGTGGCAGCATTACTTGGGAATGGGGGGGGGGGAGGGGGGGAATGAGGAGAATTGGGTGTAGGGCAGTAGGGAGAGAAGTGCTTATTGGCAATAGGAGGATAGGGAAGTTGAGACTCCTGTCCACTTACTGACTGCTAAAGATTTCCTCACCTTGATGTGGGGCGGGGGAGGGGGTAAGAATGGATCTTAGGGAACTTGAAAACGTGATAATAGGGGAAGAAACTTGTTTTAGTTGGCTGGAGCTCTGGCTGGAGCTGTCCAAAGGTCTTGGTTCTGAAAGGAAGAAGGAAAGATGACAGTGTTTGGGAAAGTAACAGAGCGATGTTACACAACCCTGTCTCGATCCCTGGGGTTGTACCTGCTCCTGTGAGTGTTCCATCTGGTTCAGGTGTGACCTTGAAGTACATACAAGATGTAGTTACCAACATTGTGTGAGAACTGGCAGAAGTAGGTCCTTTCACCAGTTCTGTCCTGCCCTCTTACCTACCTCCCATCTGGCAGAGAATGACAATTTGTAATTGAGCCAGACTGCTGGAGGGAGTACTCAACTGCAAGGGAGACTCAACTGAGCACCTGACCTAGGGGAGGGTTTTCCTCTGGTTTTAAGGCAGAACTTGGGACAGGGAGTGCTCCTGTAGCGATTTGGAACATTCCAGAGGGAAAAGATGCTCCAAGTTTGGGAAAGCACCTCAACTTATTCCCCGCTGACAACCTCAGCTCTTCTGCCATTAAATTCAGATTGCTGCCTGAGTATATCACTGCAGGACAGAAGCTGCCAGAAGTGATTCTGATGGCCAAACTGGCCCATGCTGTCCATAAAGGAAGTAACCACCAAACTTTCATCAGAGTCTGAGGGAACTTCAGACTGTCCGCTCAAAGACAGTTTAGTTCCAGATACTTCAAGTTGGTTATCAGCCAACAAACATACACTTTCCCCCTGTAATTGCCATTCAACTTTCTCTGCCAGACTAGACTTGACCTTTACACATACCCCCCGCCTCTGTCTCAGTTTCTCTTCTTCCCTGCAATGCTTCATTCCCCAGCCTTGGCCCAATATCCCTGTGACCTTTCTTTCCTTGGCCGGTTTTCTCTTCCTTCCCTTCACTCCTAGTGGGTCCTTCCACCCACCTTCCCACTCAGCAAGATCCTTCATTTTGCCCCCTTCTTCCCCCAGCTTGGCCTGCTTGTCCCCATCGAGCGCCCCGGCCCCCACCAGGTCTCTGCACAGAGGAAGGGCCTTGGCCCACTTTGGTTTATTTAGCCTTGTGCCTCCTTGTGCATGGGCCCTCCTCTCCCCTTCTTGAGTCCGCAAATCACTCCTTCCAGTGTCAGCCGGCAAATTGGTTTATCCTCCCCCCAACCCGGCTTTCATTACCTTGCCGAAATGAAGCGATATCTCCTCGGCGGAGGCTTCCCGTCCGTGCCGCCGCTGGCATAATAAATGAAGACAAAGTGCCGGCGGCATAGACCATCTCTCCCACCGCACCACCAGCCGCTGCCAGCTTCATTATTCGCTTAAGTTGCCGGAGAGAATTACTTAACCCTGACCCGTGTATTAGGGGCCTGTATTAATGCCGCGACAGGCGCCTCTTACGGCAGAGAACAATTTATTAGTGCCGAAACAGGCTGCTTTTCTCTGTCATTTTTCCAATCTGAGCTTTGAACACACATCATTAAACTTGTCTGACTCTCTCCCCTTCTCCATCATTCCTTTTTCATTTTTTTAAACAGAAAGCACCGTACAGAATGGAGATTGTTCTGAAAATCTCCAAGTGCCTCTCTCTCTTCTCCTTTTTCTTTTCTTCTTGCCCTCTTTCCAGTTCTTTCTTTGGCCTTTTTTTTTTTTTTTTTTGCTTTTGGTGTCTTTGCTGGTGGCTCTTCTACTTTTAGGGTCAGAATAATGGGGGGAGGGGAACATCTGGCTGCCGGAAGAGAATCCCTTTGGGTATGGGGGTTGGGGGGGGCAGAACAAGAGGGGCTCCCTGGGAGTCCCCTGAGCCCGGTGTGGTGTCGGTTGTCTCTCCCTCAGATTCCTTTTCCAGAGGCAGCCTTGGCCTCTCTGCCTCTCTGCCTCTCATTGTGCCTCTAGCTGGGAGCATCTCATTTGAAAACAAGCATTGGGATCAATTCTGGGAGCTAAAGGATCTGGCTGTGAGGAAGGACTGGGCAGGGTTGCTGTTTGTCACGGGGACTTTCTCATGTCCGCGTGTGGGGAAGAAATTTGGGAGGGGGCCCCAGAATTAAAAAAAAACCCTGAGCCCTGGTGTGGTGTGTGGCCACAGTGGGGGAAGTTGGCCATCGGGCTGCGCTGCCATAGGGCCACATACACAGCTCCCCTGACCAAGGCAGACAGTGTCAGTTTCTGAGTGCTGTCATCTCTCTCCCCCTGTAGCTTTGTCTCAGCACCTGAGCTCAACTTATAGCTCCTATGTCCCCCCTGGCTCCCGGTTCTGGCTCTTCTGGCATTGCACATGCCCTTGTCTCTAACATCACTGCTGCTCAGAGCCACAGGGAGCCGCTCTCTGAGGTAGCACTTGCCACTTCTCCCTGGTGACTATCTCCTGCCCTCTGTATTGGGAACACATGTGACCACTGTCTCAGTTTGTGTTCCTCTGAAAGCAGAGCTTGAGCAGACTTGGGTACAGACAGCGTGAGATGACACCAGGAAACAGGGGCGAGGGGTGGAGAAAGTGAGGCCAATTAGAAGGAAAAACCACTAAAAGAGTGTGTTTGTGATCCAGAGGCCTGTTATAGAAGTGGGGCTTGACTGCAGCAGGCCTTCCGAGCTGGGTACAGATCACCTCCCCGAATCACCTTTCTGGAAGACCTGGAGCATTTGTCCACAGGCTGTCCTCCTGTGCTCGTGGACTAACGGCTGCCCCTGGGAGTACACGCTCTCCCATACTCCTCCACTGCATTTGTGCATTGCACGAGGGGTACTGCTGAGCACCTAGGCGGACAACCGGAGAGAAATGTAGTGCTTCTCGAGGCGGGTTCGGTTGGGATGGGTTCACATCCCATGGCTGAACGGCACACCCACGGCTGAATGGCATCTACTCCTGCCATCATCTCGCATGCCCGCCTCCTCTCACCGGCTCTCCCTCTCAATCCCCGACCCCCAGGGCTTCCAGTACCTCTCAGTTCTGCAGCCCCGCCTGTCCAGGGGCTGCAGAGACAAATGACAGCACAGCCCAGGCAGGGGCATAAACAGGTGAGGCAGGATGGGGTCAACAAATAGGAACCGTGGGGACTGGCAAATCTGAGAGTAGAGATGATCTTGTAAAGACAATGACATAATTTTAAAAACATGTGCTACTAGACAGACCCATCTGGGAGCTAAGAAATTTGACTGCAGACCTACTGGTTTTAGCGTCAGGGTGGATGGAACGAATCTTTGGAGAAGATGTGACTTTCATGAAGTTTTCACTCACTTTTTTGCACTCTTCCCAACTCTAGCCGATGGCTTTGGGACCGTACTGGGGAAAGGGGCTGAGGGGGACAGAAAAGCAGGAAAAGCCATGGAAAAGGCCAGAGGCTTCCCCCCCACCCCCCACAGCCCAGTCCTCCCCAAATTCCCCTGGCCTCCAGATCCTCACCATCCTCCCTCCCGCTTAGCTCAATAGCTCTTGAAAGTTCTCTAATCACCTCTCTGCTTCCTGCATTAATGAGCCTCTCATCTCACTGATGGCAATCAGAATATTTGCTTATGAAAGGGACACGGTTAATAACACGATTGCTCCCCTCCGCCTTCTTCCTTCCTCTTCTCCCCCCTCCCCTTCCCTCGCCCTCCACACAATTCTCTCAATTAACGATAGGCAGAAATTAATTTTTCCCTTCGATCGAAACAATTGCAAGGAAGCGGATTGCCAGCGTCGCTCCAGATAGGGACCGCTCCCAGCAGAGTGGAGAGAAAGGAGTGGAGATAGAGGAGATACGCACGGCCCTATCTGCAGGCACAGGACAGAGTAATACAAATGTTATCCTTAGAAATGTACTTAAAGAGGATATGTTTATAATTCGGAGGGGATTTTCAGGGGCTCTCCTGCCCTCCCTCCTTCTCCAGGGCACTCCACTCGGCTCACTTCTGTATAGCAGAACCCAGAGTTTGTTGGAGATTTTGCTCTCGCTGCCTCAGTGTGTGGAGTGGGCCTGGGGTGAGAAGGGAGATAAGGTTGGGGGAGGAGGGGTCACGGCATTGTCCAAGGGCCCAGGGCTGAGACCACTACTGAGATTGCTCGCTTTGGCTACAAAGCCAAACATCAGGTGTCAGATCTGACTGTTGTGTGGGCCTTCGAGGTGAGGCCCTGGTTTATTTGCCACCTTTAAGGTCCTTCTGTGCCTGCCTGGACTTTTGGGTTGGCTCTCCTTCCCAGCCCATTCCTCCATCCAGGTAGGGAAGCAGGGTCCATCGTGGAAGCCAAGATCATACCCTAGCAAAGTGGATATGAGAAAGAACACAGATTCTGGAGGCAGACAGCTCGGGTTTGAATGGGGCTCTCACAGCTCTGTGACTCCAGGGAAGTTAGTTCACTTCTCTGTGTCTTGCTTTCCTCACCTGCGAAATGGTGAGCACGCCTACCTCATAGGGTTGTTGTAAGGGTGAAATGAGTGAATATTACTAAGTACTTAGAATGGCACTTGGTAGGTAGCCAGTGGTATTCACACATCTGGTAAAGCGGTTAAAAAAAAAAAAAGGAAAAAAAGCTTATAGGCCCCTGTAGGCAGGAATTTGTTGGCCCATTCATTCAACAAACACTTGCTGTCCTACGGAGGACGTACATATTTTAAAGATTTGGCGGTCTATACACCTGAGTTGTAATATGGGCAACCGGAACATGGGCAGAATTCACCAGAAGAATGGTGCCGCAAAGTGCTGTGGGATTTCAGGAGGAGGAAGGCAGGACAGGACAATCGGGGGTTGGCTTAACCCAGGAGGTGAGAGCTGAGCAGAGCTTCCAAGAGTAAGTTGGATTTCTTTCCATAGGTTGGGAAAGGTCGCTGCTGGGCAGAGGGGGTGGAAGAATGAGAGCCTCTGGCTGTAAGGCCAAAAGGCCGGGCTCAGAAGTTGGGGGAACAGGGGGGTGGAGGGATTCGAGTGTGCACCCCCCCCCACCCCCCCCCCCCCCGCCCCGTCATCACCTTCTCCGCGTTCACCCGCCCCCCCCCCAACTCCTTCCCAACCCTCCCCTTTCTCTCAACATCCAAGAAAGATTAACTTCTCTCGGTGCGAGAGAGAAAGTTATCATTAGCGGAGAATTAAAAGAGTGATTAATGGTGCCCCCCTTCCCCGCCCCCCGTAGGCCTTATCTGGTGGCGGTGAGCTGGACAATGCGGCGGGCGGGGAGGAGGGGAGACGGAGAGGGAGCGATGGAAAACAATAAATATTAAGTGCAAGAAAAAAGGGAGCGCCAGCGCCGATCCCACTTGTTAGATTGAAGGCGCCTCTCCAGAGGGGGGAAGGCTCCAAATTGCTAATTAGCGCCTCTGAAAAGGCCTGGCTCTGATATGCGCGCCGCTGAAAGGCCGCCGTTAATGAAGCCGCGGCGAGCCCGCTTCCCTTTGACTGGCCGTCATCCCTCCTGCGAGCCCCGGGCCGCCGGAACAATGCGGCGGGGAGCGCCGGCTCCCCCAGGCCTCGGCGGGACGGCCCGGGCAGCGCGCGCGGGGAGCGGCGCGGCGCCGGCGAAATGTGGAGGGGGAGATAAGGCCGAGCGCAGGGAAGAGGCTCACTCCCAGGGGCCCAGGGAAAATTTGCAGTTATTATGAAGGCGATGAGACAGATTAAAAGCCCTTGTGTTCGCCGCTTTGCCCCTTTATTTAGTGGCTTCATCTAGGAGATGAAAGAAGTTGGAAATGACTTTCTCTGCTCTGCGCTGCGAGAAGCTTCATGGCACATTTCTTGACTTTATTCCTTCTTTTGTTTCTCCCTTCCTTGCCTTTAACCCCTGACAGACTTCTCTGTGGCCACAGGCACTGGAGGCCGGGAAGTAGGGACTGGCAGGGGCCTCCCCCATCGACACTAGCAGCCAGACCTTGGAGGCTTCCGGCTGATCTCGGGGGTATTGGCTAAACTAGGAAGGACTGAGCTTTGAGGGTCCCTGGAAGGCCTCACCAGGAGGCTGGATGACCCATGATCCAGATGAGTCACAGGTTCCTCGAATGCCCTGGACCTATTCCCAGAGGGCAGCACAACATTATGCACAGGGACTCCACAGCCAAATCCCCTGCGTTCAAACCCAGACTCCACACATTAGCTGAGAACTTGGGCAAGCTACTTAACTTCTCTGTGCCTTAGTTTCCTATCTGTAAAATGGGGACAATGATCATACACCCGTTCCTACTTCATAGCGTAGGATAGACTGATCGCATAACTGTCCCTGGGTTTTCACGTCTCCCTGCTCTACATCCTTTGCGAGGGCCTTTCCATACTGACTCTGGGCCTGGCCGTATCACTAGCTTTGGCCAGCTTGATTCAAGCAAAGGCATGAAAAGGCACCGTGTGTTTCCATCTTAGAATGCGCACCTCTCTTAGATTATCACAGTCGTAAGAACACACCATGGCTTGCCTCTGGTGGTGCGAGCATGGCTATGACAGCCTTCTGGAAGCGTGTGGGACACACGTCGAGGAGAACCAAGTTGTCCCAGTCAAGGATATACTAAAACAGCAGCCCTCAGTTGACTGCAGATAGATGAGCAAACCTGGCCAAGATCTGCCAATCCTAGCCCAGATGGCCAAGACGTTCTAAGACGCTTATGGACTTGTGAGAAATAAGAAGCAGATGTGGTTTTAAGCAACTAAATGTGGGAGTGGCTTTGTTAGGCAGCGTTCTTGTGAAAGAGATAGACACCAATAGACAAATTGGTGTTTAGAAGTTCGATGCTGCCAAAGCCAAAATAAAAACAAAACCCAACCCTGAGATGCATAGCTATGGCTTTGGGATTGGAAAGCAAGTGGAGTCTGGAAGAGATGATTAAAAAAACCACTAGAGCAGCTTGGACAAAAGATGACCTGTATCACTTATGGTGAAACAGTCAAAACTGTTGTGTGAGGTAATTTGGAAAATAGAAAAAAGTACTTAGTGGACTTATGGGTTTGAGTAAGGAGATTTCCAGGTGGAATGTTGAAAAAGGATCAGCTGGCCCTTACTGAGTAAATACGGTAAGGGACTATGAGAAAGAGGTAAACTAAAAAAAAACCAGGAAACAACTAATTTGTCAACATACTGTACAGGGAATAAAAGGTCCCAGAACTTGCTGAAATGAAAAATAAGACTGTTTCTCATCTCCGGTCTCAAGATTCTCAGGGTATCATATGGAACCACAAAAGACCATGAATATTCAAAGTACTCTTGAGGAAAAAGAACAAAGTTTGAGGCATCACACTATTTGATTTCAAAATATGCGACAAGGCTACAGTAATCAAAACAGCATGATAATAGCATTAAAAAAAGACATATAGATCAAAGAAAAAGAATAAAGGCTCAGAAATAAAGCCACACACTCATTTGATCTTCAACAAAGGTGCCAAGGACACACATTGGCAAAAGGAGAGTCTTTTCAACAGTTGGTGCTCAAAATGAATTAAAAACTTAAAAGTAAGACCTCTAACCATAAGACTACTAGAAAAAAAAAGACAGGAGTGAGGCCTCTTGACTTTGGGCAATAATATTTTGGCTATCACCCCAAACGTCACAAATAGCAAAACAGCCAAAAAAACAAAAACAAAAACCACAAAAGCAAAAATAGACTCATGGGATCACATCAAACCCAAAACCTTCTGTAAAATGAAGGAAACAATCAACAGAACAAAGAGACAATCTATAAAATGGGAGGAAATATTTGCAAACCGTACATCTGATAAGGATTTAATATATAAAATATGTAAGGAACTCAACTCAGTAATAAATAAATAAATAAACAACCTGATTAAAAAGTGAGCAGAGAACCTGCATAGACATTTCTCAAAAGAAGAAATACAAAGGTTAAGCAGATATGTTTTATACTCAACATCACAAATCATTAGAAAAATGCAAATTGAAAGCATAATGAGATATCACCTCACATCTTGTTAGGATGTCTGCTAGAAAAAGATGAGGGATGATAAATGTGGGTGAAGATGTGGAGAAAAGAGAACCCTTGTACACTATTGGTGAGAAAGTAAACTGGCAGAACCATTACAGAAAACAGTAGAGAATTTCGGGAAAGAGTGAGACTAGAACTTCCATATGATCCTGCAATCCCACTTTTGGGTAAATATCCAAAAGAAATGAAATCAGGATCTTGTAAAAAGACTTATCTGCATATCCATGTTTATTGCAGTATTATTCACAGTAGCCAAGACAGGAAACAACAGATGAATGAGTAAGAAGGTGTTATACACACCACACATACACACACACACACACACACACATACACACACACACTGGAATATTTTCAGCCATTAGAAAGAAGGAAATCCTATCATTTATGGCAACATAGATGAACCTGGGAGCCATTATGCTAAGTGAAATAAGCCAGATAGAGAAAGACAAATTATGTATGATCTCACTTGTATGTGGGAAAAAAAAAAAAAGTTGAAGTCAGGGTACCTGGGTGGCTCAATCAGTTAAGTGACCAACTCTTGATTTTGGCTCAGGTCATGATCTCACAGTTTGTGGGATTGAGCCCCACATTGGGCTCTGTGCTGACAGTGTAGAGCCTGCTTTGGATTCTCTCTCACCCTCTCTCTCTGCCCCTCCCCAATTTGGAAAATAAATAAATAAATTTTTTTAAAATGTTGAACTCATAGAATCAATAATTAACATGGTGGTTACTAGGGACTTTTGAGGGGCAGCAAGGACTGGGGAAATGCTGGTGGTCAAAGGGTACACAGTTGGAGTTACATAGGATGAATAAGTCTATAGATCTAATATAGAAGCATAATGACTATAATTAGTAATACTGTATGGAACACTAGAAATATGCTACAGAGATTTTAGATGTACTTGTCACACAAAAAACTGGTAACAATGCAAGGAAATGATATGTTAATTAGCTTGACAGCAGTAATCATTTCACTATGAATATGTACATTCAACTCATTGTGTTGTACATCTTAAATATATGCAATTTTACTTTAAAAACATATAAATAAGAAAAGAAACATTCTGGTGCAAAAAATAAAAAGTATTCTCAGTGTAATACAAGGCCTAGGACATCTGCTTCTTGCAGTAATGGGGGGAATAGGGGCAGTATTTACTCTCCCATCCGAAATAATTTAAGGAATACAAAAATTTCCCATATTCAACAAGGTAAAATTAGTCATGTCTGGAAAA
This sequence comes from Prionailurus viverrinus, assembly GCF_022837055.1. NCBI lineage: Eukaryota > Metazoa > Chordata > Mammalia > Carnivora > Felidae > Prionailurus > Prionailurus viverrinus. The sequence goes on from NC_062566.1 coordinate 116,764,709, forward strand.
CAATAAAAAATTACTAGGCACAAAGAAGCAGGAAAATATAACCATAATATAAAGAAAAATCACTCAATAAAAATAAACCCAGAATTACTATATTCTATATTTCATGTGTTTAACAAAATAGAGAGAAACATGAATACATTAAAGAGAGACATGGAAGATTTTTTTTTTTTTAATTTTTTTTTCAACGTTTATTCATTTCTGCGACAGAGAGAGACAGAGCATGAACGGGGGAGGGGCAGAGAGAGAGGGAGACACAGAATCCGAAACAGGCTCCAGGCTCTGAGCCATCAGCCCAGAGAACTACGCGGGGCTCGAACTCCTGGACCGCGAGATCGTGACCTGGCTGAAGTCGGACGCCCAACCGACTGCGCCACCCAGGCGCCCCGTGGAAGATTTTTTTTTTAAGGCCCAAATCTAACTTGTATAGAAACACAGTGTCTGAGATTTAAAAAAAAAAAAAAAATATATATATATATATATGGTAGAATTAACACCATGTTAGATACTATGGAAGAAAACATTATGACTTTGAAGACATAGCAATATAAACCATTCAAAATAAAACAGGAAAAAAAGGCAGAAGAAGGAAACAAAGAAAAAACAAAAGAACAACTTAAAGCAACCTGAAGTATGTGTAATTGTAGTCCCAGAAGTAGAAAGGAAGTGAGAGGAGAAAAATCTTTGAAGAAATAATGGCCTCAAAGTTTCCAAATTCAATGAAAATTATAAACCCACAGATCCAAGAAGCTCAATGAATCCTAAGGACAGGAAACATGATGAAAATGACACTAATCAAATGGCTTAAAACTATTGATAAAGAGAAAGTCTTAGCAGCAACAGAATAAAGACATATCATGTATAGAGGAGAAAATGATGAGTGACAACAGACTTGATCTCAGAAATAATGTGAGCCAGAAAACAGTGAAGCAACATCATTAAGGTAATGAAAGAAAAACACTGTCAAGGGGCGCCTGGGTGGCGCAGTCGGTTAAGTGTCCGACTTCAGCCAGGTCACGATCTCGTGGTCCGGGAGTTTGAGCCCCGCGTCAGGCTCTGGGCTGATGGCTCGGAGCCTGGAGCCTGTTTCTGATTCTGTGTCTCCCTCTCTCTCTGCCCTTCCCCGTTCATGCTCTGTCTCTCTCTGTCCCAAAAATAAATAAACGTTGAAAAAAAAATTAAAAAAAAAAACCACTGTCAACCTAGGATTCTGTACTCAGCAAACATCTTTCAAAACAATGAAGATGGGGTGCCTGGGTGGCTCCATAGGTTAAGTGATCAACTCTTTTTTTTATTATGTTTCTTTTCATTGTTGTTTATTTATTTTTGGGGGGGGGGGAGGGGCAGAGAGAGAGCCGACACAGGGCTGGAACTCACAAACCAAGAAGTCATGACCTGAGCCAAAATTGGATGCTTAACTGACTGAGCCACACAAGTGCCCCAAGTGACTGACTCTTGATCTCAGCTTAGGTCATGGTCTCATGGTTTGTGAGATCCAGGCCCATGTCAGCACAGAGGCTGCCTGGGATTCTCTCTCTCCCTCTGTCCCTGCCCCTCCCCCACTCAGGCACACACACTTGTGCTCTCTCTCTTTAAATAAATAAACATTTTCAAAATAAAGACAATGTAAAGGCTTTCTCAAGCAAATCTGAAGAATCATCACTAACATACCAGAATTACAAGAAACGTTAACGAAAATACTTTAGGTAGGAGGAAAATTATACCACATAGAAAGCTGGATCTCTCTAAAAGAATGATACGCACCAAAAGTGATATTTGTAAAATTATCACTTTTTTAATTTTCAAAATCTCCTTAAACGATAATTGACTGTTGAAGGCAAACAAATGACAATGTATTGTGGGGCTTCTACCATGTGTAGCAGTGAAATATATGACAACAATAGCACAAAGGCTGGGAGAGAGGAAATGGAAGGATACTGTTGTAAGGTTTTTACACCAGGCATAAAGTGTTAAAATATTATTGAAGACAGATTTTTTTTTAATTTTTTTTTCAACGTTTATTTATTTTTGGGACAGAGAGAGACAGAGCATGAACGGAGGAGGGGCAGAGAGAGAGGGAGACACAGAATCGGAAACAGGCTCCAGGCTCCGAGCCATCAGCCCAGAGCCTGACGCGGGGCTCAAACTCCCGGACCGCGAGATCGTGACCTGGCTGAAGTCGGACGCTTAACCGACTGTGCCACCCAGGTGCCCCAGTTGAAGACAGATTAAGATAAATTAAAGATGTATACTAAAAACCCTACAGCAACAACTAAAAATATAAAACACAAGTATAACTAATAAGCTAACAGTGGAGATAAAACAAAATAATAAAATACACTCAATCCAAAAGAAGGAAGAAAAAAAAGGGGGAAAAGGAACAAAGAATAGATGGGACAGATAGAAAATAAAAAGCATGATGGTATGTTTAAACCTGTTATTGGCGGAGTCAAAGTCCTTGCAAATTCATGTGTTGATGACCTAACTTCCAACACCTCCAAATGTGACTGTATTTGGTGAAAGCGTCTTTAAAGAGACTTACCTAAGAGATTACCTAAAGGGTAATTAAGTTAAAAATGGGTTATTATTAGTGTGGGCCCTAATCCAATTTGACTGGTGTCCTTGTAAAAAGAAGAATTTGGAATTTGGTACATACATAGAGAAGGAAGACAATGTGAAGGCACAGAGAGAAGATGGCCATCTATAAGCCAAGGATAGAGGGCTCAGAAGAAACCAAACCCACCAACACCTTGATCTTAGATTTCAAGTTTCCAGAACTGTGTGAAAATAAATTTCTGTTGTTTAATCCACCAAGACTGTGGTACTTTGTTATGACAGCCTTAGCAAACTAATACATTAACTGTATGAATAATCATATTAAATGTAAATGTTCTAAACCACACAAACCCAGCTAGACCAGAACCAACTTGTCCTTTTTGATTAATAAATCTCTGGATCAAGAAGAGCCACATTTAAGGAGTTGCACTTGATCATGATATAGATTACAACATCCTAGACTCCCAGCCTGATGCCATGGTTGGTGAGACTTTTTGGTGTCCCGGGATGGAGCGTGATACTCTGCATGTGGGAGAAACATGAATAATCGTGATCAGAGGGAGGACTGTTGTAAGACAGTGCCATTAATGACCCCAGTTTTCTATGTGTCCTCCAAAAAGTTTGTTCAAGTCCTAACCTCCTGTATCTGTGAATGTCAACTTATTTGGAAATAGTCTTTGAAGATGTAATCAAGTTAAGGTGAAGTCATACTGGATTTGAGTGAGCCCTGATCCAATGGCTAGTGTCCTTACAAAAAGAGAAGAGGCCCCGAGACAGCCACACACAGAGGAGGACTACCAAGTGAATAGGGAGGCAGAGATCAGGGTGATGGATCTACGAGCCAGGAATGCCAAGAACCACCAGGAGCTAGGGTGACACAAGGAAGGATGCTTTTCTCCAGCCTTTGGAGGGAATGTGACCCTGTTAACGCTCTGATTTTGGACGTCTAGCCTCCAGAACTGTAGGAGACTAAATTTCTGCTGTTTAAAGCCATCTAGTTTTTGGTACTTTGTTCCAGTACCCCTAGGAAACGAATACACCACCTCATGGCCCTTACTCTGACTACTCCCTCTTCCTGGTACGTTTGTCCCTGATGTGGTTGGAGAGCACACTCCCTCCTTTCTTGAGGCATTTGTTCAGATGAGCCCTTATCAGAGAAACCTATCACAAATAGCAGCAAGTCCCACATCCAGCATTTCCTTTCCCCTCCTCCCACCTTTTTAGTCTGCACAGACTTTCCACCACCTAATAGTTCATGTGTTTATCCATTTATTGTTTGTCTTCCTCCCCTGGGGGTGGTGTGGAAAGAATCCCGAAGGCAGGGACTTTTGTCGATTTTGTTTCCGGGTGCTTCTTCAGTATCCAGGACGTGGTAGGCGCCTCATTAAATATATCCTGACTGAATGAATGAATGAATGTCCATGAAAACGATACCTGCCAAATACATCCCACAAGGGGGGGAGAGCACCGTTTGGAGTGGGAAGTCTCGTTCCTATCACAGTCATTTCACACACCAGCCGTGTGACCCTGTTTCACCTCTCGGAGCTTCAGTGTGCTAATCTGTGGAAATCAAGACAAGAGCACCTACATTGGAGGTTTATTCTGAGGATTAATTGAATGATTCCATCAGTAAATAATGGAGACACAAACCTCCTCTTGGGAAATCCACATGTCTAACAATTAATATATATCATGCGTGTGTGTGTGTGTGTGTGTGTGTGTGTGTGTGTGTGTGTTGCTATGTGCCATGCAGCGTGCTACACACTCACATTAAAACTTAGTGGTTAAGTACATGGCTCCTAGAGTCACTGTGCCTGGTTATATACTTACCAGCTGTACGGCCTTGGGCAAGCTACTTAACCTTACTGTTTCTTAGTTTCCTCATCAGTAAAATGGAGATAATAATAGTACTTATTTCCTAGGATTCCTTTGAGGAATTTTGGTTGATCCATGTTAATATTTAGATACTGTCTGGTACCTACTGAGTGTTCAATAGATGTTAGCTACTGTTATTTTGTCATGCAACTTAATCTTCCATGCATTCTGGGGCAGTTCCTGCCACATTGGTGCTCCGTAGATTCTAATTTCCCTTTCTGGCCCCTTCGCAAAGTCTATTTGAATTGCCCTTTTGTTTTCCCCATCACCCCCCTTCCCCACCAGGCTGTAGCTTCGACCGCCTTGAGCCAGCCTTCTGAGCAGTCTAGCTTCTTGCTTCTCTTTCCTTCCGAAGGCTTCCACGTAAGAACAAGCTCAGCCAAGCGTAGGCGGTGAGTAATCTGTGCTTGGTTGTTTCAGCCCCTCGTTACCTGCACAGATGGTCGTGGCTCTATCATTTTCTAGCTGTGTGGGTTTAGGTAAAGTCATTAGCCTCTGAAAACTTTAGTTTCCTCATCTATAAAGTGGGGATAACATAATGCTGTGGTAGACAGGATAATGGCCCCCCGGAATCTGTGACTATGTTAGCCTACATGGCAAAAGAGACTTTGTAGTTATGATTAAAGTTAAAGACCTTGAGATGGGATGATTGTCCTGGATTATCCACGTGGGTGCATTATGTTAAGCTTGTGGCAATTTGTGATAGCAGCGATAGGAAACTAATATACACGCCTATGATGCTTGGCCCATAGTAAGCCTTCAATAAATGCTACCTCAACAAAAGCAACTGTAAGTAGTTGAGAAGGGTACGTGTGAGAGTGTGAAAGGCATGGCATAGGAGGAATTTGGCAGACCTCTACCAGCTGCCTCCTAATGCCCTGTGCCTACCTGCTCTGGACACTGAACAGCCTCTCCCAGTGTCCCCTCACCTGGTATGCTCCATAGGAGTTCTGTGTCTGTTGTCCCCACTCTCCCATCCCAGCCTCCAGAGAGGTTTCTTGTAAGGCAAAGCAGAAGGAGTGCTGGGGCCAGAGAGGAGGGCCAGTTGCTGGGAGTCATTCATTTTTCAAGCAAATGCTGACACTTCCTGCTGTCTGTAGTGGACACTTTCTATTAGTAACATCTCTTGAGTGGCTGTTGGAAAACAATTCTGGAAAGATTCTGGAATGTCTTGGATTGGTTTAGGGACGATTAAAGCCAGGAAAGGGGGAAATGGAAAAGCACTGTGGAGATGAGTGAACAAGGAATTCCTGCCTTCATCAAACTGTTCTAGGTGCCCAGGGTTGAGGAAGGCAAAAAGAGAGACAATGTATCTTTTCTTATGATATTACCTTCTAGTGGGAGGTGACAGAAAATAAGCAAGTATACATCAAATCAACAAGGTAATGTTGGATTATGATACAAACCACAAGAGAATAAAGAGGATGAGATAGAAAATGGCTGGGGGGGGGAGAATTCCTCCAGATGGTGTTAGGAAAGCTCTCTATATGAAGGTGATGTTTTACTTTATTTTTTAATTTTTTTAGGTGCCTCAGCGTAGTAGGTAGCACTTCAGTCTCATTTTTTTTAATGTTTATTTATTTTTGAGAGACACACAGAGAGAGGGAGAGAGAGAGAGAGAGAGAGCGAGCAGGGGAGGGAGCAGAGAGGGAGACACAGAATCCGAAGCAGGCTGCAGGCTCTGAGCTGTCAGCACAGAGCCTGATGTGGGCCTTGAACCCACGAACTGTGAGATCATGACCTGAGCTGAAGTCGGTCGCTTACCTGCCTGAGCCACCGTGGTCCCCTGAAGGTGACATTTTAGCTAAGGCTTCAAAGATGAGGAGATCCTCCAGCCCATGCCCGCAAAGCCCTGAAGACAGGTATTCATGGCTGCAGAACAGCATTTGCCAAGGCCCAGGGGGTGCAGGGGGACAGTGCTTGGTGGGCAGGTACTGTGAGCATGGGGAAAGGGCTCAAGATGAAGCTGAGACATAGGTAGGGGCCAGATCATAGGCTGTTCAGGCCATGGTGAAGACTGTCAGTTTATTATAACTGCAGGGAATCTAATGAACCAGCAGCAGAGGTGCTTTTGTGATGTGTACGTGCGTGCGTGCGTGTGTGTGTGTGTGTGTGTGTGTGTGTGTGTGTATGTGTTGTGGGAAGGGCGAACCTATTATTTTTCCTGTCTGTACATCCTTTTCAGCTGGTGATTTGCTCATTCAACCAACAGTTTTGCTCTAATAGTCGATTGAAGGAAAATCGTTGACTAGACTCTCTTTGTCTTCTCAGTAACTACTAATTTTTTGGAGCACTTAATTTGTGCTGGGTTCTATGCTAAATGGCTTGTAGTCATTGTTTCATTTAATCTCCACCGAAGAGATGTATACTTTCTATTATTGTCTCCAGTTCACAGAGGAGGAAGCAACGGCTCAAAGAAGTGAAGCAGTTAGCTCTGGACACAGCTAGTCAGTTAATGGAGCTTCACCCTTGGCTTCCCTCCTGGCTCCACTGTTATCTGCTGGCAGTCTGCCCAAAACTCCACGTCATCAGGGACTTCAGTTACCAAGTGTGATGGCCTCTCCTTAGAGCTATTCCTCCCTGGGTCGCCTGCGCGGCTCAGTTAGTTGAACATCTGACTCTTGATTTGGGCTCAGGTCACGATCCCAGGGTTGTGGGATTGAGTCCCTCACTGGGTTCCACACTGAGCATGGCGTCTGCTTGAGATTCTCTCTCTCTTTCTCTCTGTCTCTCTTTCTGCCTGTCTCCCCCACTTGAGCAATCAAGAAGAAGAAGGTAGAGGAGGAGGAGGAGGAGGAGGAGGAGGAGGAGGAATAGTAGTAGTATTCCTATTCCACCCAGTTTTTCCTTTTGGCTCTCTTTTTCTTAAATTTCTGGCTTCTATACACTGGTTCTCTTCAAATGTTCTCTGTTCCTTTTGAGCTGTCCCCCTTATCCCCATAGTCTTCTGTTGCCACAATCTTTCTTTGAGTGGTCCTGCTCACGACTACCATCATTACTTGAACGTGGAGCTTTGATTTAAATTTTCTCTTCCAGCATTTAGTAAGCAAATATTTGTTTTCCTGATTGGCAGTAGTTCCTGAGCACCTGCCATGTGCAAAGCATCGTGCCAGAAACTGGTGAGAATACAATGACTATGACAGGATCTCTGGGGCAATAGAATTGGCTTCATTTTTGTTCACACACTCTATCTCCAGAGCTTAGTGTAGGGCCAGGTATGTCATAAGGTGCCAGTATATATTTTGTTGAATGAGTCATTTACTTGGGGAGGCAGATTTGCTCATAATTGGCTCTAATTCAAGGTTTAATGAAGAAAATGCCATCATAAAGATACCAGCAAGTGCTGAGAGAGCCCAATAGAGTAGGCAAGCAAGGGGAAGCCTTCATGGAGGTGACATTGGCATTCAACCTTTCAATCACCCTAAATCTTAGGGGTGTTCAAGAAATAGCAAGTGATCTGGTGTGCTCAAGTATGCTCCAGGAGGTAGTAAAAGATGGATGAAGTGAAATTGTGTTTCAGGAATCTTACTCTGGTGCGAGTGTAGAGAATGACTTATTTGGGGAGAGCCCATCCAGAAGAGTGGTTGCCTACCCAGGCCAATGGCACAGAGCAAGCAAAAGAGGGAATGTGGATGCAAGAATACCATAAAAGTAGAATCTATGAGGCTTGGCATTTAACTAGGTGAAGGGGTATAAGTAAGAAGCAGGAACTAAAGACAGCTTTGAGGCATCTCAGTTGGGTGACTGTATGATGGTGGTAACATTTCCCAAACAGGGAACCGTGGGGAAGGGGAAGATTTGATAGAGACTACAAAAGAAACTAAGCTTTGTTTTGACATCTTAAATTGGAGATGCTGCTGGAGTAAATCAATGGAGATAGCTAGCAGAAAGATGCAAATAAAAACTGGATTTCACAGGGGAGCTTTCAGAGGTGATGGGGGCAACTGACATCATGGGAGATGCTATGATTTGGGGGCGAGAACTTTTTTTCATAGTTTTATTTATGAAAACATTTTTGATTTTAATATAGTTGACACACAATGTTATTTTAGGTCCAGGTGTACAACATAGTGATTCAACTTCTTTACGTGTCATGCTGTGCTCATCACAAGTGCAGCTATCATCTGTCACCATACAACACTACCACAATATTATCGTAGTCAACATTATTGACTATGTTCCCTTTGCTGTACCTTTTATTCCCATGACTTATTCATTCTATAACTGGAAGCCTGTATCTCCCACTTTCTTTCACCCATCTTTCCCTTCTTCCTAGGCAACCATCAGTTTGTCCTCTGTATTCATAGGTCTGATTCTGCTTTTTGATTGTTTATTCATTTGGGTTTTTTTTAGATTCTACATATGAGTGAAATCATATGGTATTTGTCTTTCTCAGTATGACTTACTTCACTTAGCCTAATATTCTCTATGTCTATCCATGTTGTTGTAAATGGCATGATCTCATCCTTTTTTAAAAATTTTTTTTAACGTTTATTCATTTTAGAGACAGAGAGAGACAGAGCATGAATGGGGTTAGGGTTAGAGAGAGAGGGAGACACAGAATCTGAAACAGGCTCCAGGCTCTGAGCTGTCAGAACAGAGCCCGATGCGGGGCTCGAACTCACGGACCACGAGATCATGACCTGAGCTGAAGTTGGTCGCCCAACCGACTGAGCCACCCAGGCGCCCCTCATCCTTTTTTTTTTTTAATGTTTATTTAGAGAGAGAGAGAAAAAGAGCATGTGTGAGTGTGAGTGGGGGTGGAGCAGAGAGGGAGGAGATAGCGAATCCCAAGCAGGCTCTGCGTTGACAGCCTGCCTGGTGTGGGGCTCAATCTCATGAACTGTGAGATCATGACCTGAGACAAAATCAAGTTAGATGCTTAACCTACTGAGCCACCCAGTGTACCCCATGATTTCATGCTTTTTTTTTTTAATTTTTTTTCAACGTTTATTTATTTTTGGGACAGAGAGAGACAGAGCATGAATGGGGGAGGGGCAGAGAGAGAGGGAGACACAGAATTGGAAACAGGCTCCAGCCTCTGAGCCATCAGCCCAGAGCCTGACGCGGGGCTCAAACTCACGGACTGCGAGATCGTGACCTGGCTGAAGTCGGACGCTTAACCGACTGCGCCACCCAGGCGCCCCGATTTCATGCTTTTTTAACGGCTGCATGATATTCCCTTTGTGTGTGTGTGTGTGTGTGTGTGTGTGTGTGTGTGTGTGTGTGTGTCCTACATCTTTTTTAAAAATATATTTACTAACGGACACTTAGGTTGCTTGTGGGAGAGAATTTCACTTAAGCAGAAAGGAGGCTGATAGCTGTGGACAACTTTTGAACATTTCTTTCTCTCCTATGGGAGTTACAAATTCAGCATGTCCAAAATGGAATTAATCAATTTCTCACCAAATCTGTTTCTTTTCTTCTCTAGTACTGTGCAAATGGTACTGACCACTCTCTTAGTCATGGTGGCTCAAGACCTCAGTCATCCTTGTCTCCTCCCTTAAATCTCCCTTAAATTCTGAAAGTCCATAAAAATAACAGATAGGAGATATAGTCATTTATAATGGAACTATTTTAGATGGTGTGTAGTGTAGCATTCTGTTTATATTCCTAGGCAAGTACAGATTTAATTTCCTATATACATGAATACAGCCATACTCTACATTTTTAGAATATCTTTTAAAAAATGTTTATTTATTTATTTATTTTGAGAGAGAGAGCTTTTGGAGTGGAGGGGCAGAGAGAGAGAGAGAGAGAAAGAAAGAATCCCAAGCAGGCTCTGCACTGCCAGCACAGAGCCCGATGTAGGGCTCGAACTCACAAACTGTGAGATAATGACCTGAGCTGAAGTCAAGAGTCAGATGCTTAACTGACTGAGCCACCCAGGCACCCCTAGAATAACCTTTTTATTGGAGTAAAACAGTCAAGCAGAAATGTACACAATCAGAAGCCGATGACTTTTCATTCATTAAATATTCTTCCACATCAATTTTATTTATTTTATTTTTAAATTTAATTTATTTATTTTTCTTTTAATTTAAATCCAAGTTAGTTAACACATAGTTTAATCATAAATTAAAGAATAGAATTTGGTGATTCATCACTAAATATAACACCCAGTGCTCATCCTCTACAAATGTCCTCCTTCATGAGCCTTACCCCTTTAGCCCTTCCCTCCACCCAATACCGCACCAGCAACCTCCAGTTCTCTATATTTGAGATTCTCTTATATTTTGTCCCCCTCCCTGTTTTTATATTATTTTTGTTTCCCTTCCTTTATGTTCATCTGTTTTGTATCTTAAATTCCACATGAGTGAAGTCATGTGATATTTGTCTTTCTCTGACTAATTTCACTTAGCATAATATAGTCTACTTCCATCCATGTTGTTGCAAATGGCAAGATTTCATTCTTTTTGATTGCCATGTAATATTCCAGAGAGAGAGAGAGAGAGAGAGAGAGAGAGAGAGAGAGAGAGAAAGAGAGAGAGAGAGAGAGAGGGATCTCACATCTTCTTTATCCATTCATCATTTGATGGACCTTTGGGCTTTTGGCTATTGTCGATAGTGCTGCTATACACATTGGGGTGCATGTGCCCCTTTCAAATAGCACACCTGTATCCTTTGGAGAACTACCTAGTAGTGCAATTGCTGGGTTGTAGGGTAGTTCTATTTTCAATTTTTTGAGGAACCTCCATACTGTTTTCTAGAGTGGCTGCACCAGTTTGCATTCCCACCAGCAGTGCAAAAGGGTTCCCCTTTCTCTGGATCCTTGCTAACATCTGTTGTTGTCTGAGTTGTTAATTTTCGCCATTCTGACTGGCATGAGGTGGTATCTCATCGTGGTTTTGATTTGTATTTCCCTGATGAGTGATGTTGAGCATTTTTTCATGTGTCTGTTAGCCACCTGGATGTCTTCTTTGGAAAAGTGTCTATTCATGTCTTTTGCCCATTTCTTCACTGGATTGTTTTTTGGGTGTTGAGTTTGATAAGTTCTTTATAGATTTTGGATACTAACCCTTTATCTGATATGTCATTTGCAAACATCTTCTCCCATTCTGTTGGTTGCCTTTTAGTTTTGCTGATTGTTTCCTTCACCATGCAGAAGCTTTTAATCCTGATGAGGTCCCAGTAGTTCATTGTTGCTTTTGTTTCCCTTGCCTCTGGAGACATGTCAAGTATGAAGTTGCTGTGGCTGAGATCAAAGAGATTATTTCCTTTTTTCTCCTCTAGGATTTGATGGCTTCCTGTCCTATGTTTAGGTCTTTCATCCATTTTGGGTTTATTTTTGTTTATGGTATAAGAAAGTGATCCAGGTTCATTCCTCTGCATGTCGCTGTCCAGTTTTTCCAACACCATTTGCTGAAGAGACTGTCTTTTTTCCATCGGATATTCTTTCCTGCTTTGTCAAAGATTAGTTGGCCATACTAATTTGTGGGTATGGATCCATTTGTAGTTTGTGCGTCCATTTCTGGGTTCTCTATATCTGTTTTTATGCCAGTACTGTACTGTCTTGATGATTACAGCTTTGTAATACAGCTTGAAATCCAGAACTGTGATGTCTCCAGCGTTGGTTTTTTTCAGGATTGCTTTGGCTTTTTGGGGTCTTTTCTGGTTCCATATAATTTTAGGATTGTTTGTTCTAGCTCTGTGAAAAATGCTGGTGGTAACTTGATAGGGACTGCATTAAATGTGTAGATTACTTTGGGTAGTATAGACATTTTAACTGTTTGTTCTTCCAGCCCATGAGCATGGAATGTTTTTCCATTTTTTTCTTCTTCAATTTCTTTCATAAGCTTTCTATAGTTTTCAGTGTACAGATTTTCACTTCATTGTTTTGGTTTATTCCTAGTATTTTATGGTTTTTGGTGCAACTGTAAATGGGATCGATTCCTTTATTTCTTTTTCTACTGCTTCATTATTGTTGTATAGAAATGCAACTGATTCCTGTACATTTATTTTATATCCTGCGACTTTGCTGAATTCATGGATCAGTTCTAGCAGTTTTTGGTGGAGTCTTTTGGGCTTTTCACATAGAGTATCATGTCATCTGCAAAGAGTGAAAGTTTGACTTCCTCCTTGCCATTTTGGATGCCTTTTATTTCTTTGTGTTGTCTGATTGCTGAGGCTATGTTGAATAACAGTGGTGAGAGAGGACATCCTTGTTGTGTTCCTGACCTTAGGGGGAAAGCTCTCAGTTTTTCCCCATTGGGGATAATATTAGTGGTGGGTCTTTCATATACGGCCTTTATGATCTTCAGTTACCACCTTTTTATCCCTACTTTCTTGAAAGTTTTTATCAAGAAAGGTTGCTATATTTTGTCAAACGCTTTTCAGCATCCATTGAGAGGATCAACTAGTTCTAATCCTTTCTTTTATTAATATGATGTATCACACTGATTGACTTGCAGATATTGAACTGGCCCTGAATCCCAGAAATAAATCACACTTGATCATGGTGAATAATTCTTTCAATGTACTGTTAGATCCGGTTTGCTAGTATCTTGTTGAGAATTTTTGAATCCACGTTCATCAGGGAAATTGGTCTATAGTTCTTTTCAGTGGGGTCTTTGTCTGGTTTTGGAATCAAGGTAATGCTGACCTCACAGAATGAGTTTGGAGGTTTTCCTTCCATTTCTATCTTTTTGGAACAGCTTCAAGAGAATAGGTGTTAACTCTTCTTTAAATGTTTGGTAGAATTCCCCTGGAAGCCATCTGGCCCTGGACTCTTGTTTGTTGGGAGATTTTCTTCCACATCAATTTTAAAAGGCTTCAAAGGCAGTCTATCCCATAGATGTAACATAATTTAGATAACTAATCCCTGTTGTAGGATTTTTTTTCCCTAGTCTTCTCATCCTTCTCTATACATTTAAAATATTTTTGCACCTATTTCCAATTTTTCTTTAGAATAAAATTCCTTAGAGACAGAATTTCTTGTTCAAAAGCCATGTACACTTTTAAAAAATTACCTTTTTATTTTAGACTAGTTTTAGGTTTACAGAAAAATTACAAAGGTATTACAGACTGTTCCTATATACCCCATACCCAGTTTTCTCTATTATTAACATCTTACATTCATATAGAACACTTGTCACAATTAATGAACCAACATTGAGACATTATTAGCCAAAGTCCGTAGTTAATCCAGATTTCTTTAGTTTTTACCTAATGTCCTTTTTCTATTCCAGTCTTTCATTTAGTAGATCACATTACATTTAGTTTTCCCATCCCCTTAAGCTCTTCTTTGTGACAATTTCTAGACTTTCCTTGACTTTTTTGACCTTAACAATTTTGAGGAATTCTAGCCAGGCATTTTGTAGAATGCCCCTCAGTTGGGGTTTGTCTGTTTTTTCGCTTCATTAGACTGAGGTTATGGGGTTTGGAAGGAAAGTACCAGAGATAAAATGACACTTTCATCATATCTAGCCCATAAACGATCAGCATGATTTATACCTTGTTCATGTTAACCTTGATCACCTAAGTGAGGTAGTGCTTGCCTTGTTTCTCCACTATACTCATTTTCCCTTTTTCCATACTGTACTCTCTAGAAGGAAGTCAGTAGCACAGCCCACATTCAAGGGGGTGGGAGTTATACTTCAGGGTAGATTATCTCAATAAATTATTCAGAATTCTTCTGCACCAGAGATTTGTCTCCTCATCCTTGTTTTATTACTTTATTCATGTCAGTATTCACATCATTAGTTTATTTACATCAATATAGACTCATGGGTATCAATTTTATACTTAAAGTTATAATCCAATAGAACTTTACTGGTTTTGTTGCTGAAGGAATGCGTATTTGTAAGACTGAGTAATTCACTACAAAGCTATCGCGCTAACCTAATGGTGGTACCAACTCTCACAGTTAACAATGAGGATCCATTTCCCTTTAATTTCACACACCCTTTTTAAAAGCAGGTCAGCAAACAAGGGCGAGGCCCAGGTCCCTCCCTGCCAATTCCCCGACGCCCCCGAAGACAGACGAGGCCAGCCTGAGGAGGCGTGTTCTTCCCCTAACGGAGACCTTATCCCTCACCCAGCCCACCCTTAACCACCAACACTACAGGCCCGTAACCCCTTCTCCGGGCTTCCCCAAGGCCCCTCCCACCGTGGGGCGGAAGTGGGCGCGGCCACGGGCAGGAAGCGTCTAGCCGGGGCGGGCCCTCTCAAGCAGCAGCCCCACCCACTCCGCTCCACCACCGCCCCACCCCTCCGGCCCAGACCGGAAATGAGGTCAGAAAGGGAAACCCCGGCGGGGAGACTCGGCCCCAAAAGCGGCGGCCATTGGAGGTGGCTGCTGCAGCTGGTGAGGGGGAGGAGTGGGTTGAGAGGGTCGGGGGCCAGGGGCCGGCGCCAACGGGAATACCGGCTCCCAGCGGAGTCTGAGGGGCCGTGTGCGCCATGGGGCTGCGAAGGTTGGCGGGAGGGGCGAGGGTGGTTGGGCCTTGTTTTTCAGGGCCCATCGCCCCCATCCCGGGGAATAAGGTTCGGGCGTCTCCGGGGCGACACTCACCTCTTCTCCTTTCTTCTTTCTGGCGCTTTCGGGCAGGCGACAGCTTGAGGGCTTGCTGTCCCGAGCCGTGTTCGCCCTAGTCCTCGGAGGCGGGCCGGGGGCTTGGAGGGAGAGTCCTTCGAAACCAGCTTTTTCTCACATATGTGGCCATGTTGCGACCCCTGATCACGGAGGGAGCTTAGTCACCAGGACTTGAATTTTGGCAGTTTCTGCCCGAGCGAGAAGGGCTGAACCCCTGCCCCGGTGAGCCCAAATGAGAAGTTGCTTCCTGCCTCCTGCCTTCCTCCCCCCTCCTCCCCCCAGCTCCTCGCAACCCGGTCTTTCGCTCAGACCATACGCCTGCCTCTTTTTACTTCTATCCGTTTCCCGTGCTTTTCTTTGCGTGACTTAACCTTTCCTCTCCTCGAGTGCTTGCTGGACAAGGGGGTTCTCTCGGAGTATGCACCCGAGAGTGAAGGTGTGGGAAGCTCAAGGTTCTTCTGTCACCTGCTGTTGGACTTGCAGTCTTTTAGGAAAGGATTCTGCACGAATGACTGCAAGTTGTTCTGTCACTTTGTTTCACGTTAATTTGTACAGTTCTGCCTGAGTTTTTAAAGCAGTAATTCTTTATTAAGGAAGTCGGTTTAGACGTGCTGTCCTCACTTCTGTTTTGGTCTTACAGGCAGTTGCCTCCGGAACCCCAGTCATGGCGTTTTAAACTATTTCGTATTGCTTAAAGGGACGTGGGCATTTTATATTGTGTGGCTTTTGACACTTTGAGACGTTTTGTTTGGTTGGTAGTTTTGGAACTAGGTGTCCCCATTGCTCCCATCCATGTGGCAGATAAGCCAGACTACTGTTTTCTTCCCTTTGAAGTCGTTGGCATGGGGACAGCATGAAAATAGGTTTTAGAAAGTCCTTTGCAGAATGTAAACTGCATGAACGAAAATACCGTCTGAGAGTGGCGCCACACAGTTTTAAATTCTAATTACGGACTTGAAATACTTTGGGCTTAACAAGGGCTAGGGAAAAGTGCTAATTTAATATGTACTTAATAAGGTGTTGTACGAATTATATTAGACATTTCCCTTTAAAGGGGCATTCCAAAAATTGCTCCTACTGCTCTAATCTCTTGGAAGGTTTGCTTTTAAAGTGACTCCTGAAGTATGAGGGTTTGACATTAGGAAAGTTTAGAAAGCAGTTGGCTAGAAATCATAGAGACTCCTCCCGTGCGTTTCATTTCAACCTGTTATATCCTGCTGTCGTGTGATGGGTACTAAAGCACATAAGTAGGGTGATCACTTAATTTTTTGAAGGATGGGAGAAGAGCATAAAAGTTGCTAGTTGTTATATATGTGTGTGTGTGTGTGTGTGTGTGTGTGTGTGTGTGTGTGAATGACCTACTCAACAAATGGCCTTCCCTTCTAGCTTCCAGGTGGTAGTTGGGACCATAATGGGTGCAGACTTACTCTGTTTTCTCCATTCAGGGTACAAATGTGGGTCACTGCAGTTTCTTGGATCACTAAAAGTACAAGCAGACTTCCTTAAAGTGTGTCACTGTGTTGTCTTCTCCCTTCCACAAGCATCCTTATTAGTGACCCCAGACCATAGCACAGTTGTTTATCTATGGTTTTGAAGTTGTGTGCTGTTGTGCTACTGTCTGGTGAGACATTGTCTAATCTTTTTGGATTTTATTATTATATAATTTAGTGATGAGTTTAATTGGGAAAAAAGGGGAAAGATTTATTTCCCTGGGTTTGCTGGTTTTTGCTAATATCCTGGTTGTGATCCGGTGAGTGTTGACTTCAGGCACTTAAGGGCCAAACACCTATTTTTAGTGGCTGAAAGGAGCATGGATGGTAGGAACAGAGTCTTAAGTGTAGCCTGATGAAAGGTGAGTTTATTTTCTGTAGATAGGTTGGGCTGTGCACTGCCATGATCTGGTTTATAAAATTATTCTAAAACAACAGATCCTGTTAAGTATTTCTTTTTCTTTTTTCTTTTTCTGGACTTTCTTTTGGCAGATGTGGCCTCATGGATGAGCTGGTACATGACTTAGCCTCAGCCTTGGAGCAGACATCTGAGCAGAATAAGCTCGGTGAGCTGTGGGAGGAGATGGCCCTGAGCCCTCGGCAGCAGAGGCGGCAGCTTCGCAAAAGGAGAGGCCGGAAGCGCCGCTCGGACTTCACTCACCTGGCCGAGCATACCTGCTGCTACAGTGAGGCCTCTGAGTCGAGTCTCGATGAGGCCATTAAGGATTGTCGAGAAATGGCCCCTGTTGCCAATTTTAGTGACTCCGATGACACGATGGTAGCCAAACGGCACCCGGCTCTCAATGCCATTGTTAAGAGTAAGCAACACTCTTGGCACGAATCTGACTCCTTTACTGAAAATGCGCCCTGTCGACCCCTCCGGCGCCGGCGGAAAGTGAAGCGAGTGACATCAGAGGTGGCTGCCAGCCTTCAGCAGAAGCTCAAGGTGTCAGATTGGAGCTACGAGAGAGGCTGCAGGTTCAAGTCTGCTAAGAAGCAGCGTCTGTCCCGCTGGAAGGAGAATACTCCCTGGACCTCATCAGGTCATGGGTTGTGTGAATCAGCAGAAAATAGGACTTTCCTAAGCAAAACAGGAAGGAAAGAAAGGATGGAGTGTGAAGCAGATGAACAAAAACAGGGCTCTGATGAGAACATGTCAGAATGGTGAGATCTCTCTTACTAAGTCAAAGATTTGCCTGCTTATTTTTACCCCAGGTACAAATTTACAGTCGTGATGAGTTCAACTTTCAGAACTAGCCACTGCAATGTTGCCTTTGTAGCCCTCCTTTAACCAGTCAGCTAGAGTTTATCTCTAGTTTTTTAAAGTACATTCATGATTCTATTTCCCTAGGTCAAGAAAGCTTTATGTAATGAAACACATTGTTTCTAAAAATTGTTTAAAATGTGTATCTCACATGCATAACCAAGAATTTTGTTTTAAAAACCGTTTACTGCTGTTTATACCATGTAGTTCATACATCGATATTGTTAGAACCAGGGTCTCAGCAGAGGCTGGTGTGTGTGTTTGTGTATGTGAGAAAATGCTGGTACTGGGCATGTGGAGTTTGTGTACGTTTCTGGTAAGCTTCCTTTACCCGTTAAGAGTCTCGTCTTCAGATAACGGGCTATAATTCTGTTCTCTGCTACTTACGGTTTGACTCTGTTGAGTTTATTTTTTATGGCTGACATCCAAGTCGTCTGAAAGACATAGTGGGGCTTTGAAAATAACAGTATTGAATCCCATTAGTTTTCAACCAAATGTCATTGAGCCATAAAAATTTGTGTCTATTGGATGCATCTTTAAAATGTCAGTGTAGATTTTGGTGACTTTGTTTTTTCCATCTCACATAGTCCTAGGAACATTGATAAGCCCCACCTCGATACTTTAATATTAATGTTTCTCAAGGAGGGTGCTCTTGGTGTTTTTTTGTTTGTTTGCTTTTAATGTTTATTTATTTTGAGAGAGAGAGAGAGAGAGAGAGTGAGAGTTGGGGAGGGGCAGAGAGAGAGGGAGAGGAGAGAGAGATTCCCAACCAGGCTCCACACTGTCAGCTCTGAGCCCATCTTGGGGCTCAGTCTCACGAACTGTGACATCATGACCTGAGCTGAAATCAAGAGTCAGGCTAATTTGACCTACTGAGGCATCAAGGTGGCCCTCTTGGTGTTTTGAATGGGGGCAGTTCTTTGTGGTGAGGGACCGTACCATGCTTCACAGGCTATTTGGCATCTCTACATTGTTCCCATCCCTTTCATTGTATCAAACCACATGCCCGTGTGGGTGCTGCCTAGTGGGTTGGTGGTCCCAGGGGAATGTTCAGGACTGCGCCGTATGGCAGGCACTGCTATTCGTACTTTATAGAAGAAGAGATGGAGGTTAATAGCGTTTAGATAATTTGCCCATGGTCACCCAGTGGCAAAACTAGGAATCAAATCTGATTCCATAGTTCATACTTAACCACCATGTTTTGCTGCCCTTTGGGTTTGCCTTTTCCACTGCTCTTTCCGCCTCTTCTTACCTTTTACAACTGTAGAATATCTGGCCTTTCTTAGGACTTTGCTTCTGAAGTTTGTCTGAAAAACAAAGACATGAATCTTAGGAACTGTGTCGTGAGGCTGTGTCAGTAATCAGAAAGGCTGCGTAGGTCTTTATATAAGCCCATACCTTTTTCAGGGTGGTTTTTAGTCCAGCTTCAACAATTTTTCTCACTAACTTTGTATTTGTGGGTTTGCACAACTGGTTAGGCTTATAATATGGCTTCTCTAATTTTCCTCTAATGTATATCCTAAGACCTTTTTACCCAATATATATGTGTAATTTTGGGTTACAAAGGTTTTTTTTTTATCATGCTGTTTTTTTATTTAAAAAATATATTTTTAATGTTTATTTATTTTTGAGAGAGAGGGAGACACAGAGTGCAAGTCAGGGAGGGGCAGAGAGAGAGGGAGACACAGAATCCAAAGCAGGCTTCAGGCTCTGAGCTGTCAGCTCAGAGCCCGACGTGGGGCTCAAACTCATGAAACCGTGAGATCATGACCTGAGCTGAATGAAGTCAGACACACCAACTGAGGCACCCAGTTGCCCTTATCATGCTGTTTTTTTTAATCAAACAAATGTTTAGTCAATTTACAGCCGTACACAATATCAAAACCCTCAATTGAGGTGTTTAAATTTGTGTCAATGTCGAACATATATTCCAAATAATTTACTGTTGAAAATCACGATTTGTTTTTTAAATTTGAGACAGAGTGAGAGCGTGTGTGAGTGGAGGAGAGGAGCAGAGGGAAAGAGAATCTCAAGCAGGTTCCATGCCCAGCGTGGAGCCTGACACGGCTTGATCGCTGGGATCATGACCTGAGCCAAAATCGAAAGTTGATCGCTTTACTGACTGAGCTACCCAGGTGCCTTGAGAATAGTGATTTTTAAAAATTGTTTTTTGCAGTGATAGCTTGTGTATATTTTTTCTCATGACATAATTGTTCACTCTGTCTGCTCTTAAGATAACAGTCTAAGTGTGGTTCCAGATGCAGTCTGTAATCTAGTAGCGAGGCACTTTTAGTTCCTTCCTACCTCAGACACAGCTATTGCACATATAGTCAGGTTGTGATAACATTCTAGTTACGTGAGAGTCTGGATAAGTTGAAATAGGCAGCAATTCATATGAAATTCTTATTCTTTTCAAAAAATTTTTTTTAAATGTTTATTTATTTTTGAGAGAGACAGAGACAGAATGCAAGTGGGTTAGGAGCAGAGAGAGAGGGAGACACAGAATCCGAAGCAAGCTCCAGGCTCTGAGCTGTCAGCACAGAGCCCGACTCGGGGCTCGAACTCACGAGCTGTGAGACCATGACCTGAGCCGAAGTCAGACACTCAACAAACTGAGCCACCCAGATGCCCCTATTCTTATTCTTTTCATTTGAGAAGACCTTGTTACCCTGTTTGGGCTATCTGCCTGGTACATGACTTCAGAGTTCTTTTAACATTCTTTTTTTTTTTTTTTAATGTTTATTTTGAGAGAGAATATGAGTAGGGGAGAGGCAGGGTGAGAGGGAGAGAGAATCCCAAGCAGGCTCCTCGCTATCTGCACATAGCCCAATGTGGGACTTGATCTCATGAACCATGAGGTCATAACCTGAGCCAAAATCAAGAGTCAGATGCTTAACGGACTGAGCCACCCAGGCGTCCCATCACTCTTGAGTTATTTTAGTAACATGGATGCCCACATTCTTGTAGCTATGAGAGAAATTAGGGTGGAATAGTAGCAGACTTAAAATGAGAACAATTCTTCTTTAGAATCTAATTATTTAGGGGTCTTAAATATGCCTTGACTTATATCGTTTCATCTGTAGTTACGAACAGAAGTGCCTTGTATTTTTTCCCCCTAAATCTACTCTGTGGAGAAAGAGGGGTGACTGACTTACACTTTGACCACAAATTATGTTCAGCCTCTCACCAGTAAGATGGAACTAAAATCTTGCCTTGATTATTAAGCATACCTTATGAATAGGACTAGCATTAGAGTATGTTTAAGTAGATAATAATTTATGATTTGGATATTATACTATTTTGGTGAATTGATTCTCTCAAAATTTTCCTACCTTTGTTCTACATTAACAAATATTTTTAAGAATCTCCTTGGTTGCTCTTTCATAAATCTGCTTGGACGTGCATCTTTGTTCTCATACAGATCAAGTGTAGAACCTTACATTTTATCAGTGATATTGAAGATTGTCAGTGTGTATGATCCAACTTGTAAAATTATTAGGATGAAGGTGATCAGTAAATTTAACTTAGCCTCATCAGTGGATGGAATTCTTTTTTTTTTTTTAATTTTTTTTTTTTTTAACGTTTATTTATTTATTTTTGAGACAGAGAGAGACAGAGCATGAACGGGGGAGGGTCAGCAAGAGGGAGACACAGAATCTGAAACAGGCTCCGGGCTCTGAGCTGTCAACACAGGGGCCCGATGCGGGGCTCGAACTCACCGACCGTGAGATTGTGACCTGAGCCGAAGTCGGCGCTCAACCGACTGAGCCACCCAGGCGCCCCATGGAATTCTTTTAAAAAATACGTGTCAGGTGTTTTAGGTTTGAAAATGTATGTCTCAGCCAGGGAGCTGTATTTCTAATTTCCTTAAATTCACTTTACTAATTAACCATGGAATAGTTTTAAGCTTAACCAATAATTCCTTTTCCTTTTATTTTTCTGTTCTTCCTTCAATTCTACGCCAACCAATCCCTCAAGAGTTTTGAGGAACTGGAAGTGGTTATGATACAATAGTTTTTTATACCTGCAAAAAGATCAGTTATTATTTTAGTAATTTTCCTGTGTATGTGTGTTCCATTCTAGAATGGAGAAATTCTTTTGTAAAATTCCTTTCTACTGTTTTTATTCATATTGTCTATATCACAGGTATTAGGTGATTCATAGCCTAATTTTACTCTGTTCTTCACTAACTCATCCTTTGTTCCCCTTAAATATAGTTTAGCTTCTTTGGTTTTTCTAAGTGAATTGGTTTGGTGTTGGCCTGAAGTCTCAGTCAGGAGCTTTCCTAAGGTGATGTATTAGAGGCCGATCTCACAGGAAAGAAAATATTCCCTTCTCTTGGAAGGCAAGTGACAGAGATAGAGTGCTAACCCTCCCCCCTCCTTTTCCAGCCCACGCTGACCTTCTGCGGCCCCTTGGTGCCTCTTGTTTTCTTATTTTTATAGAAAATCAATATCCCTTCTGACACAAACAATAGCTCAGAAGCAAGAATAAATGGGAGAAAGCTGAGATCTCTGTCCATCACCTCTCACTTTACCTCCCCAAACTCTTTAATTATGAGCATGCTTTGCTCCAGGTGTTTGTGACAGTGAAATTGCTAAATGAGGACCATTTTAACCAAAGATTGGGTGATCAGTAACACTCTATAGCAGTACCTTGTTGGATCAATAGTATTCATTATTTCATGGTTAAGGTAAGTAGCCTCCTTTGCAAGTGGAGGTCATTAATCAGGGAATACTGGAAAGAATGTATGTGGTAGGTTGAGGTTGCCCTGTTTCCTATTCCATAACTGGAGGTGCTGACCAAGAGTGTATTTACCATTGTTGCAAATGGTACTATTGCATTTGAGAGTTCTGAATAGCTAGCATAGCGTGCGTCCATAGATTTATGCAGAGTTCTGCTAGTATATCCTTGGGAACAACGGAGAAAGACACCTTGGGAGATGGATTTGATACTACTGTATTTGAAAATCTGTCTCTTGAAAGAAGTGTGTTAGGATTATTCTGTGTGACTCCAGAGGATGGAGGTAGGGCTCATAAAAATGGAAAGCACAGAGAGTTAAGACGTTGCCTCATTGTCAGATACAACATTCCAAAAATTCGACCTCTGTAAAAATGAAATGAATTGTTTCACCGGGTAATGAGTTCTAGGTCACTGAAGGGGTTCAAGCCTGGGCTTGGTGACCACTTACTGAGTTATTGTAGAGTTGGTGAGACTGTGCTGCATGACCTCTAAGGTCCCTTGTAACACTGAGACTCTGGAACTCTTTCCAGTCACAGCCTCCTTCCAGTGCATCATTGTAACTTCGTAGTGTAAAAAACATTTGATAAGCAATATCAGCTGCCCATTAAAATGCTTAGGAAGACAGAAAACATTGTAAACTCACATCGCCAGGAACCAGGACTTAGAGTTGGCCTCTCGCCAAGATAGCGACAAACCACAAGGCTGATAGATGTGCAGTTGGAAGCCCACATCGGCAGTGCTGAGCCTACGCTGAAGGTATGTAGTGAGACCCTTCATTCTCTGTAGTCAGGCCTTTGTTCAGAAACGCAGGTCCATTTTAGTCAGAAAATCAGGCAGCTGCAGTGTGAGCCAGAGTGTTGTTCCGTCCTCTACAGTAGTCCCCTCTTGCCCAGTTTCTTTCTGTGGTTTTAGTTAACCCTCAGTCAGATGTGGTCTGGAAGCAGGTGATGCACCTTCTGACATTCCGTCAGGAGGAGGAGGAGTAGCCTAACAGTACGTCACAGTGCCTGCATGGTTCACTTCACTTCATCTCATTTCCTAGGCATTTTATCCTCTCACATGATCATCAGAAGAAGGGTGAGTAGAAGATATTTTGAGAGAAAGGGCCCACATTCACATAACTTTTATTATAGTATATTGTTATATTATTAGTTATTGCCTCTCTTTTACTGTGCCTAATTTATAAAATTAAACTTAATCATGGATACATATGTATAGGAAAAACACATGGTATATGTACGGTTAGGTACTATCTACAGTTTCAGGCATCAGTGAGAGTCTTAGAACTTCTCTGCCGTGCGGAGAAGAGGGGATACTGTACTTCCCAATCTGTATCTTTGAGTTTCTGTTTGGAGGCTCTAACTCCCAGAATATACTTGGATAAGGAATTGGTGTTTTCTGTGTGTGTATTTGTGTTTGGAGTGGGAGGCAGTCACTGCAAATTCAGTCCTGGGAAATACATTCTCCAAGAATAAAGTTTACTGTTGGCATGGGGAGAGGAGGAAAAAATCACTCTTAGTGGTGCATTCTAGAAATTGCAGTGTTTTATATATCTTTATATATTGTAGACTCTTGGAATGGGGTCAGAATAAGGCAGCGACAGTTAGAAGAAGATCCTGTCTTGGTCCCACATAACTATATGAGGGACATATGGGTGTTAGGCCAGGAGCTCTATATCTCATAACTATATGAGTGACACTGGGTGTTAGGCCAGGAGCTCTACACATTGTCTTGGCCAGTTGTGGATGTGGGAAGCATGTTACCTATATCCAAGAGAATAGAGAATGGGACCAGGGGTCATTTACACACCCTTTCTGTTGGCAAGTAACGAGATTCTAGGTAAACCAGTTTTCAGCAAGAGGCCTTTCAACAAGTTCTGTGGAATAAGGGAAAAGGAACATTATCCTGAAAGTTCAGAGGAAAAACACATATCCAAAAATGATTGCCAGTGGAAACCAGAACATTTTAGAAAGTCTTCTTTAGGATGCGAAAAAGACATAGTCACTTTGGAATAGGAACAGTTAACTCATAAGGAAAGAAAGATGGCTATTTGAAGACCCAGTAGTATGGGAGGAAAAATGTAAGGAAATTGTTGTAATTGCAGTGTTAAAACAAGACAATTCATTCTGTGGAAAATTGAGTTGATTTGGAAAACTTTGGAAGCCCTCCCAAGATGCAATGAGAGGAGGTGATAATGAGAGAGAAGTTGATAGATCTGGAGAACAGAAGATAGAGGCCCTGTCTATGAGTATGTAAATATTTCAAAGGAAGAAACTGAAGCATTGGAATAGAATAATGATTTAAAAAATAGAACTGAAGAGAAAAGGCATTCTTGGGTTGAAAAATTATAAAGATTAAAAGGGAAAATGAATGAACAGACACATACTACCTAGATCTATCCTGGCAGAAGTTTGCATTCTGCCTTGGTGCAGGGGTGGAACAGGTATAAAGAACAATTTTTTTTTTTTAATGTTTATTTTGGAGAGAGAGCGCGCATGAGCATGTGCAGGGGAGGGGCAGAGAGAGAGAGAGAGGGAGACAGAGGATCTGAATTGGGTTCTGTGCTGACAGGAGAGAGCCAGACGTGGGGCTTGAACTCATGAACTATGAGATCATGACCTGAGCTGAAGTCGGACACGTAACCAACAGCCACCCAGGCTCCCTGGGTATAAAGAACAATTTTAAAAGGGATGAAAACAAGGCTGGCATTTATTCCTACAGTACTAAGTGTGAAGGGCTGCAGTTGCCTGTAGAATTTTGGAGCAGGGGGGGAAGATTGCTCTCCTACTCCCCCCCTGAATTTTATGTATAGCCAAGATAGATTTCATATGGAAAAGCAGCAGAAAGTCATTCTTAGACATTCAGGTCTCAGAATATATGTTCTTTAAAAATTTACTCTGCAAAGACATTTCTTCTAACTGAAGATGAATCACTATTAGCTCTAAGAAAAGGTAAGTCGTAAAAGGATGGGTAGGCTTCTGTAAGGCACACCCCCCTAGCTCAGTAGCAGAGTCCTGGGGCAAATCATTAAATCTTTACCCAGTATACCTGATTGCAGGGGCTGCACTAATAAGCCTGTGAAACCAGTGAGGCTGTTTCTTTTGTGGTGTCCTCCCAGTGAAACCAGAAAACAAACTCCTTCATTATACATTCTTACAACTTATTAAGTTATTGTGGGAATAATTTTGCAGTTGGTGTGAGATATTTCTCTGAAAAACCTCTCCCTTGGTCATAGTTACTTTTAGACTCTGAAATCTGACTGTATACGGTTATAGATATACCACCTTGACCCAGGAAAAAAATTGAGCAAAGATGTCTTTGGGCTCTGGGTCTAGGAGTGACTTTTCCTTTCTGTTTTTCTGAATTCTAAGATGATTTAAAATTTTTGTTAAGTGCATTATTTAATAAAAAGTTAAAATGAAAACCCCTTATCTTTTAACATGATGGTAGAGGCCATTCTCTCTCTCTCTCCTGTTTGTTTCTTTTAAAATTAGATGTAAAAGATCCATCTTATTCAAGATACTTGGTTAATAATCCAGGTGTTAACTTACTGATACCGCTGTTTTAATTATAGGTAATAAACGAATTCCTTATTTTAGTTGAGACAGGTATAAACTACTCTTACTCAGTTCTAAATTTATAGTCCTTTGTGGTTAGGAATATGAAAGAACCAGCGAGCTGTTAGGTCAGAGGACAAGGTGTGTTTTTTCTCCCAATTATGAGAATTCAGAGATTTGTCTTATTCAAATTAGAAGCTTTTGTTAGGGCTAGAAAGCAGGGAGTTATTTTCAAAAAAGAATTCACAAAAATGCTGTATTATTTATTGTGTCAGAAAAAAAAAAAACTGCCCTGAAACTTAGTAGCTGTAAGTAACATTTACAGTTTCTGAAGTCAGGAATCTGGGAGTAGCTTAGCGGGGTGGTTCTGGTTCCGAGTCTCATATTGTCACAGTCAAATTGTTGATTGGGGCTGTAGTTGTCTCCGGGCATAACTGTGACTGAAGGATCCACTTCCAGGCTCACTCAGGGAGGGCTGTTGGCAGATTTCAATTCCTTGTAGGCTGTTGGACTGTAAGTTCCTTTCCACAGGGGCCGGGCCCCTCCACAGGGCTGTTCGTATTCTCAAGACATGGCACTTGACTTTCCCTAGGGGTAATGATTTGAGAGAGAGAAAGAGAGAGAGCATACCAGCCCTCACTGAGTGTCCAAGAGGGAAGCCAGTCTTCTATAATCTAATCTCAGAAGTGACCTACCGTTACTTCTTCCTATGCCATCGGTCGTCACACAGACCAACCAGGCTGGGAAATACCAGGATGCTGGGATCATCGGGAGTCATCTGACAGTCTAGTTACCACAGATGGCTCTCCATCTTCTGGAGTTTTTTCCTGACTTAGTGTGAAGCTAGATTCAGGAATGGTATTTTCAGAGTATCTGTCCCTAGAATTTGGGGGAATGTTTTTACTTTGATTTCAAAGGAAGGGCATTCAGGAACTCTAAGGACAAGCGAAGGTATAGATAACTGAGAGTATATTTTGTTGTAAGTATGTATACTGAAGGTGAATATTTATTTTTAAAATTCAAAATATGGCATTAAGATGGAGAGCTTTTTCCAAAGTGAATCCCTAGTTTGTTTTCTTGGTGTTCAGCATGTTTGATGCATTTTTAGCTGATATAGTTAGAGTCAAAACATAGAGTTTCAGCTGTGTCTGAATGTTTTAACTAGCAAAAAGCAAAGGAACATTCTTTCCCAAGTTCAGTTAATCTGTTAGCATTTTCAGGAGAATGAAAATGAGAAGTGCTGAATTGAAAAGTAGCTCATGAAGAGAGAAACATGGAATTACTTGGTAAATGAATCTGTGCACCATCCATGTTTTGGCGGCCATTCAGCAAGCTCATGGACTTTGGAAATACACCGTATTGGCTCTGACGTTTATTTGCTGTGTAATGTTGGGCAACTTGCTTGCCCTCTCGAGGCTTCACTACTTCACTTGTAATATGAGGTTGACATAGTTACCTTGTAGAGTTTTGCAGTAGAAGAAATGTAATAATGAATGTAAAGCTCTTAGTACTTTGCCCGGCCTGTACTAGAACTCAGTAAATGATATTACTTGAATCAATAATGAATTCTGTATTAATAATTTCTATTAAGGATTTGAACTATTATTATTAATAAACAACTATAAAATTATTGATTAAAATTATTAATATAGAATTGTTATCTAATACTTTTGTACTATCAATAATTTTCTTATTAATAATTCTTATTAATAATTTTCTGGAACTCCACTCAAGTACCAAACCCCTTCTTGAGACACTTCTGGTTTGGATATCTACTGAGAGCTGTGTCTCCCTCTCTTGGATGAAGCCCCATATAGAGAACATATTAGATTTCATAAGCCACATTTATTTTTCCATTCAAAATGAGAACAGATTCAAGTCCCATAGAATGTTGTTTTTTCTTTACTGGAGTATAATTGAGAGTCCTATAGAATTTAGATTGCTATTTAATAAAAAGACTGTCCGGGAATTAACACTATCATCTGCTAAAATAATAATATTGGAGACATGAGAATTAGCACCTTAGAGGTAGCTTCTGAATCTTTCATCCTTTGGCTCTGTATAAGATTCTAGAGTCTGGGGGCGCCTGGGTGGCGCAGTCGGTTAAGCGTCCGACTTCAGCCAGGTCACGATCTCGCGGTCCGGGAGTTCGAGCCCCGCGTCGGGCTCTGGGCTGATGGCTCGGAGCCTGGAGCCTGTTTCCGATTCTGTGTCTCCCTCTCTCTCTGACCCTCCCCCGTTCATGCTCTGTCTCTCTCTGTCCCCAAAATAAATAAACGTTGAAAAAAAAAAAATTAAAAAAAAAAAAAAAAGATTCTAGAGTCTACAAAGTGGGATCACATACCTCATATCATCACATCCTCAGAACAGCCTTGCAGGAAATAGTATTAGAGAAGTGAAGTGATACAGCATGAAGGCCATAGAAGGGGAAGCAGCAGCTGATCTGAAGGCGTTCATTCCATATGTAACATTTGCTGAACGCCTGCTGTGTGCCGGGTGCCGTGCTAGGCATTGGGGAGACTGAAATGAGCAAGATCTTACCCTCTTTCCCAGCCTGGATCTCTCTCTCCTCTCTCTGCCTGGGCTGGGCAGGGAGGAGTGATCTGTACAACTCTTGAGTAGTTTCAGTTCTACCAGTTGGCCTGAAGGTCCAGCTACCTTCTCGTGATTCCTGGGATCCAGAGGCCTCAGGCTCTTTGAGGCCCTGGCAAGAGAATGGCATTGTTGCTACTATGGGATGTTGACCTCTGTCCTTGAAGGCCGGCTTTATCCAGCAAAAGTGCACAGCCTCCTCTCTGAAGTGGTTTTCCTTAACAAGATGCCCTGTCGGCTTCATCCTGTACTTTATCACTATAGACGAGGGTTCTCCCCTTTGGCACTACTAGCATTTTTGAGTCAGATGATTACCTGTTGTGAGGGTTGTCCTGTGCATTGTAGGATGCAACGCTCTACCCAGTAGCTGCCAGGAGGACACCAACCCCCCCTCCCCTGCTCCAAGTCCTGACAAACAAAAATGTTTCCAGACATTGCCACATGACCCCGCGGGTGCAACGTGGGAGTGGGGGTGAGGAGAAGGGGGTAAAATTGCTTTGAGTTGAGAGCTACTGCTGATGTTTCTAGGTGCTGATCTGGGGTTTTCACTTAATTGATTTTGCTTTCACCAACAAGCGTAAGTTTCAGATTTAGAGAACTTAGTAAGGCCAAAACATTGATCTCTTCTATAGAATAAAAATACTGTAGTTTTTAAAACTTTGTAACTGAGAGTTTTTGCCAGCTTGAAAAAATACCCTTTAATTGCTCCTCAAAAGGGCAAACGGTTCATTTTCAGAACTTGGAAGGAAGAGCAATTCAGATGAAAGCATTTTAAAGTTCATACCAAGGTTTACAATATTGAGCTCAGAGTGTTTGCCCTGGAATCAATGATTCAAGTGGATGAGGGGTATCAATAGTGTTTTATTAGGCTTGATTCCTGTGATAATCTCCTTCTCTGAGAGTGGATGCCAATCATCTGGTCTACCAAGAGTGTCTTGGATTACCAAGATGCCCAGCAGGGAAGGTTAGAGGGATAGATGTGTGATAAAACAGAAAAAGCAAAATGTTCATGGCAGTGTGTGACGTGCGGTAGGTGATATGATGGAGTGTGAGTGGTAACTGGAACTTCTTTCAACCTTTTCATATGTTTCAAAGTGTTCATAATACAGTGTTGGAGGAGGGAAGCCTCTGGAACTGCAGGTTAGTGGGACTTTCTTTACACTTCTGTTTTTTCAGCTCGATGTGGTTTGGTTTCTTTTCTAACATATAATAATAATTAGGTAATACAATTGGTGGTCTAAAACGCAGGCTTTAATTTTATTTGTGTCTTATTTAAAATGGTGGCTATGCTGCTGAATTCAGTGTGGGAACATTTTTTAGGGACAACCACTGTAGAGAAGTGTGATGTATTATTACTGTTTTTACTCACATAGAAATACTTTTGAGGTGTTTTCTGATTTCTAAGATGGGGAGATTTCCTCAGTGTTACATGGTTAAATTGTAGGCTTGCACACCCCCTTATTTGCAGAGTATTATTCATTGGAAAGCATTCTTCCTTTTCACATCCTTCTCCCGTGGTTTAGACTAGGTTTCTTATAAAATGTACACCTTTATATTGTTATTGAGACGTTTCTTTGTTAGTTTTAGGACTGGGTAGAGTGGTTTCTGGTGTATGGTAAATAGTCAGTGCTTACTAAGTGAATGAGTAGAAGTTTAGGAGAAATGGGGGAGGGGGCTTTTCCTCCTTTTGTTGTGAGAAACTCATTGCCCTAATTTTTTGAATTTTTTGAATGATGTATAAATTATTTGTAGGGTTAATACATTTTTAGAAATTTTAGAAATACTCTAGGAGGATTTTATTTTTAATGCAAACTATTTATAGGTGAGAACCATGTGAGAACAGGGAGTCCAGAACAGCTCCCAAAGCAAAGACAGGAGGCATTGCTGCCTATAGGAGTTGCTGCCATTTTAGGAAAAGATGAGATTTCACACCTGCTATCTTTGTGGGTTTTGTGTAGTTTTTCTGAAGGTTAACAAAGGCTGAGTTTTTGTCTTCCTGACTGAACTTCAGAGGACCACAAGTAGAGTGGACACTAAAGGTAGGATCACACTTTTTTCTTACAAAAATCAGGAGCAGAGCTTTTTCTCCTTGCCTAGTAAAAAGGCTCATGGCAAAAAAGTTATAAACAAATTTGGAGGTTTTGAGATAGGAAAAACACGTAGGATTCTGTCACCTTTTAACTTTTTGACCTTGTGAACTACAAAGGTGCTAAAAGAAACTTATGTTTATTGAAAGGTAGCTTAGTTTTAATAGACCATTAAACATTCTGTTTAGTTAGCTAAATTAACATTTTCTAAAAGCGTTTATTTTTATTTATTTTGAGAGAGAGAGAGAGAGAGAGAGCAAGTAGGGGAGGGACAGAGAGAGAGGGAGACAGAATCCCAAGCAGGCGCCGCACCATCAGCACAGATGTGGGGCTCGAACTCACGAACTGTGAGATCCTGACCTGAGCCGAAATGAAGAGTCGGATGCTTAACCGATCGGGCCACCCAGGCACCCCATAAATTGACATTTTATAGTTGACTAAATCGCTATTAAATCTCACTAAGCTGATTTTTTTCGAAGAAGATCTCAGAGCCAGAAGTGAATGAAGTCTTCAGGACTGGACAATTTTGTCTTCTAATTTGGAAGGGGAAATATTTGCTTCTACTTTCTAGCTAGCACTACACTTTTGCATGCTGTATCATAGTGTTTATGTGCAGATATGCCATGAATTTCCCACTTTTGTCTTTTTTCTCATCAAATCATGCTAACAATTTCTTATGTATGATTAGATTTCCACAGTGCAAGTTCTTCTGAAGGAATAAATAGAATTAGCAGTTGCTATCCAATGTACTAGTTACTTCCAGATACCAGTAGACTGGTGATACTTTTATGTCATAACCATGCTGTAAGACAAACTATTTTCTCTGTGAAGAAAATACTTATTTCTCTTGATCATAGTCTTAAAATCCTGGTGATATTTCTGTAACATCATTGCCATTCCTCGAATTAACTATATACAGAAAGCTTATAGACATGTTTAATCCAGCCTCTTTCAGAAACCGTGAGTCCTCTTAAATGCTGTCGACAAAAATAGAAAAGGTACAGTGACACAAAGGCTTTAGGTTACCAGCACCTTTCTTGATCCAGCAGATTTCTTTGAGCTTACCCCCTTGGTTTAGAATACGAGGAGAGAACGGCATCCGTGCAAAAAAGGATCAAGGGAGCACTGTATTTTGTAGTACTTACAGGTGGCTGGAAATGAATGGGGAAAAGAATTGATAGATTTTGTAATAAAGCAAGCAGTTTAAATTTTATAATGGTAAATACTCAAGAGTAGAACTTGTACATGTAGAGTAGGGGTCAGCAAACTTCCTCTGTAAAGAGCCAGATAGTAAATATTTTAGGGATTTGCTTGTGATATGTTCTGTGTTGCCACCACTCAGCTTTGAAGTTGTGGTGTGAAAGCAGCCATCGATGATATGTAAATGAATAACTGTGGCTCTGTTCCAATAAAACTTTACTTATGGACACTGAAATTTGAATTTCATATCATTCCCACGTGTCACAAAATTCTTCTTTTGATTTCTTTTTTTGCTGTAAAAACCATTCTTAGCTCACAGGCTAAAATAGGTGCAGGCTGTCATATGCTGACCCCTAAATCTCAGTTAGTGATACTGCAAACTAATAAAGTATATATAACGTGCTGATGGGATAGCGTATCTGTTCTATAGCTTAATGTGCTTTTTTTAAGGACTGCTTACTGTGAAGAGGAGTTAAAATAATATCAAATTTGGTCTATCTTTGAGGCCAGATGAGGATAATAAAGTGGTAATATGAGAGACTGTGTAGTAGAACTCAAGGGAGTTAGACCACTGATGTTCTTAGGAATTTGCTAAAAATACAAAAGTAGCACCATGAAGTTCAGCAGGCACAGTTCCTTGAACTCAGAAGTAGGAAGGGTGCAGTGCTCAGGGAGGATGGCCTCTGGTTTTACCCGCAGAGCTCCTTGAAGATTCTAAATCCATCAGAATCCAGTAGTATAGTTTTGTGACACATTTCTTACGACAACACCCGAGAAAGTTCTCACTTATCAGTACAGAAGAAAAGAAAATGAAAGAACGTTTAAATAAATCGAGTTATGTTTTATTGGCTCTTGCTGCAGCAAATTTCTTGGATCTCTTCAGAGATAAACTTAAGCGAGGAAAGAGCACAGCTACTTAATTTAATCAGCAGTTTAAGGATTTCGTGTTGGCAAGATATTTGGACATGTTGCAAAAATACAAAATATTTTCACATTTTTGATCCAGAAATGTAGACTGGGATTTTGCCAAGCCTATTGCTTATGCAGTATGATAAGAATGTTTCTTCCTTGCTCTGGTTCCTTCCATCTTTAAGAATAGGTGAAAAAAAATGGCGAGTTTGGAAGGAAACACTCCCAATCAAGGGAATAGCTAAAATTGTAAAGAATAGGGAAATTTTTCCTGAACCAGATCAAATTTAATGGAGATTAGGCCCAAGACATTGCAGCATCAGAAGAGGCAGAATCAATTGTTAGTAATAGCTCAGAAAATGAAGCAAATTGAACAGAAGTCTACAGAGCAAAAGTTGTATTTCATTGGCTTCAAATGGAGTTTGTTTATACCTTTTTATTTTTTTTTTTTGACGTTTATTTATTTTTGAGACAGAGAGAGAGCATGAATGGGGGAGGGGCAGAGAGAGAGGGAGACACAGAATCAGAAACAGGCTCCAGGCTCCGAGCCATCAGCCCAGAGCCTGACGCGGGGCTCGAACTCACGGACTGCGAGATCGTGACCTGAGCTGAAGTCGGATGCCCAACCGACTGAGCCACCCAGGCGCCCCTATACTTTTTTATTTTTAACCTTCTGTTTTGAGAATGAATTTTGTTGTGTCCACTTCATATCGGGAAGACATTAAATTTAGAAAATGTAACTTTGGTCGTACTGACTTTTTTTCCTGTTCATGGATTTTTGTTTGCCGCTTTGTAAATGGGAACAAAACTTGAGAGATGCTACATGTCTTAGAGTTGGACAGTTTCGTTTGAAACCGAGAGTTAACAGTATTTAAAAAAAAAAAATCATTGGTAAATTTGTGTTGTTTAATACATCCAACCAAGTTGAGATTAGTTTTGTGAGCCTTAATAAGTTTTTTTTTTAAGTTTGTTTATTTTGAGAGAGTGAGTGGGGGAAGGGCAGAGAAAGAGAGAGGAGAGAGAGTCCCAGGCAGGCTCCGTGCCGTCAGCACTGTCAGCACAAGGCCTGACGTGGGCTCTATCCCACGAACTGTGAGATCATGACCTGAGGCAAAATCAAGAGTTGGACCTTTAACCGACCCAGCCACCCAGGTGCCCCACTAAATAACTCTCCAGTGCTAACCTAACAAAGTGACTTTTGGTATTTTTTAAGTATTTTGAAATAGAAGTATAAGTTTTAGAAGTTTCCTTAGGTTTTGTTTTACAGGAAAATAAGCTTTCCTCTGTGGCTTAATTATGAAATTTAATTTCTGATTGGCTAATGAGCCGGAGTGAAATTAGGCAAACGGGATGTTTTGATTTGAAAACCTGAAGAATGGATGCTGCTTTGGTTTTGATGGGATCTGATGTGTTCTCTTGTGTTTGTCTCTTTTCAGTGAAACCAGCAGTGTGTGTAGCAGCAGTGACACAGGGCTCTTTACCAATGATGAAGGACGGCAAGGTAATCTTGATCCCAGCTTTGGGATGTTGGTTGAGTATTTCTGGGAAGATTCGAATGATTATAGGAATAAGTCACTGAGAATATGGTGGTTGTCTATGGCAGCGGTTCTCAAACTTTAAGGCATATAAGAGCCACCTGGTGAACTGTTAAAACTGCACATTCGGAGGTCCTACAAATCAAATAGATCTAGTTAGATTTGGTTTTTGGAATCTGAATTTTTCGCAGTGATTTTCATGCAGGTAGTTTAGACTTTGAGAATCATTGATTAGGGGGATAGGGGATTAGGGGGATAGTGTCAAGGATAGGACTTTTGGAAGTTGCTTTTAATTAGAACCAAAAAATATCCTTCTGTATTAGCTCCTTTATTGGATATTAAGACATTCTTATTTTTACATAGGAAGAGTTTATTTTTATAACCTTGTTTATAAATGATCATAGTGTTCTAGATGAATATATTCTAGAAAACATCTTCTTTCTAATGTTAAGACTTCTGAAATTCAGTATAGAACACTGTGGATAAGACTGGTATAATTTAATTACCAGTTCTTTATTTTTACAACTTAAACAGTCATTTGAGACTTTGTTTTTATCGGGTACACTTGCTTAGGACCATACTAACTATGTTCCAATAAGAGTTTCATATAGCTCCTTTGGACTGTAATTCTCTTCGTCTAAATAAGGGATTTGTAGCTCTCTAAAGTCCCTTCTAGCTCTGGGATCCAGTGATTTTTCTTCAAAGGTTAAGTGATCAAAGGACAAAAACACAATGGCTACATGTCTAGGCTGATCCAGAAGAGATCCTGGGACCGTGAGACTCCGGATCCAAGTTCTGATTTTGGAAAGAGATTGCGGGAGGTTATCTCCCCCATACCTCAGAGTTGTGGGCATGGATGGGGTTGCTGAGCTTCTTATTGTAATGGAGGTTATTGTGAATACATTTCTGTCCCTTTCGGGTTCTGAGGGAGCTAGGTGTCATTAGAGGCTGTGTGTATATACTCCCAGATTGGGTGCAACTAGGGTCTTGATTCTTTTGTCTTTGTTTGAATGAGCTAGTGTATACAAATTTTGCTCTTTTTCTTTGCTTTTATACTGTTCTATGAAGTATCATAATGTGTCTCTTAAAGATTATGATATATAATTATACAGAGGTGTAAGAAAGTGTGGACCTGTTATGACAGATTAAGTTTCAGGCCTTCGGAAAACCTTTTTACTTGTAAGCATTCCTTGCTTTATCGTGGAAGATTTTAGAATATAGCCCTAGCTTTCCTCTCTATCTCTGCTTCAACTTCATGCATTCTGGTGATATTTGGATACTTAGAGTTCTCAGCACAAAGCTATGTCATTTTCTGCTTCCATGTCTTTGTTTATGCTGGTGTCTCTGCCAGAAATCACATCCCCACCTTTTCTTGACTGGTTGGTCATCCACCTAGACAATTTTCGTTTTGCCCCTCCAGGGCATATTTATGGACTGTGTCAGTGGGTTGTTTTTTTTCCCTCAATTTCTTATTGGATTTGGCCAATAGGAGGCATTAGCAGAAGATTGGAGGGAGGAAGGTGAATGAGACTGAGTGTATTTTGTTAAGTTTTTATTATGGTAATACTGTTTAACAGCCCCAGAATTTCAGGGGTTTACCTCATTTATTTCTTGCTATGGGGCTGCTTGTTGGCTCAGGCTCAGCTGATCTAACCTGGGCTCAGCTGGTCTCCAGGCTTTAAGTTAGGTTTGTATCTATCTACTCAGTGTATCCTGTCCTGGGACCTCTGCTGGAAGAGCAATGACTGTTCTTGGCACGGACTTTTCCTGGTGGAAGACATGAATGCTAAGTGACCAAACCAGAGCTTGGCGACCAAGCCATATTTAAAAAAGCTTTTGCTTGGATCACATCTGCTAATGTTCTACTACCCCAAGTGAGTTATATGACAAGCCTTATGTCAGTGGGAGGAGGAAGTATGCTCTGCCTGAAGGGGAAGGCTCTGGAATTCTGTGGGTAAAGGCAGAAGGCATGGATGTGTGTTATCACAGGGAGGTAGCGAAGAGTTGGAGACAGTAATATAGTCTGTGACTTTGGATTGTAGCTTTCTCGGGCTCCCTTTCTGTTGGACTGCTGGTTGGCAGTGGTGGTGTTCCTCTGCCAAAGGCCACCACCCCTGTTGGCAGTCTTCTGTAACCTAAGCTTTCTCTCTGGTCTCTAGTAACCATTCTCTCTCCTTGCTGCTTCAGGTCTAGGAAAGGTAAAGACTTCCTGCCGGGCTGGCTCCAGGGTGCTTCACCATCCCTTATTGGATCCTCTTAATACTATCCACTCCTTTGTAAATAGTCACCTTATTGAAGTCTCCATTACTGCATTTAAGTGTGTGCGCATTTCCTGGAGGGAATCTGGCTGGATGTCACAGTCTGTGCAGGCATCATCTTCTAGAACCAACCCTTGCTCTTTCTTTCCCTGTATTTTCTTACCGCTTACCATATGACATTATTCATAGATGTGTGCCTTTTCCATTGAAGCTTTCTCAAGGTACGAGTTTTTTTTATTATTTGCAACTATAGTAGGTAACACATTGCCTGGCATATAGTAGCTCTTAATGAATGGTTATTGTGAAACTCAGAAAAGGGGAAAATTCTCCTCTTTCTCCCTCAAACAGAATTATACATAGAACCTCAGATTATGAAACAGATAACCTGTTTTGGTTAAAGCGTGATTCTAGAGGAGCAGGAATTCTGGAACCTGACCCATCAGCCTCTTCCTTATTCTCCGGCAGTACTCTTCTGGAGAGCTGCTGCATCGTGCATCCACAGGAGCCCAGGGTAGGGGACTACTGGTCTAAACGATTTCACAAGGTTTCCTTTGGTTCAAGTGAAGCCCTTTTTGTATTGTCAAAAATCTTGAGTGAATGCTTGAGTATCAAAAAAAAATGCCATTATGGGATGCCATTTGTCATCAGAAAATATTATCTTAGCTAAATATACTGTTTTAATAAATGGCTTAAGGAGTGTCTATGAATAAGAAAGGAATTAATATATTGACATGCAGAGAAACTAATCATTGTTAATTCTAATGCCTTATCTTTAATCCATCTATGCACCTGGTTTAGTAAGATGCTTTTAGAGTAGTAGTTCTCAAAATGTCCTGAAGTCAGCGCAGCATCACTAGGGAACTTGTTAGAAATGCAAATTTTTGATCCTCCTGGGACCAGAATCAGACACTTTGGGGATAGGACCCAGCAGTCTGTGTTCTAACAACCGTTTTTGGTCGTTCTGATGTACGTTGAAGGTTGAGGGCCACTGTTCTGGAGAAATAGCCATTGATGGTATGTTTTTATAAGGGAACACTTTGAGTAACTTCTTTATGAGCATTTTCATTTTCCCTTTTAGAGATCTCCACAATGAGTTAAGAGTTATCATTACCATGGATGTAAGTGGCCCATGAATCTGATACTTCATGTGCTTAACATGGCCTAAGCAGTTTCCCTGGGATCTGGCACACATTAGAGAATGAAGGCATTATGAACACTTTAGATGTTCTTGTCATGAATCCCTTCATCCTTGGTATTTTGAAAGGAGTATGGGATGGCAGACATGAAGTTATCAGTCTTACTACTCTTTGTGGGTGGAACAAGGTCTCTTGCAAACTGAGATGCTGTCATTGTAGCCAGTAGAAAGAGGTTTGAACCG
The DNA here is from genome assembly GCF_022837055.1 of Prionailurus viverrinus. Lineage (NCBI taxonomy): Eukaryota > Metazoa > Chordata > Mammalia > Carnivora > Felidae > Prionailurus > Prionailurus viverrinus. The sequence goes on from NC_062566.1 coordinate 116,802,684, forward strand.
AGAGTCTGGCTATATGGGTCTAGTCTTGACTTTGTCACTAATGACGAGTTTGGCCTTGGTTGAATGGTATAACTTCTTGACAGATCTTGGGAGGTTATATTGCTTGTCTCTGTGGTTATTTTTTTCCTGGTTACTTGAATTGCTAGTGTCAAGATGATTTTCTGTCCCATTAATGTCAGGGTACCAAGGAAGAAATGAGGTATGGGTATACATTTTTTGTTTACCTACTATGAGAAATGCAAATGTAATACCTCAGGAGTAGCTAGTTTTGAATTAAGAAACGTTTGTGGGCTTTGAACTCCCAAGTTCATTTACACCACAGAATGGTACATAGGAGGCAATTTATTTTTGTGTTAAAGGCTTTGGAGTTAGTCACGCTTCGGGTTCAGATCTTGGTTTCATCATTTACTAACTTGACCTTGCCTTCTCTCGCTTTAGTTGCCTTATTTATAAGTTGGAATTAGTGTAGGGTTTAGAAGAGATAACATGCTTGCAGATTTGTAGCATGGACCCTCATAGGGTGGTAAGGGTTTAGTAAATGGTAGCTTTATTAGTTTTTTACTATCAAAAGTAGTCCAGTGTAACACAGTATTTCATTTACGTGAAACTAGTTTGGTACTCTAGTTTCCATCATAATATGGATCAAGAAGAAAGTTCAAAACAGTTTTTTGTACTTTGACATTATTTAAAAGGTATCATCAAATCTATAGTTCTGAGAAATCCTTGCATTTGGTTTTCCATAGAGCATGTTAAAATTCCAACTTATGATCTCTTTACTTTAGGGGATGATGAGCAAAGCGATTGGTTCTATGAGGGAGAATGTGTCCCAGGATTCACTGTCCCTAATCTTCTGCCCAAGTGGGCTCCTGATCGTTGCTCTGAAGTAGAAAGAATGGATTCTGGACTGGATAAACTTTCCGATTCCACATTCCTTTTACCTTCTCGACCAGCTCAAAGAGGTAAGTTCTGAGGAGACCAAACTATACTTCACACTTTTATGGTTCTCTTTGGGGAGAATCATCATGGCAAGCATATTCATGCCTCTAAGCATGTATTAACTATCTGAGTTTTGGAGCTAGTCCAGGGATTTTTCTAGAAGATTCAAGGGTGAGTCTTAAAACTTGAGGTTCTCCATTCGTACATAAATCCAACCCGTGGAGACTCTTGGGATATCTATTAGCAGGGCATTCCTTCAGCTTGCTATTGCCATTTGTGCCAGATTTAGGAAGCCTAGCAGCGTGTCACTGCTGCTTACCTGCTGTGAAACCGATGAGCTATGGAGTGCTCAGTGGGAGCCTGAAGTATTGGATCTTGGAAGAGAACAGATTTCAGTAAGAACATTCACAGACAAGGTATAATGACATTTTTTAATTGGATGATTTAAAAATATTTCCTTAAATTATTTTATTATTGTGGGCTTTCACACAAATACATCCTTTCTCTTTGCTTTACCTTTACTTCTGATGCAGCGAGGTAGAGTGGGAAGAGCCCAGGGAAGGGAGAAGGAACTGTGGTGATAATACTGTCTGGTACTGTCTTCCTAGCTCGGTTACTATGACAGAATCGCTTCATTTCTTTGGGACTTCAGGGTCATTACTTAAAACACTGTGATATTGAACAGACTATTTCAGAGGTTTCTTTTAGTTCTATAAATTTATGATTCTAAGATTCCCAGGAATCCATTATCAGGTAATAGTTGGGCATCTGTTGGTGATTAGAATTATGCTCAGAGCTATAAACTCCTATAGCAATTTGTTAAGATGAATTTGGGTGATTGAAAGTCCTTCTCAAAATAGTGGGCTCTTGGTAAAGATTACTGCCGGGCTTAGGCACACATTTGCTACCTTAACAACTTCCATCAAACATTTCAGTGACCATTTCTGAAACTTCCTTATGGACCACTTAAAATACACACAAGAGGAATAGGGAGAACAACTTAAGATGGCCTGTAATTCCATACCCAGAGACAGTGTCAAGATAACATTTTGGTGTGGACTCTTCCAGTTGTGTTTTTTGGGTGTGGAACGCATGCAGTAATTAGAAAAATGAGATTTTACTATACAGGCTATTTTTACTGTTATTTTATGGCATAAAGTGTTTTTGAGATAATAACTGGCATTTAATTTATAATTAGAAATTATTGATAATGTCTTCTATTTGTGTAGTGTTTTTGGTTTATAAAGTACCTTCCATGTGCTGTTTCATGGAGTCTTCAAATGAGCTCTGTGAGACAGGATTGAGCCAGTGATTATCCCTCCTTTACAGGTGAGGATGCCTAAGTCAGAGGTAAATGACACGCCTAAGATCATACCACAAACACATGGGAATAATAAATCCTTGGAGGATAGCCTAGTGATATGAGCTTTAGGGTCAGTCTAGTAAGATCCTGGGAGGAAGGCCTGTAGTGTGCTAGAAGCACATCATTGCTAATGAATCTTCTGCATTCGGTTTCTGAGGGCTTTCTTCTGTTTTTTAGGATATCATGCTCGCTTGAATCGTCTGCCTGGAGCTGCAGCTCGATGCCTCAGAAAGGGCCGAAGAAGGCTTGTTGGGAAGGTGACAGCTCTCACTGTCTACTGGGCTCACTGGGAGGATAGTATTCCCTACAGGATTTGTGTACCCTGTTGCTAATCAGAGGTGCTGCGGTACTCCCTGGAGTAAATTAAGCCAACTGGAATCTTTCGCAAGTTCACGAGAGAGAACCTTATGTAGGATGTGAATGGATACACACATAAGAGACGAAGCTTAATTCATACAGAAATTTTGACAGAGCAAACACTGTCATGACAGTTTATCTGTAAATCTATAGGCCTGATCTTGTCTCTTCTCTTTTGATTAATCTTATATTACTATGGAAGTTAAAATAGTCTTGGCTTCTTTATAACTCCTCCTGAATTCATGAATGCTTCTTCTATCCTAACTTTGGTCTTTTATTCTAGAATTCATTAAAAAAAAAACCCCAAAAACCTGAAAGAAAACCTGTTCTCAATTTTTAAAAGCTCCTTGGCCACAAGGAAGGGATATCTACCTTTATTCAGTTCTGCCCTTGCCAGGGACTATACTGGGCACTGGGCACCGAGAAGGTATTGCCTTCTACCTGATACTACCTAGACAGAAGTGGCAGATAGAGAATTGAACCCAGCTGTACTTTTGTTTTATCTTTTTAAATTCAAATTTAAAAATTTTTTTAAATTCATTTTTTACTCTAGCTTTGAGATTGAAAGTAGGTTAAGACTGGGGCTCATACCCTGTTAGAGAAGATGGTGGTGGGCTAAGAGTGAGCAAGTGAGAGGCATTTCAGAGCATTACTGCATTCACTGCACATGCAATTAGAATGCCTACTATGTGTCAGGCTCTGTGCCAGGCCAGGTATATATAGTGATCACAGCCATAGCCTGGCTACCCTTAGGGAGCTACTGTTTTGTAGTGGAAATAGGGAGTTGTTTTCTGAGATTTTAGCTATGTAAAAGGAATGAAGCTATTTATTTCCAGATGAACTCAGATTTTTTATCTTTAAATTTAATTTCAGATCTCTCATTAGAAAGACATTTGATTATTGGAAGAATTATACCTTCTTCTTTTGGCTCATTTATTTTACAGAAAATAAAACGCTGCTTTTGCTATCCTGGGAGCTTATTCTTACTTAATGGGCCAGCTAACAGGGTAGGAGTGCATGAGGTAGAGGGAGGCAGGAGGTTGGGAGTAGGGAACAGAGAGATGGTTTTACTTTTTATTAGTTAGGCTGGAAGGGTAATGTTCTCCTTACTGTCTGCCTTATTTTGTTTCATCTCCTGTAAAATAAGAGCCTTCCTCTTTTGTGGAAGTAAATCATTTCGTCTTGAAGGCTCCCTTTAGTTTGCCTGGAAGGAAACTCTAGGGCCTGTTGGACGTGCCTCCAAGAATTTCAGATGAATAGGATAATATTTACTTGTTTCATTCATCTTCATCACCTTAAAGGGATATTTGTCATTTCTAGCAGAGGTCACTGTTCTGCCCCCCTCCCCCTCCCCCACCTCTCTTCTCTTTTTCTAAATTATAATCATAAATAATGAGTTTCATTCACCGCTCCCTGCCAGCGAGCTGCTAATTACGCAAAGTACTGCTTGTAATTTACACAGTAATAAACTGTAAATTTAAACATTACGGCACTTTAAGTTAATAATTTTTCTGCAGTAACAAATAGCTCATTTTTCACCCATCTTTTCTGTTGGCCCCACTACTATGGCTGTGTCTGTGACCAGGAGGCACGTGCCTAAGGGAGGAAAAATGTGAAGAATACACTATGTGAAACCTTTTCATTTAGCTCCACTCCCACCCAGAATCTGACCTCAAATTAATTTTTCTAGAGTCAGTTCTGCTAAAATGCATACCCTAATATTTTGGGCTAGTCCACACAAATGAACTATCGATCCACATAAATGAAAAGCGATCATAATGTTTTCCCAGAAACAAATGTGTTTGAATAACAGGCTTCACATTCTTGACAGTCATGCCCGTGACTTATGCGTTCTCATCTTCACACTTACTCATATGTGGGTACCTCTTATTTGTGTATCATTGGTACCCTTCCCCAGGTACTGTGGTGACATTCATTGTAAATATACTCAAGTTAAATGAAGGGTGAGTGCCTTCTGCCATTTTCCAATTTTTTGGAGATGATTAGTTTCTGAATTGCTTTTGGTGTTATGGGTAAGCTTTCATATTACAGTCTTGAGAAACCTAAATTTAAGAACCAATTTATACAAACTATTTTACTTTAAGAGATGATGCTTAACAGACAAAAGGCATGGTAGCAATTTTTGTAAGTTCTAAAATTCCTTTAACATGTATGTGTTACTCACCAGATGGTAGGTGTTACCAGTGAGGCCTGGGTAGATTTCCCATTATGAAGGCTATTGGGGCTGTAATCATACTTGCCTAGAAGCTTGGTGTGCTAGCCTATTAAAAATTGGCTGCTGTTGGACTTCTTTTTTTAAGTGTGCTATTTCCATATACTTTAAAACTCCCTGTATTAAAACATATAGTAAACAAGGTTTATAATGACTTTTTTGGAACACTGGGAAAAATAAGGCTAGGATCACATGTAACACTTTTTAAGATAGATTCCCATAAAAAGAAATAAACTTGCTGTTAGATTTTAAGATTGACATTTGACATGTGCCTTTGAGGTTGCTGGCACAGTTGTGGGAAAGTGTGAGCCTGATGACAGATCATACTTTATTTCTATGGTTAGATGACACTCGTCTTCCTTGCCTTTTCAGGAGACCAGCATAAGTACTCTGGGTACTGAGAGGATAGGCCACATTATTAGTGACCCTCGGCAGAAAGAGTAAGTGCTGCTTATATATTTACTTATTATCCCAGCCTGTTCCTTGGAGGAGGTAGAGGGAAGTTTTATGGAGGAACCTAGAAATTGGGCTTTAAAGCTGAATGAGAAGATCTTAAAGATTTGTGCTTTACCACGGTTAACATGGCTAACACCCCAAACCCATGAGAGTGATTTTTTTCCTTTCGAGACTAGTTTTTCTTTCTTTGCTGTTTGTATGTACAGGTGCTGCATTATAAAAGTAGCCTCCAGTTAGGATGTTGTTTTTTTTAATGAATGAATGAATGAATGAATTTACATTGAGGTAAAGTTGGTATATAGCATTACATAAGTTTCAGGAATACACCATCATAATTCAGTATTTGTATCTGCTACAAAGTGATCATCACCATAAATCTAGATACCATTCATCAGCGTAAAATAGAGCCCTTTCACCCACCCCTCAACCCCCTTCCCCTTGGTAACTACCATTCCCTATATCTATGAATTTGTTTTGTTTCGTTTTATTCATTCATTTTGTCTTTAGATTCCACATAAAAGTGATGTCATACAGTGTTTGTCTTTCTCTGATTTACTCATTTAACCTAATCCCTCAAGGTTCGTCCATGTTGTCACAAATGGCAAGATTTCCTTCCTTTTTATGGCTGAGTAGTACTCCATTGTGTATGTGTGTATTTATGTATACACCACATGTTCTTTATCCGTTCATCCATTGATGAACACTTAGGTTGTTTCCATACCTTGGCTGTTGTAAATAATGCTGCAGTGAACATAGAGGTGTATATATCTTTTCAAGTTAGTGTTCTCATATTCTTTGGATAAATACCCAGAAGTGGAATAGCTGGATCATATGGTAGTTCTATTTTTAGTTTTTTGAGGAATCTCCATACTGTTTTCCACAGTGTCTGTGCCAGTTGACTTCCCACAAACAGTGTACAAGGATTCCCTTTTTTCTGCATCCTTTCCAGCACTTGTTATTTGTTTTGTTGATAATAGCCATTCTGACAGGCGAGGTGATACCTCATTGTGGTCTTGATTTTTATTTCTTTGATAGTGAGTGATATTGAGCATCTTTTCATGTGCCTATTGGCCTGTATGTCTTTGGAGAAATGTCTGTTCACATCCTCTGCCCGTTTTTTTTTTTTTCTTCTTATTTATTTTTATTTTTTATTTAATTTTATTTATTTTGAGAAAAAGAGGGCATGCATGAGTGGGGGAGGGGCAGAGAGAGAGAGAGGGAGAGAGAGAAAGAGAGTATCCCAAGCAGCCTCCAAGCTGTCAGTCCAGAGCCCAATGTGGAGCTTAATCCTGTGAACCTTGAGACCATGACCTGAGCCAAAACCAAGAGTTGGACACTCTCCTCTGCCCATTTTTTAATGGGATTGTTTGGGGTTTTTTTGTTGTTGAGTTATATGAGTTCTTTATATATTTTGGATATTCTTTATTGGATATATGGTTTTCAGTATCTTTTCCCATTCAGTAGGTTGTCTTTTGGTTTTATTGATGGTTTCCTTTGCTGCACAAAAGCTTTTTAGTTTGATGTCGCATTTGTTTATTTTTATTTTTGTTTTCCTTGCCTTTGGACTCAGATCCAAAAAATAAAAAAATAATAATCAGAAGAGACCCATGTCAAGGAGCTTACCACCTATGTTTACTTCTAGGAATTTTATGCTTTCAAGTCCTACATTAAATTCTTAATCCATGTTAAATTAATTTTTGTGTATTGTGTAAGATAGCGGTCTAGTTTTCTTCCTTTGTATGTCGTGGCCAGTTTTCCCAACATCGTTTATTGAGGAGACTGTCTTTTCCCCACTGTATATTCTTGCCTCCTTTGTCATAAATGAATTGACCATCTATAAGTGAGTTTATTTCAGGGCTGTTTATTCTGTTCCATTAGTCTATTTGTCTGTTTTTATGCCCATACCATACTATTTTGGTCATTATAGCTTTGTAGTATAGTTTGAAATGAAGAAGTGTGATGCCTCCAGTTTCGTTCTTTTTTCTTAAGATTGCTGTGGGTATTCAGGGTCTTTTGTGGTTCCATACAAACTTTAGAATTATTTGTTCTAGTTCAATGAAGTATGCCATTGGAATTTGAATCTGTATGTTGCTTTAGGTAGTGTGGACATTTTAAAATGTTAATCCTTCCCATCCATGAGCACAGAGTATCTTTCCATTTAGTTGTCTTCAGTTTCTTTCCTCAGTGTCTTAGAGTTTTCAGTGTACAGGGCTTTCACCTCCTTGATTAAATTTAGTCCTGGGTATTTTATTCTTTCTGATGTAATTGTAAATGAGACTGTTTTCTCATTTCTCTTTCTGATAGTTCATTATTAGTGTAGAGAAACACAACAGATTTCTGCATATTGATTTTGTATCCTGCAGCTTCTTTGGATTCATTTATTAGTTCTAACAGTTTTTTGGTGGAGTCCTTAGGGTTTTCTGTGTATGGTGTCATGTCATCTGCAAACGGTGATAGTTTTACTTCTTTCTTTCCAGGATGTTATTTTTTTTTAATCTATTTTTTAAATGTTTATTTATTTAGTTTTGAGAGGGGGAGAGAAGGAGAAAGCAGGGGAGGGGCAGAGAGAGAGGGAGACCGAGAATCCCAGACTCCGCACTATCAGCATAGAGCCTGATGAGGAGCTCAAACTCATGAACCGTGAGATCATGACTTGAGCCGAAACCAAGAGTCAGACGCTCAACTAACTGAGCCACCCAAGCACCCCTCCAAGATGTTACATTTTAAGCTCATTTTTCTGTCTCTTAAAATTCTTTTGTTCAAAATGGGTGATTGCCTGTATACTCTCCTATGCTTTTCCCATGTTTAGACCTCTATCTAGAGAAATAGAAATCTCTTTTGTCTTAACTGCTGTGGTAAGTGCAGCTGGAAACCCTGTGTGCAGCTATAGGAAAATGATTCCTCCCTTTCTTATGACAACCTTGTCCCCTAACGTGATTGGCTGTTTGTCTCCTACACACTTGAAAGTCAGTGTCTAGTTACGATCCTACACTCATTAGCCTGGTCGAATTTGTAATTAACAAAATAGGCAAGATATGGGTATGGTTTGCGTTCTTGTTGAATTCGGGGATCCTCTTGTCACCACACAGCTGAGATTATGGTGTCACACCATAATCTTGAGTTTGTTTTTAGAGGGTCCAGGATTTCACATTTCATTACAAGACTTTTTCCTTTGAAGAGTTATTTTTCACAAGAAGTTTGTGCACGTCTACCATGTCTTTTCTTTTCTACAGTTCCTTCTTTTCCCCAGTTCTTTCTGTGTCTTCACTTTGTTATGCCAGAGGCCTTTTTTCTTCTCCTCCTCTATAATTTCCAACCACTTCTTTTATTTTCTTTCCTGTTGTTCTCTCCCTCTCTTTAGTTTCTGGTTACCATCAGCTGGGAAAAGAGAACGAAACCAGGTAAGATTGCTTTTCTTTGTCATCTTTAGTTTATCATTTGATTTCCTTTTCTTTAGAAAGAATAAAGCATTGGCTTCTGATTTTCCTCACATTTCTGCTTGTGCGCATGAGGTAAGGTTCCCGTTCCCTGCGTTATTCTGATTTCTTATAGAGGACTGTTTTCTAAAATTTTCTGATATTCACTGATAAGAACTATAGCTAATTCCCCTTTTTAGGTTCAACTGTGCTTTTCAGTTTATTAGTTATAATGTATATTTCATAGGAATCCTGTTTTTATTTTAGTTTTGAACTTTGCAGTAAGAAATCAGAATGAACCTCATTTGCGTATGGTTTAGTTCAGCACCAGCATCCTACGCTGAGAAGTACAATGGTGAAGCCTGAACATAGGAGACAGAAGAAGGTAGAGCTGCTGTGAGTGAAGTAGTGGGGTCAAGGCCTTAGAGCCGTGCCCTCGTAGTCGCTTAGTCTTTTCCCCAGCTACCCCTGCGGAGGGCCCTTGGCAAATCTAGGCCTTTGTAAGGGTCATAATTTAAAAATTACTGACAGTGACTATCGATGCGTTCCTTTCACGTTTGAAGCTTTTGATTTTTGGGGGGAAGAGAGGTTGCTTTATCTTGATTAGTTATAAAGTAGATAAAGACTGGTAGGTAAAAATCTCAGGCTTACTGTTGCTCAGTGTTTTTTGTTTTGTGTATTGACCACTTAGGACTTACTAAATTGCTGTGCAGTTTAGACTTGAAACCTTCCTCTTGAGGACACTCTTTCAAAATGAACCAGAGCAGGGGTAGACCTAACTGGTGTGTATTCATGAGATGCTTTTAGATGGTGTGTGGACATACAATTATTTTAAGTTATCATTTGTAATTGGAAAAAATGTCATCATCATATCAAACTTGTTCCTTAGAAACATAGTAAGGGCAGGCTGAGTAAAAATAATTGATATGAAGAAAATACTAAGTAAATAACAGTGCAGGTTGTGGGCAGAGAAAGAAGTCATTAAGGCGGTGAGAGACTGCAGCTTGGGAGATCCTGAGCCCGAGCACTGTTTGCAGGGGAGGATCTAAAGGCAGAAGAGGACCTGTGTTGATCACCCAGTCCAGATCTGTTATTTACAAATAAGATTTAAGTGATTTGCCCAAAGTCCTGCTTCTTTCTAAGTTCTTTTGAAATTACCATTCAGAGTTCTTCTGGTCTTAAGATATATTTAGGTTTGAAATTTGGGGGTGGGGGGCATTATTTATTCTAGGGAAAGTCCAAATAAAGCTAGAAAATGGAAAGTAAGGTACTTTTTTTATATATTATATCCAAGTTTGACCCTCACAACCACCTTTTGAGATGATTAGAAGTTTTACAGAAGAGAAACTGGAATTACCGACTGAAAGCAATATTTTATTTATGCCCCCGGTAATCCTGTAAAATAGGTAAGACAGCAGTGCACCCCCTCGTACAAGTGAGGACAGTAAAACTCAAAAGAGATTATGTGATTTTTAATGTATGAAAACTCAGTGATAGACTGAAATTAAGTGTTAGGTATTCTAATTCTTAATCAAGTTCTGTTTCTACTACACTGCAGCTGGTATGTGCTAACCAGTTATTTACTGGAAACATTGGCCAGGATAAAGAAAGAAAAAGGTAGTTTCATGCTAGTTTTCTTGGGAACAAGGGCCAATAATCAATAGATAAGTTCCTGTTATGTCATATAGAAAGCGCTATCTTCTGCCATTTAAGTAATTACCAGGTATTAGAGGTTTTTGAAAAATTGTTATTTACCAAGGAGTAGCCTTTTTGGGGGTATGTGGGATCAGGTATGCTAGATTTGTGGTTAAAACTTTATTGAGTGGTGTCTGTTATATGGCAAGAGAGTCGAACCGTCAAAGGGGCAAAGTGATCAAACAGAAAGTCACCTTTTAGAATCAGATCTTTTTCATGTAAGCTTTGCTAAAATAATCTCATTTATCCCTGCAGTTTAATCCCCTCTCCCCTCTCTACTCCTTGGATGTTCTGGCTGATGCTTCTCACCGAAGATGTTCACCAGCGCACTGCTCTGCCAGGTAATAGTCTTCTAGCGACGATTTTCTTCCAGACAATACCATTTCCTTTTTTATAATGCTTTTCAAATTATAAACTATGTTTGTGTATAGTATCCAATTTGATCGTTACAACAACCTTTAGAGGTCAGTAGATGTTTTACAGATGCAGAAACTGAAGCACAGTATTGAAGTACCTTTCCTGTGATCTCATGGCTAGTATACGATTTATGTCTCAACTGTGACCTAAGTCTTCTGACTTGTATTTCATATTTCTTGTGCTAAAAGCCCCATCTTCAGAGAATGTTATTACCGGTCCTTGCCATGACCTGCAAAACTCTGCGTAATTTGACTTCTGCCTGCATATCCAGCTTCCTTTCATATATACTCCTTTCTCCTCCCTGGGGGAGAGGTCCAGCTGTGCTAGAGAGCTCAGCTCCATTTTGTTCGTCACAAATAGCAACCCTTTTGTGCCTCTGAAGCCTCACACTTGTTCCCTTTGCCTAGACTGCCGTGTTAAGCCTCTTCTCACGGTTGACTACTTCTCATCTCAACTCTGGGAGGACCTCTCAGACCATCCTATGTAAAGGGGCCACCTCCATCACTCTCCACTCATCGATTTCTTTCTGCTAAAGCTTTATCACGGTCTATAATGATTTGCTTGTTGGGTTCCACCCTCCCCCCCAACTTTTTCTCCTGTCTCTTTCACTACGATATAAGCTTCAAAGTGTAGGGACCTTGTTTTATCTTGTTCCCTGATAATACCCTCAGCACCTAACACAGTGTCTGGCACTTACTAGACATTTGGTATGTTTGTCAGAATGAATCCTACGCCTCTCAGTATAAATTCTCTTGAGTTAGGTGACATGGGAAATAAATATGGTTTTAATGGTAGCATCCCCTAGCAGGGTTATTGTGCACAAAAGAGGAGCTAATTGGCTGAACCGTAGAACTTTTATTATTTCTAGTGGCACAAAGAATTCCTTTCCAAGGTTCTGATGTGTTGTTGGTTTGTTTGTTTGTTTTTCTTTTTTCTTCCTGATTTGTTCTTAATTGGCTGTATTCATAAGATTAGGGTACAGGCACAAGAAATTATACTTTCATGGATGCAATGAGAACTTCACTATGGGCTATACTAATAAACTCCGCACCATAACCTACCACCAACTACCAGACCTTCTATTGGAGAAGTGGCGTTTCAGTGGAAAAAGTCTTTTGAAAAGAGAGACCCTCACAAATGGTGTTACTAGAAATGTGGAAAATTGTGGGACGATTAATAAACTACTTCCATAAGGCCCTCTCTTCAGTAGCACGCTGTTTGTCCGTCGTCCATTCCTTCAGCACTTGCTGACTGCCTCCTGGGCCCCAGGCCCTTTGTGTAGGCACCACCCTCAGGAGCTTACATTCTCTTGAGAAAGGTGTGGAGATTGATAGCTACAGCGTGGAACGCCAAATGTGTAAAAGATGTGTGCCAGAATGCCAGGAAGCACAGAAGAGAGGCTTCTAAGAGGCTGATGGGGGGTTTCTTAGAGGTGGTGATCCTCAAGCTTGAAAGACCAAGATTTCAGTCCATAGAAAAGCAGTCCTTCAGCTTTTTGTCTTCATACCAACGGAATCATGGCTGTGGCTACTCTTTGGGAAGACTCTGACTAGCACCGTATTGTGTCCGATGCAGAAAGAGGATTCTTTGCCGTCCTCCCTCTACGTCTGTTACCTAGACCCCGTGCCATGCTGTGCTGAGATCAGTATCCATGCATTTATCACTCAGGTCTCCTGTTGCCTCTGAAGCCTCATCCTGGCTGGAGTGGGTGTCAGTTTTTTGTCTCTTTGTGTATCTCATTATCCACATCGTTGTCTTGGTTCTCTTGCTGGTGGTGCTGGGGGCCAGACTTGGAAACATAAGGCAGTCTGGGCTGTGCTTCCGGTGTAGTCTGCTGTAGAGAAATATTGCTTATTGCTTTAGACCATTGCTGAAAACAAGGTGAGAGGGTCTGGACAATGCCAGCTTATCCTTGTCCTTCTAGGTGTCATTCCCAGGACACTGGAAGTAAAGTGAGTTGCATTGTTTGGGGCAGGGGAAGACATTTTTTAAACTTACATTCACTATCTGATCCTTAAAAAAATGGTTTTTTGTTTTAAATTGTACATAGAAGAATCCAACAGCACATAATTTTGTTTATATGTGTTACATACATAAAGAGTGTGCAGATCTTTTACTCGTGAGGGTGCCTAGTTCGTAAAGTTTGGCAACCATGGCTCTGTGGGAAATGGCTAGCACAAGTGACCTCTAAGCAATTTTTAGAAAATGTGGGTGATGAAATCCTGAGCCCTCAGGGCATCCTCTCACTCCCTTGAAGTTGGGGGTGGGGAGGAGTTCCCTGCCCAGCAAGGGGTCAGTTGAGAAGGAGCCATCTAGCTCCAGTGTGGCTGAAGGATGAGATGGGATCCAGAACTGGATGGTCAGCTTTGTACAGCGTGGACACCATTTAATAAAGCCTGGAGTCTAGGAAGGAATGTTAAAAGAGTGTTGGTGGCAGGGAAGAGGCAGGTGAATGACTGTATTAAAAACTGTTTCGAATGGAAATTTTATCTTTTTCTTGTTCCATTTTATTTGTAGTAGGAAAAGATTTCTTTCAAAGCGTCTGGGCAGCCCTGGGAATTTCACACCCATCATTAGAACGATTTGTGTGTGTGTGTGTGGTGACTATGTTATCATTAATGGTATAATTTTATTTTGCGAAGAGAGAAGTGTTTCCTGTTTTATCACAGCTTTCCCCGAGGAGGGCTGGTGTATTAATTTGCTGTATTGCCTCCTGGCTGTTCCCAGGCTGTTTTTCCTCTTCATCATGGAATTTTTAATGGCCCTGGTGCCTCTTGGGAAGCATGTGAGGAAGAGTTCCTCAGGGAGTGCTTCCCTTTTTTCACATGCCTATAATTACTCTCCTTTAAGAGCACAAAGAGTTTGATAATCATGCCTGAACTGTGAAGGTTTCCTCTTGTCGGGTTACTGAGCTGAGGCTGCTTCCTGCCTGGACATTGCCTGTTCTACTCTCCCACACACTCAACTGTGAGAGAGTGAGGACCCCTCAGTCACCCCCTCACTGCTGGCACTATTCAGCTCTGGTTCTCAGAGTGAGGCTTGGGGGCCACTGGGAGGCCATGACCTCAGGTACTCTCTTGTTTAGTATTTCATTGCTATAAACAAGGAAATAATGGGACTGTGATTTTAAGAGAACACTACTGATGTGTCATTTTAATACAGCCCAGATGGTAGGCAGGCACAGTTGTTGGGCAAGGGAGTCTTTGTGGTCTTTGTACCACCTAATAGATCTGTGGGTTATGAGGTTTTCAGAAATACCACCCTAGAAATAATTAAATTTGGTGGTTTTCAACCCTGACTGCACTTTTGAATCACCTGAGAAGCTTTAAAAAATATATCCATGTTGAGCCCCACCCCAGAGATGCTGATTTAACAGATCTGGGGTGAGGTCCAGGCACTGGCATTATTTAAAGTTCCCAGGTGACCCTAATCCGTGGCCTGAGTTACAAATTATTGCCCTACCTGCAAATGGTTTTATGACTAGTGCTTTGTAATTTGCTTAACAGGAAATCCCATTTCGTAATTGTGATTTGGTGTTGCATGCCTGATTCCTCAGGGGAGGTAGGACGCTGGACTTGTCTTCCCTTGGAGAACTGCCGAGGTGAAGAACAGGGTGTCAGGGCCTAGCATGGTGCCCAGCACGTTGTGACTCACCGTCGGGGGGACTTGCTGGGCAGGTGTTCGGCTTGTTGGCAGGGTTCACGGAAGAAATTTGTCAACCCACTGTCTTGGATTGGTTGTTTTGGTCACTAGTATTGGGATGTTGCGTTAAAGTAGTGATACTTGTTATCGGTGGTAGGGATTGCTGCAGCTCCAACAGCAGATGGTGTGATTGGTGTTCTGGTGGAGGCAGCGGTATTGCTGTCAAGGACACGGTTCTAGAATGGTAATAAGGAGCGAGTGCTGGAGGCAGCTTTTCCCAAAATGAGAGATTTATTGATCAGGAAAGATAGCTTTTCTTCCATTATTGCTGTAGAAAACCATAACTAGAACTTATCAGTTGTTAGATCTGTCTGTGTGATGCACAAGTCCTCCGTTGTAGTTTTTGAGTGTCTTGTGACAGTTCTCAGTTTTCTCCAACTGTCCTGACCTTTCCTCTGTTGGGGGTGGCGATTTGATGATGTATCACCGCTTCCATTTATCCTTCTTTTAAGTTTCTGATCTCATATTAGTGGGAGTCCTGGCAGTCCCAGGTAAGAATCTTAGCTTTACCTGGGCAAATGACTTAACCCCCCTCTCCCTCAATTTCCTCATCTTTAAAATGGAAATATCAATTTTTATGGGGCTAGTGGGGATCAAAATGAAACAATATATTTGTTTAGCATACTGGTAGCTAATATTACTTTTGTTACATGGTTACTACTCCTCCCCTGTCTTTAGGATAGTTGCAGTTTTATAAACTTTGAGTCTGCTTCCAGAGTCATTTGCTAATGAGATGTCGTACAGATCCTTGAGGTGCTTAAATGGCTTAAATGGACTATAAGAGGAGGCATTTGGACAGTGTTTGGGTAAAAAAGAGACCTTTCTGCCCATTAGAGAGTTGAAATATGATAGGCTCTGCTCATTGTAATTCATTTTATCTGTTTCACAAACGTTACGATCTGCATATCAGAGTTGTGTGCCCAGCTGGCTGTGCCACTTGACAAGGAGTTTCAAAGAGCAAGAAGAAGACTCAATTCACGCTGTTAATTTTGACCTTTGGAGCCACAGTAAACAGCCTCGGGTTTTACCTCAGGGCTTAGGGGAAAGAACCTTTTATTAGTCCTCTATCTGCTAGGGATGCTGTGACGCACAGCGGCCCTTGCCCATCTCTTTAGTGCCTGAGTTGTGGCCAGGTGTGAGGAAATGTTTCTGCTGTGATATTGTCCAGAAAGCTGCCCAGCCCTACTGGAGCTTCCCGTCGTAGAGTACACAACTCTTGAATCTTTTGTCCTTTACCAGATGGTCTTGTCGACAGCACCCTCAGCCGGCTGGCATCTTACTGCCTAAGTGGAGTGACGAAAAGCATTTTCCCTCTCTGGCCACTGTAACAGACCCAACTTTCCAATTGATGCACAGCTTTTCTGCTCCTGTGGATGGCATGAAACCACTCCAGGATATGCCAACCTTGGCCCAGGCCGGGGAAGGAGAGTACATGGAATTTTCAGGTGCCAGTGAGCACTTCGTTACGGACTGTCAAGGGTTAGGTTTGAGTGAAAACACTATTGGAAATGCTGGGATCTCATCCTGTTAGAGAAGCCTCTTCTGTGCCCTCTCATTGTGAAGTGGTTTTCTGTCCCTAACTGCTGCTCGTGTCAGGCCCGGACCCTTTCCTGTGCGCAAATCTGAGAAGACGGTTCCTACTGAGTGCTTCGTCAATGTCAGTTAACCCCGAAGATGAAATCACATGTGAGGAAGGGGCTTCTTCATTTCTCTAGATTGGATCCTCTTTTCCTTCCTTTTACCCTAGCACTTTGTTCTTGGATTACAGCTCAGTGTCTGGCATCTGTTCATTCTTTACGCATCGGCCTTCCTCACTGCGTCCTGAGTGCCCGGCGGACGGGCCCTCGGCTCAGTCATCTTGTGTGTACCCTCTCCACATTCAGCAGAGTGCTTTACACAGGGTAGGCCTCCATAAATTTTTGTTAAAAATAATTGAGGGGAATAGATTAGTAATTAAGGAGAATAATTGGAATATATGATGTATATGACCTTTGGTCCTTAGAAATATCAATAATTTTTTTTTCTTGATGTTACTTGTTTGTATGTGTTTAAGAAAAAAATACAGCGAATAAATACCTTTTCACAATAAATCTTATTTTTATTTCCCATATTTAAAAAGTGAACTTTTCAGTGATTTTTAAATGAGTGATTTTTGAAGGTGAACTATTTCTTAAATTAACTTGCCATTGGCAGGTAGACTGTTTTCTCTCCTCAGAAGCGACTCTAAACATCTTTGTTCTAAATCTAAAGCAGCCACTTCAGTTATTTTTTGCCAACATTGGTTCTATTAAACATGCATGTATTTCTCAAAGTAATTTTTTTTCCCCTAAAAGTACATTCCTGCCCCAGGGACATAGTGATCTGCCCAGTTTCCTAAGTAACACTGCAGCTTGAACGGCTCACCTGATCTTTCAGTTACCTGAACTAAAAAGTAAAATAGAAATGTTGTGTTTATGTGTGGATATACAGAATGCTCTTTCAATTAATTGCTAATGTTCAGCATTCACCTTCACATTTATGAAATGAATTTAGTTGCTTTTCCTGAAGTAAGGATTTTTAAAGAGTGTGTTTCTTTTCATACTCACCACCCCCCCTCCCCCATCAGTTCTTTTTGGCAAATGCTGCTGAATGTGATGTTTTTAGGGGAAGCACTCTTGCTGTGGAAGGATCCCGCCCCAAGAATGTGGAGGCCCCGATCAGATGAAACAGAACGAGCATAGCTGGTCTTTTCTTTAGGTTAATTGCTCGTATACTGGGGGACAGCAGTTTTATTTAAATTACTATTCATTTCATCATTCTGTTATTAAGTTAAATTTTTAGATCTCTTTTATTGACTAAGTTGGCTTTGGGAATTTGGCATATATATGTATTTTTTTAACTCAGTAATTTTCACAGCAGATAGAAGCTTATCAGAATTACCTGAGGAGAAATTTCAGACTAAGCATATTACGGATTCTTCTCCCACCCCAGCATGGTGGGACATGCATATTTTGTATAAATCTTCTTATGTGATTCTGATAACCATTGCCGATCCAATGGAGAAGAAGGTTTAAATTTTAACCTGGTAGAAATTTTAGCTTAACTGATACGTATTCTTTTTGCCCCCTGCATAATTGAAAGGTCCCTCCCCTACATACAGTACACGATTTGCAACAAAGAAACACCTGTGTAGTGCTCTTGACAGAGAGTTAAAAAAAATCTAGTTAAATCTTCCACCCTTTCTACCTACAATGGGGGGGCTCTCTTTCCCTGTCCTTTGAGAGACCTCGATTGTATATGTTGTCTCTTTTCAGTTTCTATCTTGTGAGAGTAGACAGAGAAACTGAGTAACACAAAGAAGCAACACGTTGAAAAGAAAGGGGGCCAGAAAGGAGTTAAATACTCTTAAATGAAAGTGAGTATGGGAGGAAGTCCATTTTTTTTCTCCCCTTTCCTTGATTCTCTAGGTCTCCTGTTTTCTGATATGGAATTATTTGGGACGGTTCCAAAATTGGAACTGCCTCTTCAATAGGAAGCGGTGGCTGCTCATTGCACACCTCCATGCTTGGGTCCCCAAATGTAACACAGGGGCCCTCCCGGCCCCCAACGCGGATTGCTCTCCACTCCTGAACAGGGCTGCCCTCGTGTTCGAAATGTGCTAGACAGTGTGGCAGGCTCTGTTTCCTGTCTCTCTTAAATCCTCTTGTGCCGAGCACCCAGCTTCCTCTGTGCTTTCCCCAGGCTCTGGGTTTCCAGGTTCCTGGGTCCTCTTCCCTTTTTGTCCTCCAAGGTTCCTCCCAGGCAGATGGAGCCCTCAAAGGGGAAAATAGATTTTCCCAAGCTGTAAACTCTGCCATTACTAGTGTTCAGTTAAAACCAAAGAGAAGGAAAATGTCTTACTGTCCTTTATAATAATTTGACTGTCTCCCTTCTTCCTTTCCCAGACCTTTACCAGGAAGGGACGTAAGGAGAGACATATATCCCTTCTGTACTCAGACCTAAGATGTGATGTTATTCAACTTCTGAAATAGCTCTCCAGCCTGGAAATTGTCTTTAAGAGAAATGTGTTAAGAGGGAGGGAGCATTAAACTGTGTTTTAGGCATGAACATGGCTTCTCTTTATCCCTGCCTCAGTTTCTCTGTTATCTAGTTCTGTAACTAGAAAAGCTGTGTGGCTGGAAATAGGGCCAGGCTACAAGGTCCTTTAGGGAAGAGACTGCCTCTTTTCACCACCTCAGTAAAAACAGTGAACAATAAAAGAAGCAAAAAAACCCTCCTGAATAGAAAGGAAATAGTCTGTGTAACGATACATACTTTTACAACAAAATAAGGTGATTGACTTCATCAACTTTATTACCTGGGTCCCTTAGAAAGCCTTAGGTTCTTTCCTAAGTTACCACAGAGGAATTTACAAAATTTGAAGGATTTAGAATGTTCGAGGTAATAATTAAGAATGGGAATGGGGTGATAGAAGTCGATCATTTACCACAGAGACAGGTAACAGGCTGGAGGCTTAGCAGTAAGGGAGCATTTAATGTAGGGCCAGTTGACCCTAAAGCCCTTACCATCACTGAGCAAGGAAAGAGTGGGGGTCAGAGAACCATGGCCCAGAGGGACAGGGCCTCGTAAGGATCACCTGAGTCTGTGAGGCCACAGCAGCCCCCTAAGGACACTGCAGGATGTAGCGCAGTATAATAATCTGTATGCGCAGTAATAGGTAAGTGATACTTATTTTTATTTTACTAAAATAAGCATTTAAAAAAGCACCATATTTCTGCTTAAAATCATTGAAAGTATAAATATTTTGGTATATCAGTGATTCCATCTTTTTATTCCCAAATGTGTCAGTTCTTGAAAATGTGAGATAAATGTCACTGACTCGGTCAATTAAGGGGTGATAATATGGGCCCTTACCCATCTTACTGACATATATCAAACATGCAAAGCTGTGAAAATGATGAACGGTGTATATATAAAAGGCAGTACTTATTTAGTTCAGCCCAAGTTGATACTCTGAGAATTAATATCTTTAAACCCTTTTGAGGGGTGCCTGGGTGGCTCAGTCAGTTAAAGCGTCCAACTCTTGATCTCTGCTCAGGTCATGATCTCTTGGTTCATGAGATCGAGCCTGCGTCAGGCTCTGCACTGACAGCGTGGAGTCTGCTTGGGATCTCCTCTCCCCCTCTCCCTGACTCGTGCTCACTCTCTTTCTCTCTCAAAATAAATAAACCTTAAAAAAAAAACCAAAAAACCTTTTGAGTGCTTACACTTTGCATTTTGCATCTGTCTCATAAAATTCGGCACTTTGTAAACACTGACCTTGAAGAAATAATGTTTTGTGGGTTTTGTTTTAGTTTGTTTGCAAAGGTTTTTAAACTAAGCTTTCTAATGAAGGATAGTGAAGTCACATTGAAATAACCTGTATCCGGATCCAGACACGGAACGTTACCAAAAAGAACCCCAGAAACTCCTGGTGCTTTGTCTAGTCACTATCCCTCCTCCCTTCCACTCCATAGCTCAAGGGTGACCACTGTCCTGACATCTAACAGCATAGCTTAGTTTGAAGAAAGGATGTTAACATCTAATCTAAAAAGTTTTGGAGAGTCTTTAATGAGCTTGAGGTAAAGAAGAAAACATGAATATATACCGTTACTCTTTCTTTATGTGACTCGTCTGTCTGAAGTACTTCAAGAGAAGCATGCTTAGATTAGAGCAAAGTGGAAAATTTGAGTCTGGATCTGCATGTACTCAAGTACCTCATCTGTGGAAAAGATGGAAGCCATATTCTGTACATTCCTGTATTTTGATAAAAGACAAAACTTTGTCAGGCCACTCTCTTTTCTGCCTGTGGCTTTGACTTCAAAGGGAATTCCCACCTTTCTCTGTAGATGGAAGGCCAGTCTACCTTTGGTATTCTGCCATCTATGTTTCTTATTATTAATCAACATGCTGATTTATTCCCAGGACTTTGGTAAGGTATGGAAAATGAATTGTTCTCTCTGCTTTACACATTTGTATTCACATTTCACTTTGGGGGCTCTTTAACTCTTCATGGGATACTTAAAAGTTAGCTCTTTTTCCATTTAGAAGAGAGTGATCGATGAAAAGTGACTTAGATGGAATATTCCAAAATACGGGCTTTATACTATAAATCTCTGCCTGTTGTAATGTTCTTTGCATTCTGAAAATCTTATGATTTCAGTTAAAGTCTTATCTTTTTTTGTTTATAAATTGAATTGATTCTTAAGCTTTTGCGTTTAGAGAAAAGAACGTATATACTTGCATGCTTTTTAAACTGTGGAAGTTGCCAGATTAGGGGCCCTCTGAATAGGAAAATTTGTCCATTCAACAGTTGTCTTAGTACTTTGTTAACTAGGTGCTCTTAGATTTGACGGAGGTTCTAGTCTTAAGACTGATAAAGTATATAAGCCAATTTGACAATAAATTATATTCATAAAAAAAAAAAAAAAGACTGATAAAGCCATGAAGGATGCCTGGGTGGCTCAGTCAGTTTAGCGTCTGACTCTTGATTTCTGCTCAGATCATGATCTCCTGGTTCGTGGGATCGAGCCCTACATCAGTCTCTGCACTGACAGCATGGGGCTTGCTTGGGATATTCTCTCTCTCTCTCTCTCTCTCTCTCTGCCCTTCCCCAGCACATGTGCACACACTCTCAAAATAAATAAATAAACGTTAAAAAAAAAAGACTATTAAGCCATGATACTTGATCCCCAGCTGGGACTACCAATTAAGAGTTCATCTGGTATAATTTTACTAGATTCCTTTTTATATGTTATATACTCTGGCTATTTTTTAAAAATTGTGGTAAAACATACATAACAGAATTTGCAGTTTGAACCACTTTTAAGTGTACAATTAACTGGTTTCTAGAACTTTTATTCATTAGTATCAGTTCTAGTCAACAGATATTTAATGGCCATCAGCTAGGTGCCTTGTGCTGAGGTTAGTAGATCAGTGGAAAATTATGAAAGGAGTATAAATATGGTCCCTGTTCTCAAGGAGATTAAGCCTCATTAGTGAAACAAGATATATGTATACCAGTTAAATAATGATTCATGGTCAGTAAGGCCTCGAATGTTCAAGGAAAGCTTTGTGTAAAGGTGAGAATCAACTTGGTCCTTCATCGGGTAGGGTCTGTCTAGTTTGAGAGGAAGGAGGAAGTGGGCAACTAAAATCGCAGGCCAGCTGTTTCAGCGTTCAATCCATTGTCTTTCATACAATCTTTTGCTTTTTTCCAGCAGTGAAGCACTCACTGTTTTGTTTTTAAGTTAAGCTGACTATTCTGATGAGGGAATATGTTATTAGCAAGAAATTAATATTTAAAAAAATCACAGAAATCAAACTTACCTAACTTGTGATACAGACACTTAAAATCCAGAATTATAATGATAGAAGGGTTAAAATCCCTATTAAAATTCTGTGCAAATATCTGTGTTCATGCAGCATTAAACTTTTCAGTATATTACCACTTGGGAGTAGGTATTTCATTAGTGAGTTTAGAACAATTGCAGTTATAGTTTTTATGAAAAATAATTGTACAAAAATCAGCATGCAATGAAACACATTTATTGAAATTAATCTTGAGTGTCTGCTATTCTGAAATTAGGTAAAAAGTTTAGAATGGGTATAGATTGTGCATAAAAAATGAGTTATGGTTAATCCTGAATAATCTTGTACTTGACAGTTGATGACAAAGGATGGTACCTGTCTTGTTAGTGTATGTCTGTAATGGGTCAGGGATTTTATCTGGGCCGAACATAATGTCTTACAATAAGAATAACAAAGTAAAAACAGTGTTTTTTCTTTCTCACATCTGCAGACAGGCAAACATACACTTGGGACCCCCATGTTCACGTGACATCAAGAGGAAACGGAAACCTGTGGCCACAGCATCTCTGTCTAGCCCAAATGCAGGTAACTGTATGTAGTTATCATTTCTTGAGCACCGGTTGCGTGTCAGGCGCTAAATTATGTTTTTATATACCTTTTCATCTAACCTTTATAATAAGGTAGGTCATTTTATTCCCATTTTGTATGGGAAAATGAGAACGTGAGAAAGTAATTTGCCCAAGGTCATGTACATGGTAAGAATTCAAACCCAGCTCTCTCCAACCTAGAAGTCTGTGCTTTTTCACTGTGTCCTGTGGCTTTCTTGAGTTTGAATCCCACCCAGTATTCCACTGGATCAGCAATCTTTAGTCATCTGTGCTTTTGTTCTACCACAGACAAGGAAGTTAGGTCTGTGTTAATGAAAATCCAGATAGGATGGTGGTTTAGTCAGTAGTCAGGGAGCCACATGGATTTATTTACTTTCTTTTTTTTTTTTTTTTTTTTAATTTTTTGTTTTTTTCAACATTTATTTATTTTTGGGACAGAGAGAGACAGAGCATGAACGGGGGAGAGGCAGAGAGAGAGGGAGACACAGAATCAGAAACAGGCTCCAGGCTCTGAGCCATCAGCCCAGAGCCCAACGCGGGGCTCGAACTCACGGACCGCAAGATCGTGACCTGGCTGAAGTCGGACGCTTAACCGACTGCGCCACCCAGGCGCCCCTATTTACTTTCTTATTTGGTTCACAGTACAGTGCATTCTCACTGTTCTTATTTGTAGTAGAGTGCTAATACTTTCCTATCTGTGGAATTTCTACTTAAAAACTATTTTTAGGGGCACCTGGGTAGGTCAAGTCGGTTGAGCGTCCGGCTCTTGATTTCAGCTCAGGTCATGATCTCACGGTCGTGGAATCGAGCTCCGTGTCCAGCGCAGAGCCTGCTGGGATTCTCTGTCTCCTTCTACCTCTCTCCCCCACTCACATGCTCTCTCCCGCTCTAAAAAAACAGCTTTCAAGTTAAAACCTGTTCATTTTCGGGGCAAAACCAGTTGACTAGAAACTGAAATAGTGGTTCTCTTTGGTGAGCAGTAGTGACCAGGAGAGGACATGAAGAAGTCTTCTAGGAAAGGCTGTATGTCATCAGCTAGGTAGGGTTACATGAATATATACATATGTAAAACTTCATTGAGCTGTACATTAATGATTTATGTACTTTACCTATGTTGTTCTTAAAAAAGGGGGAATGACTATTATTTATATCAGAGAGAATATCGGATAACTCCAATTTTTCTTTGGAGTTAATAGAAAGTAGTTAAACATAGTTGGTAATCAGGAAATTTTTGTGTTATTTCAATACAGTTTAGGATGAATTGCTCTGGGTAAAAAGATCATATCTATTTGTAGGATCTGTCAGAAATACCTGCAGTTATTTTCTTGATGATGGTGAATTCACCCTGAGGGAATTGAGTATATCATAGATTATTTTATTTTCTTTTTTTTTTTTTTAAATTTTTTTTTTTTCAACGTTTATTTATTTTTGGGACAGAGAGAGACAGAGCATGAACGGGGGAGGGGCAGAGAGAGAGGGAGACACAGAATCGGAAGCTGGCTCCAGGCTCTGAGCCATCAGCCCAGAGCCTGACGCGGGGCTCGAACTCACGGACCGCGAGATCGTGACCTGGCTGAAGTCGGACGCTTAACCGACTGCGCCACCCAGGCGCCCCGATTATTTTATTTTCTTCAGAAAATACTACATATTATATAGATCAGAGCAGTTGATAGCTGAGTAAAGAGTAAGCCTCAGAAAGATGGGGAACTCTGTCCTCCCCACCCCCCCCCCTTAGTAAGTTTCAGTATACATTGAAATTGACTTTCAGCTTCTGTTTGAGGTGGCTACTGGACAATCTTATCACAGATCTGGTAATTATAATAATTTTTTCCAGTGATTTCTACGTGGCCATGCCCTGAGCTGATTACTTTCCATGCATTATTTCACTTAATCTTTGCAACAACTTATAAGGTAGATGCTGTTTGTATTCCCAATTTACACATGAGCACATTGAGGCTTACAGAAGTTAAATCACTTCCCCGAGGTCACATGGGTGATAAATTGCAGTGCCAAGGTCAAACCGGTTTCCCTAGGACTCTCGAGCTGCCTTCTTACACACTTCAGGTGTTCCGTGTTATATAAGGTAGAATTGGTTCCAAACAGTGACTGTATAAAAACCCACCCAGATCCTCATTCACTCTATGGTATTGAAAACATTAAAACAGTCTCCCCTTTTTATCTTTTTTTTCCTCCTTAATATCTAGCTTCTATTTTTAGGTTTTAATTGTTCATAAGACAAGAACTGTTGAGAAGAGTTTAAAATCCTTGTTCCGTACTCAAATCAGGAAAGGTACTGGGAGGTATTGAATAAGACTTGGAGCATTAAACATTTCTCCTACTGAGCTCAACCCCTCCTCTCACTTGTTGACTAAGGTCTGCTTCACTGAACATTTTTTTTTTTTTTTTCTATCCACAACCCGAGTGCCCCATGGAGGTGAAGGACATAGCCCGAGCCCGCACCATCAGTCAGTAGAACAAATGGGCTTGCTCTGCCTAACATCGGGCCATCTCGGATTCCACCTCTTTTATAGAAATGAGTGATGAAGAGAGGTGCGTTCCGCTTTGCCGCTGTATTAATACACATCAGGGGCCAGCTCCTGGCACTAAATCACGCTACTGCATACATCTGTTATCGGACTCTTCACCAGTGTGATGAACAAGACTGCAGATAGAGGCTTCCTTGTGTCATTCTTTATAGGATTTTCCTAAAAGAATAAATAGCTCAGATCTCTGCCAACACTCTCCCCTGTCACTGTGATGAATTCAGCTTCTTTCTTAAACATGCAGCCACAAATCTTTTTCCTTTTCCCCTCCCCCACTGGTAGAAAGTTTTGAGTTGAGATTGACTGAATTTAAAGGTATTAATAAGGCTAGAGAGGTGAAGAGCGGAAGGGAGTAGCTTGTCTTGTCTTTTTATATTAATACTAAGAAAAACCAGGGGAAAAGGCCTTTCCATTAGGTCGTTAAATACATCTTGAAAGTGTAGCACCTTTATTTTCTTCTTTTTATGTCCACTTCCCTTCTCTTTATGACTTTATAACATACACAGGTGTCTGGCACACAGAGCCACCTTTGGAGTTTAGCGAGAAACTGTGTAAACTGGCTTCTGTTTCAATAGCACCGGAACAGGGAAGACCCAGTAAGTCTGTCCCTCGTGTTCAAGTGAATTTGCTGGATATGCTCTTAAAGAATGTAACTGGAAAAGAAAAAATGGGTTATTTTCTCTGAGGTTCAAGATCTTAAGTAGTTATAAGAAAACGTAAGGAACACAGCTGAAAACTAGGTTTCATTTCTATAAGATGATTTTCTTCATTAGAATGATAGAATGGAGGCTTTGGTGTACAAATCCTATTCCTTCAAAAATTAAACACCTGGCTTCGGGTAAAGGAGAGTTGGGGGGTGGTATGATGCTGTATTCAGAGCCCTGACTGTGTTGGCCATCCCCAAAGCCTCTTCTGACCTTCCTGTCTCTGGGACCAGATATGTGTCCTTAGAGCATCAGTTGGAAGGGTACTCAGCATTTCCAAATACCAGGCCATTGATGCTAGAGACACATTTGCAAGGGCAGGAGTTTCTGTCTGGTCTGCTCACTTCTGTACTCCTGGCATCTAAAATAATACTCTGCCCGGAGAATGGTCTCACTAGATAGTTTTCATGTGAATAAGTGAGTACAATCTTAAAGTTGAAACAGAGTTATTCTGAAAATTACTCTGACCCTGTGACTGGATTCAGTAGTTCCACTGTAAGTTGGCCTTGTCCCAGGAGTCATAGGGCAGATTCTTATCGCCCCTTTTTGTTTTTGTTTTTTTTCTTACTGCCCCTTTTTAAAGTTTAAATGGTTTTTAAAGTTAAAAATGTTTTTTAGTAAATATTGAATGGCTATGAAAGAAGATTTGTAGAAGATCTGTAAGGTGTAAAGGAAAACAATATAGCAAATATCCACGTGCCTACCATCCACTTTAAGAAAAAGACCACCACCTTTAAAGTCTTCTTCTCACTGTCCTTGGAGGTCACCATTGTCCTGATGTGGTTTTTTGTTATATTAATAAGTGTTTTTTAAAAATCATTTGTCATTCTTTGGGGTTTGTTTTCAAATTGCTTTAACAGACATATGTTCTTTAAGCAATATATTGTCTAGTTAGCATGTTTTAGAAGCTTGTGTTAATGGAATGTCCTCTTTTATACGTTACAAGTTTCACCCAGTTGTATTTGAGATTCGCTCACGTTTTGTCCTGCCAAAATCCTTTTTTTTCCTGCCGTATGTACGGTATTCCGTTGTATGAATATGGTGAGTATACTACAATTAAACATTCCTAATGGACATTTGGATTATATCCCATTTTATGCTATTGTGAAAAATACTGCATTGTTCTCTGGGAGAACATGTGCCAAAGTGTCCCTGGGCCACTTCACACTCCTTAGGATGGCTGTATCAGGGAACAGGGAACAACAAATGTTGGGAAAGAGGTGAAGAAATTGGAATCTTGTGCATTAACGGAGGGTATGTAAAATAGTGTAGCCACTGCGGAGCCCTGTGGTGGTTCCTCAAAATTGTAAACGTAAAACTGCCATGTGATCCAGCAATTCTGCTTCTAAGTGTATACTCAAAAGAATTGAATGCATGGATTCAAACAGATAATTGGACACCCGTGTTCATAGCAACATTATGCACAGTAGTCAAAAAGTGGAAACAACCCAAATCGATAAATGTATAAATCGATAAACAACATGTGGTGTATACACACAGTGGAATATTATTTGGCCTTGACAAGGAAGGAAATTCCGACATGCTACCGCATGAATGAAGACATAACGCTAGGAGCGCCTGGGCGGCTCAGTCGGTTAAGCATCCGACTTTGGCTCAGGTCATAACTTCACGGTCTGTGAGTTTGAGCCCTGCACCGAGCTCTGTGCTGACAGCTCGGAGCCTGGAGCCTGCTTCGGATTCTGTGTCTCCCTCTCTCTCTCTGCCCCTCCCCCAGTCGCTTGCTCTCTCTCTCTCTCGAAAATGAGCATTAAAAACAAAAAGACATAATGCTAAGTGAAATCAGTCAGACATAAAAAGATAAATACTATATGATTTCAGTTATATGAGGTACCTAGTATGGTCGAGTATTTAGAAACAAAGTAGAATCATGGTTGCCAAGGACTGGGGAAAGAGGAGAATAGGAGTTACTATGTAATAGGATAGCATTTCCATTTGGGATAGTGAAGAAGCTCAGGAGTGGGATGGTGGTGATGGTTGTGCAGCATCGTGAACGTACCTGATGCCTCTGAACTGTACACTTGAAATTTGTTAACGTGGGAAATTTTATGTTATGTGTATTTTACCGTAATAAAAAATACAGAGCAAAAAGCCAGTTTTCCTAGGATAAGAGGTGTTTTCCCACTGCGGCTGAATACCATATAGTAACGTTAGATTAAGTTTCGTGAAATTTATTTTCAGCTAAATATGAGTGAGTGAGCATGTTTTGTGTGTGCATGTGCATGTGTGTGTAAGAGAGACACAGAGACAGATTGGGGTTGTGGTGTCAAACGTATTTCTTACTGCTATGGGTGAGGTTCCAAAATGTTTGAAATCTGTGTCATAGAATAATAGCCTGCCGTGAGAAATTCATGTTTGAATATGTATGTGGGTGTGCATGTAAAGCTAAAATAAATTCTTGGGTTCACTCTTATATATATTACTCCTTTTCGTTAGAAAAAAATACCGGTCTTGGCCTACTAAGTTGATTTGGTGACCCACAATTTGAAAATTACTGTTCTGGTTACATTCCTAGGAGATGAATTATTGAGTGACAAGGTAAAAACAAACATTTTCTAGATTTTGCTGTGTTTTAGTGTATATCCGTTCACTCTGAACAGAGTGGGTGTGATGGTGGTTTGTACCACTCTGCTTGGGCATTTGGAAATGTGAGGACACTGTTTGGTCATCACAGTGACTGAGGAGTGCTTTTGGCATTCAGCGGATGAGGTCCAGAGTGGAAGTGCCCTAAAGTATACAGGGCAGCCCTGCACAAGCAACGATTGTCGTGTCCAGAATATCTTCGGTGTCCTTGTCGAAAAACACTGGGCCTGACTGTGTAGTTTTTCTACCGTTTTTCTTTTTGTATGCTATTTATTGGTAACACTGTATTATTGGAGGCATGGGCCGTAACAAGCCTGGGGCCTGAAGTCCGGAATCAGAGTTTGAATCTTGCTACTTAACCAGCTCTCTTGTGTCCCTGAACAATGTATCTGCTTATCTCTCTGCCTCAGTTTTTTGATCCAGAAAATGGAGATGACAATACCTACTTCCAAGGGTTTGCCTTAGAAAATAAGATTATGGTTGTAGAGTATTTACAAGCTCATAAGTGCTCAATAAATGATAATTACTACATTATGAATTTGTACTGCTGTATTTATTTGTTCAGTTAAACCCATTTTCTCAGGTAGAGACATACTTATCTTACTTAAATCTTGCCTTATTATTATTATTTTTTTTTTTTTGGAAAGGAAAAAGAGAAACCTTATGTGGCCACTTGGGTTAATAGAGTATAAAATAAAAGGATTCAGAGAAATTTGCCTTGAAGTGTCTCTTATTCTAATTTGTCTCCCCTTGATCTTTTCTTCCTTATTTTTATTGTAACCACCTTCCCAGTTCACGTGGATGTAGTGGAGCCAACCACACCAGCATCGCAGGTCCAGAAATCTCCAAACCCTGAGTGGTTGGTCAGGACCTCTGCCGCAGAGAAAGCTACTGACTCCGCTGCAGCTACGTTTTTTAAAATGCCACCAGAAAAGAGCCCTGGATACAGCTAGAGGGCAGGAGCCCACCCACCGGGAGCCGCTGGGTGTCGTGCAACGCATCCTAGACGTGGTGTCGCAGAGCCTTGCATATCGCAGTTGACATTCCCAGTCCTTTTACCGCCAGGATGACCCCTCTTCAGACAAAGCAGTGGACTCTTTCTCTTAGAAAATCATGTTGTGCAAATCTGGTTTAAAAAAAAAAAATTAGTAAAGTATTGCAGCAGCAGTTTAAAACAGAAAAAAAAAAAGTCATCCTCTGCTATTTGTTACATTGCTGTCATTGTCCCAACAGTTACCTGCAGCCCCGTTTACAGAGCTGTTGCTTTTTGCAGGTATGTCTCTTTCCTTGAAAAACTAGTAACTGCTTTTGCATCCTTTTTGTGTAGAGCTTTTAATATCATTTGAGGAAGTCCCAAATTGGTAGCCAGTTCTAGACAGATTCAAACACTGAGTTAAGACCGGTGTGTGGAATTGCGTTTGCAGAGACAAGGTTTGCCTTTGAGCCTGGTCTTGATTCACTGATCGTGCCAATAAGCTAAATCCATCAAGTTCTCATTTCGGAGCCTCAGAGGAGACCCCAGCGGCCTGGACAGCGGGAACTTCTTCCAGTTTTCTAAATGGCCTAATGGGATCTCCAGCAGATGCATTTGTACTTGGCCTCGTCTCCAAAGTTGGTGTTCTCCTGCAAGAGGATGTCTGTATTCATGATGTAATGAAGAAAATGGTTTAGTTGTTCAACAAACTTAAAATAGTCAGTGGATTGTGTCTTAATACTTCATGTCACAGTGTAAGCCTTTATGTACTAAATGGGAATTTTATTGTTAGTTTATAGGTCAGTAACCTGCAGCAGAAATTCATACTCTGTTATAATAATGGCTTCTTGGGGCCGTACTTTGGGGAGAAAAATGTCTTTTTGACACGCCTTTATACTTGGCGTGTTTATGACGGCTCAGCTGCGTGTGGAGTTATGTATACAGCCATGCCTGGAGTTGGATGCCGCTTTGTCAGAATGAGGAATAAGTGACTGCCTGGAACCGCTGGGGAAAAGCCACCCTTTCTAAAAAAGTATTATCAAGAGTGTCTGTCATTCAGAGGACTGGTTGACAGCGCGTTCTTTTTTGTACAAATTGAGTACATTTACTCTGAAATGTACAGAAACTGTTTTCAAAGTGCCCACTGCTCTGGAACATTCCAGAGGAACTCCCAGCCCCGCGCCTGGATATTTTCTGTGCTTGAATAGGTGCTGAGTGTCAGGACAGAGCCTCCTTTTCATGAAACGCAGTTGTCCCTTCTCCTCACACAGAATGTGAGGGTGGGCTGCTCTATCACGTTCCCTTTAAAAATGGTAGTCCTCTCCAGTGCCAAGTCCAGGGTTTCCTTGTTGATGGGTGGGTGTGAGTCTAGTTGGAAAGGGGGACTTGAAGGTAATTTACGTAGCCCTTTTCTGTAACGGAGAACGGAGAACATGTCAGCTGTAACAAGGGGTATGGTGGAGGGAGGGGCAGGTGGAGATTGTGAGGTGAGGGAGTGGCGTGAATGCCAACCCAGCATCTCTGGGAGCCACCCCTGGTTCTCATGCAGTAGTGAGTGTACTTCCCTTCCCTGGGGCCTGTAGCCGTGGCAGTATAAGAGATAAAGTGCCTGTTGAATATGAAATGGCACTACCAAGTTGTTTTAGTGACGAAGGTTGGCTTGATTGTCCTGTGTGCATTCAAACCTAGTCCCCGTCGTGTCCTGAGACAAATCTCTAATGTAATTAGTTGGATTTAAGGGAGAAATCCATGGATGTAATTTTACTTTCTTTGCACTAAGCTCTGGCTGTTGTAGAGACGGGTCCTGTCATCATAGCCTATTCAGACTTCCACAGTTCAGGGCGAGTCTTATGGCCTAGCAGTTCTCCTTTGTACCTGTGATTACAAATAATTTACATAGAC
This sequence comes from Prionailurus viverrinus, assembly GCF_022837055.1. Classification (NCBI taxonomy): domain Eukaryota; kingdom Metazoa; phylum Chordata; class Mammalia; order Carnivora; family Felidae; genus Prionailurus; species Prionailurus viverrinus. The sequence continues at coordinate 116,833,919 of NC_062566.1, forward strand.
AACTTTATTTACATTTTAAACATCTGTGTGATGTAAGGGTAGGTGACTGCTGCCATTTTTCAGAGACCAGAAATAAAGTTTAGCACCTTGCCCAGAAATCACATAATCAAGCCAAAACTGAAATCCCAGATTTTTGGACTTCCTCTGCCCTGGGTTATAATCTTTTGTTTTTCATTGATAGGCCTGAGTGACTCGGAGACCCATAATTTTGAAACAGTGTGTCATGAACGTTTGTCATCTTTCTTGGGCATGCTTTTCTACATATTTTGAGTACCTTCAACAGGGATTACCCCCAAATGCCATATCTACCTATAAGTGGGGAAGAAAATTAGTTGCCTAAAAAATAGCCATGAATACTTTGCAACACAGGGTTGTCAGCTGTGCTCCTCATTTTAGGCTGCTGCATGAGCATGCTTACAGAATTATTAACCAACTTACTTTGCTTCTTTTCTGTATGAGTCAATTCCAGAGGAGTAACCTTAGAATGGGGTGTTTTTTGAATCTTAAATTTTAAATTTCTTTTTTATATGGCCAAGTGTATGATGTCATACACCGAGAAAAGTCTGTTACTTTTCAACAAAAGATGTAATTTTACGATCAGGTTTTGTAGTCTGTTGAAAAAACTCTCATAGCATGACTTCCTTTGGGGATAATCATTGAGCTCACATGCATTTGATCTACTCAAAACTAGTAACTGAAGCTGAGTTGCACAGTTCTTGCTTATTTCAGGGTTCTGATTTATCCTAGCCGGCTATACAGCCTGCCTGTCTGAATCCTAACCTGTATTTTCCATGGTGGGCACAAGTCAAGACATTATCTACTTGCATGAGCATCATTCATAAAAATTAGTTTTGCTTATGAATTTAAGGGAATTGGAGGTTATTTTTCATTTTAAGGGAACAGGTTCATTTGCATCAACTCTTGTGTTACTTTTTGGTAAGAACTGTGCAGAATAGGGAATTAGCGGTTTCCGTGGTGCCAAGTTTGGGAGGGGCAGGGTGTGGTCTCTATTGAGCGGTGTATGCTTAATAGGGCACATTTAACCTTGAATTCTTTTGAAATCAAATGCAGTTGAAAATATCAGACGACATTGTTTTGCTGGGCTGTGAAACAGGCTGCGAACAAGGCCATTTTGGCAGTAAAGTGACCAAAAGCTGAAATAAAACTTCTTAATCTGTGATGCTTGTGGCATCCTTTGCTAAGTCAAGCTCCACACTGAGGACAGGTAATTAAACTACTTAGGAATCCCACATAGATGGCTCTGATCTGTCCCTGTATTTTGGAATCAGAGACATGGTCTAGACCCACAGCATCGGAGGTTGTCGAGCTGCAGAGGAGCAGAGTCACCACAGAGGTCACTTAGAGTGGAACAGGTTACGGTGTCAGGAGGAAGGAGGTAGGCTGGCAGTGTCATTGCTGGTGTGACGGCTACTCCACTTTGGCTCTAAGGCTCCTGGTGATGTTTGATTTCATTTCTGGTCTTCTCTCTATTTTGACTTCATTCCTCTGGTCAGAGCCACATGCTTTTTGTTTCCTGAGGCGAAGACTATGTAAAAATCTTAGCATTACGAGCCACATTCAGTGTTCCCTAAGTCTGGTGAAATTCAGCCGAGCTGGCGTGAGAACGGACTGGCCTACTCTAGCAGCTGTGGATACAGTCTAGCTGGGGGCAGAGTTTACAGGGTGTGTCATGATTCATGTGGTGGCCGGAGGGATAGTAAAAGCAGTTTGCCCCTGGTGTCAGCTGTTACCTTTGTTAATACTTGAGCTGTCTCACTTGTTGGTATTTGCTTATCTCCCGCACCGGCCACGCCAGCTGGTGTAGTTACTGATGGTGGCGGCAGTCAGGATGGGCTCTTACCCCATCAAGCAACAGTACTGAGGGAGTTGTTGGGTTTTGCCAATGCACTAAACGCAAGGTGGCCCGGAGAGGCTTTCACCTACATTAAGATCCCAAAAGAGATGAATGTCAAATGCCTGAAAACAGCAATGTGGAATAGACACAAGGAAAATGAATGATGCTGCTGAAGCGTATGGATCTGTAAGGTTTTTAGCAAGCCCAGCAAAACAAACTTCTGGCCAAAAGAAATTTTCCCGCCACTGCACATAGGTGTGTTAAGCACTTGGGGAAATTGCCAAGTTTTCGGAACGTAAGCTTTCCAAGCACAGTATTGAAGAATGAGGCAGATCCTGAAGATGTTCACCGGGGAAAACAATCTTGGGAAGGTTCAGAAGTAAGAAGGCATGACGAAGAGAAGGAGACATGCTTAGAGCAGAGGTGCTGGGGCCTGTAGACGGACAGCAGCAGCACGTCCTTGCCCCAACCACACATACTGGACCAGAAATGGAGGGTGGGTTGGGCAGTCTTACAAGCCCTCCGGGGGACTCTGGTGCACGCTGACATTTGTGAACCACAGGCTTTGCATAGTTAAATGTTTTAAGATGTTGGTGTCCCCCTAAGCTGTAAGGTGCACTTACATTTCTCTCCACAAGTATAGACGTGTTTTGTATATGATTCTTTGCAGAAATTGTTAATGTCTTTATTTCCCATACTTTTTCCCTGAAGCTCCTAAAAAATCTCCTGGAAATATTGGGAAAGGATGATGGGGAGAAAAATGTCATCAAGGCCATATTTAGATGGATGGAAACAACCTTTCACGTGGGTTAAAATATAACTGAATTTTCAGTCTGTGCGTGATAGTCATTTTTCACAACAGACAGCAAAACATTTGTGTAACGTACGGCCGCCTATGATTTCATGATACTTGTTCATTGCATCTTAATTTCCTGGGAAAGTGTTATGTCTTTTCCGGCATAATAATGACGAAGTCTTTAGAGTGTGGCTCACAAAAATGAAATAATTGGCGGAAGAGACCATCCTGAGTACATAGTGTTGTGGAATAAATCCTCGTTGAGTTATTGGTGATCTTTTGCTAGAACTTAATCACACCCTATTGTCTTTGTGTTACATTTCAATGATTCTGCAGAGGCTGGTGACCAGCAGCAACAGAATGTTGTATATTTTTGTGTTGTCTGACTCAAGGATTCAGCATTTCCGAATACGGTACTCGAGTCCTAAAGCTTTGAAATGAAATTGCGACCGTTTCTTTCTTTGGGTTTTATTTGCACAAATAAGGCTAGGCTGTAATTTATTACTAAAGCCTGCGAGCCCAAGATTTTCTCTGGGAATATGTGTGGCCAATGAGGACTTCTCTGGTATCATGTCCTCAGGTACTCACGTCGTCTTGTGCCCAGGTGTGACTTTATAAAGGTGATTAAGTGAGGGCACAGGCCTGTGTCACCGAAAGAAAAGCTTAATGTTACAGTTCCCCTAGAAATAAGGCATGGCTTGCCCTGCAGGGCCACAGGAGGACAACCGGGTTTGGTCAAGAGGCAGAAGATGGGAGCAAGCAGTAGGTTTAGGCCAGAGCCTCTGTTGGGGTTTCCACTATGAAGGCGGGGCAGGGCAGGGGGAACAGTTTGGAAATGGCTAGTTTGAATAATTCTGGGGCCTTTGGACCATAGTATAGACTCTGGTTGCCTGGTACCTGGCCCTGGGGTGATTGCTTCCTGGAGTGGAACAGGCCAGATGGAGGGGGTATGGCTCCATCGTACCTGCTTAGTTTGCACATCAAAAGCGTGCTGCTGGCTGATTCCTTTGCTGTCTTCTGAGAATCAGCCAGCCCTGGGAGAGGCAGTGTTTCCCTAGCCAGAAAGGGTTTTTAATCTGTTAAAACATTGTAATATACAGAAAATTAAAAAAAAAACAACAACAGGATTAGCCCACATGTTTAAGCTGTTGAGTTCTCCTTTCAATTTTTTCAGTCTTTTAAAACACCATGTGATTTTCCTCTTCGATCTTGAAAACCAGTTAAAAATACCTCTGACCAAAAATGTTGGTGTTACTAGATAGTATCAAGGTATGGGAATATAAAAAGAAGGTTTTCAAGATGTAAATTATGAGAAGTAATGTTTTCTTTCGCCGGAAGTGAGTTCTGACCCTTGGAGATCCCTCATTCAAATGTTTTTAATTGAGAAAGAGGAAACATCAGAGAACTTACAGATGGTTGTGGTGGCTTTGACTTAAATCAACCCCTTTCACTGTGTGTAGACCCTGCATCTTGCCCCTCCCAGTGGGCCGTGTATCCCTTCATGAACAATTGTCATGATTGTGCGGACTCCTGCCACCCCAAAACCATGGCGACATTTAAAATTGCTCTCGATATTTATCCCACTCCTCTTGTCAGTAGCTATTGCAAACTGCGGCCATTTCAAACTCTGCTTACCCCCACCTTCTCTCAAGTTCAGCGGCCAATCTCCCCCATCCCCTAGCAGGTAACAGGCCATTAGACAGGAGTCCCCGGTCGCACACCCCTTACGTACACCCTTCCTCACCTCCTTCTTGCAAGTGCCTGTCATACCTAAGACAGATTCCTTCTCCTCTGTGCCTTGGTTCCCTCTCCTTTGATCAGATGCCTTGCTCAGTCTAACTATAGCTTCTCACTCCTGGCACGTAGAGCTTTGCATTTGAACATGTTTTAAAGATTCCTTCTTCAAACAAAAATACCTTTCTCAGCCCTTTGAACCCCTTGGCTACCAAAAATACTGCCCTCACTCGCACTTCCTGTTCATTAATTCTCAGTCCACTGAAGCGGTAGTTTTTAACCCTGGCTGCACATTAAGACCACCTGGGGAGATTTTTAAAAATCTTAATTCCCCCAACTGAACCACAGAAAAATCACATCAGAATGGGGAGGCGGGACAGGCTTCATTCTTTTTAAAGCAATGGTGCAGGTGGGGCTGAGAACCACCATACCAAAACCTGGCTGCTACACTCACCGCCATTAAAACTTTTTGCTGGGTTCACCAGTGATTTCCAGTTGTCAAAATTCAGTCCTTTGATTGATCATTATGATGTCATACTGTACAGTGACTTCCATTGTGGAATTGTCCCTGTTCTGACCCTGCTTTCTCCTGATTTTTCCCCTACTTCTTTGCTTTCTCAATCTCCACAGGTGGGAGGATGGGTGGGTGGGTCAGTCCAACACAGACCGGATGTCCCTGTCCTCCCTTTTGATATTTCAGTTAACACCCGTGGGCTCACGCGCCCCTTTGCCATACCACCTAATGCACTGACTTAAAGCACGGGCATAGAGTGAAGCATTTCATTAATAATTGGTGTAGACTCACAGGAAAGTGTGCTCAAGGTCTCTGCTCCTTCCTTTGTTTCTCTTTGTCCCTACTCCAGGCCCACATAGGTAGGAAGGTTGCTAATCACATTTGTCAGGTTCTAAGATTCATAAGACCCCTATTTCCTCTTGGTGTTGCCATTCGTGAAAAGTCAGGCTGGAACTCTGGTCCCTCTTCTGTTTTCTCCTCTCCAGGGTCTTGGACCAGTAAGGAGGCCTGGGCCCACTTCTACATACAAGGAGGCTACCCCCACCTAGTGCTTTCAGTTTTTTTACTTTCTGCTTCTGGTAAGAGTTTAGTTTGGGCATGAGACGGACTCATTTCCTCACCGATGTTTGACCTTCGGTACCACGTTGGATCTTGGGGTTTCAGGCCCTAGCCCTACTCCTAGTAAAGTGGAACTCGATTTTCTACTTTATTGCCGTCACTGCATACTGCCTCGGAAACTATATGTAGGGGTTCCACCCTCATCAGAAGGGATCCTGTGTGTTCCTGGCTTCTTTGAATCAGTAGTTTCTGATTCGAAATCTGGGATGAGGGATCTGATTAGTACTCATGTGCCTATCTATCCTAGCTGCAGGAAGTGAGGATGAGTTATCTGGAATGTGTAGCTTCTGTTGGGGTTGGATGAATTCCTCAAACAGGAGGGTAGTTCAGATGCTGGACAGCTGATAAGAATAACAAAGGTCTACTCGGGCCATTGTCCTATTTACTGATTCAAAAAACATGTATTCAGCACTCAGTAAGCCAGCCTTCCTCAGGGATCTTGTGGGGAAGATGGCTGCTACAAAACAGGATAGTCCCAGGGTCCTTAGATATACTCTGCTTGAAACCAGTCTGACCCTTTCCAGAGCCCCTAATAATATGATGATGATGATGGTAATAATGACTATTTACTGAGTGATTATTATATGCCATTTGTCAACAGCATCTCAATCTTTAACAACTCTAAGGTAGGTAAATTTATGTCAGTTTTAAAGCCATGAAATAATACATGCAGTCATAGATTAACTTGCTCAAAGTCACATAGCTAATATTCAAGCCAGCATTCACACTCCGTCTTTTTGGTGCTAGACTTTCTGTTCCCAGCAACACTATCTGCTGCCTCTTTTCACAATGTAAATGAACTATTGGTGGCCACGTATATGTGAAATAAACTATGTGCCACTGGTCCCAGGGCTGGGTGTCTCGTGACACCCTTTTATTCCATTTACCTGTTGCTCCTGGTGAGCTGTTTATCAAAGCAACCGTGAATGGGCTCCTGTGCCTACATCATTGAAAGAAGATAGGCAATTTCTGTGGCATCTTCTTTTTTTTTTTTTTAATTTTTTTTTCAACGTTTATTTATTTTTGGGACAGAGAGAGACAGAGCATGAACGGGGGAGGGGCAGAGAGAGAGGGAGACACAGAATCGGAAACAGGCTCCAGGCTCTGAGCCATCAGCCCAGAGCCCGATGCGGGGCTCGAACTCCCGGACCGCGAGATCGTGACCTGGCTGAAGTCGGACGCTCAACCGACTGTGCCACCCAGGCGCCCCTCTGTGGCATCTTCTTAAAATGACCTATTCTTGTTTTTGGAAGCTACTAGAGCAAAAGTCAATAAAATCTTCCAAACCTATGGCAGGTGTTGTCCTTTGTATGCCAAAGCAAAATGGATCCCTAAGGCGTGAGGACATGTACTTTGAATTGTTAATGGTAGTGATGGACTGTTCTGAACGTTCTGCTAAACGCCTTGTAGACCTGCTAGCAATATAGCTGTCTTAACAGTTTGGGCCTTAATAAATGTCCCTTCACTCAGTAGATGTGAATAGAACACATTTTATGCCAAGCACCCTGCTTGCAGCTGAATACACAAAGAGGAAAGGCATTCCTGCTGTCATGATATTCATGGTCTTCTGAGGAAGAGACCAGGAGAGCAAATATTGTGATGTAGAATGATAAATTTTGAGATAAGAATACCAGGGTATCTTGGCAGCAAGGAGGAAGGCACCCGAACTCAAACTGAGTAGAGGGAGGATTTGAAAAATGCTGGACCATGTCCTGAAGGATGAACAGGAAGTTCAGTGAAGACAAGAGAATGAGGTCATCCTGCCTAAAGAGCATGGTTTGTATAGGGCACTGCATGTCTTGTGGTATGGCTGACAGCATAAAGGAGCAGGGAGAGGTAGGCAGGAGGCCAGTGAAGGACCCTGTGTAAACTGGCTTGCTTGTCGATTTGGAGAGCTGTTACAGTATTCCTCTGCTGGGTAGTCATGGAAAGCCTACTGCAACTGGCCCATTGTGCAAACAAAGCCGGAACTGAGATGTGACCAGGTTTCCATCTCCTCGATCACCTCCCTGGAAAACATAACCAGATCCATCTGTTTGTGGGAGCTACTGACGTGCTTAGGAGTAGAGGAAGCTGAATTGGAAATAACAGTTTGCACCATGGCTGACTGAATCCTTCATGTGTTCTATCCTGATGCCAGGCTGAAGTTATTCCTCTTAAACCACCTTATCTTGGTAGAATTTAATGCACACTGCAGTCATCTTAATTCCTAGTACTGTTCTTCAGTAGCAGAGTTGCTATTCTAAACTATGTGTTTGGAGATTTTTTTGTTTCTCAGTGGTGACCATAAATTTGTGTTGATCAACTCACACTCTATATTGGGAAACTCTGCAGTCTTTGCAATTTCAAGGCTGCAGAAAGTATCCATAGGATAGAATGAATGAACCTGGCCCATATTAAGCATTGATTTTGGTCTCATTAATTCCATGCTGTAAGTAAAGTTAGCTGAACCCTTTGAAATGGTGTAAAATGGAACCAATTAAGTGGTTTTGGCCAACAGTGGTGATGAATGGCCCTTTTTCTGGTGTTCCACAGTAGTGTGACTTAGAGCCTCCTCTCCACATTCTTTGGAGCTCTTGATTCAAACCCTTTTTTTAAACAAAAAATCTTTTAGTTTGAAATAAGTTTAGACCTAGAGGAAAGTTGCAAAAATAGTACAGAAAGTTGCCATATGCCCTTCTCCCAGCTTCTAGTGTTAACAACTTACATAGCCGTGATACAGTTATTGAAACCAGGAAATTAACGTTGACACAATCCAGTTAACTAAACTACCTGCTTAGTTGAATGTCATCAGTTCTGCCTGTTACGTCCTTTCTCTGGTTAAGAATTCAACCCAGGATCCATTTGTATTTGGGTCTGTTTCTGGGCTTTGGGTTCTATTCACTGGTCCGCTTATCTCCTTGTACACAGTAGCACACTGTTTTCAATAATAGACACTTTATAGTATATTTTAATATCTGGTAGAGCTAGTCCCCTGTTACAATTTTTCTTTTCCAGTGTTTTCCTGGCTATTCTTAACATGTTTGTTTTTCCGCGTAAACTTTAGTATCAACATGTCTGAGATTGCATTACATTTATTAGCTCACTTAGAGAGAACTGACGTCTTTACAGTGTTGAGTTATCCAAATTACCCAAGAACAGGGGATGTATTTCTACTTGTTCAAGTCTATTTTTGTGCCTTTTCAGTACTGTTTTAAAGTTTTCCTTGGATAGGTAGTACGTATATCTTATTAAGTTTATCCCCTTGTATTCAATTCTTTCTTGCTACTAATGGGGTTTTCTCTGCTATGAGGTCTTCTACTTGGTTATTGTTCTTATATATGCCTTTTGATTTTTGTATATTAACTTTATATCCTACTGCCTTCCTGAATTCTTTTGATTTTGGGGTGACTTTTATCACTGATCCTCAAGGATCAAAAAAAAAAATCTTTCTAAATGTATTGAACAGTAGCAAGAAATGAATCTGTAGAAGTCGAGAGTGCTTTGAAAGCTTAACTTTGGGTGGCAAGTGAGATGAAAGCCGCCTTTCACCCTGAAAGTATCTGTGGAGACCTGGTCCCTTGAGTCTCTGTCATGGTGACTGTGATAGGTGCCAGAGGTAAAGCAGGGCCTACTCAAAGCAGAGTGTTTAGCCTGAGATCTCCCACGAAACAGGGACCCTCAAAGTGCTACCCTCACAGTGTAAGCATCAACACTAAGTAAACCCACCAAGCAGAAATAACAGCAAGATAGCATGCCTTTATTGATATTGGCCTTGGGTGGAGGAAGAGTTTCTTTGTTTGTTTGTACCTTAAAATGTTTAGCAAGTTGTCCCTTATAGAGTTTATGGCCTAAGTTCATCCTACTGGTGTGGTCCAAAATACTGCAAATGGGAATTTCATTTACAATAAACCTAGGTCAGTAGTGACCTCAGAGGACTAGCAAACACAGATTCTCTCAAAAGCAATAAAACTTCAATCAGGGTATCTAAGAACTACCACAGATAAAGTTAGAAAGAATATGAGTAGCTCACAGTTAAAAACCACAAACCAAAGGAGGAATCAAGGTCCCATGAGTGAGAGGCATCAGAAACAACATACAGGAGAGTCAGACTCACAGACACATTAGATATTGTACTTACTGCCACATGATATAAACTAAATGTTTTAAATATATTTCAAGAAATAAAAGAGAGACTTCAAAACACCAGGCAACAGAGGCACGTAATTTTGAAAGGAGGTGATGAGAGTTACAGTGTCCTACTGTCTTTCAGTTGTTCAGGAGGAGTTAGAGTCTTACCAATTTGGGGCCTTAGGTGGGTAGACATTTTAAAATATTTGGAGTAACCACTCAATAAATATAGAGAATATAGCACTTAAGTTAACATGGGAAGGATGATAAAAAAGAAGCTAGAAAGGTGAGAAAAACAAAAAGCATAAAATAAGATAGTAAAAGAATTCAAATATGTCAGTTATAAGTGTTAATGAACTAAACTCTGCAGTTGAAAGATAAAGCCTGTAATACTGGATTTAAATATCTACCTATATGCTATTTATGAGAGGTACTTGGAAAACTTAGTCACAGGAAGATTGAAAATAAAAGGATGAAAAAAATATAAGAGGAAGATATCAGAGAAAGTAATCTCTATGAAATTAGAAACTTCGGCTCCATTACTGATAAATGGTTCAATTTGCCAGACATACTGATTTTCAGCTAAGCTTGATAATAGAGCCTCAGTATATACATAAGCAAAAATTGGCAAAACTAAGTTTAAAATATCTTTTAGTAATTGATACAAGTGGACAGAAATTGTTACCTGCAAAATATACCAAAGCAAAATACAAGTGATAACAGGATAACATATTTGCAGTTTATTTCACACATTAAGGGCTAATAGTCCTAATTTATGAACACCTTTTTAAGATAAAGGTTTTGGGGTACCTGGGTGGCTCAGTCAGTTAATTGTCCAACTTCAGCTCAGGTCATGATCTCATGGTTGAATTTGAGCCCCATGTCGGGCTCTGTGCTGACAGCTCAGAGCCTGAAGCCTACTTTAGATTCTGTGTGTCTCTCTCTCTGCCTCTCCCCTGCTCATGCTCTGGCTCTCTCTCTCAAAAATAAAATAAAATAAAAAACAATTAAAAATTAAATGGTTTGGGGCACCTGGGTGGCTCAGTCGGTGGAGCATGTAACTCTTGATCTCACGGTTGTGGGTTCAAGCCCCATGTTGGGTATGGAGATTACTTGAAATCTTAAAAAAAATAAAAATAGAGGAGATCCTATAGAAAAATAGGGAAGAGAGATGAACAGTTTATAGGGAAAAAATGCAAATGTCCCTTAAGCATGTGAAAAGACAACTTAATTATTTGATTTTCACAACAACCTAATGAGGTAGATATTCTTATCTTCCCCATTTTTCAGAGAAGGAAACTGAGTTAAAAAGAGGTAAAGCATTCTACCTGAACTCAAATACTAATCAGTTATGGTGCTAGGATTTGAACGCAGTCAGGCTGGCTCCAGATCAGAGTAATTCACCATGACTAAGTGAGGCTTGTTTCAAGAACACAAGGGTCATTTAATATTAGGACTAGCTGGGTGTTTCCTTAATTTGATAAAATATATTTATCTCAATTCAAAGCCAGCATCATGCTTAATTGAGAATTAGAGAAACAATTTTTTAAATTAAAGTCAGAAACAAGACAAAGATGTCCACTAATCATCACCATTGTTTAAAACTGTTCTTCAGGACTTAGACAAGACAATTAGACAAGAGAAAGAAATTAAAGGTAGAGAAATTAGGAAGAGAGGATAAAATTATAATTTGCAGATATGATTGGACTGTCAAGCTAGAAACTAAAAAGGAGTAACCAACTTAGAACAAACTTAGAAACGAAACAAGAATTTAATAAATTAGATGGGTACAAAAGTAATTTTTAGAATCAACAGCCTTTGTATACACAATGTCTGATTACATGCTACAAAGAAAGAAAAGACCCACTTTATAATAGCAGCAGAAAACAAAAGATATAAAATACTTAGGAATAAGCCCAAGAAGTAGAAAAGTTCAGAATGCTAATGAGGGACACAAAACAAGACTTGAACAAATGGGAAGAAATCCCATGTTCTCACACAAGAACAATGAGCCTTGTAATGACGTCACTCTCCTTAATCTATAAATTTGATATGATATTCAATAAAAGTACCAGATTTTTAAAAAAATTTGTAATGTTTACTTTTGAGAGAGACAGAGTGCAAGTGGGAGAGGGGAAGAGAGAGAGGGAGACATAGAATCTGAAGCAGGCCCCAAGCTGTCAGCACAGAGCCCAACATGGAGCTCGAAGCCATGAACCGTGAGATCATGACCTGAGCCGAACGCTTAACTGGCTGAGCCATCCAGATGCCCCCTTTACCAATTAGATTTCTAAAAAAGATTTACACAAACTAATTCTGAAGTTCATATGGAAAACCAAGCAAGGATATGCAAGAAAGAAAGGGATGGTGATAGAAGGAGATTAACTCTATAGATGTTTAAAATTTATAAATCTATAGCAATTAAAACAGTGTGGTAATAATTCGTGAATAGCCAGATCAGTAGAAGAGTTCAGAAACAGGTCTAAATACATACAGGAATTGAGTGTATGATAAAGGTGGCTTTTCAATCAGTGAGGAAAAGACTATTGAGAAGGAGATCACTGGGTAGTGTTCTGGAAAAAAATTAAGGTGAATCCACACTTTACTCCTTATATCAGGATAACTTGCAGGCAGTTCTAAGGCTTAAGTGTAAAAAATAAAACTCCGAATGTACTAGGAAGAAAAAAGAAAATTTTCTTATGACTTGAGAATGGGAAAGGACTTTCTGAGTCTGCCACAAAACCCAACAGCCTTAGAAGAAATGATTGCTAGGTGAGACTTTGTAAAGATAAGAGAGTCTCTTCATGACTCTCTTCATAAGCATCATAAGCAAATGCAAATGAGAACCTGGGTGAGATATGTGTAACTCCACCAAGATAAGGGCTAATTTACCTAATTTTATAAAAGGAACCCCTCAAATCAAAAAGAAATAGATCAGCAATCCAATATAAAAATGGTCAAAAGAAATTAACAGATACTTCATAGAAGAGAAAATACAAATGACTCTTAAGCATGTGAAAATAATGTGAGCTAAAGCTCACTTGTAATAAAATAGATTTTTCACCTATCAAAAACAATAAAGTTTGATAATACACTATAGTGGCAAGCATTGTAAGAAATTACAATGGACGTTAGACAGTTATTTTGAACTAAATTACAAAAAAAAATCATGACATCAAAACTTGAAGAACAAAGCTAAAGCTGTACTTAAAGGGAAGTGTGTTTCTTTAAATCTGCATATAATAAAAGGAAAGAAAGGCTAAAAAACAATCTGAAGAGTAGAGTAGGAAATTTAATAGTGGAAGAGGCACTTTCACACATTGCATAAATTAGTACAAACTGTGGATGCTGACAATATCTATCAGATGACAGGTACATTACATCTTTTAACCCAACAATCCTAGGAATTTTTCCTACAGATACATTTGTATTATGTGCAAAATGACTTCTGAGCATGTTTGATCATTAGAATTCACTAGAGGTGAGTTAGTTTCACTGCACACTCAGGGGGAAGACACAGAAATGCTTGAATACAGAAGGTGAGGATCATTTGGGATCGTCTTAAAGAGGCTGCTTACCACATTGATACATATTTTTAAAAACCGAACTATATGTTGCTTTCAAGGGGCACACTTTTTAAGTGTAAAGACAAAGAAAGATTGAAAGTTAAAGAATGGAAAAAGATACACCAACCAAGAGCTAACCAGAAGGAGGCTGATGTAGCTATACAAATATCAAAGTAAGTCAAGAAGCATTACTAAACATACAGAAGGACAGTTCATAAATAAAAACATAAATCCACCAGGAAGGTATAATAATATAAAAATAACATTATACTTACAAAAAATAAGTATAATATTTGGTGCATGTGTTGATGCACCTAATACTATAGTTTCAAAATATAGAGCAAAATTACAGAACTATAATAAGCTGATAGTAACAGGTAGTGAAAAAGTCATTAAGAATATGAAAGATTTCAACATAAGTAATAACTTTAACTGATGCACATACCATACTACAATCAGTATTGTCAGGATATGTGTTTTTTCCAAGTGTCCATGGAGCACTTACCAAAATTTACCATCTGTTGGTCCTTAAAGTAAATCTCAACGAATTCCAAAGAGTGAAATCATCCAAAATAGATTCTCTGACCAAAGTGGGATTAAGGTAGAAATTAATAACAAAAAGATAATTAGGGACTCCTCAAATATTTGAAAATTAAGCAATATACTTCTAAATGACCAATAATTCAAAAGAAATTATAATGGACATTAGACAGTTATTTTGAATTAAGTTACAATAAAAATAATGACATCAAAACTTGAAGAACAAAGCTAAAGCTGTACTTAAAGGGAAGTGTGTTTCTTTATATATAATGAAAGAAAGGCTAAAAATCAATCTAAAAAGTAGAGTAGGAAATTGAATCTAATTCTAGAAGAGTAAAGAAAATAATAAAGGTAATAAATTAATGAAATAGAAAAAAGTATATAAGAAAGTCAACAAATCTAGAGCTGGGTTTTTTGAAAAGACTAATAAAATTGATAAATTGCTAGCAAGGAAAAAAAAAACCACTGCTAGACTAAGAAAATGAGAAAAAAAGGTACAAATTAACAATGCTATTAAGTAGATATTATGAAGAACTTTATACCAATAAATCTGAAAATCTACATGAAATGAAATTTCTATGAAATTACAGTTTACCAACTGAAGAGGAAACAAAGTCTGAATGTTTTATAGCTAAGAAATTGAATCTGTAACTAAAAATTTTCAGGTGTAGATTTCTTTACTAAATTTCTAAGCATTTTAAAGGAATTAAACTGATCTTACACAAACTCTTTCAAATCAGAGAAAGAAAAAAACAATTCCCAGCACATTTTGAGACCACCATAATTTTAATACCAAAGGGTGATGAGTACATTATAAGAAGTAAAAATAATGGACCAATATCTCTCATGAACATACGTACAAATATCCTAAACAGAATCTTAGTAAGTAGAGTCCAATGATATAATTCATTTCAGTAATACAATGTTGGCTTAATATTACAAAATCAAGCAGTATTTTCAAGTGGTTCTGGGACAACTGAATATCCACATGCAAGAAGGTAAAGTTGGATTTCTTCATACTCCATATGCAAAAATTAATTCAAAATGGGTCAAAAACCTAAATGTAAGAGTTAAAATATAAAACTATTAGAAGGAAATACAAGTATAAATCTTCATGATCTTTCATTCGACAGTGATTTCTTACATATGACACCAAAATCACAAGGAACCAAAATAAAAGTGGATAAGCTGGACTTCATTAAAAATTTAAACTTTTGTGCTTCAAAAGACAATAACACAAAGAAAATACAACCTACAGAGTAGGAGAAAATATTTGTAGCTCCTATAACTGATAAGTGTCTAGTATCCAGAATAGATGAATTATTCTTACAACTAAACAAAAAGGCCAACAGAACAACTAAAAAAATAGGCAAAAGGATTTGAATAAACATTTTTCCAAAGAAGAGACACAGGTAGCCGATAAGCACATAAAAAAATGTTTAACATCATTACTCATTACAGAAGTGCAAATCAAAATCACAATGAGATACTACCTCACACCCGCAAGGAAGACAATAATAATTTAAAAAAAAAAAATGCAGGGATGCTTGGCTGGCTGGGTTGGTGGAGCATGTGACTCTTGATCTCAGGATTGTAAATTTGAGTCCCACACTGGGTGTAGAGATTTCTTTTTTTAAAAATCCTTTTAAAAATACAGATAATAACAAGTGATGATAAGGATGTGGAGAAATTGGAACTTTCATAAATTGCTGGTGGGAATGTAAAATGGTGTAGCCACTTTGGAAAACAGTTTGACAGTTCCTCAAAAAGTTAGGTGCAGTTTACTATATGACCCAGAAATCTTACTCCCTGTATTCATAGCAGCATTATTCATAATAGCCAAAAAGTGGAAACAACTCAAATGTCCAACTAATGAATTGGTCAACAAAATGTGTTATATCCATATGACAGTATCATTCAACCGTGAAAAGGAATGAAGTACTGATTCATGCTACATGGATGAACCTTAAGGATATTATGCTAAGTGAAAGAAGTCTGACACTAAAGCATATTATATGATATGATTCCACTTATATGATTATATGATTCCACTTATAAGTGAAATGTCCAGAATAGGCAAAATTTATGTAGACAGAAAGTGGATTCGTGGCTTCCAGAGACTGGGGGAAGAGGGTAATGGGGAATGACTGCCAATGGGTATGGAGTTTCTTTCTGGGAATGATTAAAATGTTCTGGAATTAGATACTGGTGACAGTTGCACAGCTTTATGAATATACTGAAGACCACTGAATTGCACACTTTAAAAGGATGAACATTATGGTATATGAATTATATCTCAATTTAAAATCAGCATATTTAACCAAATTAGCATCATAAAGGAGAAAAAGAATGAGATCACCTCAATAGAATGATGTAGAAAAAGCATTTAATAAAATCAAATAATTATTCATGATATATACTCAACACACTAGGAATAGAAGGAAATGTTCTTAAACTGGTAAAGATCATCTATAAAATATCATAGTTAGTAGCAAAATGTTGAAAGCTTTCTCCCTGAGGTTAGGAATACCTGCTGGGGCACCTCTCTGGCTAAATTGGTGGAGCATGCAACTCTTGATCTCAGGGTCGTAGATTCGAGCCCCATGTTGGATGCAGAGATTACTTAAAAATAATAAAATCTTAAAAAAAAAAGGAATACCTTCTAATAGTACTTATATTCAATATTGTGCTGGAGATCGTAACTGTTGTAATAAGGCAAGAAAAAAGGTTATAAAGACTGAAAAGGAAGAGATAAACTGTCTATTCACAGATGATATGATTGTTTATGTAGAAAATCCTAAAGAATCTGTGGCTTAGCAGGATTACTACAAATACAGTGGTGCCTGGGTGGCTCAGTCGGTTAAGCATCTATTTTGGCTCAGGTCATGATCTCACGGTTGTGAGATCAAGCCTACATGGGGCATGGAACTTGCTTGGGATTCTCTCTCTCCCTCTCTCTGCTTCTCTCTCTCTCTCTCAAATAAATAAATAAACGTAAAAAAATACAAATATATCAGAGTCCGTGGATTCATGGTGTGTGTGTGTGTGTGTGTGTGTGTGTGTGTATCTCACTATATATGTACTATATTACTATATCCTGTAACTACTATGAACAGAATATGAGTAAACAATAAGTAGAAAGTGAAATTTTAAAACACCATTTACAATGACATTAAAGATATAAAATACCTGGGAATATATCCGATGAAAGATGTGCAGGGTCTTTACAGAGAAAACATTATTAAAAGAAAATTTAAAAGACCTACATAAATGGAGAGATTTGCTGTGTTCATGAATTGAAAATCTCAAATGTCGGTTCTTACCAAATTAGTCTATAGAAGGAATGCAGTCCCAGTAAAAACCACAGCAGTTTGGGTTTTGGGAGGAGGGTAGGGGTTGGAATTAAGTTAACTGTGAAATTTACATGAAAATAGTAAAGACGAGGGTGCCTGGCTGGCTCAGTCTGTAGAGCATGTGACTCTTGATATTGGGGTCATGAGTTCAAGTCCCATATTGGCCATAGAGATTACTTAAAAAAGAAAAAAGAATATGTTAAAAACCCAAGAATAGAGCAGATGTTCTTGAAGGAGCAAAGCTCCTTCAAAGACTTAACACCACTAGGTATCAAGACTTCTTATAAAGCTATAGTACTATGTGGTATTATTAGTGCACATATTGACAAATACACCAATGGCACAAAATAGACTGGAAGCAGATCCACACGCATACAGTCACTTGGCTAAAAACAAAGGTGACTATATTGTGCAGTAAAGAATAGACGACCTTTTCAATAAATAGTGCTTACTCAGTTGGATATTCATTTGTGGTATAAATACGGATCCCTATTTTCACTACTTAAAACCAATTCCATAAAGATTACATCATAAAGGTGAAAGGGTAAAAACGACAAAACTAACAGGAAAAAAAAAAGAAAGAAAATATCATATCTCCAATGCCTTGAAGTGGGGTAAGATTTCTTAAAATATAAAAAATATTACCTAGAAAGTTAAAAATTGATGCATTGGATTACATTAAAGTCAAAAGACCCCACTGAGAGTAAAAAAGCCAGCCACAGGGTAGGAGATTATATCTGCAATACAAATATCTGACAAAGGACTTGCATCTAGAACCTTTTTTTAAAAAAAAGTATTTAAATTCAAGGTAGTTAACATACAGTGTAGTATTGGTTTTAGGAGTAGAACCTGGTGATTCATCACTTACGTATGACAACTAGCACTCATCCTAACAAGTGCCCTCCTTAATACCCATCACACATCTAGTCCTTTCCCCCACTCCCCTCCCCTCTAGCAACCCTCAGTTTGTTCTCTGTATTTAAGAGTCTCTTATGGTTTGCCTCCCTCTCTGTTTTTATCTTATTTTTCCTTCCCTTCCCCTATGGTCATTTATTTCGTTTCTTAGATTCCACATATGAATGAAATCACGTATTTGTCTTTCTCTGATTGACTTATTTCTCTTAGCATAATATACTCTGGTTCCATCCATGTTGTTACAAATGGCAAGATTTCATTCTTTTTGATCACGGATAATCCACTCATTGTATGTATATAGAATGTAGAATATATTATATGCCACATCTTCTTTATCCATTCATCAGTCAGTGGACATTTGGACTCTTTCCATACTTTGGCTATTGATGAGAGTGCTGCTATACACACTGGGGTGCTTATGTTTCTTTAAATCAGCATTTTTGCATCCTGTGGATAAATAGTAGTGCAGTTGCTGGGTCGTAGAGTAATTCTATTTTTAAAAAATTTTTGAGGAATGTCCATACTCTTTTCCAGAGTGGCTGCACCAGTTTGCATTCCCACCAGCAGTGCAAAAGGGTTCCCCTTTCTCTGCATCCTCACCAACATCTGTTGTGTCCTGAGTTACTAATTTTAGCCATTCTGGCAGGTATGAGGTGGTATCTCATTGTGGTTTTGATTTGTATTTCTCTGATGATGAGTGATGTTGAGCATCTTTTCATGTGTCTGTTAGCCATGTGGATGTCTTCTTTGGAGAAGTGTCTATTCATGTCTTCTGCCCATTTCTTCATTGGATTATTTGCTTTTTGGGTGTTGAGTTTGATAAGTTCTTTATAGATTTTGGATACTGACCTTTTATCTGATATGTCATCTGCAAATATCTTCTCCCATATGGAGCATTGTCTGTCAGTTTTGTTGGTTGTTTCCTTCACTGTGCAGAAGCTTTTTGTCTCGATGAGGTCCCAATAGTTCATTTTTGCTTTGGTTTCCCTTGCCGCTGGAGACATGTCTGGTAACAAGTTGCTGCAGCTGAGGTCAAAGAGGTTGTTGTCTGTTTTCTCCTGTAGGATTTTGATGGTTTCCTGTCTCACATTTAGGTCTTTCATCCATTTTGAATTTATTTTTGTGTATGGTGTAAGAAAGCAGTCTAGTTTCATTCTTCTGCATGTCGCTGTCCAGTTTCCCAGCACCATTTGCTGAAGAGACTGTATTTTTTTTTTCCCATTGGATATCCTTTCCTGCTTTGTTGAAGATTAGTTGGCCATACATTTGTGGGTCTATTTCTGGGTTCTCTATTCTGTTCCATTGATCTGAGTGTCTGTTCTTCTGCCAGTACCATACTGTCTTGATGATTACAGCTTTGTAATGCAGCTTGAAGTCTGGAACTGTGATGCTCCAGCTTTGGTTTTCTTTTTCAACATTACTTCAGCTATATTCAGAGTCTTTTGTGGTTCCATACAAATTTTAGGATTGTTTGTTCTAGCTCTGTGAAGAATGGTGGTGTAATTTTGATGGGGATTGCACTGATTATTTTGGGTTAATAAAGATTTTTTAACAATATCTGTTTTTCCAATCCACGAGCATGGACTATTTCTCCATTTGTTTGTGTCTTCTTCAATTTCTTTCATAAGCTTTCTATAATTTTTAGCATACAGATCTTTTACCTCTTTGGTTAGATTTATTTCTAGGTATATTATGGTTTTGGGTGCAGTTGTAAATGGGATTGATTCCTTGATTTCTCTTTCTACTGCTTCATTGCTGATGTATAGAAATGCAGCTGATTCTGTACATTGATTTTACATCCTGCAACCTTGCTGAATTCATGGATCAAGTTCTAGCAGGTTTTCGATGGGATCTTTTGTGTTTTTCAGGTAGCAGTTTTAAAAATAGATTCTGTGGTGTTTCATGTTGATTCACATATCACAAATTAACGTGATACACCACAGAATCTATTTTTAAAGCTGCTACAAATCAGTTAAAGCAAACAGATAATCCAACTCAATAATGGGCAAATGACTTGGACAAAGCATCACAAAAGATATCTCAATGGCCAATAAATGTATGAAAATGTACTAAATATCATTAATCATTCATGAAATGCAAATTAAAACCCCAATGCTATACCATTACACACTGAACAGAATGGCTGAAATTAAAAAGATTGACAACATTGAGTACTGGTAAGGATGTGGACCAGCAGGCACTCCTTGAAGCCTGGCAAACCGCCTTGGAAAGTTATTTAACAATATCCATTAAAGCTGAACAGATGCAAACCCAACCACCTAGCAATTTAACTTTTAGGTATATATTCAGTAGACATGTAAACATAAGTGCACCCAAATACATGCACATAGCAGCTGTATTCATAGCAACCCAAACTAAAAATACACAAACGGCCATCAACAGAGTGAATTCATAAATTGTGACGTCTTCACACAATGGAATGCTATATAGAAATGAGGATTAACAAACCACATGCGGCAACATGGATGAATCTCAGAAACATAATGTTGAGCAAATCAGCCAATGCGTGAGAACATATTGTATCATTCCATTTATATGAGGTTAAGAACAAGCAAAATAAAATTCTCTGCTAGAAATCGGGAGTGTGCTTGCCAGGAGGTGTGAGTGATAACTGAAGGAGACAGAGGGCCTCTGGAAGTTTTGGTAATGTTCTTGCCTTTGTTGAGTGGGTGTGTTCTCTTTGTGAAGACTCACTGAGATGTACATTTGTGACCGTGCACTTGTCTGGAAGTATATTGTGTTCTATAAAAACACAAAGCAAGCAAACGAAAATATATGTGAGGGGCGCCTGGGTGGCTCAGTCGGTTGAGCGACCGACTTTGGCTCGGGTCATGATCTCACGGTTTGTGAGTTTGAGCCCTGCGTCGGGCTCTGTGCTGACAGCTCAGTGCCTGGAGCCTGCTTCGGATTCTGTGTCTCCCTCTCTCTCTGCCCCTCCCCATGCTCTGTCTCTCTCTGTCTCAGAAATAAATAAACATTAAAAAAAATTTTTTTTAAATGTATGTGAGCATAGATAGGTAAGTGTTTTTGAGTAGATGAGGGGGATGTATAGAACCCATCTCCCCATCAAGCTCAGGACCTGGGCAGGAAGTACTAGACAGAGGCCCTTGCTCCTGAGCTGTCTGAGGGGTCCTCCCTCCCCGCAGTTTGGAGATCCTTGAGACCTCCGGGCATTTCTGTTCAGAATCAGCCATGGAACCCTATGTATTTTGCCATTGTTTCAAAAGGAACTTCCACAGCCATGCTGGAGTCCTGCCCCTGAGTATTCTGACCAGCATCTGTTCTGATTAAGATAATGTCTCTTCCTACAGGATATCCCTGGTTTGGGACTAAACGACAGCCTGCAGATGTCTTCAGCACCCCTCTCCACAAACTCAAAGGTCCTGAGCACTTGTCCATATGGACTAGAGCAAACAGCCCAGGCTGCACAGAAGTGATGTCGACGGAGCCCCAGAGTCTAGGGGAAAAGGACTCAGGCACAAGTGACTGTGACCAGCTGAGGGGGGTAGAACCCAAGGCATGAAGCAGATCCCCTGTGGGGAGAAGAATCCAGGGTTGTGTAGAGGAACTGCCTGAAGACTATTCTAGGATGTTCATGTACCACCATCTGGCTGGTAGCATTGTTTACAGGTCATTTCTGAAATAAGTAACAAAATTAATCATGTCCCTGCTAGGACACAAGCTTTTATTCCAAGGTATTAAAAAAGTAGCTCATGTTTGTAACACATACAATCCTATATATATAGCAATGCATACGAAAAGCATACTGCTGTAACTCTAGTTATCCACATGGTGTAGGTATGCAAAAGATGAGCTGCTCCATTCTTGCTACAAGCAGAAAGCGGACCCTCAGTCCTGCCCCTCCAGTCTGCACCACAGGGACCCAACACGGAGTCTGAGAGCTGGAAAGCCCACTGGAGATCAGCCGGTCCGGCCTCCCTCAGGCAGAGGGCTCAGCCCATGATTCTCAGCCCCAGGGAGTAAGGTAGGTGGAAAAAAAATCTATTCACTTCTCCTGGGGTAACTCCTACGTGAAGGGGAAAAATAGCAATAGATAATCCTAGAGCTTTCCAGGGGCGTCGCTCCTTTGTGGGTCTGTGGGGCTGCATGCAATACTGAGGAGGTTAAATGCTAATCAAATGCCCTTTCTGGAACCAAAAGGTGAATATAGCTCTAGGTACCAGGATCTTACTGGTTTGCACCCCCACTTCAAAGACAATAAAGTAGTATTGCTTTAACTTCACCCTGAGACCCCAGAGGGAAGCAGAATTCTCCTTTCTGTTAGATCCGAGATCCTCAAGCATTTTGTTTCAAATGTTGGGTTCCTTCTGGGGAGGGAGGAACATAAACACTTTTGGTGTTTGATTTGTGTGTGTGTGTGTGTGTGTGTGTGTGTGTGTGTGTGTACACAAAGAAAGGTTGCTTCTTGCCTCTCACCTCCCTGCAATACAAGTCTTTGCCTCTTTCTCTGAACTTGTAACTTTCAGCATTGTGCCAGGGGGCATGCAGTTTCTAGGTTGTCGGTTTTCCAAGGTCATCCTTTGAGATTAGCTGACTGCTGGATGCATCAGTAATAAGTCAGACAAGGGTTTCTTAGACTGACTTAGTAGGCTCTTCCCCTCTGATCTGAACCTGCTAAGGAGTCTCTGTGCATCCTGTAGCCTCTTAGTGACTGTAAATTTCTGAAAGAGAATGAAAGCAGAGTTCAATAATTCCTAGCGCCTGGTCCTTCTCTCCTCTCCTCTCCCTCCCTGTCCTTTGGTGAGTGTGAAAGGGTGTGACAATGTCTGGGGGAGTTTGTGGAGAGAGAAACAGTGGCCTGTGGGTTGGCACTCAGAAAAAGAGGTTATCCTAGGATGAAATACAAACCATATCACATTGATTTTCCCTTTGGGGGGCCCGGATATCACATCCTTCCATTTCCCTCTAGTCCCTGCCCGCCATCGACAGGGAAGCATTAACAGGGAATAATCAATGGCGTTCTGTCCTGAAAATAAAAGGCTTGTCATGTCTCTCCATTTGGTGGAATGGATGTGGGACCAGGGGTCATGTGGCCAGCTTCCATCTGTCTCCTGACACAGGCACTGACTCAGACATGCTTTCCATCCAGAGGGCTGCAGCCCACAGCCAGGTGATTGCAAACTCTCCATGGGCATCAAGAAAAACAAGACTTCAGTGTCTTTGAACTCTTGTGTCAGGAGCTTGGCTAACTATCAACATGGCAGCTCAGGGGTGGCTATGCTGAACTTTAATTTCTGGGTTACGTCATGGATTGATGTTCCCTAACATGATGGATGCTGTGCTTGCAGGCAAAAAGACTATGTATTTACTCTTTTGCAAAAGAATCCCAGAAATCCAGAATTAACAGGGACTTAAATCTGTGATCCAGTCCCGTTCCCCATCTTATGTGTCAACTTGTCACAATTTTCCCGATAAACTCAAAGGTTGTCTGAATGCTACTGCCTCCCAATATTGTTCATCCGTAGTCGGAAATCTCAACTCTTAGAAAGCATTTTCTTGTGCTAACCAAGATCTGTTTTCTGGTGCTCATGGCCATTACCCCTTGTATCTTTTCCATATGTTCACACTTCTTTCACTTAGACCCGATTTCCACTTGGTTCCCAACTCCTGATTCTTTGCCATTCACAATCCTGTTAAGTCCCTTTAGATTTAACCCTTATATTTGGTTGTTCATCAAAGGCCTTGACTTGGAAGCATGCCAATGGCCTTGCTTTTCAAACTCCTTGGATAGCCTCACTGTCCCTGCCTAATCCCCGACCCTTCACCTCAGAAGTGGGAAATATCCACTTCTATTTTTTATACTTGTGTTCACTTAGCTGAAGACTCAGTTTGCTGGCTTCAGAAGACATCCTTTGGACTTGTTTTAAAATAACACTAATTTAAAATCTCTTTGCATTGTTGATGCCTGCTATAGCTAAAGCCATATTTTTCCATACTGTACGTACATGATTTGGTTTTATTTGGACCTACTTGAAGAAAAGTACAAAAACTGCTCTTCCATCTAATCTCGTTAGTTTGTTGTTCCACTTTGCAAAGATCTTTTAAAATCAGATCCTGATGTTACACGCATACACCTTGGTTCATAGATTTGGTGAATCTGCAGATTTGACAGGCATACCTTTTCTATGTTGGTCTCCATCACTGGCAAAAATGAGAGAGTGAGATCTAGGGCAAAGTCCTTGAATAACCTTTAGAAACTTCTCATTAGATTAATATTCATGAGGCAATCGCATTGGGTATGGTAGTTACTGCTCCCCTTAATTAAACTAGCATCTATTTAACTAATTAACTAATTAAACTAGCTGTGTTCTGAATGATGAGGATTATTTATTGAGACTTACTATGTGCCAAACAGTGTTCTGGTGCTTTATGTGCATCGTCTCAATTAATCTGCATAATAACGCAGTGGGGTAGGTACTAACATTATTCCCATTTAACAGATGAGGCACGAAGAGGTTAATTAACTTGCCTGAGACAACAGAGCTATTAAGTGGCAGAGCCCAGATTTGAACCCACGTATTCTGAGTCAGAATCCATACTGTTAACCACTTTGGTATATTTCTATCTCATCCTCCGCAGGGTAAAATTCCTTGTCAGGTGCCTGTGTATTCTGGCTCCTTCAAAAGCTGCCTGCTTATGAAAGCCGACATGAGAGCTGGATTAAGCCACTATGAGCAAGAGCGTCCAACCTTGGGGCCTCTTTCCAGCCTGCCTTCCACTGGCCCCGTTTGCTATTGTTAGCTCAGTGCATCCCCTGACTTGACTGTAATTGGATATGGGATAGGTGGATAGATAAGATCATTTTCCTTCCTAGATGGCATCCAACTGAGAGACCCAGTAACCAGAGAGATGGAGACCCAGATGTCAGCTTTCCAACTAAATGGAATGCAGGGCTTTAGAGTTGCCAAGTGGGTTGCATTTCCCTTCTTGAAGGAAGCTGCCTCGAGACAGGGACAGAGCCCACCCCCATTAAGTTACTACACATCAGAAAGCAGTGACCCCTGTGAGCAGGCAGCCTTCAAAAGAGAACCCAGAAGGGACAGGTGGACATGCTCTTTTCCTTCTCAAAATGCACCAGGGAAGTTTTTCCTCCTCCCATCCCGTTAATAATGAGAGTAAGCATCTTACCATTACTGAAGCATTTTCCTATTCATTCTGTCGTTCAGTCCTACCCCAACAGTTCTGTGGGAGGAGTGTTTTCTTCCTGAAGTCCCTCCACATGTTAACGTGGGCCCCGGAAACAGATTACCCCTGTGGCCCAAACATGGTTCATTCACCTTGTTTCCAGCAACAGGTCTGGTTTGGGGGGTGCAGTGGGGAGGGGGAAATCTCTCCTCCCCTTCCCAAGGGGTGGGCACGCTACTAAAGCTCAGCACCAGGACTTACCATCCCAAACTTCCAATCTCGACTAGATTGATTATCAGGACAGCCTCCAACAACAAGAGACAACACCGCACGTCCACATTCCAGGAGTGCCCTGACAAGACAGTTGTTCTAGCCAGTTAAGTCTTGCCCCTCCTCAGCCTGCCTCTCCACGCTCCCCTCAGTTCTGTGAGTTCACCGATAGTTCCCCAGGAAATTCCACTGTTTCCCGTCAATACGTGAAAAGTCTATTGCACATACTAATATAACCGTAAGAGAAATAAGATACAAATTTTGGTAGTTACCAGGCTCTGACCCAGCCTACCCCGACTCAGCTTCTAGC